>NW_027361689.1:8565000-9272500 GCF_039654945.1 Dendrobates tinctorius
CACATAGCACTCAGATATCAGTGGGCCTCACACAATCCACAAGTGTCCAGTGTCCAAAAGTGTACGCAGAGATTCAAAATCTCCATTATCCTCTCGTCACTTTGGTCACAGGCAGCTGTGCCATCGAGCGTGTCACATAGCGCTCAGATATCAGTGGGCCGCACACAATCCACAAGTGTCCAGTGTCCAAAGGTGTACGCAGAGATTCAAAATCTCCATTATCCTCTCGTCACTTTGGTCACAGGCAGCTGTGCCATCGAGCGTGTCACATAGCGCTCAGATATCAGTGGGCCGCACACAATCCACAAGTGTCCACTGTCCACAAGTGTACGCAGAGATTCAAAATCTCCATTATCCTCTCGTCACTTTGGTCACAGGCAGCTGTGCCATCGAGCGTGTCACATAGCGCTCAGATATCAGTTGGCCGCACACAATCCACAAGTGTCCAGTGTCCAAAAGTGTACGCAGAGATTCAAAATCTCCATTATCCTCTCGTCACTTTGGTCACAGGCAGCTGTGCCATCGAGCGTGTCACATAGCGCTCAGATATCAGTGGGCCGCACACAATCCACAAGTGTCCACTGTCCACAAGTGTACGCAGAGATTCAAAATCTCCATTATCCTCTCGTCACTTTGGTCACAGGCAGCTGTGCCATCGAGCGTGTCACATAGCGCTCAGATATCAGTGGGCCGCACACAATCCACAAGTGTCCACTGTCCACAAGTGTGTGCAGAAATTCTAAAACTCCCCTATCCTATAGACACCTTGTACCTTGTTTTACATTACTATATAGTTTGTTGGATTTTGTCTACATTTCTACCAAAAATGAGGAAGGCTGGTGGAAGAGGCCGTGGAATTGGGCGGGGGTTGGCAGCTGGTAATGATGGTGTTGGTGGTGGATCTGATGGTAGTGGCAAGAGCAAAATAGGACCGAATGCAGGAGGTGCTGACCCTGCGTCATCGTCTGGCTACATAAGGACTCGAACGCTTAGTTTTCTAGGAGTTGGCAAACCGCTTTTAAAGCCAGAGCATCAGGAAAAAGTTTTGTCTTACATTGCTGACTCAGCCTCCAGCTCTATCGCCTCCTCTTCTTCAGTTGTAAAAAGTAAAAGCACTGAGTCGTCATTGGAGGCTCATGTTCATGAACCACACCTTTCCTTGTGTCCTTCACCCCAACCAAGATTGAAGGATGACGCAGGCCATACTACTGATTACTCCATGGAGCTGTTTTCACATACCATGCCTGGATTATCAAGTCAAATGGTGAATTACCCAGGCCAAGATGAATCTGACATGGAGTGCACTGATGCACAGCCGCTGATGGATGATTCTGCTGGTACATTCACTCAGAGCACTACATTGTCCTCGCAGTGTACAGAGCCAGATTTTGACCCTGATGAGACTCAGGTGCCCCTTCCCGCACACTATACCACCATACACGGTGACACAGAGAAAGGTGCACATGACATAGAAGAGGAGGTGATGGATGACCCAATTGTTGACCCAGATTGGCATCCGTTGGGGGAAGAGGGTGCTGCTTCCAATAGCTCAGATGAGGAGCATCCACAGCAGACATCGACATCGCAACAGCTGTTATCTGGCAGGCCCGGAGCACTCCAAAGACAGGTTCCAAACATCAAAAGAGTTGCTGGACAGCTTGTCCAGAGGATCAAAAGATCACAGCGTGCTAGGCCGCAAAATGTCTGCCAAAGTAGGAAGAGTGCAGTGTGGCAGTTTTTTGAACAAAATCCTCATGATCAGGCCAAGGTTATCTGTAAGAAGTGCGCAAAGACCTTTAGCCGAGGGAAAAATCTGAAAAATTTGAATACCAGTTGCATGCTTCGACATTTAACCAGCATGCACTTGCAAGCGTGGACACAACACCAAACCTCAAGTGCCACATGTGCAACTGATCACAACGAAGGTAGTCAGCAACGCTACATTGTTTCCCCCACTGTAAGCCCACCGGTTAGCACAGCAGCAAATGTTGAGGTGTCGTTGCAAGGCCACAGCAGTCAGGGAATCCCACTGTTATATCAACGAAAGACTGATTCTAGGCCATCAGAAAGAACAACAACTCCATCACCATCATCAACCCTCTCTCAGTCCGCCCTGTCCACCGCTACTTCCACTATATGCAGCTCTCAAGTCCAGCTCACCCTCCCAGACACTATGAGTAGGTCAAGAAAGTACTCAGTCTCTCATCCGCGTACACTGGGTTTGAACGCCCACATTGCCAAACTAATCTCGTTTGAGATGATGCCCTTTCGGTTGGTGGAAAGCACAGCTTTCCGCGAACTCATGGCCTATGCAGTACCACGCTATGACCTACCCAGTCGCCACTTCTTCTCTCGCAAAGCCATCCCAGCCCTCCACCATCATGTGAAAGACCGCATTGTCCATGCACTCAAGCAGTCAGTGAGCGGAAAGGTGCACCTCACAACTGATGCATGGTCCAGTCGGCATGGCCAGGGCCGTTACGTGTCCATCACTGCGCACTGGGTTAATGTGGTGGATGCAGGGTCCACAGGGGACAGCGGTGGTGGGACAGTGCTGCCTAGCCCATGGTATAGGAAACAGTTGGCTGTAGGCGTTCGACCCTCCTCCTCCTCCTCCTCCTCCAGAAGCGACAGCTCGTCCACAGAGCGCAGTCGTACGAGCACTCCATCTGCAGCTGCCACTGTTGCACACGATGTGTCCCCCTATCGAGCAGCTAGTGGAAAGCGTCAGCAGGCTGTGTTGCAGATGATGTGTTTGGGCGACAGACACACCGCCGAGGTGCTGGCCGAGTGCTTGAAGCGACAAACTGAGTCATGGCTGGGCAGTGTACATCTTGAGGCAGGCAAGGTAGTTAGTGATAACGGCCGTAATTTTGTGGCAGCCATAGCCCTTTCAAAACTCAGCCACATACCTTGCTTGGCTCACACCTTGAACCTGGTGGTGCAGTGCTTCCTCAAAAATTATCCAGAGTTAACAGCCCTGCTCCAGAAGGTGCGAAGACTGTGCGCGCACATCCGCCGGTCGCCTGTACACTCCGTTCGTATGCAGAAGCTGCAGCGATTGCTCCACCTTCCCAACCACCGCCTCATTATCGACATTGCAACAAGGTGGAACTCCACCCTGCACATGGTGGAGTGGCTGTGCGAGCAGAGGGAGGCCATAATGCATTTGTGGGAGGATACACGGCCAGGCACTTTGAGAGCAGACATGGAGTTGACAGGCGTGCAGTGGTCGAAGCTGAAAGACCTTTGTAAAGTCCTTCAGTGTTTTGAGGAATGCACACGGCTGGTAAGCGCAGACGACGCCATCCTAAGCATGAGCATCCCACTTATGCGTCTGCTCATGCAAACTTTGACGCACCTTAAGGAGCAGGCGTCTGCAGCCAATGTTGATGAGGAGGAAGAGGAGGAGGGAATCCTTGATGACATTCAGCCATTGTCTGCTCAGGGACCTCTCCTGGACGAGGTGGAGGAAGAAGAGGAGGAGGAGGAGGATGATGATGGGGATGATTACTTAGGGGAGGAGGATGCATCTCGTGGGGCAAGTGAAAATGTTGGCGTGGCAAGGTCTGGTACAGGGTTTGTGCGTGACTGGAGGGATGTGGATTTGCCAGAAAGTGCTCCTCCACCCAGCACTCGCAGTGCATCATTGACACCGGGAACATTGGCCCACATGTCAGATTATGCCTTGCGGATCCAAAAAAGGGACCCCCGCATTGCCAAAATGATGAACGATGACGACTACTGGTTGGCCAGCATCCTGGATCCACGCTATAAAGGCAAATTACAAAACATCATGCCACAGGAGAACCTTGACCTAATATTGGCTAATAAACAAGCAACTCTGGTAAATCGGTTGCTTGAGGCATTCCCAGCACACAGCAGCGGTGATGGTTCTCACACGAGCCGTACGGGCCGGGGGTAGCTTGGCAGAGGTGTTCGTGGTGCACACAGCAGAAGTGGCATTGGAGACAGGGGTTTCATGACAATGTTGTTGACTGATTTTTCAAATACCGCTCACACAACTGGTAATACTGCATCGATGGAAAGTGACAGGAGACAGCAGTTGTCAACTATGGTTACAAACTACTTTTCCTCCCATATCGATGTTCTCCCACACAGGTCATTCCCCTTTCACTATTGGGCCGCTAAACTGGACACCTGGCCTGAATTGGCACAATATGCCTTACAGGAGCTCGCTTGCCCAGCTGCAAGTGTGCTATCGGAAAGAGTCTTCAGTGCAGCTGGATCAATCCTGACAGAAAAAAGGACCCGTCTGTCAACCCAAAATGTGGATGATCTAACCTTCATTAAAATGAACCACGCATGGGTTTCCAAGGATTTTGTCCCACCTTCCCCTGATGACACATAGGGTGACAGAAAAATGGCTTGCTTTGGTCCACCTCTTCCTGGTACTTCACCTATTTCGCCTTTTGCATCAGCTGAATGTCCAACATCAACATATGCCACTTTCTAAAACTCCCTAACTGTGCTGCCTCCCCCCCATGGCCGGGGTCACCACCTGCCGCACGACACCGTGCGAGTGCCGTTGCCCTGGACAGGTGGGTAGGCCGACTCTTGGGCGCGGGCACTGGCACAGGGTCCCTCATAGTGCAATCAAGTGTCTCTGACGGTGGTGGTGCACACCCGCCGTCAGACACACCGCTGTACTATGAGGGGCCCAGTGCCAGTACCGACGCCCACGAGTGGGCCCCCCTTGCTTGGCCAGGGACCCAGCATTTGCAATCTTTACCTCTCCCTGTTCCTCCTCTGTGTAATCTGGGCCGTGAAATCCATACTGTGCCTGACACCGTCTGAGCCTGCCTCCTGAGACATATATTTTGAATGTGTACGCTATCCATACATGTTATCCAGGGATACGGTACCCTTTCTAACCTTTGTGCAATGACGTGCAATTCATACTGGGCCTAACACCGTCTGAGCCTGCCTCATGCTGTATAGACATATATTTTGAATGTGTACGCTATCCATACATGTTATCCGGGGATACGGTACCCCTTCTAACCTTTGTACAATGAAGTGCAATCCATACTGGGCCTAACACCGTCTGAGCCTGCCTCATGCTGTATAGACATATATTTTGAATGTGTACGCTATCCATACATGTTATCCGGGGATACGGTACCCCTTCTAACCTTTGTGCAATGACGTGCAATCCATACTGGGCCTAACACCGTCTGAGCCTGCCTCATGCTGTATAGACATATATTTTGAATGTGTACGCTATCCATACATGTTATCCAGGGATACGGTACCCTTTCTAACCTTTGTGCAATCACGTGCAATCCATACTGGGCCTAACACCGTCTGAGCCTGCCTCATGCTGTATAGACATATATTTTGAATGTGTACGCTATCCATACATGTTATCCGGGGATACGGTACCCCTTCTAACCTTTGTGCAATGACGTGCAATTCATACTGGGCCTAACACCGTCTGAGCCTGCCTCATGCTGTATAGACATATATTTTGAATGTGTACGCTATCCATACATGTTATCCGGGGATACGGTACCCCTTCTAACCTTTGTGCAATGACGTGCAATCCATACTGGGCCTAACACCGTCTGAGCCTGCCTCATGCTGTATAGACATATATTTTTAATGTGTACGCTATCCATACATGTTATCCGGGGATACGGTACCCCTTCTAACCTTTGTGCAATGAAGTGCAATCCATACTGGGCCTAACACCGTCTGAGCCTGCCTCATGCTGTATAGACATATATTTTGAATGTGTACGCTATCCATACATGTTATCCGGGGATACGGTACCCCTTCTAACCTTTGTGCAATGACGTGCAATCCATACTGGGCCTAACACCGTCTGAGCCTGCCTCATGCTGTATAGACATATATTTTGAATGTGTACGCTATCCATACATGTTATCCAGGGATACGGTACCCTTTCTAACCTTTGTGCAATCACGTGCAATCCATACTGGGCCTAACACCGTCTGAGCCTGCCTCATGCTGTATAGACATATATTTTGAATGTGTACGCTATCCATACATGTTATCCGGGGATACGGTACCCCTTCTAACCTTTGTGCAATGACGTGCAATCCATACTGGGCCTAACACCGTCTGAGCCTGCCTCATGCTGTATAGACATATATTTTGAATGTGTACGCTATCCATACATGTTATCCGGGGATACGGTACCCCTTCTAACCTTTGTGCAATGACGTGCAATCCATACTGGGCCTAACACCGTCTGAGCCTGCCTCATGCTGTATAGACATATATTTTGAATGTGTACGCTATCCATACATGTTATCCGAGGATACGGTACCCTTTCTAACCTTTGTGCAATGACGTGCAATCCATACTGGGCCTAACACCGTCTGAGCCTGCTTCATGCTGTATAGACATATATTTTGAATGTGTACGCTATCCATACATGTTATCCGGGGATACGGTACCCCTTCTAACCTTTGTGCAATGACGTGCAATCCATACTGGGCCTAACACCGTCTGAGCCTGCCTCATGCTGTATAGACATATATTTTGAATGTGTACGCTATCCATACATGTTATCCAGGGATACGGTACCCTTTCTAACCTTTGTGCAATCACGTGCAATCCATACTGGGCGTGAGAACGGCTGGCGAGCTGTTAAGCAAGCTACAGCACCTGTCCAGACAAGTACAGGGATTCCCTAGCGAGGAGACTTATTTGATTGTTTTCTATGTTGGGACAGCAATTTTTGGGGAGCACTATACTCTGGAGAATGATAGATGGGGCCCACCATACACTGGAACATTCCAAAGGTGGACATCAGACACTGGAGCAGCATTTACAGGGCCCATTATACACTAGAGCATTAGAAATGGGGCCCATTATGTTTGGAGCATTATTTGGGCCCATAAGACAGTGGAGCTTCATCCATGGGGACCAACATATACTGTAGCATTATGTGGAGCTCATCATATACTGTTTCAAACATTATATGGGACCAATGATTTTGTATGGAGAAATAGATGGGCCTCGTCATGAGATGTAAAAAGTGAGGTATTTTTCATTGTACTATACCGCTATTTCTCTGCCGTATCGGAGCATGATGAGTTGTGGTATGTGTTAAAGGGGCGCTCTTTCGCCCAGGGCACATGAAAACCTGCAGCCAGCCCTCCCCCCCCACAAATTTAGCCAAATAACCCCCATTTTTCAGTGCGTAACTTGTATTATGAAGTTAATTAAGGTTGACAAGCTTAAGTAAGAAGAATTGATGCTTTTGGCATTCAAATGGGCACTGTAGGTGTGTTTCCTGTCCTCCTCTCACTGCCGACTTTTATTCCCCATTGACTTACATTGGGTTTCGTGTTTCGGGACGACCCCGACTTTTCCCTATAATCGGCCGATCTTGCTCGACCCGTCTTTTGGAAAAGTCGGGTTTCACGAAACGAAACGCGACCCTAAAAAACCAAAAGTCGCTCAACTCTACTCATGAGTTCAGATAACTCCTTGAAGAGCACAAAATGTGCCAGAATGCGTTCTGAAACCAATAACCTTTATTTCTTTGTTCACTATAACATGACACCTGTGGTTGAATGGCAGTATAGTTCTAACTTTGGAAGTGTGAATGATGTGTCCGCGATTGTCCAAAGCTGTTACAAAAAAAGCACTTCACTGGCATATTAACCCCTTCATAATCCAGCCTATTTTGACCTTAATGACCTAGCCATTTTTTACAGTTCTGACCAGTGTCACTTCATAAGGCAATAACTCAGGAACGCTTCAATGCATCCTAGCGATTCTGAGATTGTTTTTTCATGACATATTGGGCTTCATGTTAGTGGTAAATTTAGGTCGATAATTTTTGGTTTATTTGCGAAAAAAACAGAAATTTGGTAAAAATTTAGAAAATTTCGCAATTTTCACATCTTGAATTTTCATTCTGTTAAACCAGAGAGTTATGTGACACAAAATAGTTAATAAATAACATTTCCCACATGTCTGCCTTACATCAGCACAATTTTGGAAACAATTTTTTTTTTTTTAGGAAGTAATAAGGGTTAAAAGTTGACCAGCGATTTCTCATTTTTACAACAAAATTTACAAAACCATTTTTAGGGACCACCTCACATTTGAAGTCGCTTTAAGGGGTCTGTATGGCAGAAAGTACCCAAAAGTGACACCATTCTTAAAACTGCACCCCTCAAGCTACTCAAAACTACATTCAAGAAGATTAACCCTTCAGGTGCTTCACAGGAACTAAAGCAACATGAAAGGATAAAATGGAAATTTTAATTTTTACCAAACAAATTTTATTTTAGTATAATTTTTTTCATTTTCACAAAGGCATCAGGATAAAATGGATCCTAAAATTTGTTGGGCAATTTCTCCTGAGTACACCGATACCTCATATGTGGTCATAAAACACTGTTTGGGCGCACGACAGGGCTCAAAAGGGAAGGAGCGCCATTTGACTTTTTGAATTGAAAATATGCTGGAATATTTAGCGCTTGCCATGTCGCATTTGGAGAGCCCCTGTGTGCCTAAACATTGGATCTTCCCCACAAGTAATCCCATTTTGGAAATTAGACCTCCCATGGAACTTATCTAGATGTGTGGTGAGCACTCTGAACCCCCAAGTGCTTCACAGAAGTTTATAACGCAGAGCCGTGAAAATAAAAAATCATTTTTCCCCTCAGAAAATGACATTTTTAGCCCGCAATATTTTATTTTCACAAGGGTAACAGGAGAAATTGGACCCCAAAAGTTGCTGTCCAGATTGTCCTGAGTACGTTGGTACCCCATATATGGGGGGGAACCACATCGGGGCACACGTTGGGGCTTGGAAGGGAAGTAGAGACGTTTTAAAATGCAGACTTTGATGGAATGGTTTGCTGACGTCATGTTTGCAGAGCCCCTGATGTGCCAAAACAGTAGACCCCCCCACAAGTGACCCCATTTTGGAAACTAGACCCCCAAGGAACTTATCTAGATGTGTGTTGAGCACTTGGATTCCCAAAGTCCTTTACAGAAGGGCTTACAGAGCCGTGAAAATAAAAAAATAATTTTTTCCCACAAAAATAATTTTTTATCCCCCAATTTTTTTTTTTCCCATGGGTAACAGGAGAAATTAGGCCCCCAAAATTGTGCAATTTTTCCTGAGTATGCTGATACCCCATATGTTGCTTGGGCACACGTCGGCGCTTGGAAGGGAGGGATCACCGTTTGACTTTCTGAATGCAAAATTGTCTGGAATCTCTGGTGGCGCCAAGTCACATTTGGAGACCCCCGATGTGCTTAAACAGTGGAACCCCCTTAATTCTAACTCCAACCCTAACTCCAACACACCACTATCCACAACCCTAATCCCAAAACACCCCTAATCCCAACCCTAACCATAACCCTAACCCCAACACACCCCTAACCATAATCCCAACCCTAACCTTAACCCTAATCCCAACACACCCCTAACCCTAATCTTAACCCTAAACCCAACCCTAACCCTAATTCTAACCCTAACCCTAATGGAAAAATAAAAATAAAAATAAAAAGATTTTCTTTATTTTATTATTTGTCCCTACCTATGGGGGTGATAAAGGGGGAGTTTATTTACTTTTATTGTTTTGATTGCTGTGATAGGATCTATCACAGTGATCAAAATGTCACTGAATGAATGAATCTGCCAGCCGGCAGATTCGGTGGGTGCACTGCACATGCGCCCGCCATTTTGGAAGATGGCGGTGCCCATGATAGATGACGAAGGGACACCGGAAGTCGGTAGGTTCCGGGGGGGCTGGGGGAAGGGGAGGGGGAGCAGATGCTGACAGTGGCGGCAGCAGATCGCCCCCGTCAGTCGGTGGGGGGGTCAGATTACTGTCTCCAGCCATGGCCGATGACAGTTCAGCATCGGCCATGGCTGGCTTGTAATATTTCACCAACTTTCATTGGTGAAATATTACAATTGCTCTGATTGGCTGTTTCACTTTCAGAAGGCAATCAGAGCGATCATAGCCACGGGGGGCAAAGCCACCCCCCCTGGGGTGAAGCATAAGTGTTCCTGTATCTGCGGGTGGGGTGACCTTTCAGTGACCCCGGTTACTCGACCCACAGGAACGCTATTTATACCATGACACCTACATAGGCGTCGTGGGTCGTAATGGCACTGTTTTTCATTGGTCGGGAAGGTGTTATGCCATGTTGAGAAACATCAAGGAGAAATCACACCCCACAGGAAGATAACACCACAAAACATTGTAGCAACCACTCGGACTGGGACATGTGAAATACAGGCTTTGCACATTTAACCTATTCAAGGATATCTCTTGAACAATACCTTCCAGACTTAACAAATTGCACCACAAGGGAAAAGAAATCCCTTTCTAGAAGAGAATACCTGAGTGCAGCTGTCATAAAAATGGCCTATTTGGCCGAAACGCGTTGACATTCAAAGGTTGCTCCTATGTTTTGAACTTTAATAAAAGTAATCTTGTTTGCATTCAAATAAGTGTGCAATTGATATTTATTCTACATGGTCTACGAGGGATCTCACCAATCACCTCAATTGGCACCTCCGTTAGTGAAACTCAGAGTGCACTCCAATATATTTTATTCATTTTTCACAAAACAAAGAAAAACACATTCTACGATACTGTTAGCTGTTATGAATTAAGTTTGCCACAATTGTTTACATTACTTGAACTTGTTTTCAGCAATTGTAACTGTAACTTAAACAATGCAAGTTTACATCACCAACCACACAACTGACAAACCGATACCAAGGCCTTGCGGAGGATAACGATGGTACACCTAAGGATGAGGCACAACCAGCAAGCAAAGAAGAAAAGGGCACACAGCAACACCCAGAAGTGACAACAAAAAGTACTACCAAGAGGCGAAGAAGAGTGGTAGTGGTGGGAGACTCACTACTGAGAGGCACAGAAGCAGCCATCTGCAGACCGGATATAACCGCAAGAGAAGTATGCTGCCTCCCAGCTGCGAAGATCAAGGATGTGACCGATAGGATACCAAAGCTCATCAGTTCCAAGGACGTCCACCCATTTCTTCTGATACATGTTGGCACCAATGACACGGCAAGGAAGGACCTACCGACAATCTGCAAGGACTTTGAAGAGTTGGGGAAGAAAGTAAAGGAATTGGATGCACAGGTAGTTTTTTCTTCTATCCTTCCAGTAGACAGGCATGGCACCAGGAGAAGGAACAGGATCCTTGATGTGATCAACTGGCTAAGACGATGGTGCAGACAACAAGGATTTGGATTCCTGAACCAAGGTGTGAATTACCTGTACGATGGACTCCTTGCCAGAGGTGGACTACACCTCAACAAACCTGGGAAACACACATTCGCCAGAAGACTCGCTACACTCATCAGGAGAGCGTTAAACTAGAAGAAGAGGGGATGGGAAGAAAAACGTTAGACACGAGCATGAAACCAGATATTATACTGATGAATGATATGAGGTGTGGCAAAGAAGATCCAAGACAACATACTCAGAAGGGAGGTAAGAAAATTTCTAAAACAATCAACAGGGAGGAGATTGGAACAAAGCAAAATTCTCTAATATGCATGCTCGCAAATGCCAGAAGCCTGACAAACAAGATGGAAGAACTAGAAGCAGAAATATCTACAGGTAACTATGGCATAGTGGGAATAACTGAGACATGGCTAGATGAAAGCTATGACTGGGCAGTTAACTTACAGGGTGACAGTCTGTTTAGAAAGGATCGTAAAAATCGGAATGGAGGAGGGGTTTGTCTTTATGTAAAGTCTTGTCTAAAGTCCACTTTAAGGGAAGATATTAGCGAAGGGAATGAGGATGTCGAGTCCATATGGGTCGAAATACATGGAGGGAAAAATAGTAACAAAATTCTCTTTGGGGTCTGTTACAAACCCCCAAATATAACAGAAATCATGGAAAGTTTACTACTAAGGCAGATAGATGAAACTGCAACCCATAATGAGGTCCTTGTTATGGGGGACTTTAACTACCTGGATATTAACTGGGAAACAGAGACCTGCGAAACCCATAAAGGCAACAGATTTCTGATAATAACCAAGAAAAAATTATCTTTCACAATTGGTGCAGAATCCAACCAGAGGAGCAGCACTTTTAGACCTAATACTATCTAACAGAATAACAAATCTGCAGGTTGTTGGGCATCTAGGAAATAGCGACAACAATATTGTACAGTTTCACTTGTCTTTCGCTAGGGGGACATGTCAGGGAGTCACAAAAACACTGAACTTAAGGAAGGCAAACTTTGACCAGCTTAGAGATGCCCTTAATCTGGTTGACTGGGACAATGTCCTCAGAAATAAGAATACAGAAAATAAATGGGAAATGTTTAAGAACATCCTTAATAGGCACAGTAAGTGGTTTATACCTTGTGGGAATAAAAGGACAAGAAATAGGAAAAACCCAATGTGGCTAAACAAAAAAGTAAGAGGGGCAATTAACAGTAAAAAGAAAGCATTTAAACTACTGAAGCAGGATGGCACCGTTGAAGCTCTAAAAAAACTATAGGGAGAAAAATACTTTATCTAAAAAATAAAGCTGCCAAAAAGGAAACAGAGAAGCACATTGCTAAGGAGAGGAAAACTAATCCCAAGCTGTTCTTCAGCTATATTAATAGTAAAAGAATCAAAAGTGAAAGTGTAGGCCCATTAAAAATTTGTGAGGAAAGTATGGTTGTAGATGATGAGGAAAAAGCTAATATATTAAACACCTTCTTCTCCATGGTATTCACAGTGGAAAATGAAATACTAGGTGAAATGCTGAGAGACAAAGAAAACCCTATATTAAAGGTCACCAATCTAGCCCAGGAAGAGGTACAAAACCAGCTAAATAAGATTAAAATAGATAAATCTCCGGGTCCGGATGGCATACGCCCACGGGGTCTGTTCCACAGGACTGGCGCATAGCAAATGTGGTACCAATATTCAAAAAGGGCTCTAAAAGTGAACCTGGAAATTATAGGCCAGTAAGTCTAACCTGTATTGTTGGTAAAATATTTGAAGGGTTTCTGAGGGATGTTATTCTGGATTATCTCAATGAGAATAACTGTTTAACACCATATCAGCATGGGTTTATGAGGAATCGCTCCTGTCAAACCAATCTAATCAGTTTTTATGAAGAGGTAAGCTATAGACTGGACCAAGGAGAGTCATTATACGTGGTATATCTTGATTTTTCCAAAGCGTTTGATACCGTGCCACACAAGAGGTTGGTACACAAAATGAGAATGCTGGGTCTGGGGGAAAATGTGTGTAAATGGGTAAGTAACTGGCTTAGTGATAGAAAGCAGAGGGTGGTTATAAATGGTATATTCTCTAACTGGGTCGCTGTGACCAGTGGGGTACCGCAGGGGTCGGTGTTGGGACCTATTCTCTTCAACATATTTATTAACGATCTGGTAGAAGGTTTGCACAGTAAAATATCGATATTTGCAGATGATACAAAACTATGTAAAGCAGTCAATGCAAGAGATGATAGTATTCTGCTACAGATGGATCTGGATAAGTTGGAAACTTGGGCCGAAAGGTGGCAGATGCAGTTTAACAATGATAAATGTAAGGTTATACACATGGGAAGAAGGAATCAATATCACCATTACTCACTGAACGGTAAACCACTGGGTAAATCTGACATGGAGAAGGACTTGGGGATCCTAGTTAATGATAAACTTACCTAGAGCAGCCAATGCCAGGCAGCGGCTGCCAAGGCAAACAGGATCATGGGGTGCATTAAAAGAGGTCTGGATACACATGATGAGAGCATTATACTGCCTCTGTACAAATCTCTGGTTAGACCGCACATGGAGTACTGTGTACAGTTTTGGGCACCCGTGCTCAGGAAGGATATAATGGAACTAGAGCGGGTACAAAGGAGGGGAACAAAATTAATAAAGGGGATGGGGGAACTACAATACCCAGAGATATTAGCAAAATTAGGATTATTTAGTCTAGAAAAAAGATGACTGAGGGGCGATCTAATAACCATGTATAAGTATATAAGGGGACAATACAAATATCTCTCCGAGGATCTGTTTATACCAAGGAAGGTGACGGTCACAAGGGGGGATTCTCTGCATCTGGAGGAGAAAAGGTTTTTCCACCAACATAGAAGAGGATTCTTTACTGTAGGGCAGTGAGAATCTGGAATTCCCTGCCTGAGGAGGTGGTGATGGCGAACTCAGTCGAAGGGTTCAAGAGAGGCCTGGATGTCTTCCTGGAGCGTAACAATATTGTATCTTACAGTTATTGTTAGGTTCTTTAGAACGACATAGATCTGGGGATTTATTCTGACAGAATTTTATAGGCTGAACTGGATGGACTAATGTCTTTTTTCAGCCTTACTAACTATGTTACTATGAAGACAAGGCTATTGCTTTCAACTTGGTATCTGTAGTTGTCTTTAACTTATATTATTGCACAATTGTTTTTTATTACTGCACATTTTTGGTTTATTACTGCACAAATTTTGCATTACTGCACAATGCTGATAACATCCCACAACCCGGCCCACGTGAAGTCATCAAGGGGGGAGTGTGGATGTAGTTCAGGTGCCGATAAAACATCCAGACAAATTGTGACCTTTATTCTTATAGACAAACACACTTTGCTGTATCTATGAATCCCATTCACTGATCGCCTTCGATCTATGAGTTCTCCTTTGATAAACTGAATCACCTCTGTGATCAGTGTAGTAAACCATTTTGTTTATCCTGTTTTATTTTATGTAATTGTATATGCTATATTGTTTTGTCGTCTTTGCAAAATCTTTTGTGTATTTTTTAATAAACACTGCCTATCGTCCTGGATTAAATATAAATTGTAATAGTTCTGTTCCATTTGTACTGTAACCCACACCCTGAAGCCATACACTAGACCTCCAGTCCGCCTGTTTAAAAATTGACTCATGGTGGCAGCGAGTAGTCTTGGGTCGTCATGGAGCTAGCACTGATCATACCGGGAGAATATACACATATTCCTTGGTTTGGAATCAGAGGTCAACAGTGGGTATGAAAAGTATTCAGACCCCTTTAAATTTTTCACTCTTTGTTTCATTGCAGCCATTTAGTAAATTCAGAAAAGTTCATTTTTTTCTCATTAATGTAAACTCTGCACCCCATCTTGATTGAAAAAAAACAGAAATTTTTGCAAATTTATTGAAAAGAAAAACTGAAATATCACTTCATAACTATTTAGACCCTTTGCTCAGTATTGAGTAGAAGCATCTTTTGAGCTAGTACAGCCATGAGTCTTCTTGGGAATGATGCAACAAGTTTTCAGACCTGGATTTGGGGATCCTCTGCCATTCTTCCTTGCAGATCCTCTCCGGTTCCGTTAGATTGGATGGTGAACGGCCATTTTCAGGTCTCCCCAGAGATGCTCAATTGGATTTATGACTTTCTGTACCCACTGTATATACCATATGCCCACTGTTAGTTTCCTGACAACCGACATATTAGTGGAAACAGCATGTTGCTTTCTCCATTGATCGCCAGTCAATTGTGCAATTGTCCGGACAATAAGGGGACAACAAAGAGCTGTTCGCTTCAAAGATAACAGCGTGTGGATCTGCGTGACCTACCAGGCTGCAATCTTTGACAATTTGTATTTGTTCAAAATTTTTGCAACAATTGGCATTTTCACACAAGTTTCTCCCAGGTCTGGCAAAATGGGCAGAGCTGGAATGGAATGGAGGCAAAACGACCGACTCTCATCAAATTCATGACAAGTCTCGGCATTCGCTACACTACAAATCTCACTTCTGCAAGGGCTAAAGTAGGATTTGTGGCAAAGATTCACACAGGTGTTCTCAACTCTTCATTAATCAGGAGTATCTGACTCCAGCACACCCCCTCATGAAGACCGATGAGAACAACGCCCTTCTTGATGAATCGGCAGTGTCCAACATGACTTATGTGATAAAAGGAAGATTTTTGACTTCCTGGTAATATTTGTAAATGAAAAAAAAAATGATGGTATCCTCCACTCTTGCAAACTAGAGAACTTTTATTTCTGGCCAAGCTGTAGACTTTGTTATCGTTTAACATAACATTTGCAGTATAGAAGAGTGATGACAATTGCCTCTCATTGCCCCGGGACTAAGCCAACTACCTAATAGCAACATAGCGGTGAAGTCACTATAAAAATGTAATGATGCCATAGATTTGGGTATTCTAGGCAACTTCCAACCAAGGCAATACAAAATCCCAATCCCCCGAAGGACCCATAGACAGGAAAGACCAAGCAGGATATAGTTAATCAAATAATTTTTATTATATTGGTGGTGAAATAGTAAAAACCAATTTGAAAACAATGTGTACGAATGGGGACAGCATTACCACAATTGTAAAGTAATAATATGGACCCAATTATATATACTATATTCACATATGCATTCCTCTAATAAAAATTGATAACTTTTGTGCAAGCAATGAATAAAAAAACTTTGTGAAGTGAAATAATCATAAAGTTATATAAAATATTAAATCAATTATTTAGCTGCAAATATAAAGTGCAATGTGCAAAAAACAAATGTTGTAACCAACCACTACTGCGTTACAAAGTGCAGTGTGCTAGTGCAAAAAAGCATAAATCATTGAGCTCTCATTGCTGTGCAGAAAAGAGTCCTAATGACTTTCACATAAAGTGCCGTGTCAGAGAGGAAAACAGGGAAATAGTTCATATACCTTTAAGGGTCGCCACGTCCCTTTAACGTGCACCCCGACGCACGTTTTGGAGTTTTTCCTTCATCATCCCCCTGATGAAGGTAAAACTGCAAAACGTGCGTCAGGGTGCACTCTAAAGGGACATGGCGACCCTTAAAGGTATATGAACTATTTCCCTGTATTCCACTCTGACACGGCACTTTATGTAAAAGTCATTAGGACTCTTTTCTTCACAGCAATAAGAGCTCAATGATCTATTTTTTTTGCACTAGCACACTGCACTTTGTAACGCAGTAGTGGTTGGTTACAACATTTGTTTTTTGCACATGTACATTGCACTTTATATTTGCAGCTAAATAATTGATATAACTTTTTAATTATTTCACTTCACAAATTTTTTTATTCATTGCTTGCACAAAGGTTTTTATCAATTTTTATTAGAGGAATGCATATGTGTATATAGTATATATAATTGGGTCCATATTATTACTTTACAATTGTGGTAAAGCTGTCCCCATTTGTGCACATTGTTTTTAAATTGGTTTTTACTGTTTCACCACCAATATAATAAAAATTATTTGATTAACTATATCCTGCTTGGTCTTTCTTGTCTATGGGTCCTTCGGTGGATTGGGATTTTGTCTTTCTAATCAGTGGGTAAAACACTAATTTCACTGAACACTGGTGGTAGTATATATAAATGAATTTAATGATTTATTATTATTGATATATTTTCGGATATACGTAGAGATCTTATATATCATATACTATATCCCGTGTTCGTGTATCTTTGCAACCAAGGTAATAGCAGAAAGAAACTGCACTTGGTTTTAGGCTGGGTTCACATAGCGTTAGGCAGTCCGTTTAATGGTCTGCGTTACACGGCGGCATTAACGCAATGTAACACATCCGTTAATGCTGCCATTATAAAGCGCATCCCTAACGTGTGTCATAAGAGGCATGCGTTAATGATGTGCCCTCATTCTGTGATGGACCCTCGGGCGCGGTCTGCAGTGTCCGAGGCTCTGTCACTGCTAGCGCAGATGAAGAGGCTGTGCTAGCGTGATCGCATAGCGCAATCGTGTTATGGGGGTAGTGTTAATGCAGTTCGTCAACGCTATGTGTTGAACAGACAGCATTAATGCTGTGTGAACCTGGCCTTAGCCAAAAGTCCAAGTCATGTGGTCACAGAGGGCTAAAGAATCTGATTTTGGTCAAAATCATAAATTTGAATTAATTTTTGAAGCATCTGTGATAAAGTCATCTATTACATACTCTTTTGTACTTTTAGAAATAATTAGAGAACGTATACTTCATTTTCTTTGACCCAGTGTTCACTGCGATTGATTTTCTCGGCATAGTTAAATGACCCTGTATGGAGTGTTGTCAATAGCACAGATACTTCATGGAGGACAGATACCGTGACAATGCTGTGTTATGCACTATGGTAAATGCAATGCATTAAGGAGGCGGTCACTTAAATGTAACTGCATTTGTAAGTGGAAAGAAAATGATTTTGAAGTGCATCCTGCTATTACCCAGTCAAATTCCTCGATTCCCATGTCAGTGTCTGTCATGTCATCTCCACATTTGATTTCTTGAATATTCAGGGAGGGAAGAGTAAATGTTTCAAAGAAATGATGTACTTGTCAGTAGTACACATATCATCTGGCTTCTGAGCTGTCACTGAACAGATTGTGGAATTAGCATTAGAATACAGAAGTCCGTGCCTGCAGGCTGCAAATGGAGAGCTAGTGAGCACATGTCATCAGCGTGATATTTTAGAGACATATTAGTTTGTAGGGTGGAATGAGGCCAACAATCTTCCTACAACTGCTCACTGCTCTATATCTAAGGTTCAACTACCGGGAAACAACCTCATATTAGGAGAAAAGATTGTACAAATAATCAGAAAAAAATCTAATGAAACTGACCATTTTTTTCTATTGAAATGGGAGCAAAGCATGCTGAATTTTGCAAAACAATAAAAGAAAATGTTTTGAGGCAGAAAAAACATTTTGTCGACTTAGGGGCAGAGCTAAATTTGTCCTATAAGAGTTTTCATTTCTTTTTTGTTTTTCCTCATAGAAATCTGTTAGTTACAACTTTTTGCATTTGGTTTTAGGTCTGTATAGGGCTTCATTTTTTGTTGGATAAAAATGTAGATTTTTTTGTTTCATAAATTATTTGGGAGCAGATGTAGAATAATGTTTCATTCATATTGATTTTTTTTTTTTTTTTTTAAAAAAAGGAGGAATGCATGACAAATGCAATTCCAACATAGAGTCTGGTTGTTTTGTTTTTTAGCTTGCATGCTTTCATTAGTTTGAGGATACTTCATGTGCCTTTTTTCTGAACTAATCATTTTATTTCTATAAGAATTGTTTATCAAAAAAATGCGTTTATTAGATTTAACATGTCATTATTTCCTTTATTTTTTTAATTTATTTATTTTATTCACTTATATAGCGTCATTCATTCCACAGCGCTCTACAGACATTATCATCTCAGTCCCCAATGGGGTTCACAATCTACATTCCCTATCAGTATGTCTTTGGAGTGTGGGAGGAAACTGGAGAATCTGGTAGATACCAACGCAAAAATGCAGCACCAACCATCGATAGTAATTGAGTCCAAGAAGAGATATTTCCAACTCCTCCACACTATTCAAAGAATGAATGTGGCTTAATAAGCAATCAAAATAAATAAGAATTCCATTACTGAGCCATAAATAAAGAAAAGAGAAGCAATATTTTGACTGTAACAAAAAGGATGTGGTACAGCTTGACAAAGACCCACCAGGTGTGATTTTCCATTTGTTCCTCGGATCTTGCACCTTCGATAACAGTTTGTCTGTTATCATCACCAGCCCCCCCTTGATCACAGTACTCCACCTCCCTTGGCATCTGCCTGTGTGAAGACAGTCTTGAACTTCGAGACAATGTTATCCTTCCGCAGCCTCCTCTGCTTACTCCTCTTCTTCTGGGACCACCATCAACTCCCGCAGGCTATTCAAAGTCTGCACCATCATATAAATGACCGGAATAGAGATGTTGATGATGGCGTTGTCAGCGATAACCATCTTAGTAGTCATTTCAGAACTGTGCAGAAGGGTGCAGAGGTCCTTAATCTGTCCCCACTCTAAATGTGATATGTGCCACCTCCGTACTTTACTGGCCCAGGATATGTAACATGACATGCTGCTCAGGGCTCATTGCTGCTGCCACAGTCACTGCAACATGTGCAGAGTAGAGTTCTACTGTGTTGGCACATCGCATATCAACCTGTTAACTGGCATGGACAAAAACTCTGTATCAAAGCAAGTAGATTAGCAGAGGGGTGTGAACCACGGAAATGTGCACACAGCTTACGTGCTTTCTGGAGCAGGTCACCGAAGCCAGGATAGTGGCTGAGAAAACACTGCACCACCAGGTTGAGTGTTATGATGAGTCACCGAAGGAGGAAAAAACAAAATACCAGCTAAGTCCAGAAAAACCAGAGAGGTTGGCAGCTATCGGATTGCAGACCCCTGGACCTATCCACAACAACTAGCAGTAGCCGTGGGGGGTTCCTACGGTGCCCTAGACCCCTCGATCACAGCCGGAGAACTAGATAGCCTAAAGACAGAAAGGGGAAAAACTAAACTGCCCCAGAGCAGACCCCAAAGCAATAGGCAGCCCCCAACATATAATGACGGTGAAGCAAGATGAAAACACTAACACAGATAGAAAGATAGGTTGAGCAAATGATGGGGCCCAAGCTAACTACATAGGACAGGATAGGAAAGTTGCTGTCTGCCATCCGCAAAAACCCTATCAAAATGAGCCAACCGACTGATAGGAAAAACAGGCCCTGAAGTCGCTAGGCTTCAAAAAACTATATCAGCACTCAGGTATATTCTGAAGACAGAGCAAAAGATCAACAGATCAGAGACAAAAATGGAATTCAGCTCACCCCCGGCCGGGGATGGCAGAACTCCCAAAAAACAAGGCAAAACAAAAAACAAAACAGAAGAGTACAAAGCAGAGCAGAAAAACTTAGCTTTGAGATGCAGGAATCAGACTGGTCTCCAAGAATCCAGCAGGAAAATCACCAGCCAGGAAGAAGGGCGTCGGCAGCCTTATATCCAGTCCTCAATTCCAGCCACCTAGTCATCATCTAGCTGCCCAGGTGTCTGATAATCAGCCTCACTACCTTCCTTCACCAGTGGAGGGAGTTCATCGGACCTCAATAGTGAAGGGAAAAATGAACTCACAACAGTACCTCCCCCTTGAGGAGGGGTCACTGAACCCTCATCCATGCCACCAGGGCGATCCGGGTGAGCCCGATGAAAGGCATGCACCAATCTTTCGGCATGAATATCAGAGGTAGAGACCCAGGATTTATCCTCCTGACCATAACCCTTCCACTTAACCAAATACTGGAGTCTCCGTCTAGCCAGACGGGAATCCAGTATCTTCTCTACCTCATATTCCATGTTATCTTCAACCAATATAGGGTCAGGAGGTGCCACCACAGGAACTACTGGTTCAACAAACCTCTTCAACAAGGACTTATGAAACACATTATGAATTTTAAATGTGACAGGAAGAGCCAACCGAAAAGAGACCGGATTAATAATCTCCAAAATCTTGTAAGGTCTAATAAATCTAGGCTTAAACTTAGGAGAAGCCACCTTCATAGCGATATTTTTTGATGACAACCAAACCATATCACCCACCTTAAACTGGGGACCAACGGTCCTACGCCGGTTGGAAAACCGCTGGGCCTTTTCCTGGGAGAGAGACAATTTATCCACTACTTGGTCCCAGATCTGGTGCATTCTCTCCACCACAGTGTCAACACCTGGGCAGGCAGAAGGCTCCACCTGCCCTGAAGAAAATCGAGGGTGAAAACCAAAGTTACAAAAAAAAGGTGACATCAAAGTGGCAGAACTAGCTCTATTATTTAAAGCAAATTCGGCCAAGGGCAAAAATGAAACCCAATCATCCTGATCGGCAGAAATAAAACATCTCAAATACGACTCCAAAGTCTGGTTTGTTCTCTCCGTCTGCCCATTGGTCTGAGGGTGAAACGCAGAGGAGAAGGACAACTGAATTCCCAGCTTGGAACAGAAAGTCCTCCAAAATTTAGACACAAACTGAACTCCTCTGTCAGATACAATGTTCTCAGGAATCCCGTGCAAGCGAATCACCTGTTGTAAAAACAAGGGCACCAACTCTGAGGAAGATGGCAACTTAGGGAGTGGTACAAGATGGACCATCTTAGAGAATCTATCACAAATCACCCAAATAACAGTCATTCTCTGAGAGACAGGCATATCAGAGATAAAATCCATTGAAATATGGGTCCATGGCCTCCTGGGCACCGGCAAAGGCATCAACAAGCCACTAGAGTGAGAACAAGGTTTAGACCGGGAGCAAGTCCCACAGGACTGCACAAAATTCCTGACATCATGAGACAAGGCGGGCCACCAAAAAGACCGACTCACCAGATCTCTAGAACCAAAAATCCTTGATGACCAGCCAATGCAGAGCAATGAACTTCAGACATCACTCTCTTCCTCCACTGGTCAGGAACATACAACTTTCCACTGGGAAAACGCTCAGGTTTGTCCTCCTGAAACTCTTCCAGAGCACGTCTCAAATCGGGCGAGATGGCAGAAAGAACTACCCCCTCGCCTAAGATGGTAGCAGGCTTAGTCACAACAGGAGAATCAGCAAGGAAACTCCTAGAGAGGGCGTCTGCCTTGACATTCTTAGTGCCCGGAAGAAAAGAGACCACAAAATCAAAACGTGTGAAAAACAAGGCCCACCTAGCCTGTCTAGGATTCAAGCGCTTGGCCGACTCCAGGTAAATCAAATTCTTGTGGTCAGTAAGGACCACGACTTGGTGTTTGGCTCCCTCCAACCAATGTCTCCACTCCTCAAATGCCCATTTCATGGCCAACAGTTCCCGATTCCCCACATCATAGTTACGTTCGGATGGGGAGAACTTTCGGGAAAAGAAAGCACAAGGATTCATTTTAGATGTCACATGATCTTTTTGGGACAACACCGCTCCTGCACCAATCTCAGAAGCGTCCACCTCCACCTGAAACGGGAGTGAGACATCAGGTTGCCGCAAAACCGGAGCAGAAGTGAATCTTCGCTTCAGCTCCTGAAAGGAAGAAACAGCCTCCGGAGACCAATTCAGCACATCAGCACCCTTCCTAGTCAAATCCGTCAATGGCTTGGCAATACCAGAAAAATTAGCTATAAATTTCCGATAAAAATTAGCAAAACTTCTGGAGGGCCTTCAAAGAAGGGGGCTGAACCCAATCATAAATGGCCTGTACCTTGGCCGGGTCCATTTCAATAGTTGACGGAGACAAAATAAATCCCAAAAATGAAATCCTCTGTACCCCAAAAAGGCATTTCGATCCCTTGACATACAGGGAATTCTCCCTCAAAATCCGGAACACAGTCCGAACATGTTCCACATGAGTGTCCCAATTCTTGGAGAAGATCAAAATATCATCCAGATAGATAATCAAAAATTTATCCACAAAGTCTCGGAATATATCGTTCATGAAGCACTGGAAGACAGAAGGGGCATTAGTGAGCCCAAAAGGCATCACCAGGTACTCAAAATGTCCCTCCGGAGTATTAAACGCTGTCTTCCATTCATCCCCATGCTTAATGCGAACAAGATTATACGCCCCCCTGAGGTCAAGCTTGGTAAACCAGCAAGCACCTTTAACTCTGGAGAATAGATCAGAAATCAGAGGTAACGGATACTAATATTTAACAGTAATTTTGTTGAGGGCACGATAGTCAATACAAGGCCTTAATGAACCATCCTTTTTAGCCACGAAAAAAAAAACAGCACCTAAGGGTGAAGAGGATGGTCTAATATGACCCTTCTCCAATGCCTCCTTAATATAGGATCGCATAGCCTCGTGCTCGGGTACAGATAAATTGAAAAGCCGACCCTTGGGGAATTTACACCCTGGGTTCAGCTCAATAGCACAGTCATAACTCCTATGAGGAGGCAAAGACGCAGACTCATTCTCACTAAATACATCATAAAAGTCAGCCAAATAGTCATGAACATCATGCGACTGGGGAGAAGTGGAGAAAACAGGAGCATCACTAAGGGCACACCGACAACCCCAACTCACCACAGACAAAGATTTCCAATCCAGAACTGGATTATGGATTTGCAACCAGGGAAACCCCAGAACAATGGTATCATGCAAATTATGCAACACCAAAAATCTGCAATTTTCTTGATGGTCTGGGGCGACCCGCATTACCACCTGGGTCCAAAACTGAGGTTTATTCTTCGCCAAAGGAGTAGCATCAATACCCCTCAAAGGGATAGGCGTCCGCGGAGGTGTCATAGGAAATTCACAACGTTTAGCAAAATCCAAGTCCATCAGGTTAAGAGCTGCTCCTGAATCCACAAAAGCCTTGGCGGAAAATGTGGACAGGGAGCAGATCAGAGTAATTGCCTGAAGAAACTTAGGTTGAACACCACCCACAGAAAACGTGTGTGCACAACGTTTCTCTCGTTTAGGGCAGACAGAAATAATATGCGAGGCATCTCCAAAAAAAAACACAGCTTATTATGCCTTCTGAACTCCTGACGTTGCGCCCTAGACAAAACTCTATCACATTGCATAGGTTCAGACATTTGTTCAACAGGTGGCAACATCTCTCGTGTAGTTTTGCGTTCACGTAAACGCCGATCCACCTGAATGGCTAATGACATAGAATCATCAAGACCAGAGGGAACAGGAAATCCCACCATAGTATCTTTTACAGTTTCTGACAAACCCTTCCGAAAGAGGGCTGCCAAGGCACCATCATTCCAGGTAGTAAGGACCGCCCACTTTCGGAATTTTTGACAGTACAACTCTGCCGAATCCTGACCCTGGCTTAATGCCAACAGGGTCTTTTCAGCCTGATCAATAGCATTAGGTTCATCATACAACAACCCCAAGGCCTGAAAAAATGCGTTCACATTATTCAGAATAGGATCATCAGGTTTCAAAGAAAACGCCCAATCCTGGGGATCGCCGCGCAGCAAAGAGATGACAATTTTAACCTGCTGCGCGGAATTCCCTGACGAGTTAGGCTTCAAGGCAAAAAATAATTTACAATTATTCTTGAAATTCAAGAATTTAGACCGATCCCCAAAAAACACATCCGGAGTGGGAATCTTTGGTTCAGCCGCATGTGAATGAGCAAGATAGGCGGAAATTCCCCGCACTTCAGCAGTGAGCTGCTCCACACGATCAGACAATTGCTTCATCTCCATTGAGAGAAAAATTCCCCCTACGGCCTCAGAGATATAGAGGAAAAAATATGCACACAAAAAAAAAAATTCTGACACTTTTTTTTTTTTTTTCAATTCTCTCCTGCTATTGAGTACCCTAGGATCTGCGGTATGGCTGGTGATTCTGTTATGATGATTCACCGAAGGAGGAAAAAACAAAATACCAGCTAAGTCCAGAAAAACCAGAGAGGTTGGCAGCTATCGGATTGCAGACCCCTGGACCTATCCACAACAACTAGCAGTAGCCGTGGGGGGTTCCTACGGTGCCCTAGACCCCTCGATCACAGCCGGAGAACTAGATAGCCTAAAGACAGAAAGGGGAAAAACTAAACTGCCCCAGAGCAGACCCCAAAGCAATAGGCAGCCCCCAACATATAATGACGGTGAAGCAAGATGAAAACACTAACACAGATAGAAAGATAGGTTGAGCAAATGATGGGGCCCAAGCTAACTGCATAGGACAGGATAGGAAAGCTGCTGTCTGCCATCCACAAAAACCCTATCAAAATGAGCCAACCGACTGATAGGAAAAACAGGCCCTGAAGTCGCTAGGCTTCAAAAGACTATATCAGCACTCAGGTATATTCTGAAGACAGAGCAAAAGATCAACAGATCAGAGACAAAAATGGAATTCAGCTCACCCCCGGCCGGGGATGGCAGAACTCCCAAAAAACAAGGCAAAACAAAAAACAAAACAGAAGAGTACAAAGCAGAGCAGAAAAACTTAGCTTTGAGATGCAGGAATCAGACTGGCCTCCAAGAATCCAGCAGGAAAATCACCAGCCAGGAAGAAAGGGCGTCGGCAGCCTTATATCCAGTCCTCAATTCCAGCCACCCAGTTATCATCTAGCTGCCCAGGTGTCTGATAATCAGCCTCACTACCTTCCTTCACCAGAGGAGGGAGTTCATCAGACCTCAATAGTGAAGGGAAAAATGAACTCACAACAGTTGAGGATGTGAGCCATGCGAGGCACGTATGTGAGCATTCCTCACCATAGGGCCCCAACAAGGTTTGCACCATTATCGGACACAGCCTTCCCTAGATGCAGGTTCAGCAGAGACAGCTATGAACAAATTCAGCCTGGAGAGCTATACACAACTATTCAGCTGTATGACCACAATCTCCAAGACATATCAATTTTAAGACTGCCTGATTGCGTTGAGGCCAGGCTGCAAAGTACGGAGGTGGTGGAGGTTTGCTATGCACTGTTGGAATGCGTGTCTCATCAAGACAGCGGTTGGGGGCTCAGGTGGAGACCATAGAGGAGATAGAGGAGGCAGAAGCAGTGGAGGATGTGTTAAATGTAAAGGTTTGACCTGCAAGCCTTGGGGATTCCAAGACTAGTGGAGCAGCGCCTGTCCCCACAGCTACCAAAGTCACCCAGTGCCCATTCAGCAAGATGTAACACCCTTGGCCATGCTTACTCATCCAACTGTGTGTGGTGAAATGCTGATGTGATGTCTGCCACATGCTGGTGTAGCGCAGGCACAGCTTTCTTTGAAAAATAATGATAACTGGGTAATTGTTACTGGGGGGCTGTGATGGCCATCAGCTTCCGGACACCGTCGGTATCACCAAAGCGGAAAGGCAGCATTTCCGTGTCCAACAAATTGGAGATGGAGTTCAACCTCTTAGGTTTGTCATGCCTAGGAGGAATCAATCTTTTCCGTGACCACAACTGCAGAACTGTGGGCTGGCTGCAGTGCTATGAGAGGGCAGAGTATGGTGAACCCAACAAACTGCTTGACTGTGACAGAGGTGCAGGTAGAGATGTTGCTGTGTATTGAGAAACTTGTGGTGTGATCTTTCTATGAAATCGGTCAAAAACAGCAGGCATGTCCATCCCATTACAGCTAAAGGCGGCCTCTCAGTTAGGGTGACTCGATTGGGTAAAGAACCCAAGGTTATACGGTCACATGCCTGCATCTCAATAGTTGGCACGGTAACAGAGGAGGAGGAAGAATCAGCAGATGCGAATGATGGGGCAGCTGATGGTGGCTGATGTCCACTGGTCCGCTTTTTTGCACTGTGGGATTCACACACTAAAGCATTTTGATTGCGCATGTAAAGGTTCATACCTGTAGTAGTCAAATTATTGCAGTTTTTACCTCAACCCAGTTAGTTTTTGCAAAGTTGACAGATTACGTGAGCTGGCTCATCCTTTGCAATGTCAAAAAAGGCCCAAGCTAGGCAACCCTTGCCACCCCTGCAAAATTGGCTGGAATTAAGTTCGGATGTCATGTCACGTTTGGAGAGCCCCTGATGTGCCTAAACAGTGGAAACCCCCCCACAAGTGACATTATTTTGGAAACTAGACCCCTTATCCCCTTTATTCCCAAGGGTGGTTTGCATGTTAATTCCCGGGCCAATTTTTACAATTCTGACCACTGTCCCTTTATGAGGTAATAACTCTGGAACGCTTTCATGGATCCCAGTGATTCTGACAATGTTTTCTCATGACATATTGTACTTCATGTTAGTGGTAAAATTTCATTTCATTGTGTTTATTTGGGAAAAAAATGAAAATTTGGCGAAAATTTTGAAAATTTTGCAATTTTCCAACGTTGAATTTTTATGCTCTTAAATCACAGAGATGTGGCACTCAAAAACTTAATAAGTAACATTTCCCACATATTTACTTTACATCAGCAGAAATTGGGAACTAACATTTTTTTTTGTTAGGAAGTTATAAGGGTTAAAATTTGACCAGCGATTTCTCACTTTTACAACACCATTTTATTTTTAAGGACCACATCACATTTGAAGTCACTTTGAGGGGTCTATATAATAGAAAATACCCAAAAGTGACACCATTCTAAAAACTACACCCCTCAAGGTGCTCAAAACCAGATTCAAGAAGTTTATTAACCCTTCAGGTGCTTCACAGGAATTGAAGGATTGATTACTTCAGGTTCAATTTTTGTTTCTTACCAAGGGTAACAGGAGAAATTAGACTGCAAAAGTTATTGTGCAATTTGTCCTGAGTACGCTGATACCTGATATGTGGGGGGGAAACACTGTTTGGGCGCATGGCAGAGTTTGGAAGGGAAGGAGCGCCGTTTGACTTTTTCACTGCAGATCGAATGCCATGTCACGTTTGGAGAGCTCCTGATGTGCCTAAACAGTGGAAACCCCCCATAAGTGACTCCATTTTGGAAACTAGACCCCCCAAAGAACTTATCTAGATATGTGGTGAGCACTTTGAACCCCCAAGGGCTTCACAGAAGTTTATAACGTACAGCCGTATAATTAAAAAATCATATTTTTTCCACAAAAATGAGCTTTTCACCCCCAATTTTTATTTTCCCAAGGGTAAAAGGACTCCAAAAGTTATTGTGCAGTTTGTCCTGAGTACGCTGATACCCCATATGTGGGGGTAAACCACTATTTGGGCGCATGGCAGAGGTCGGAAGGGAAGCAGCGCCATTTGACTTTTTTGGCTGGAATTGAGATCGGACGCCATGTCATGTTTGGAAAGCCCCTGATGTGGTAAAACAGTGGAAACCCCCCAATTCTAACTCCAACCCTAACCCCAACACACCACTAACCCTAGCCCTAGCCCTAACCCTAATGGGAAAATGGAAATAAATACATTTTTTTATTTTATTATTTTTCCCTAACTAAGGGGGTGAAAAATGGAGGTTTGATTTACTATTTATGGCGGGTTTTTATGTTTGGCAGCTGTCGCACGCTAAAAGACGCTTTTTATTGTAAAAATAGTTTATGCATCACCACATTTTGAGAGCTATAATTTTTCCAAATTTTGACCCACCAAGTCAAGTGATTTCTTACTTTTTGGGGGATGAGTTGACGTTTTTATTGGTATCATTTTCGGGCACGTGACATTTTTTGATCACTTTTTATTCCGATTTTTGGACGCAGAATGAACAAAAACCAGCATTTCATGAATTTCTTTTGGGGGGTGCGTTTACACCGTTTCGCGTGTGGTAAAATTGATAAGGCAGTTTTATTCTTCGGGTCAGTATGGTTACAGCGATGCCTCATTTATGTCGTTTTTTAATGTTTTGGCGCTTTTATGCAATGAAAACAATTTTATATAAAAAATAATTATTTTTGCATCACTTTATTCTGCGAGCTATAACTTTTTTATTTTTTCGCTGATGATGCTGTGTTGCAGCTCATTTTTTGCGGGACAAGATGACGTTTTCAGTGGTACCATGGTTATTTGTATCGGTCTTTTTGATCACGCGTTATTGCACTTCTTGTTCGGCGGTATGATGATAAAGCATTATTTTTTGCTTTTTTTTATTTTTTAAGGGGTTCAATAAAAGGGTTAACTAGTGGGACAGTTTTATAGGGCGGGTCATTATGGACGTGGCGATACCAAATATGTGTGCTATTATAGTTTTTTTATTTTCAAAAAATGAATTTATTAGGGAATTTTTTTTTTGTTTATTTAGCAATTTTTTTATAAATTATTTTTACACTTTTTTTAAACTTTATTACTCTGTCCCAGGGGGAACATCACTGTCATGTGACAGATCGCTGATCTGACACATCACAGATTGCTGTGTCAGATCAGCGATCTGACACCGGCGCAGCATAGGCTTCCTCATGCCTGCGCTCAGCAGGCAATGAGGAAGCCGGCTCCATGCAGGCCCCCGAAGGTCCCCGCCGCCATATTGGATCTGGGGATCTGCAGGGAAGGAGGCCCCTAGAGCAGCGCAGCATATCGCGCTGCTTCGGGGGTCTCAGGGAAGCACGGAGGGAGCTCCCTTCCTGAGTGCTTCTCTCCTATGCCCCCGGTACACTGCGATCATGTTTGATCGTGGTGTGCCAGGAGTTAACGTGTCCGGGGCGGTCCATGACCGCCCCTGACACATAGTGCCAGGTGTCAGCTGTGATAAGAAGCTGACACCCGGCCGCGATCAGCGGCGCTCCCCACAGGGGCGCCCCTGATCATTATGACGTACTATTCCATCCTTGGGACTTAGTTCCCAGGTCACATGGACGGAATAGTTCGTCTAATGTAGGAAAGGGGGTTAAGGAACTTATCTAAATGTGTGGTGAGCACTTTGAACCCACAAGTGCTTCACAGAAGTTTATAATATAGAGCCGTAAAAATATATTTTTTTCGCAAAAAATATTTTTTGTCCTTAATTTTTTATTTTCACAATGGTAACAGGAGAAATTGGACCCCAAAAGTTGCTGTCCAATTTGTCCTGAGTACGCTGATACCCCATATGTGGGGGTAAATCACTGTTTGGGCGCAGAGCAGAGCTAGGAAGGGAAGGAGCACCATTTGACTATTTCAATGCAGAATTGGCTGGAATTGAGATCGGACGCCATGTCACGTTTGAAGTGCCCCTGATGTGCCTAAACAGTGGGAACCCCCAACTCTAAATCCAACCCTATCCCCAACACACCCCTAACCCTAATCCCAACCCTCGCAATAACTCTAACCACAAACCTAACCCTAACACATCTTTAACCCTAACCCTAACTCTAGCCCCTACCCTAACCCTAACTTTAGCCCCAACCCTAACCCTAACTTTAGCCCCAACTCTAACTCTAATGGGAAAATGGAAATAAATACTTTTTATTACTTTTCCCTAACTAAGGGGATGATAAAGGGGGTTTGTTTTACTATTTTTTGTTACTTTGATAGGGTCTGTCAGAGTGATCAAAATGAGCCAATAGGAAAAAATCTCCTATTGTTGCTGGGTACCAGCAGGCAGATCTCGGTGGGCGCAATGTGCATGCGCCCAACATTTTCTCCTTGAAGAAGCCGGTGGCCTGGAGGACTTCAGAGGGGCCTGCAGGGACAAAGAAGGTACCGGGGGGCTTATCGGAGGACCCTATTTTTCTCTCCTCTGATGTGTGATTTGCGATCGCTGTTACACCGTTAATAAAGGCGATCGCAAGACCGGGGTCGATAAAAAAACCTGACCAGAATCATGTTCTCTAGGGTCTCAGCCGAGACCCTGGAGTAATTCCAAAGCTGGTGGGTGCTATAACCTTAAACCTCAGCGCCATTTAAAAGCGACACTGTGGTTTAAATACCCTCAACTGCTGCCGTTAAAAGGTGTATTGGCAGTCGTCAAGGAGTTAAATGTAACTCATCATTTCCCCCTGCTTGCGCCGATCGCCGGCAGAGCAGGGGAGAATGATGCGAGCCGTGTTCAGCACCCAAAGCCAGGGATCAGCGCTTACTGTAACGCTTGTTCACTGGCGCCGATCCATGTGGTACTAAAGCGGTACACATGTGGCAGGTGTGTATTACACACAAGGACACTGACATCTCAGGTACAAGAAATACCAGGATGTGTGAAAGCGTCGTCATAGCGGGTTTTTATGTTTGGCAGCTGTCACACGCTAAAAGATGCTTATTATTGCAAAAAAATGTTTTTGCATCACGACATTTTGAGAGCTATAATTTTTCCATATTTTGGCCCACAGACTCTTTGAGGTTTTTTGCGGTACGAGCTGACGTTTTTATTGGTATCATTTTAGGGAACATGACTTTTTTTTATCATTTTCTATTCCGATTTTAGGAGACAGAATGAGCAAAAGCCAGCAATTCATGAATTTCTTTTGGGTGGGGGCGTTTACACCGTTCCGTGAGTGGTAAACTTGATAAAGCAGTTTTATTCTTCGGGTCAGTAAGATTACAGCAACGCCTCGTTTATATTTTTTTTTTATGTTTTGGCGCTTTTATATGATAAAAACTGTTTTATAGAAAATATAATTGTTTTTGCATCACTTTCTTCTGACAGCTAAAACTTTTATATTTTTTCACTGATGACACTGTATGGCGGCTCGTTTTTTGTGGGACAAGATGATGTTTTCAGTGGTACCATGTTTATTTATATCTGTCTTTTTGATCGCGTGTTCTTCCACTTTTGTTCGGTTGTATGATGATAAAGCATTTTTGCCTTGCTTTTTTATGGTGTTTAATAAAGGGGTTAACTAGTGAGACAGTTTTAAAGGTCGGGTTGTTATGGATGCGGCCATACCAAATATGTATGCTTTTATTGTTTAGATTTTTCTTTTCATTCAAATATTTATTTAGTGACAGAATACATATTGATTTTTTTTTTTTTTAATATGTTTACAAATATTTACATTTTTGTAAACTTCTTTCCTACTTTTACACTTTGTCCCACTATGGGACACTCATTTTTTGCAGGTCGATCACTTCTATAGCATGCAGATGAAGCAGCATCTGCATGCTACAGAAGCTGTCAACGCAGCAATCAGTGCACAATGACCTGAGAGACTTCCTGGCATGCACTGCGCATGACAGGAAGTTTATCAGCACTGGTAACCCGGATGTCGTCATGACGACATCAGGATTCCATGGCAGCGATCTTGACCCCACGACGTGCCACAGGGTCTCCAATCCAAAGGCAGAGGGGCTGTCAGCCCTCTGCCTGCTCCCAGAATGCTGTGATCGTGTTTGTTCGCAGTATTCCGGGGGTTAAAATGCCGGGTGTCAGCTGTGAGAATCAGCTGACACCCGTCCGCGATCAGCCGCACACCACCTGTGTTCGCGGCCGATCTCTGAGACGTACTATCCCGTCCGTGGTCAAATAGGCCCAGGGCACGTGGATGGCATAGTATGTTTCATGGCAAAAAGAACTTAAATAATAAAAAATATCTGACAGTTGACAGCTGACAGCTATGTCATGAGATCTGAGAAAGAATAACATTTCTTTATACAAGAAATGTGAAGGTTACAATAAGATTAGCAAAGTTTTAGTTGTCAGATAAAATACTGTAGCAAAAGTGTTATAAACATGTAAAAAAATATAGAACTGCTACCATCTCACAGAGACATCAAGGCAGAGCATGGAAGTTAAAAAATTAATAGGAGCATCTTCTGATGAGAAGGGTTGAAGAAAATTGGCATGCATGTTCAGTTTACTTACCTGAAGAAGTTTAAAGTCAAATCAGGGTGTTTTTCATGACTCTATATGGCCTCCTCTTATGGACTGACCTGATTTGAGTAGTGATATTGCAACCACTAGGGGCAGCACTGGGCAGATAGCGTAGTCTGTAATAGTCAAGGAGTCGATACACAGTAACAGCAATGTAGTTTGAAGGAATAAGCAGGAATTGTAGTCAAGGAAGCCAGGGGTCGTTTACCAGGAGTAGCAGTGTCGTTTGAAGGAATAGCAGCTGGCAGGAAGCTTGACTAAAGGCAGGTAGCTCAATAATCACACAAGGAACTGAGAGCAAGGCCAGATTTCATAGGGTGTGCAATCAGAATGAGCCAATCAGGAACTCAGGGTGGTATCCAACAGGAAACTCAGGGAGGAGACATCAGCAACAACATATGTGTTTGGATAAGCAAGTAACTGCCAAGCGAGCTGAATAGCTCAGAAGGAAGAGATGGTGACTGGTGCACAGGAGCTGCTAGGTTCGAATCCTGACACATAAAGTACGTTGCAGATGAATGTAAGGGTGTCATCCAAAAAGGAAGCCTCTCCTAAAGCCCATGCACAAAAAAACCACTCATACAACTTCCCAGTGCCCATACTGAAAAATATGAAGACTACTGGGACTCTCTATTCTGGAGTGATGAGACCAAGACAAATGCTTTTGGGACTGTTTGGTGTCTCAAAGGTGAGGAATAAAAAAAAAAGCATGGTGCCTACTTTGAAACTGTCACGTCGCCTCCGCATACTCACCCGGCCTCCGCTCCCACGCCGCAGCCCCCTGCCGCCCGACAGCCATGGCGGTCCCTTCTGACAGGCTCGCGGCCGACAGGCTCTCTGCATGCAATGCGCATGCGCCATAGGCCGCGGCCGCGCCTCCTGTTACTTGCGCTCCAGCAATGCCCTGACCCGGAAGCACCTACTGACCAATGGCAGACCAGACAGGGCCATATCAGGCCATTCCCCCCTGAGGGAGGTGCCTGATCATTGTGTTTGCTAGCTCACTGGGCCTTGCTTCCTCGTGTGCTCTCTGCAGTCTCGCAGTCCTGTCTTCAGTGATTCCTGCAATAGCCTCGCAGTCCTGCCTTCTGTGGTCCCGGCAGTAGCCCTGCAGTCCGGTGCTCCGTGGGTCCAGCTATCTACACTCCAGTCCTTCAGTCCTACTCCATTCCTGCCTCCGGTGTTCCTGCTCCATCCTCCTATCCAGACTCCAGTCCTTCAGTCCTACCCCAGTCCTTCCTCCGGTGTTCCTGCTCCATCCTGCTATCCACACTCCAGTCCTACAGTCCTACTCTAGCCCTACCTCCGGTGTTCCTGCTCCATCCTGCTATCCATACTCCAGTCCTACAGTCCTACTCCAGTCCTGCCTCCTGTGTTCCTGCTCCGTCCTGTTATCTATGCTCCAGTCCTGCAGTTCTACTCCGGTCCAGTCTCCAGTGATCCCGCTCTGTTGTCTACGCTTCAGTCCCACACTCCTACTCCAGTCCGTCCTGAGCCGCCCTCTCGGTACCGGCTATCATGGTACCCGAACCCCTGGGCCTGCTCCTAACGATACCTGTATAGGGGTCGGCTCCACCTGGCAGCTTGCCCGGGGCCCCTCGGCGCCACGGTCCAGAGGGTCCACTCCTGGAGATTTGTCTCCTGATCAGCCGTGGTAACTGTACGATCAGGCCAAGGACTCTGCCGATAATACAGCTGCTACCCAAAAGGAGTTGCTCTTTTTGCGGGAGAATCAGGGACGCATCATGTCCGTCATGAAGTCTATGGACACCCGTTTGTCGGCCCTGCAGGTGGCTGATCCTGGAAATGCCACTCAACTGGCCAGTCTTCAACAGGAGCTGGGTCAGCAATGAGATACTCAAGCCCATATTCTGAGTTACATGGCCTTCTTTGATAGCTGCTTGTCGGTCCTCCAGTCTGCCGCTGCGATCCCGACTCCTCCCCCTGTGTCTACAGGTTTCTCGGCACCCCGCCTTACCAAGCCGCCGCGGTTTACTGGTGATCCCAAACTCTGCAGGGGGTTCATAAATCAGTGTAGCCTCCGTTTTGAATGGTTGCCTCAGCAATATCCCTCTGACCGGACAAAAGTGGCCTTTATTATGTCCCATCTGGAGAGAGAGGCTCTGTTTTGGCTGAATCCTCTCTGGGAACGTGACGATCCCGTTGTCTCGAGTCTTCCGGTCTTCTTGGATACTTTTCACAGGGTTTTCGATGAGCCGGGTCGGTTAGCCTCTCTCACCGAGTCTCTTTTTAACCTACACCAGGGTTCGCTCACGGTCGGGCATTACGCGATCTGCTTTCGCACTCTCGCCTCTGCGCTCGGCTGAACAACGCGACTTTGGAGCAAAATAAAGGATGAAGTCGCGGGTCGGGATACCCCGACCACCTTGGAAGACCTTATCTCGCTGGCCACCCGCATTGACCTACGCTTCCAGGAGTGTACCCGTGAGTCAGCGAGAGACAGGAGTTCCACCAGGCCAGCTTCCTTTTCCACCCAGTCTGTGAGTCCCTTGTCCTGCTGGGTCTTCGTCTCCCTCCTCGGTCGAGTCCATGCAGGTAGATTGCCTCAAGTTAGCCGAGTTGCGTCGGAGAGAGAGGTGGGCACAAGGTCTATGCCTCTATTGCGGAGGCTCATCACACTTTGTCCGTACCTGTCCTGAGAAACAGGGAAATCCCTCCACCTAGGTCAGGTAAGAGAGGCCTCCCTAGATGCTAATGATTCCTCTCAACCTCTTGCCATATTTGTTATTTTGGTTTCAGGGGAGAGACGTGGGTCCGAGGTGGCCTATGTAGATTCGGGCTCGGCAGGTAACTTCATCCAGCGTGAAGAGGTGGACAAATACCAGATTCCCTTGGTTAGTCTATGTAATCCTTGCCTGATTGCCGCAGTGGATGGCAAACCGCTGCAGGTGATCGTCACCTTGGTCTCTGAGGAAGTGGAGTTGCAAGTCAGAGCCTTATATCAAGAGAAGATAGCCTTTTACGTTCTGCCCAAGCTCTCCCTTGCGATTCTACTTGGTCTTCCATGGTTAAGGACTCATCAGCCTGTTCTCGACTGGTCTTCAGGGGTGATACTCCGCTGGGGGCACCCGTGCCAAGCTCGCTGTCTGACTCCTGTCCGTCTAGCGGATGCTTCTCGGCCACCTCCAGACCTTCCGGGCCTTCCTTCAGCCTACAGTTCCTATGCTGATGTCTTTGATAAGAAGGAAGCAGAGGTTCTTCCTTCACACCGGCCTTTTGACTGCCCAACTGAGCTAGTCCCCGGTTCAACCCCCCAAGGGGCAGAATCTACCCCCTGTCTCCCACAGAGACCATACCCATGTCCAAGTACGTCTGGGAGAAACTCGCCAAAGGCTTTATACGGAAATCCTCCTCGCCCGCAGGAGCCGGATTTTTCTTCGTCAAGAAAAAGGATGGATCTCTATGGCCGTGCATTGACTATAGGGGCTTGAACGAGATTAACATCAAGTACAGGTACCCTCTTCCACTCATTCCAGAGCTATTTGACCGCCTCAGAGGGACTCGGGCCTTCTCCAAGCTATACCTCAGGGGAGCCTATAATCAGGTCCGTATCCGCGCAGGTGACTAGTGGAAGATGGCAGTCAACGCTCGAGACGGCCATTACGAGTACCTGGTCATGCCCTTTAGTCTCTGCAATGCTCCTGCGGTGTTTCAAGAGTTCGTCAAAGAGATCTTCCAGGACCTCTTGTACTCATGTGTGGTTGTGTTCTTGGACGACATCCTCGTCTTCTCTCCGGATCTCTCGTCCCACAGAAAGAGTGTCCGCCTGGTGTTACAGCGTCTTCGGGAGAATCGCCTATATGCTAAGATAGAGAAATGTCTCTTTGAACAGACCTCTCTGCCATTTCTGGGATACATTATCTCCAACGCTGGGTAAAGGATGGATCCCGAGAAGTTGACAGCCATTCTCAAATGGCCTCGCCCCGTCGGAGTAAGGGCGATACAACGGTTTCTCGGATTCGCCAATTATTACCGGCAATTCATATCTCACTTTTCCACAATAACCAGACCTATTTCTGCTCTCACCCGTAAAGGGACTACTCCCAATGATTGGACTCCTGAGGCAGAGGAGGCCTTTCATACCCTAAAACGGGCTTTCTCCACGGCCCTGGTGCTGCATCGTCCCAAGAGCAACCGACCCTTTGTACTCGAAGTGGACTCTTCCTCGACAGGTGCCGGGGCAGTATTGTCCCAGAGATCCGCCTCCGGTTATCTGCACCCCTGTGGCTTCTTCTCTAAGGCCTCCTCTCCATCCGAGTGTAACTACTCGATCGGCGACCGGGAACTCCTGGCCATAAAGTTGGCCTTAGAGGAATGGCGTCATCTCTTGGAGGGGGCTGTCCATCCCTTTGTAATCTTCTCGGATCACAATAATCTGGCCTATCTTCAGTCTGCCCAGAGACTCAACCTTTGTCAGGTCAGATGGCCCTTATTTTTTGCCCGATTTGACTTTGAGCTCTGTTTTTGCCCCGGCAACAAGAATACCAAAGCCGACGCTCTGTCCAGGGTCTTCCAGCCACATGAAACAGTGGAGGAACTTTCGCATATCATTGACCCGACTAGAATCATCACAGTGACTCCGGTGAACTGGCTTCCTCCACCTCCTTGCAAGACTCTTGTGCCTGAAAACCTCAAGCTAAAGCTCCTTCGATGGTGGCACTCCTCCAGACTGGCCGGCCATGCCGGAATGAAGAACTTTGCCCTTATCACGCGTCACTACTGGTGGCCCATGCTTCGCCAAGATGTGCTCGATTTCGTGGCCTCTTGTCCCTCCTGTGCAAAAAACAAAGTGCCACGACAACCTCCGTCCGGCTTGTTGCTTCTGTTGCCTGTCCCTGCGGTTCCTTGGGAGAACATTGCCATGGATTTTATCACCGACCTACCCCATTCTTCTGGCTGTAAAGTCATCTTGGTGGTGGTGGATCGTTTCTCCAAGATGGCCCACTTCGTCCCTCTGCCCGGTCTCCCCTCGGCTCCTGAGTTGGCCAAAGTTTTCTTCCATCAGATCTTCAGACTCCATGGACTACCTCAGCGCATTGTGTCTGACCGAGGGGTTCAGTTCACCTCCAAGATCTGGTGGGCACTTTGTAAGCTCCTGAACGTTTCCCTCGACTTCTCCTCTGCCTACCATCCACCATCCAATGGGCAGGTGGAGCGTACCAACCAGACGTCAACTGGTTACCTTCGTCATTTCTCCAACGCCCACCAGAACAACTGGGTTGACTTACTCCCCTGGGCAGAGTTCGCCTAAAACAACCATGCTGGTGAGTCCTCACCCAAGTCTCCGTTTTTCATTGTGTTTGGCAGACATCCTGGTGTTCCCCTTCCGATAACCCCTGCCTCCGAGGTACCCGTGGCCAATGCCTTGTCCTCTGAATTTTCCAAGATCTGGGCTGAGACCAACACATTACTCAAGAAGGCCGCTGATCGGATGAAGAATTATGCCAACAAGAAGAGATTGGATTCCCCTCCGTATCGTATTGAGGACAAAGTCTGGCTCTCGTCCAAATTTATCCGGTTGAAACTGCCTTCTTACAAGTTGGGTCAACGCTACATCAGTCCATTTGAAATTCTTGGATGTATCAACGAAGTTGCCTGCAAATTGAGGTTGCCTGCTTCGCTCCGGGTTCCGAACACCTTCCACGTCTCTCTCCTGAAACCTGTGGTAATGAATCGCTTCCATTCCGTGTTTGATCCTGGTTCTCAGTTGGTGCCGATGATGTCTTTGAGGTGGAGGACAGGGTATAATTTTGGCCAACTGCATTCACCATTAAAGAGACGGTAGAAGTTAGGAATTTAGTGCACACTGAAAACTGTTCTTACATTAAAGGGGTCAACCATTTTTTTACCATAAGCCTAAGAACTAGTAGTCTCAGACTGCTCCTACTGGAGATTCTATAGGTTCTGCTGGTATCACGTTGACAGAGCAGCTGCTTCTTTTCCGCTCTGCTCTGTTGATGGGGCGTGACTGCTGTTGCCATACTGATTGACAGTCATTTCTGTGCTGCATACTGTATAATGTCAGCACTCATGCCCCATCGATAGAGCAGCCCAGAATAGGAAGAGCTGATCTGTTGACATGAAGCAGCAGAATTGGCGGTGTGATCACTCTGATCTTGCGCCGGTTGGAACACACTGACACACTCACTCACACACTCACTCTCACACTCACATACACTCACACACACTCACCCTCACACCTGCCTGTTAGTTCTTAGGCCCATAATTAAAAAAGTAAACTAGTCTTGGAAAACCTCTTTAAATCTATATTAAATATATGTCAGTAAACAGCCACAATTTTGCCATTTTCTCTATTACTTTGTAGGGGATTTGGAGACCTATATATGTAAAACATAAACTCCAATCATTATATAGATATATGAAGAAATTATCAGCCCAAAATTGGACCCAAGTTGAAAAATCTATTTTATATAATTGGCTTGTAATGTTTCCATTTCCTGTTCTGTCCAGATGTCACCATATCCCAGAATTCCCAGTGGAGGAAGTTCACCGACCGCCATATTGGGACACCCAAGTGATGGGTGTCTCAATATGGAAACTGCTGCTGGTACCAACCTATTGCGGAGTACCACCAGTGGAACACCGTCGCACCACACACACACACACTGTATATGCCGTACGCACCACACACACATTCACACTCACACTGATATTCTCACACACACACTCACACTCTCACACTCATACACACACTGACACACTCACTCTCACACTCACATACACTCACACTCACACAAACAGCATCTTGCGCGGTACCACCAGCGGAACACCGTTGCACTGCGCCTGCGTGAATTCCACGCAGGCGCAGTGAATCATTTGGCTGATCCCGGTGGCAGATGCGTGATGTATCTACAGGCAGAGGGAGCTGGTCACATTAAAGGGGTTTTCCCATGGACGAAAGTTCATTTTAAAAATTGTCTGTGTCTGAGCGTGTACGGAGCATACCAAAACTCCTGTGCTGGGGAGGAAGCAAAAGACAATACTGACATTACAGCAGGGGATCACAGAGGATTTATTTTGTGAGGTAAAATATTTCAATGACTGTTTTTAAACAATATTTTACCACACAAAATGTATCCTCTGTGATATCCTGCTGTAATGTCAGTAGTGTCTCATTGTCTTTTGCTTCCTCCCCTGCCCAGGAGCTGTGGTATGTTCTGTAAGCGGTCAGACACAGGGGTGAGAAGGACAGAGCACGGGGGGGACAGCTCAAATGGGAGAACACATGAGGGGAGAACACAGCACGGGAAGGAGAGAGACAGCAGACAAGGGGGATAGCACATGGGGTAGACAGGTCAAAGAAGAGAGCACAGACGGGAGAAGTCAGCACATGGGGAAAAAGAGAGTGGATAGGTAGGTGAGCACATGGGGGAGAGAGTCTCAACACTGCAAAGTCTACCCCCATCGTGACATTACCGCCCTCCTGATGCGATAGCATTGAGCCTCCATCTAGTTATAATATAATGTTGTATTTTTATATGTAAAACTGCATGTTCCATTGTTCCAAATATAATCTTAGACTATTCTTTTTCTGCCTCTAGAATTTTTATTTGAGATATATTTTTTGCAACCAAATTCACCGCCTTTGACAATTGTAAATTACGCTTCATTGACAACAGTGTAGCGCTGTCATTTTGATAATGATGAATTCAGATCATACATCACACAAGTAATGCATATCGCTGATGTAGCCCTCCATAGATTTAGTATACACTATTCTGAAAAGGATGATCTCAGAGCAGATTTACTTTAATTAATGTAAAAGAGTAAAAGAATAATGGGTCTCCAGGAGATCTTTGGAAAATTCCAATTGTAGATAAATCATCTAATAACCTGGGTATCTCTGACATAAATGTCCAAATCTACTTTGCTTTCCACAGGAATGAATAAAACATAATTTACAAAATGACTGGCAGGAAAAATCTCAGTTGAAATTGTCTGAATTAAATTTCTAGTTCAGTTCTGTGGACATATTCAACAACTTGATTGACGATTAGGTTTGTGAACGAATATTCAAATTACATCCAAACATAACTAAAAAAAAGTGTAACACCAACAGTATAATTTTTCCTTTAATTTTTTATGTTATGTTTTTATACTTTGTTACAATTGGTTTAAGAATGTAATTAAGCTTAGTTTCTGAAAAAAAATTGTCATTACCATCGAATTCATCTCAATAAACTTCCCATATCACAGCTTAGAGCTGTGCCCTTCCTTACCTTTCCTTTTGGATCAAAAAACTTAAGATCAGTGGAGCCAGATGGCCTGTTTTAAAAAAGCAACCAAACGGATGTTCGAGTTTCTGCCAGTTTGTCGAACTGTTAAAAAAAGCTTCATTTTAGGTACCTGAAGAGTGTTCGAACCTGGACCCCATTCACTTGAATGTGGGTCCAGAACATCCAGTGTTTGCCAGAAAACACACATCTATTATGTGATTTTTCCCTGTGAACTATGATAAACTCGCCACTGTACCATGAGACTTTTTCTCACTGTGCTAGCAGTGATCTCACCAAGGTCCCCGCAGTTCAGGGGCCTGGTTTGGAATGCAGCCTCAGTGACTGGTGGTAACCTCGATGATGTCACTGCTAGTCACTGATGCTGCGCCCAAAGCAGCTCATTCACCAGAGGTTCTCAGCCTGGATGGTCGCAACTTGGCACTGTCCAGGTCGAAAACTGTTAATCCCCCAGACATGAATTACGGCGTGGGACAGAGAGACAGACAGGTGAGGGATATTGTTGTTTTTTATTTTCTATTTATTACAGGACATGATAGTCTCAATGGAATGGGCGATAGGTGAGTATAAGTGTGTTTGTTATCTTAAAAAAAATTGAAAATTATGTTGTTTTTTTTTTCAAATAAAAGACTTTATTCTGGCTTTGTCTTTATTTACAATACAACTATAGGATTAATAATGGATAGGTGTCTTACAGACGCCGCTCCATTACTAAGTCTTGGGCTTAATGTCACCAGACAATACAAAGGTGATATCAGCCCCACATATATGAACCCCACTTGCCACTGCCTCAAGACAAGTGGAAAGAGCTGGTCAAAGTTCTAAAATTGGTGCATGATACTCCTTTTCTGGGCAGCTGCAGGCTGCTATTTTTAGGCTGGGGACAAGATTTATGACCGCTTTCCAGTCTGAGAATACCAGCCCTCAGTTGTCTGATTTAGCTTGGCTGGGTTGTCAAAAATGAAGGGAACCCCGCACTGTTTTTTTTAATTATTTATTTAAATAATTTTAAATACCGGTGTGAGAACCCCTATATTCTTGATAACCCACTTTGCTAAAACTGGTTGGTTATCAAAACTACAGAGGAACACACACTGTTTGTGTTTTTAATTATTTAGAGTGCTACCATCAGCCGCTGCCTGCTTTCGCTGTTATTAGCGGCAGCAGGCGTCGGCTGATGGGAGTAGTAGTCACATCAGCTGACACCAGTGACCGGAGTGAAACTTTTTACCTCCGATTACAGCTGTAGGCTCATGCTGTCATTTGACAGCATTGAAACCTTGGCTCTCTGACTGGCAGTAAAGATTTATAGTATTGCCGGTCACAGTTACAGGTGCGGGGTCACTCTGACATCTGACAGCGTGTCCCCGCAGCGCTCTGACTGATGGCAATGATCTTACCACTATCAGAACCACCGGTAAGATCACAGCCTTAGTGAAAACCCGATCATTTACCGAATTTTTTGGAAAGTTCTTGGGAATCTTAACAAGAATTTGAATGTGCAACGTTTGTGCCAACTTTGAGTTTGGTGAACGTTTCAAGTTTGCTCATCTCTATTCATGATATTTTATCTAGAAATGTTTATGCTATATTCAGTATGCCTATATGCTATATATATATTGCAGCCTGTCAAGAGTTTTGCCAACATTATGAATTATGTAATAAATTCAAATGAAATTGGTGTCGACAGCAAAAACTCAAAGAGTGAGAAAATGTCTTGCAATTCAAATTTGTTAGCTTCGCCAAATTTTCTAAATATTTAGTTTATGGCCAGTTGCAAATATTCTTTTTGCTTAGCAAAGATATGCATAATGATACACTGATATCTCCTGGCACTTTATCCAAATTCTTTAACACAGACACAGCCTTAATAATTTCCAAATTACCCCAGCATACATGGATATGGGTATATGAATGGTACCTGTTCTTCACTTCAGTCCTGTCACATGCTACCTGCCATTTTTATTTAGCATTTTATGTCTTTCTCTTAGTATCTCTATTGATATGTTCTGGGCTGCAACATACTATCACCATCCAGATTCACCATGAAATGGCTGCAGCATACCCTTCCTCTGCTTTTATACAGTCTATGATAGACCCTTCCGATTGGCTGTGCTATACTACATAATAAGATAGCTGTTAAGCATTTTGGGCAAGCCTGTATGGTCACATTCCAGGTCAAGTGGGCCCTCTGTAGCCGATGCAACCTTCTCTATTGTGTAATATGGCAACAGCCGTTTTAGATGGATCACGTGAATTCAATTCCAAATTCTTATAAGTTGCCAAGTTTAGGAGCAAATTTCCAAAAATTTTACATTGACTCACATCAAATCTATTCTCCCATTAAGTTATAATATATCACTAAATGTACATATATACACAAGTTTTCTGAAATGATTTTGTGATTTGCTTTGATCGCATCTATCAAAATGTCTAGGACATACAGTGCAAGTGTGGAAAAATGTTTCAAAGGAAGAATTGTTTCAAACAAATAAGCAAAAAAATATATTTATCAAATGACAAAATGAAGAATTACTAAACAAAAATGAACTCTATATCAAATCAATTTTTCTAGGTACATTTGTACATAGGTTTTAAAGTACCTTTAGCTGGGAGGTTTCAAACATCCTAGAGAGCTAACCACAGATATTCTGTGGATGTCACTTTTGTAAATCCTTCTGTCTCTTCAGGTAATCCTAGACAGGTTTGATCATTTTGAGATCAAGATTTTTAGGGGCATATCATCACTTTGAGGACTCCTTATTTTTCTTTACACTAAAGATAGTTCTTACTGATATTGTCTGTATGTTTGGGATGATTGCTCTTCCGCAGAAAAAAGTTGAAGCCAATAAGAAGCCTCCTTGATTGTATTGCATGGTGAATAAATATCTCCTTGTACTTTTCAAAATTTAGGAAACAATTAATCCTAACTAAACACCCAAACTTGCAAGGACCCTCCACCATGCTTCAATGCTGTGTCTGGACATTATCATACCACTTTCCAGCATTTCGGAGAAAAAACTACCATTTTTTACAACCAAATATTTAACATTTAAACTAATGAGTAGTGTTGAGCGATACCGTCCGATACTTAAAAGTATCGTATCGGATGGTATCGGCCGATCTAAAAAAAATATCGGGTATCGCCGATTCCGATACCGGAAGTCCCATTCAAGTCTATGGGACTTCCGGTATCGGAATAAGAAAAAACCTATTTTTGCCTTGTGCAGCCTCTCTGGGGTCTGCACGGGCCTTTCGGGGGGCTGTGCCGGCCTGCCGGGGGGTCTGTGCAGGCTCCGGGGGTCTGTGCCGGCCTGCCGGTGGTCTGTGCAGGCTCCGGTGGTCTGTGCCGGCCTGCCGGGGGGCTGTGCCGGCCTGCCGGTGGGCTGTGCAGGCTCCGGTGGTCTGTGCCGGCCTGCCGGGGGGCTGTGCCGGCCTGCCGGTGGGCTGTGCAGGCTCCGGGGGTCTGTGCAGGCATCGTCCGATGGGACTACAAGTCCCATCGGACGATGCCTGCTACCATGACAGTGATTGACACATTAGCCAATGATAGGACAGTAGTAGTCCCATCATCCGGCTAATGTGTTGAATGTAAAAAAAAAAAAAAAAAATTACATGCTACATACATGCTACATACATGCTACATACATGCTACATATATACATACATGTAACATACAAACTACATGCAACATGCATACTACATGCAACATGCTACATACTACATGCATACTACATGCATAATACATATATACTACATGCATGCAACATACATACAACATATATACTACATGCATGCAACATGCATACTACATATATACTATATATACTACATGTAACATACATATTACATATATACTACATGCTACATACATGCTACATACTACATACATGCTACATACTACATACATAATACATATATACTACATGCATGCAACATACATAAAACATATATACTACATGCATACTACATATATACTATATATACTACATGTAACATACATACTACATATATACTACATGCTACATACATACTACATACATGCTACATACCACATGCATGCAACATGCATACTACATATATACTGCATATATACTACATGCATGCAACATACATATATACTACATACAATACATACATATAGACATACAGTACATATAACATAGAGTACATACTCACCGTCACTTGTCACTTTGATCCCCGAAGCCATTGTCCCCTTGAGGAATAGATATCAAAATAAAAAAAACACCAATATACTTACCCCGATCCGCAGAAGTCCACGAGGGTCCCACGTCGATCTTGCGTGGAGAACAGCAGCATCAGCTGATGCTACCGTTCTCTACCAGCTCCAGGAATACAATGACGGAAGGTAGGTATCCTTCCGCACTGTATTCCTCCACCACTGTAAAAAAAAGTCCCTAGTCTCACTTTATGCCATTGCTGCGTGGGAATTTCCCACGCAGCAATGGCATAAAGTGAGACTAGGGACTTTTTTTTTAAAGTGGTGGAGGAATACAGTGCGGAAGGATACCTACCTTCCGTCATTGTATTCCTGGAGCTGGTAGAGAACGGTAGCATCAGCTGATGCTGCTGTTCTCCACGCAAGATGGACGTGGGACCCTCGTGGACTTCTGCGGATCGGGGTAAGTATATTGGTGTTTTTTTATTTTGATATTTATTCCTCAAGGGGACAATGGCTTCGGGGATCAAAGTGACAAGTGACGGTGAGTATGTACTCTATGTTATATGTACTGTATGTCTATATGTATGTATTGTATGTAGTATATATGTATGTTGCATGCATGTAGTATATATGCAGTATATATGTAGTATGCATGTTGCATGCATGTGGTATGTAGCATGTATGTAGTATGTAGCATGTATGTATGTTGCATGTATGTAGCATGTAGTGTGTATGTATGTAGGATGTATGTAGTGTGTATGTTGCATGTATGTAGCATGTAGTGTGTATGTTGCATGTATGTAGCATGTAGTATGTATGTTACATGTAGTATATATAGTATATATGTAGTATGCATGTTGCATGCATGTAGTATATATGTTGTACACATGTTGCATGCATGTAGTATATATGTATTATGTATGTAGTATGTATGTAGCATGTATGTAGTATGTATGTTGCATGTATGTAGCATGTAGTATATATGTAGTATGTATGTTACATGTAGTATATATAGTATATATGTAGTATGCATGTAGTATATATAGTATATATGTAGTATGCATGTAGTATATATGTATTATGTATGTAGTATGTATGTAGCATGTATGTAGCATGTAGTATATATGTAGTATGTATGTTACATGTAGCATGTATAGTATATATGTAGTATGCATGTTGCATGCATGTAGTATATATGTTGTATGTATGTTGCATGCATGTAGTATATATGTAGTATGTATGTAGCATGTATGTAGTATGTAGCATGTATGTAGCATGCATGTAGTATGTAGCATGTATGTAGTATGCATGTTGCATGTAGTATGTATGTTACATGTAGTATATATGTAGTATGTATGTAGTATGTATGTAGCATGTATGTAGCATGTATGTAGCATGTATGTAGTATGTAGCATGTATTTAGCATGCATGTAGTATGTAGCATGTATGTAGTATGCATGTTGCATGTAGTATGTATGTTACATATAGTATATATGTAGTATGTACACTCACTGGCCACTTTATTAGGTACACCATGCTAGTAAGGGGTTGGACCCCCTTTTGCCTTCAGAACTGCCTCAATTCTTCGTGGCAGAGATTCAACAAGGTGCTGGAAGCATTCCTCAGAGATTTTGGACCATATTGACACGATGGCATCACACAGTTGGCGCAGATTTGTCGGCTGCACATCCCTGATGCGAATCTCCCATTCCACCACATCCCAAAGATGCTCTATTGGATTGAGATCTGGTGACTGAGGAGGCCATTTGAGTACAGTAAACTCATTGTCATGTTCAAGAAACCAATCTGAGATGATTCGAGCTTTATGACATGGCGCATTATCCTGCTGAAAGTAGCCATCAGATGTTGGGTACATTGTGGTCATAAAGGGATGGACATGGTCAGCAACAATACTCAGGTAGGCTGTGGCGTTGCAACGATGCTCAATTGGTACCAAGGGGCCCAAAGAGTGCCCAGAAAAAATTCCCCACACCATGACACCACCACCACCAGCCTGAACCGTTGATACAAGGCAGGATGGATCCATGCTTTCATGTTGTTTACGCCAAATTCTGACCCTACCATCCGAATGTCGCAGCAGAAATCGAGACTCATCAGACCAGGCAACGTTTTTCCAATCTTCTACTGTCCAATTTCGATGAGCTTGTGCAAATTGTAGCCTCAGTTTCCTGTTCTTAGCTGAGAGGAGTGGTACCCAGTGTGGTCTTCTGCTGCTGTAGCCCATCTGCCTCAAAGTTCGACGCACTGTGCGTTCAGAGATGCTCTTCTGCCTACCTTGGTTGTAACGGGTGGCAATTTGAGTCACTGTTGCCTTTCTATCAGCTCGAACCAGTCTGCCCATTCTCCTCTGACCTCTGGCATCAACATGGCATTTCCGGCCACAGAACTGCCGCTCACTGGATTTTTTTTCTTTTTCGGACCATTCTCTGTAAACCCTAGAGATGGTTGTGCGTGAAAATCCCAGTAGATCAGCAGTTTCTGAAATTCTCAGACCAGCCCATCTGGCACCAACAATCATGCCACGTTCAAAGGCACTCAAATCACCTTTCTTCCCCATACTGGTGCTCGGTTTGAACTGCAGGAGATTGTCTTGACCATGTCTACATGCCTAAATGCACTGAGTTGCCGCCATGTGATTGGCTGATTAGAAATTAAGTCTTAACACACAGTTGGACAGGTGTACCTAATAAAGTGGCCAGTGAGTGTATGTAGCATGTATGTAGTATGTAGCATGTATGTAGCATGCATGTAGTATGTAGCATGTATGTAGTATGCATGTTGCATGTAGTATGTATGTTACATGTAGTATACATGTAGTATGTATGTAGTATGTATGTAGCATGTATGTAGTATGTAGCATGTATTTAGCATGCATGTAGTATGTAGCATGTATGTAGTATGCATGTTGCATGTAGTATGTATGTTACATGTAGTATGTATGTAGTATGTATGTAGTATGTATGTAGCATGTATGTAGTATGTAGCATGTATGTAGCATGCATGTTGCATGTAGTATGTATGTTACATGTAGTATGTATGTAGCATGTATGTAGCATGTAAATTTTTTTTTTTTTTTACATTCAACACATTAGCCGGATGATGGGACTACTACTGTCCCATCATTGGCTAATGTGTCAATCACTGTCATGGTAGCAGGCATCGCCCGATGGGACTTGTAGTCCCATCGGACGATGCCTGCACAGACCCCCGGAGCCTGCACAGCCCACCGGCAGGCCGGCACAGCTCCCCGGCAGGCCGGCACAGACCCCCGGAGCCTGCACAGCCCACCGGCAGGCCGGCACAGCTCCCCCGGCAGGCCGGCACAGACCCCCGGAGCCTGCACAGCCCACCGGCAGGCCGGCACAGACCCCCGGAGCCTGCACAACCACCAGGCAGACCGGCACAGACCCCCGGAGCCTGCACAGACCACCGGCAGGCCTGCACAGCTCCCCCGGCAGGCCGGCACAGACTCCCGGAGCCTGCACAGACCACCGGCAGGCCTGCACAGACCACCGGCAGGCCGGCACAGACCCCCGGACAGTCGACACAGCCCCCCCGAAGGCCCAAACTGACGGCGCATCATGATGCGCACAGACAGCGCATCATGATGACGTCATTTCGGCAGCCAACCAGAGCCACAAAAGTGGCTCATTGCATTTTGGACTTCCGATTCCGGTATCCGATACGAAAAAAGTATCGGTACTCGGTATCGGAATTCCGATACGGCAAATATCGGCCGATACCCGATACTTGCGGTATCGGAAAGCTCAACACTACTAATGAGTCCAGAGTCCCTACTGCGATTTTTCTACACCTGAGCTCCTATGTTCTCATGCATAGTTGAGTCACTTGGATTTATTTCAATGTTGAATGTATTACTTTTTGGCCTCAATTCATTGATAAAGACCACTTGAGGAAGCACTACCATAAAAGTTTTTATACTCTTAATAATTTACAATCATCATATTACATAGCACTGTGGCATATCAATTGCTCATTTTGCCCATCTATCCAGTATTTTCATCTCTTTTCTCTGTATGTAGAAACAAGAAGTCTCTTGTCCCTGAAATTATCATTTCCTTCTTCAACTCCTCACCCAGCTGCTCCCCCCTCTCCCCTTCCAGGGACTTTTGGACTTTTGCAGTGACTCATGACTCACACGGGGAAATAGACTTCCTGTTTCTAGAGAGAGTTTAGAAAGATTCAGTCAATTTTTAATCAAATGATGTCATAGACTTAATCGAAAATGGAAGAATTGGCTGGGTAGAAGACAAAAATGAGCAATTGTAAGTACACGGTGCTGTATAATATGATGATTGCAATATATTAAATGGATAAACATTTTGATGGGATGAGTGTTTATTTAAATCCAAACTTCTCTGAACAGTAGAAGGCTAAATCTGGGTCCCACTAATTGCTGCCAAAATCATGGCTCTGGATCCTTATGAACAGTGCTTACAAAGCTTTCTCTTTATGGAGCAGAAGTGCAAATTCTTGATTTCCACTATCATCATAGTCTATAGGGCTACAAGACACAGCCAAGTGCTGTACCTAAGGGTACCGTTACACTTAAAGATGCACCAGCGATCCCGACAATGATACGACCTTGTCAGGATCGCTGGTGCATCGCTACATGATCGCTGGTGAGCTGCCAAACAGGCAGCTTCACCAGCGATCAGCACCAGCAAGGACGCTGGTATCTAAGGTAAATATCGGGTTACTAAGTGGCGCGCGTCACTTAGTTACCCGATGTGTACCTTAGAAACCTGCGTGCTCACGCCGAGAGCTGCCACCATGCAGGTTTCTAAGGTACACATCGGGTAACTAAGTGACGCGCGCCGCTTAGTAACTCGATATTTACCTTAGATACCAGCTCCCAGCGCCTGCTTAGAGCACTGGGAGCCTCGCTGATCGTTGGCTCCCGCTGCCACACGCAGCGATGCGCGCTGGCCAGCGGGAGAGCAACGATCAAAAAAATGGCCCAGGCCGATCCTGCATGATCAGTGATACCTGGCAGGGGGCCCGGTCGTTGATGTGTGTCACACACAGCGAGATCGCTGGCGAGATCGCTGTGGCGTCACAAAATCTGTGATCTCACTAGCGATCTCACTGCGTGTGATGGGGCCTTTAGAGAATGAGCAGAGTGAAGGTCGATCCTATGCACTTCTCACACCAGAACCCTTGTCCTCGAAATCCTTTGGGGTTTCCAGAGGTCAGACAATCAGCCATGTGTACTGTATGTATAGAGGATACCTTTCAATTGTGAGAATACCCCTGTATGAGGATTACATAAGATTTGAATACATGGATTTTTTCCCCCCAAAAGGCATAGATTAAATCTGGTTTTGTTTACATATTGGACATTGCCATAAACATTTTTAAGCACAAAATATCTACTATTTTGTATTCTCTAGTAAAGCAAGTTTTCACTTTTTTTAAAAAAAAATCCTTATCATTTATTAATCTGAATGATCATTAATAGACAGCAATTAATTCTGATGAAAGGGTTTATGTACAGTTTTATTTGAATTGTCTTATTAAATTCTTGGCAAAGACGCAGACTTATAAATTGTTCGTATTTGTAAAATTATTGTTCTCCCTGTTACTTATCCTTTAACAGCAATTATGAATCTTGAATTGGGTGTAAACATAACCATCTCAGGCAATAATGTAAGAATCATGGACATTGAAATCAACATGAAACTTTGTAAGAGCAATGAAGACCAAAACAGTACAATTTTTATTATAATATTAAGGCAGATGGCTAAACTAACCATGGATTAGCTGACATTGACAGATCTATTGCTGCACTACCCTCTTTATTTTAAGACAAAATAGGGACAGAATATGAGCATCTAAGTCTAATGTTTCATCATATCCTCAAGGCTGGATCCAAGTTTTCATGGGCGAAAGAGTCTCAGTGGGCCCTGTGAGGCAGCGCTGTCATTCAAGGTTGGGGGACACTCGCTTGGCAGCAAATCAATCGCATCCAGTACGGGTTTTCCATAAAACCTTATCATAGTCCTTGCGGTTTATTCATCATCATAGAGCCACAGCAGTACTATACAGCTCATATCCGTAGCATAATCCAAAGCAATTAACATAAAGTTCACCACAGCATAGCGTCCATTACAGAGCTTCCCTCTGATAAGCCTGTGATCATACAGGTTATGCTTAGGAGGCTTTCTAGCCTCATTTATCTCACCCACGTCAGGGTCTCCACATGGTTCTTTCATTCAGGCTGCAGACGTCCATATCCCTCCAGGGAACTCTCAAGCTCTGGCAGCCATTACACACACAGCCACACACAGGCTGTTAGCCAGGAGACAATCCTGCGCACAGGACCTTCCGCTCTGGACCAACCAGGTCCCTGCATTCACCCATGTGACCTACCCTGGCCACCATATATGGTCCGTAGCCACGCCCACCAGGTCACATGGCTATGACCTCATCACAGGTCCTTCACATAACCTTTTACTATAGGTGTTATCAGACACACCCCTGGGTGGATTTGTAGGCAGCTAGAACCCGCCCATCTCTCCAGCTGCCTGAAGGCTTATGCCTAACACATAGGCATGAAAGATCAGCTCTGCTGATCAGCACATAACCAAGCCTTCATCTCAAAGCCACCCACTTTGAGATACACAACGGCCACTCACTATTCTGCCACTCATCTTCTCTCTTGGGACATCCACACAGCGCCCCCTAGCGGACACAGTAGTCATTACACCACAGCCCCTTTAACACACATCACAATTCATGATGCACAGATACGGCAGAGAAATATAGGTACAGTACAATGCCAAAGATTTCACTTACTTCTTACATTACATAAGTGATATCTATAGCTCAACCATCGGACAGTATAGTCCTCCATACAGTATTATGGACACCAGATAGTGCTCCATACAGAATAATGAGCCCCATGTATTGCTCCATATAGAATAATGAGCCCCATATATTGCTCCATACAGTATAATGAGCAACATATATTGCTCCATACAGAATAATGAGCCCCATATATTGCTCCATACAGAATAATGGGCCCATATATTGCTCCATACAGAATAATGAGCCCCATATATTGCTCCATACAGAATAATGAGCCCCATATATTGCTCTATACAGAATAATGAGCCCCATATATTGTTCCATACAGAATAATGAGCCCCATATATTGCTCCATACAGAATAATGAGCCCCATATATTGCTCCATACAGAATATTGAGCCCCATATAATGCTCCATACAGTATAATGAGCAACATATATTGCTCCATACAGAATAATGAGCCATGGTGTTCAGATACTGGAGTCTCATCTCCATGCTCTGTCTCCAGTGATGAACTAACTATTGGACATTAACCCCTTAAGCCCCAAGGGTGGTTTGCACGTTAATGACCTGGCCAATTTTTACAATTCTGACCACTATCCCTTTATGAAGTAATAACTCTGAAATGCTTCCATGGATCCCGGTGATTCTGACACTGTTTTCTCGTGACATATTGTACTTCATGTTAGTGGTAAAATTTCATTCAAATATCTTGTGTTTGTTTGTGAAAAAAAATGGAAATTTGGCGAAAATTTTGCAATTTTCCAACTTTGAATTTTTATACCCTTAAATCACAGAGATATGGCACACAAAAAACTTGATAAGTAACATTTCCCACATGTTTACTTTACATCAGCACAATTTTGAAACCAAATTTTTTTTGTTAGGAAGTTATAAGGGTTAAAAATTGACCAGCGATTTCTTATTTTTGCAGCACCATTTTATTTTTACGGACCACATCACATTTGAAGTCACTTTGAGGGGTCTATATGATAGAAAATACCCAAAAGTGACACCATTCTAAAAACTGCACCCCTTAAGGTGCTCAAAACCACATTCAAGAAGTTTATTAACCCTTTAGGTGCGTCACAGGAATTTTTTGAATATTTAAAAAAAATGAACATTTAACTTTTTTTCACTAAAAAAATTCTTCAGGTTCAATTTTTTTATTTTACCAAGGGTAACAGGAGAAATTGGACTGCAAAAGTTATTGTGCAATTTGTCCTGAGTACGCTGATACCTGATATGTGGGGAGAACCATTGTTTCGGTGCATGGCAGACCTCAGCAGGGAAGGAGCGCCGTTTGACTTTTTCAATGCAAAATTGGCTGGAATTCAGATCGGACGCCATGTCGCGTTTGGAGAGCCCCTGATGTACCCAAACTATGGAAACCCCCCACAACTGACACCATTTTGGAAACTAGACCCCCCAAGGAACTTATCTAGATGTGTGGTGAGAACTTTGAACCCCCAAGGGCTTTACAGAAGTTTATAAAATACAGCCGTACAAATAAAAAATCATATTTTTTCCACAAAAATCTTTTCACCCTCAATTTTTATTTTTCCAAGGGTAATAGGACCCTAAAAGATATTGTGCAATTTGCCCTAAAAGATATTGTGCAATTTGTCCTGTGTGCATTGATACCCCACATGTGGGGGTAAACCACTATTTGGGCGCATGGCAGAGCTCGGAAGGGAAGCAGCGCCATTTGACGTTTTTGGCTGGAATTGAGATCGGACACCATGTCGCGTTTGGAAAGCCCCTGATGAACCAAAACAGTGAAAACCCCCCACAAATGACACCATTTTGGAAACTTGACCCCCCAAGGAACTTATCTAGATGTGTGGTGAGCACTTTGAACCCCCCAGTGCTTCACAGAAGTTTATGACACCCGGGCGTGAAAATAAAAAAATCGTATTTTTTCCACAAACATGATCTTTTAGTCACTAATTTTTTCATTTTCCCAAGGGTACAAGGAGAAATTGGACCCCAAAAGTTGTTGTCCAATTTGTCCTGAGTACGCTGATACCTCATATGTGGGAGAAAACTACAGTATGGGCACACGTTGGGGCTCGGAAGGGAAGTAGTGACGTTTTGGAATGCAGACTTTGATGGAATGGTCTGCGGGAGTCATGTTGCTTTTGGAGAGCCCCTGATGTACCTAAACAGTGGAAACCCCCACAAGTGACCCCATTTTGGAAACTAGACCCCCTAAGGAACTTATTTAGATGTGTGGTGAGCACATTGAACCCCCCAGTGCGTCACAGAAGTTTATAACGACCGGGCGTGAAAATAAAAATATCGTATTTTTTCAACAAACATCATCTTTTAGTCCCCATTTTTTTATTTTCTCAAGGGTAACAGGAGAAAATGAACCCCAAAAGTTGTTTTACAATTTGTCCTGAGTAGGCTGATACCCTATATATGAGGGTAAAACACTGTTTGGGCGCATGGCAGAGCTTGGAAGAGAAGGAGCACCATTTGACTTTTTTAACGCAGAATTGGCTGGAATTGAGATCAGACGCCATGTTGCATTTGGAGAGCACCTCATGTGCCCAAACAGTGGAAACCCCCAATTATTACTCCAACCCTAACACCAACACACCCCTAACCCTAATCTGAGCCCTAACCCTAGCCCTAACCCTAGCCCTAACCCTAACCCTAATGGGAAAATGGAAATAAATACATTTTTTTATTTTATTATTTTTCCCTAACTAAGGGGGTGATAACGGGGGGGTTTGATTTACTATTTATGGCGGTTTTTATGTTTGGCGGCTGTCGCACGCTAAAAGATACTTTTTATTGTAAAAATAGTTTTTGCATCACCACATATTGAGAGCTATAATTTTTCGGTATTTTGACCCACTGAGTCATGTGAGGTCTTATTCTTTGCGGGACGAGTGGACGTTTTTATTGATACCATTTTCGTGCACGTGACATTTTTTGATCGCTTTTTACTCTGATTTTTGTTAAGCAGAATGAACAAAAACCAGCGTTTCATGAATTTCTTTTGGGGGGGTGCGTTTACACCGTTCCGCGTGCGGTAAAATTGATAAAGCGATTTTATTCTTCAGGTCGGTACGGTTACAGCGATACCTCATTTAGGTCTTTTTTTATGTTTTGTCGGTTTTTTGCACTGAAAACAATTTTATATAAAAAATAATTATTTTTGCATCGCTTTATTCTGCAAGCTATAACTTTTTTATTTTTTTGCAGATGATGCTGTATGGCAGCTCGTTTTTTGCAGGACAAGATGACATTTTCAGCGGTACCATGGAAATTTATATGCGTCTTTTTGATCGCGCGTTATTGCACTTTTTGTTCGGTGGTATGATAATAAATCATTATTTTTTGCTTCGTTTTTTAGTTTTATTTTTTAAGGGATTCGCTAAAGGGGTTAACTAATGGGACAGTTTTATAGGGCGGGTCACTACGGACGCGGCGATAACAAATATGTGTACTTTTATTGTTTTTTTTTATTTTCAAAAAAAGAATTTATTGGGGAATATTTTTTTTTTTTTAATAATTTATTTAGCGATTTTTTAAAAATTATTTTTACACATTTTTTTTTTTTTTAACTTTATTACATAGTCCCAGGTGGGACATCGCTGATCTGTCACATCACAGATCACTGTGACAGATCAGCAATCTGTCACAGGCAGTTCTCCAGACTTCCTCATGCCTGCGCTTTGCAGGCAGTGAGGAAGTCAGCTCCCTACAGGCCCCCGAAGGCCCCCGTCGCCATCTTGGATCCGGGGGCCTGTAGGGAAGGAGTCCTCCGCAGCAGCGCTGCACATTGAGCTGCCGTGGGGGCTCAGGGAAGCACGGAGGGAGCCCCCTCCCTGCCGATGCTTCCCTTTAACCCCCGGTACACCGCGATCGTGTTTGATCGCGGTGTACCAGGGGTTAACGTGTCGGGGGTGGTCCATGACCGCCCCTGACACATTGTGCCGGGTGTCAACTGAGATAATCAGCTGACACCCGACCGCGATCAGCGGCGCTCACCACCGCTGATCGCATTAGACGTACTATCCCGTCTCTGGGAATTAAGTCCCAGGGCACATAGATGGGATAGTACGTCTAATGGCAGAAAGGGGTTAAAGAGAACCTGTCAGCAGGATTTTGCTCAGTAACTTACAGACACTGTCAGGTCGGCGCCGTTATACTGATTACAATGATACTTTTGTTGAGTAAAACCGTCTTGTGGTGTTGTTTAATCTTTATTTGTATTGTTCAGTTAATGAGATTCTCGTGCTTTGTGGCAGCCTGTGGGTGGGTCTTCATGGGGCCCTCTGCTTACATATTCATACTGATGGCTTATGACAGGTCACAGATCCCTCAGTGATCTGCTTCCTATTTTACATACTGAATATAATATGTATTGAAAAAAAAATTACATTCACCAGGCAGGCTCTGGTAGCGGTGTAGTGTGATCGCATCTACAATATACATTTAATTATTTTATTTAGTGACATACATTTATTCTGCCCCATAAAATCCTAGTTACACATTTCTATTTAGGGCAAAAGCTTTCTATAGCAAACATGTTGTCCATAGCTTGTAGTAAAAGGGAATAAGCAAGTATGAAAAAAATGTCACCATCAAATAGTCCAACATAACATCCCTTACTGTGACTTCAGAGGTTTATGGGTTTGACAACTCTGATGTGACTGACGTCCACTGACTATTCCAGTCATGGATATTTTTAAAAAAAAAATGTGTTTATAAAAGATGATTCTTATGATGTGATATTTTTGTTTTCATGATCCTATCCTTTGATTTAGAATTATTTAACCAAATCTTTAGCCCATTAACTAGAAATATCCGAAATCTCAATACTGTCATAAAATAATGTACATAAATATTTATATGAGAGATGATATTAGAGAAGGACAGAGCACTCATAACAGGAATCAGAGCTGTTCCTGTATAATGAATTAAAGGAGAAAAATGACCAAGCAATAAATGGTATGCACACCTAGATGAATTTCAAGTATATAAATCACAATACAGAGTCAAATCACAACACCCCTGGCCCAACATACTGTACATGTGTAATATCAAATCCCCAACATACACATATTTATACAATAGTCTTAACACCTAAATCCATTGTAGGTACCGCCACCCAATTCAGAGGAGAGGCCATCTCGCAGACGCCGACATGCAAATTGCCGCTGTATCGCGAGATCCGCGAACGGGAGTAGCAAGGATATAGGTGTTAAGACTAGAGTTGAGCGAAACGGGTCGAAAAATTTCAAAAGTTGCCGACTTTTGGCAAAGTCGGGTTTCATGAAACGAAACCCGACCCTAGGATGAGGTCCGCCACGAGGTCGGCGACTTAAGCGCCAAAGTCGCGTTTCAAAAGTTTGTTTTGCGCTCTTTTTCAGCCAATCAGGATCCACGGACACTGTGGGCAACGTGATGACATAGGCAGGGGTCACCACCATCTTTCAGAAGGGCATGCAAGTGATTGACTTGCTTTGGTGGGCGTCACAGGGGGTATAAAAGGGCGTGCACGCCGACCGCCATCTTACTTCTGCCGATCTTAGTATAGGGAGAGGTTGCTGCTGATTCTGTAGGGAGAGCGTTAGGCAGGGAAGAAGACAAAAAAAATGCTTCTGCTGCTAGCGATTTGGCCTGCACAACACACCAGTCACTGTGTGTGCAGTGCAAGGGGAGGCTATATAGTGGTGTATCAGTGGTGTTGGTTGTTGGGCTGCCTTCTAAAGCTTCCTGACATTCCTGCATTGCTGTTTACCCACTGCTCCGCAAACTGCTTTTTTAAAAGCAATCCCAATTTTTTTTTTTTGTCCTGAGAAGAAAAAAAAACTGCTTCTGCTGCTAGCAATTTGGCCTGCACAACACACCAGTCACTGTGTGTGCAGTGCAAGGGGAGGCTATATTGTGGTGTATCAGTGGTGTTGGTTGTTGGGCTGCCTTTTAAGGCTTCCTGACAGGCTGGCATTGCTGTTTACCCACTGCTCCGCAAACTGCTTTTTTAAAAGCAATCCAATCTCCCTTATCCTCTAGTCCCTTTTGCCACAGCTGTGCCATCGAGCCTGTGACATAGCGCTCAGATATCAGTGGGCCTCACACAATCCAAAACTGTCCACAAGTGTCTGCAGAAATTCAAAATCTCCCTTATCCTCTCGTCACTTTTGTCACAGCTGTGCCATCGAGCCTGTCCCATAGCGCTCAGATATCAGTGGGCCTCACACAATCCAAAACTGTCCACAAGTGTCTGCAGAAATTCAAAATCTCCCTTATCCTCTCGTCACTTTTGTCACAGCTGTGCCACCGAGCCTGTCACATAGCGCTCAGATATCAGTGGGCCTCACACAATCCAAAACTGTCCACAAGTGTCTGCAGAAATTCAAAATCTCCCTTATCCTCTCGTCACTTTTGTCACAGCTGTGCCATCGAGCCTGTCACATAGCGCTCAGATATCAGTGGGCCTCACACAATCCAAAACTGTCCAAAAGTGTCTGCAGAAATTCAAAATCTCCCTTATCCTCTCGTCACTTTTGTCACAGCTGTGCCATCGAGCCTGTGACATAGCGCTCAGATATCAGTGGGCCTCACACAATCCAAAAGTGTCCATCCAGTGTCCAAAAGTGTGTGCAGAGATTCAAAATCTCCCTTATCCTCTAGTCACTTTGGTCAGAGCTGTGCCATCGAGCCTGTCACATAGCGCTCAGATATCAGTGGGCCTCACACAATCCAAAAGTGTCCATCCAGTGTCCAAAAGTGTGTGCAAAGATTCAAAATCTCCCTTATCCTCTAGTCACTTTTGTCACAGCTGTGCCATCGAGCCTGTCACATAGCGCTCAGATATCAGTGGGCCTCACACAATCCAAAACTGTCCACAAGTGTCTGCAGAAATTCAAAATCTCCCTTATCCTCTCGTCACTTTTGTCACAGCTGTGCCATCGAGCCTGTGACATAGCGCTCAGATATCAGTGGGCCTCACACAATCCAAAACTGTCCACAAGTGTCTGCAGAAATTCAAAATCTCCCTTATCCTCTCGTCACTTTTGTCACAGCTGTGCCATCGAGCCTGTGACATAGCGCTCAGATATCAGTGGGCCTCACACAATCCAAAACTGTCCACAAGTGTCTGCAGAAATTCAAAATCTCCCTTATCCTCTCGTCACTTTTGTCACAGCTGTGCCATCGAGCCTGTGACATAGCGCTCAGATATCAGTGGGCCTCACACAATCCAAAACTGTCCACAAGTGTCTGCAGAAATTCAAAATCTCCCTTATCCTCTCGTCACTTTTGTCACAGCTGTGCCATCGAGCCTGTCACATAGCGCTCAGATATCAGTGGGCCTCACACAATCCAAAACTGTCCACAAGTGTCTGCAGAAATTCAAAATCTCCCTTATCCTCTCGTCACTTTTGTCACAGCTGTGCCATCGAGCCTGTCACATAGCGCTCAGATATCAGTGGGCCTCACACAATCCAAAACTGTCCACAAGTGTCTGCAGAAGTTCAAAATCTCCCTTATCCTCTCATCACTTTTGTCACAGCTGTGCCATCGAGCCTGTGACATAGCGCTCAGATATCAGTGGGCCTCACACAATCCAAAACTGTCCACAAGTGTCTGCAGAAATTCAAAATCTCCCTTATCCTCTCGTCACTTTTGTCACAGCTGTGCCATCGAGCCTGTCACATAGCGCTCAGATATCAGTGGGCCTCACACAATCCAAAACTGTCCACAAGTGTCTGCAGAAATTCAAAATCTCCCTTATCCTCTCGTCACTTTTGTCACAGCTGTGCCATCGAGCCTGTCACATAGCGCTCAGATATCAGTGGGCCTCACACAATCCAAAACTGTCCACAAGTGTCTGCAGAAATTCAAAATATCCCTTATCCTCTTGTCACTTTTGTCACAGCTGTGCCATCGAGCCTGTCACATAGCGCTCAGATATCAGTGGGCCTCACACAATCCAAAACTGTCCACAAGTGTCTGCAGAAATTCAAAATCTCCCTTATCCTCTCGTCACTTTTGTCACAGCTGTGCCATCGAGCCTGTCACATAGCGCTCAGATATCAGTGGGCCTCACACAATCCAAAACTGTCCACAAGTGTCTGCAGAAATTCAAAATCTCCCTTATCCTCTCGTCACTTTTGTCACAGCTGTGCCATCGAGCCTGTCACATAGCGATCAGATATCAGTGGGCCTCACACAATCCAAAACTGTCCACCAGTGTCTGCAGAAATTCAAAATCTCCCTTATCCTCTCGTCACTTTTGTCACAGCTGTGCCATCGAGCCTGTCACATAGCGCTCAGATATCAGTGGGCCTCACACAATCCAAAACTGTCCACAAGTGTCTGCAGAAATTCAAAATCTCCCTTATCCTCTCGTCACTTCTGTCACAGCTGTGCCATCGAGCCTGTCACATAGCGCTCAGATATCAGTGGGCCTCACACAATACAAAACTGTCCACAAGTGTCTGCAGAAATTCAAAATCTCCCTTATCCTCTCGTCACTTTTGTCACAGCTGTGCCATCGAGCCTGTCACATAGCGCTCAGATATCAGTGGGCCTCACACAATCCAAAACTGTCCACAAGTGTCTACAGAAATTCAAAATCTCCCTTATCCTCTCGTCACTTTTGTCACAGCTGTGCCATCGAGCCTGTCACATAGCGCTCAGATATCAGTGGGCCTCACACAATCCAAAACTGTCCACAAGTGTCTGCAGAAATTCAAAATCTCCCTTATCCTCTCGTCACTTTTGTCACAGCTGTGCCATCGAGCCTGTCACATAGCGCTCAGATATCAGTGGGCCTCACACAATCCAAAACTGTCCACAAGTGTCTGCAGAAATTCAAAATCTCCCTTATCCTCTCGTCACTTTTGTCACAGCTGTGCCATCGAGCCTGTCACATAGCGCTCAGATATCAGTGGGCCTCACACAATCCAAAACTGTCCACAAGTGTCTGCAGAAATTCAAAATCTCCCTTATCCTCTCGTCACTTCTGTCACAGCTGTGCCATCGAGCCTGTCACATAGCGCTCAGATATCAGTGGGCCTCACACAATACAAAACTGTCCACAAGTGTCTGCAGAAATTCAAAATCTCCCTTATCCTCTCGTCACTTTTGTCACAGCTGTGCCATCGAGCCTGTGACATAGCGCTCAGATATCAGTGGGCCTCACACAATCCAAAACTGTCCACAAGTGTCTACAGAAATTCAAAATCTCCCTTATCCTCTCGTCACTTTTGTCACAGCTGTGCCATCGAGCCTGTCACATAGCGCTCAGATATCAGTGGGCCTCACACAATCCAAAACTGTCCACAAGTGTCTGCAGAAATTCAAAATCTCCCCTGTCCTATAGACACCTTGTACCTTGTTTTACATTACTATATAGTTTGTTGGATTTTGTCTACATTTCTACCAAAAATGAGGAAGGCTGGTGGAAGAGGCCGTGGAATTGGGCGGGGGTTGGCAGCTGGTAATGATGGTGTTGGTGGTGGATCTGATGGTAGTGGCAAGAGCAAAATAGGACCGAATGCAGGAGGTGTTGAGCCTGCGTCATCGTCTGGCTACATAAGGCCTCGAACGCTTAGTTTTCTAGGAGTTGGCAAACCGCTTTTAAAGCCAGAGCATCAGGAAAAAGTTTTGTCTTACATTGCTGACTCAGCCTCCAGTTCTATCGCCTCCTCTTCTTCAGTTGTAAAAAGTAAAAGCACTGAGTCGTCATTGGAGGCTCATGTTCATGAACCACACCTTTCCTTGTGTCCTTCACCCCAACCAAGATTGAAGGATGACGCAGGCCATACTACTGATTACTCCATGGAGCTGTTTTCACATACCATGCCTGGATTATCAAGTGAAATGGTGAATTACCCAGGCCAAGATGAATCTGACATGGAGTGCACTGATGCACAGCCGCTGATGGATGATTCTGCTGGTACATTAACTCAGAGCACTACATTGTCCTCGCAGTGTACAGAGCCAGATTCTGACCCTGATGAGACTCAGGTGCCCCTTCCCGCACACTATACCACCATACGTGACACAGAGGAAGGTGCACATGACATAGAAGAGGAGGTGATGGATGACCCAGTTGTTGACCCAGATTGGCATCCATTGGGGGAAGAGGGTGCTGCTTCCAATAGCTCAGATGAGGAGCTTCCACAGCAGACATCGACATCGCAACAGCTGTTATCTGGCAGGCCCGTAGCACTCCAAAGACAGGTTCCAAACATCAAAAGAGTTGCTGGGTTTGAACGCCCACATTGCCAAACTAATCTCGTTTGAGATGATGCCCTTTCGGTTGGTGGAAAGCACAGCTTTCCGCGAACTCATGGCCTATGCAGTACCACGCTATGACCTACCCAGTCGCCACTTCTTCTCTCGCAAAGCCATCCCAGCCCTCCACCATCATGTGAAAGACCGCATTGTCCATGCACTCAAGCAGTCAGTGAGCGGAAAGGTGCACCTCACAACTGATGCATGGTCCAGTCGGCATGGCCAGGGCCGTTACGTGTCCATCACTGCGCATTGGGTTAATGTGGTGGATGCAGGGTCCACAGGGGACAGCGGTGGTGGGACAGTGCTGCCTAGCCCACGGTATAGGAAACAGTTGGCTGTAGGCGTTCGACCCTCCTCCTCCTCCTCCTCCTCCAGAAGCGCAAGCTAGTCCACAGAGCGCAGTCGTACGAGCACTCCATCTGCAGCTGCCACTGTTGCACACGATGTGTCCCCCTATCGAGCAGCTAGTGGAAAGCATCAGCAGGCTGTGTTGCAGATGATGTGTTTGGGCGACAGACACACCGCCGAGGTGCTGGCCGAGTACTTGAAGCGACAAACTGAGTCATGGCTGGGCAGTGTACATCTTGAGGCAGGCAAGGTAGTTAGTGATAATGGCCGTAATTTTGTGGCAGCCATAGCCCTTTCAAAACTCAGCCACATACCTTGCTTGGCTCACACCTTGAACCTGGTGGTGCAGTGCTTCCTCAAAAATTATCCGGAGTTAACAGCCCTGCTCCAGAAGGTGCGAAGACTGTGCGCGCACATCCGCCGGTCGCCTGTACACTCCGTTCGTATGCAGAAGCTGCAGCGATTGCTCCACCTTCCCAACCACCGCCTCATTATCGACATTGCAACAAGGTGGAACTCCACCCTGCACATGGTGGAGCGGCTGTGCGAGCAGAGGCAGGCCATAATGCATTTGTGGGAGGATACACGGCCAGGCACTTTGAGAGCAGACATGGAGTTGACAGGTGTGCAGTGGTCGAAGCTGAAAGACCTTTGTAAAGTCCTTCAGTGTTTTGAGGAATGCACACGGCTGGTAAGCGCAGACGACGCCATCCTAAGCATGAGCATCCCACTTATGCGTCTGCTCATGCAAACTTTGACGCACCTTAAGGAGCAGGCGTCTGCAGCCAATGTTGATGAGGAGGAAGAGGAGGAGGGAATCCTTGATGACATTCAGCCATTGTCTGCTCAGGGACCTCTCCTGGACGAGGTGGAGGAAGAAGAGGAGGAGGAGGATGATGATGGGGATGATTACTTAGGGGAGGAGGATGCATCTCGTGGGGCAAGTGAAAATGTTGGCGTGGCAAGGTCTGGTACAGGGTTTGTGCGTGACTGGAGGGATGTGGATTTGCCAGAAAATGCTCCTCCACCCAGCACTCGCAGTGCATCATTGACACCGGGAACATTGGCCCACATGTCAGATTATGCCTTGCGGATCCTAAAAAGGGACCCCCGCATTGCCAAAATGATGAACGATGACGACTACTGGTTGGCCAGCATCCTGGATCCACGCTATAAAGGCAAATTACAAAACATCATGCCACAGGAGAACCTTGACCTAATATTGGCTAATAAACAAGCAACTCTGGTAAATCGGTTGCTTGAGGCATTCCCAGCACACAGCAGCGGTGATGGTTCTCACACGAGCCGTACGGGCCGGGGGCAGCTTGGCAGAGGTGTTCGTGGTGCACACAGCAGAAGTGGCGTTGGAGACAGGGGTTTCATGACAATGTTGTGGACGGATTTTTCAAATACCGCTCACACAACTGGTAATACTGCATCGATGGAAAGTGACAGGAGACAGCAGTTGTCAACTATGGTTACAAACTACTTTTCCTCCCATATCGATGTTCTCCCACACAGGTCATTCCCCTTTGACTATTGGGCCGCTAAACTGGACACCTGGCCTGAATTGGCCCAATATGCCTTACAGGAGCTCGCTTGCCCAGCTGCAAGTGTGCTATCGGAAAGAGTCTTCAGTGCAGCTGGATCAATCCTGACAGAAAAAAGGACCCGTCTGTCAACCCAAAATGTGGATGATCTAACCTTCATTAAAATGAACCACGCATGGGTTTCCAAGGATTTTGTCCCACCTTCCCCTGATGACACATAGGGTGACAGAAAAATGGCTTGCTTTGGTCCACCTCTTCCTGGGACTTCACCTATTTCGCCTTTTGCATCAGCTGAATGTCCAACATCAACATATGCCACTTTCTAAAACTCCCTAACTGTGCTGCCTCCCCCCCCATGGCCGGGGTCACCACCTAGCGCACGACACCGTGTGAGTGCCGTTGCCCTGGACAGGTGGGTAGGCCGACTCTTGGGCGCGGGCACTGGCACAGGGTCCCTCATAGTGCAATCAAGTGTCTCTGACGGTGGTGGTGCACACCCGCCGTCAGACACACCGCTGTACTATGAGGGGCCCAGTGCCAGTACCGACGCCCACAAGTGGGCCCCCCTTGCTTGGGTAGGGCCCCAGCATTTGCAATCTTTACCTCTCCCTGCTCCTCCGCTGTGTAATCTGGGCCGTCAAATCCATACTGTGCCTGACACCGTCTGAGCCTGCCTCCTGAGACATATATTTTGAATGTGTACGCTATCCATACATGTTATCCGGGGAGACGGTACCCTTTCTAACCTTTGTGCAATCACGTGCAATCCATACTGGGCCTAACACCGTCTGAGCCTGCCTCCTGAGACATATATTTTGAATGTGTACGCTATCCATACATGTTATCCGGGGATACGGTACCCTTTCTAACCTTTGTGCAATCACGTGCAATCCATACTGGGCCTTACACCGTCTGAGCCTGCCTCCTGAGACATATATTTTGAATGTGTACGCTATCCATACATGTTATCTGGGGATACGGTACCCTTTCTAACCTTTGTGCAATCACGTGCAATCCACACTGGGCCTAACACCGTCTGAGAATGATAGATGGGGCCCACCATACACTGGAACATTCCAAAGGTGGACATCAGACACTGGAGCAGCATTTACAGGGCCCATTATACACTAGAGCATTAGAAATGGGGCCCATTATGTTTGGAGCATTATTTGGGCCCATAAGACAGTAGAGCTTCATCCATGGGGACCAACATATACTGTAGCATTATGTGGAGCTCATCATATACTGTTTCAAACATTATATGGGACCAATGATTCTGTATGGAGAAATAGATGGGCCTCGTCATGAGATGTAAAAAGTGAGGTATTTTTCATTGTACTATACCGCTATTTCTCTGCCGTATCGGAGCATGATGAGTTGTGGTATGTGTTAAAGGGGCGCTCTTTCGCCCAGGGCACATGAAAACCTGGAGCCAGCCCTCCCCCCCCACAGTCTGTAGCCAAATAACCCCCATTTTTCAGTGCGTAACTTGTATTATGAAGTTAATTAAGGTTGACAAGCTTAAGTAAGAAGAATTGATGCTTTTGGCATTCAAATGGGCACTGTTGGTGTGTTTCCTGTCCTCCTCTCACTGCCGACTTTTATTCCCCATTGACTTACATTGGGTTTCGTGTTTCGGGACGACCCCGACTTTTCCCTATAATCGGACGATCTTGCTCGACCCGACTTTTGGAAAAGTCGGGTTTCACGAAACGCGACCCTAAAAAAACAAAAGTCACTCAACTCTAGTTAAGACTATTGTATGTTGGGGATTCTGACACACTACCCCTGACGAAGCTGATCTGTGCAGCGATACGCGTGGAGCTCTCCCCACACCCCTGTTCCCTCTTTTTTGTGTACCCTCAGCCTATTTTTGCCTGCTCTTATTTTCTGCTCAAAACGGCTTGGTAAAAATTATTAGGGCCTTGCCCTCCTATCTTGTTCTTAGCCCTTTTGGCTAGGGGGCTCTCATATACCATTCTTGCTATATCCTTCATGTTGCAGGCATGGGTCATTTGTCCTGGTTTTGATATTTGTGGCTTCTCAATATATAGGGATTCACTGTACTTATTCTATTTATAGCTGGACACTTTTATACATGTGTACGTTTTCTCTTGTTTTGATCCTATCGTGATCTGATTTGATCCTGCTTGATTTGTGAATGTGGCACACACACATGGTTTTCATTTACCAGTGTAATATTGCATAAGGAGTCTATATTATCGTTACACATGTATGGTGGGCCAGGGGTGTTGTGATTTGACTCTGCATGTGTTTTTAAATGATTTTAAGATATATTGTGTGTCTTGTTTCCTCAAATAAATTGTGATTTATATACTTGAAATTTATCTAGGTGTGCATACCATTTATTGCTTGGTCTTTTTTCTCCTTCAATTCATGGTTTGTTCTCCATGCATGGTTTTTGCACCCGCATTGATTAATATCACACACACACACAACTCCCGGCAGGCCCGCACAGACCCCCGGCAGGCCCGCACAGACCCCCCGGCAGCCCGCACAGACCCCCGGCAGGCCCGCACAGACCCCCGGCAGCCCGCACAGATGCCCGGCAGTCCCGTACAGACCCCCGGCAGGCCCGCACAGACCCCCGGCAGCCCGCACAGACCACCGGCAAGCCCGCACAGACCCCCGACAGCCCGCACAGACCCCCGACAGGCCTGTACAGACCCCCGGCTGGCCGGCACAGACCGCGCATCATGATGACATTATTTCAGCAGCCAATCACAGCCATGCCATTAGTTAACATAGCTAACACAACTGGCTCATTGCATTATGGGAACTTCCGATTCCGGTATTCCATAATGTAAAAATATCGGAACTCGGTATCGGAATTCCGATACAGCGAATATCGGCCGATACCCGATATTTGCAGTATCGGAATGCTCAACACTAGTTCTCACACTGCATTTTTTTAAATTATTTCAATAATTAATTAAAAAAATGTCATGAGGTCCCCCCATTTTTAACAACCAGCCTTCGTGACGTCAGGCAACACGTGACACCGCTGGCTTTGTTAGCTACTGATTGCAGCAGGGACCAAGATACCTTCCAACGCGTTTCGGAGACCGTCTGTCTCCTTCCTCGGGGATCCCTGGGACAGCCCTTGTCTAAGACATTCGGACAACACGCTGTGCTATTACAGTGAAGACTTCGTTACCATTTATCAGGAGGAGGAACCTTGCTGCATTAGCCTCACAGGTACATTTTAGTTATAGAGCCTGGGACATTATGATTTGAGACTTCGCTGTGCAGCTACATTTGGATCCAAAGTTAATTTGCCTATTTATGTTTCTTGAACCTATCATAAGTTGCCAACTATAGGGTGCTTTTATCTGAAACCCGCGGTCCAAATCTGGCAGCTTTTTGGAATTTTGATTTCTTTGCTAAATATTTTATGTGGTCTTACCCCATTATATCTATTAGAGTTTTATGTGCATGCTCTTTTTGTCTTGTAAATTGATTTTTTCCTTCTGACAATTGGGGTGACAATTGTCTAGCGTTTGCTGCTAAAAGTCTTTTGCACTGAAGCACCACTGAATTTATTCCATTACATTGATTTCTACGGCACTGAGAAGAAGCAACTGCTGCTGAGAATGGTAGTTTTAGCAAATATTAATTGGACTGCCCATTTAGCTGGATGCCCAAGGGGAAGATGGAAATGAAACAAAAGAAAAAGTAGAAGAAAGAAACTATATGATGGGCTTAGTCTGTATAATAATAATAGGTATTCATTTACTGTTGCTGTGCAAAAAATAATGTGATATTGGGAGTACCGCTTTATTTTGGCTCTTATTTTAGGTGTAGTTTTGGGGCTTCCTAATTAACATTTCATACTAGGACACGTCCATCACTGAACATGCGCGCTCCACCTGCCTGTGCCATCATAATATTCTCATTTCTCTGTTGCTGTGCGATGGATCTATCTGAGTAGACAAAGCAAGTCACTAGGATCACTGATTCGCAGTCACTGGGAGCAGCAGCGGAGACTCTCAGGTTTGGACCTAGGGAGAGTGAGTGAAGCCCAGTTTGGCCTTTTTTAAAGTATAGTGTGCGTGATTAGAAGAGTTTTTGGAAAACTGGAAAATCTCATTAAAAATTTCATGAATTGATTCTCTGAACTTCTGGAAAAAATTTGTTGAAGATGGCTAATTCAAATTTCAAAACTTTTGATCATCTCCTCTCAGCAGTCAATTATCACCGTAAGTTAAAACTGTAGCCAGCCACATATTTTCTCTGCTCCAAGACTGAGTATTAAATGTCAGCCAATGAAATTTGAATGAGCAAACAAACAGTTAAAGGGAATGCGTCAGCAGGTTTTTGTTATGTAATCTGACAACAAAATGAGGTAAGGAAAGAGACAATGTATCACTTAGATTACTGAGTTCAGCAGTTATAATAAAAATAGATGGAGGCCCGATGCTATCGCATCGAGAGGGCGGTAATGTCACGATGGGGGCAGGCTTTGCAGCGTTGAGAATCATGTGCTCACTCACTTATCCACTCTCTCTTTCCCCATGTGCTGACTTCTCCCGTCTGTGCTCTCTTCTTTGACTCTTTGAGAGTGGTGGTCATGGGGGATTCCCTGTTGAGAGGAACTGAGGCCGCTATCTGCAGACCGGATATAACTTCAAGAGAAATGTGTTGTCTTCCAGGTGCAAAAATTAAAGATGTGTCTGACAGGATATCAGGACTCTTCAGACCTACAGATGACTACCCATTCCTGCTACTACATGTGGGGACAAATGACACCGCAAGAAACGACCTGGAAACCATCTGCAGAGACTTTGAAGACTTAGGCAAGAAAGTGAAAGAACTGGGAGCGCAGGTGGTCTTCTCTTCCATCCTCCCAGTGGATGGCCATGGAACAAGGAGGTGGAATAAGATTCTGCAGGTGAACAACTGGCTACGTCGATGGTGCCGTCAGCAACGATTTGGATTTCTGGATCACGGAGTGAACTACTTATACGATGGACTACTTGCTAGAGATGGGGTGCACCTTACGAAGCCTGGAAAGCAGGTATTTGGAAGTCGCCTTGCTACACTTGTAAGGAGAGCTTTAAACTAGAACAACATGGGAAGGGAAGCAAAAGACCAGAAAAAGCCATACACCTGACAAATGCTATTGAGAACTCTGCTATTAGAAGTGGAAAGGAAGAACAAAGACGAAAGAATCAAATTAATAAAAATATTGGAGAAAGAGAAACCAATCACAAACTAAAATGTTTCTATACTAATGCACAAAGCATGGGCAACAAACAAGGAGAATTGGAACTACTAACACAGGAAAAGAAATATGATGTCATTGGAATCACTGAAACTTGGTGGGACAATACACATGATTGGAATACAAGACTAGAAGGATACAACTTATTTGCAAGAAACAGACTTGATAAACGAGGAGGAGGTGTCGCATTGTATGTTAGAAACGCGTATATCTGCACAGAGATTGAATCTTCAGAGACTGGGAGTTCTGTGGAAACTGTTTGGGTAAGAATACAAGGACAGAACAATGGAAAGGACACCATTGTAGGCATTTACTACAGGTCGCCTGTGCAAGCTGAAGATATGGATGAACTCTTTATGCATCAAATGGCCAAGTTCTCCAAAAAATATGACATAGTTGTCATGGGAGATTTCAACTATCCAGACATTTGTTGGGAATCTCTCTCAGGCAAAACTAACAGGTCAAGGAAATTCTTATCCTCTCTTGCTGACAACTTTATCTTCCAAAAGGTAAGGGAGAAAACAAGGGGAACTGCTACCTTGGATCTAATCCTTATAAACAGGGAGGAAATGGTTGAGGAGGTAAAAGTGGCTGGGACCCTAGGAGGTAGCGACCATGATATTTTAGAATTTTGGATAACTAGAGGCGGAAGACCTGTGAAGACTCAGACGTCAAGGTTAGATTTCAGAAAGGCAGATTTTAAGGGATTCAGAAAGAGAATTGGAGGGATCCAATCGCTGGATATCCTTAAAGACAAAAATGTCCAGGAAGGATGGGAAATCTTGAAAAATGAAATTCTCAAAGCACAGTTGTTAACAATTCCGAAAAGAGGGAAGAATAGGAAGCATTTAAGGAAACCAGGATGGATGAACACAGAACTTAAGCACATGCTAAAAAGGAAGAAAAAAATGTTTATAAAATGGAAAGAGGGAGGCATATCTAAAGAAGAATATAATGCTGTCTGCAGAACCTGCAGGGCACAAATCAGATTATCTAAAGCTGAAAATGAATTGAGGCTTGCAAGAGATGTCAAAAGCAATAATAAAGGATTTTGGGGATATGTCAAAAGTAAAAGAAAAGTCAAAGATGCTATAGGATTTTTACAGGATGAAAATGATGAAATGGTAAGACAGGATGTTGAGAAGGCTGAACTTTTAAATTCCTATTTTGCATCTGTTTTCTCTCAGAAAGGAAATGTAACATCAACTGTTATTCACTGTCCTATTAAGGGAATAGAAGAATCCAGGATATCTATAAACAGAAAGATAGTGAGGAAACACTTAGCTAACCTAAATGGATTCAAGTCTCCAGGTCCAGATGAATTACACCCCAGAGTACTGAAGGAGATAGCAGAAGAAATTTTTGAACCCCTCTCTATAATCTTTGAAAATTCTTGGAGAACAGGAGAAGTGCCAGAAGACTGGAGAAGTGCAAATGTTGTTCCTATCTTCAAAAAGGGGAAGAAGGTGGACCCAGGTAACTATAGGCCGGTGAGTCTGACTTCTATACCAGGAAAGATCTTTGAACAAATTATTAAACAACATGTATGTCAATACCTGGATAAGAATGAAGTGATTAAACAGAGTCAGCATGGGTTTGTAACTAATAAGTCATGTCAGACTAACTTAATTTCCTTCTATGACGGTATCACTGATTGGGTGGATCAAGGAAATGCTGTAGATATAGTATATCTTGACTTCAGCAAAGCATTTGACAAAGTCTCTCATACAATCCTTATTGAAAAAATGATTAAGTATGGAATGGACAAGGCAACTGTTAGGTGGATTCATAACTGGCTTAGTGATCGGACCCAAAGAGTGGTCGTAAATGGCTGCACATCCAGTTGGAAGAATGTCTCAAGTGGGGTACCACAGGGCTCTGTCCTGGGCCCTGTATTGTTCAACATCTTTATCAACGATTTAGATGAAGGAATTGAGGGTAAACTGATTAAATTTGCTGATGACACAAAGCTAGGAGGGATAGCTAATACTAGAGAAGAGAGAGAGAGGATTCAAAAAGATTTAAATAAACTGGAGAAGTGGGCAGCAACTAACAGAATGGTTTTTAACAGGGAGAAATGCAAAGTACTACATCTGGGCAATAAAAATGGAAAAAGCATATATAGAATGGGAGGAATAGGGCTAAGTGACAGCACATGTGAAAAAGACTTGGGTATACTAATAGATCACAGACTGAATATGAGTCAACAGTGTGATGCAGCAGCAAAAAAGGCAAATGCAATTCTAGGATGTATTAACAGAAGCATACAGTCTAGATCACGTGAAGTCATTATTTCCCTCTACTCCTCTTTGGTCAGACCTCATCTGGAATATTGTGTCCAGTTTTGGGCACCACATTTTAAAAAAGACATCAACAAACTGGAGCAAGTTCAGAAAAGAGCGACCAGAATGGTGACCGGTCTGCAAACCCTGTCTTATGAGGAAAGGTTGCAGGATTTGGGAATGTTTAGTTTGCAAAAGAGAAGACTGAGAGGAGACTTAATAGCGGTCTATAAATATCTAAAGGGCTGTCACATTGTAGAAGGATCAACTTTATTCTCATTTGCACAAGGAAAGACTAGAAGCAATGGGATGAAACTGAATGGGAGGAGACACAGATTAGATATTAGAAAAAACTTTTTGACTGTTAGAGTGATCAATGAGTGGAACAGGCTGCCACGAGAAGTGGTGAGTTCTCCTTCAATGGAAGTCTTCAAACAGAGGCTGGACAGACATCTGACTGGGATGATTTAGCGAATCCTGCTTTGAGCAGGGGGTTGGACCAGATGGCCCAGGAGGTCCCTTCCAACTCTACGATTCTATGATTCTATGATTCTATGATTCTATGATTCTATGACCTGTCTACCCCACGTGCTATCCTACTTGTCTGCTGTCTCTCGCCTTCCTGTGCTGTGCTCTCCCCTCATGTGCTGTCCCATTTGAGCTGTCTCCCCCTGTGCTCTGTCTCTATCACCCCTGTGTCTGACCATGTGTGGAGCATACCACATCTCCTGGGCAGGGGAGGAAGCAAAAGACAATACTGATATTACAACAGGAGATCACAGAGGATATATTTTGTGAGGTAAAATATTGTTTAAAAACAGTCAGTGAAATATTTTACCTCACAAAATGAATCCTCTGCAATCTCCTGCTGTAACATCAGTATTGTCTTTTGCTTCTTCCTCTGCCCAGGAGATGTGGTATGCTCCGTACATGGTCAGACAGACCATTTTTAAAATGAACTTTCGTTTGTGGGAAAACCCCTTTAATGTGACCGACTTTCTCTGTCTGTAGACATGCTGCGCATCTACCACCGGGATCAGCCAAATGATTCACTGCGCCTGCACGGAATTCGCGCAGGTGCAGTGCGATGTTGTTCCGCTATTGATACTGCGCAAGAGGCTGCATGAGTGTGTTTGAGACTGTGAGAGTGTGAGTGAGAATGTGAGTGAGAGTGAGTGAGTGTGAGAGTGTGTGTACGGCATATAAAGTGTGTGTGTGTGTGTGTGTGTGTGGTGCGACGGTATTCCACGGTGACATCTGGACAGAACAGGAAATGAAAACATTACAAGGCAATTATATAAATAGATTAGTTTTCTGTGCAGATTTAGCAGGGTTATGAATATTGAGCCCTGGGTAACCTCACCCACCCCAATGATTGGCAGCTGTGTACTTTGTATATTGACAGAATACCACTAATCAGTGGTGGAGGCAGAGTTGGACTAGGAGGCACGAGAGCAGCTTGTCTTCTAGTGATAAACTAGTGATTGAAACATCAAAATGCAGCCAAATAAGTGACACATCACTGGAATCAGTGTTACTTTCCCTATAACATGGTGCTCTCAGACTACAGAGCAAAACCTGGTGATAAATTCACATCAATAGATAGCCAAGTCCATCAGAAGAAATTCTCCTAGAGAATTTTTGTTTAATGTTTCTGGGACTAAGGGAAGGGGAATGCTTCTATTTAAGAGATATTTGATTGAGTCAATAAAATAGACAATGGTGTTAATCATATTAAAGGCAAAATGATTAAAACTATGCCAGTACCCTACCAGTATAGCACATAAAATATATATTTCTTTTGTGTATCTTCCTGTGCTCATGGCTGTTTTAATCCCAAAATATGTATAATTTATGGATGAAATCCAATTTTTTCATTAGAGGCTCTCAGCTTCATGGGAGACAGAATATACGCTGCTACTAACTGCTATAGGTTTATACTTAAAATAATTTATTTTCCTACAAGCGTAGAGCGCTCAGTGCTCTTTCCAGAGCTCCGTGTTAAAAATAGTCCCTATTACAGCAAATAACAATTTATGTAATTCACATTTTATGCTACTACTTTCAGAAGCAATCAACTGTAGCAGCAGCTATAGCATCTGAGCTCGCCATAAAATCCAGTCCCTCGTGGTGTGTTAAATAATTCTGATGTAATGTCTTAAAAAAAAAAAAATCACCTGACTTTTAAGCTTTTTTTTTAAAAAAAAAAAAAATAAAAAATCTCCGGCTGCTGCTGAGCTATGGTAATGAGGAACAAACACACAATGCTAAGTAGTGGATATGTTTAGATCTTTTACTAATTCTGAACCACAACTGGAGCCAAATTCTGCATAGTACATTATAGACTAGACTAAGGCTGCGCTTTCCTTTTATTTACATAGACAGTATATTAAAGCAGCGTGTGTTCAGGGAGCTCGCTCATTTCCGTATTCCTTGTGGCGACGCATGCTTTCCAATGCATTAAATCATGAGTGTTTATTAATATGCTAAGTAGGTTACAGTAAATTGGCTCAAGTAGTTTCATCTCCCAAAGCCTCATGAATAATCGGTGGAATGCATAGTCACACGAAAGTCATGCTTGTTTATATAGTATGTTATAGAAATATTTAAAATAATAGTAAAATATAATATATATTTACTATTGTTACTTAAACGTTCGGTCCAAACAGTTTGTGTCCGGTGCTAAACCCCGAACACGGACTTCTTCAGGAGCTCCGTTGCAATGTTTGAAGTTCCGGGGGAAGTCCGGGACGAGAGGAGAGAAGAGAGAGCGAATTTTCAAGCTCGAAAGTTCAGGTCTGTTCATTTTCAAGTTTTGGTACAGTTCTGGAACTTTGGAGTAAAATTTAGGTCTGGTACCAGAACTTAAATTTCCACTGGTCCGCTCATCCCTCATTGTTACCCTTAGGCCACGTTCACACAATCAGTATTTGTTCGGTATTTTATATCAGTGCTTGTAAGCCAAAACTAAGAGTGGAACAATCAGAGGAAAATGGATACACCTAAATAAAATTTGAATGGTTGGTGATATCAACTTCCTGTTTGTGGCACATTAGTATATGGGAGGGGGAAACTTTTCAAGATGGGTGGTGACCATGGTGGCCATTTTGTAGTCGGCCATTTAGGATCCAACTTTATTTTTTTCTATGGGAAGAGGGTCATGTGACACATCAAACTTATTGAGAATTTCACAAGAAAAAGCAATGGTGTGCATGCTTTTAACATAACTTTATTCTTTCATGAGTTATTTACAAGTTTCTCTTTGTTTACAGCCATTGGCATGTCGCAGAGGTTAACACGTGAGGAGCGGATAGAAATTGTGTTGATGTCTGGTTAATGCAGTACCCGGGTCATTGCAGCAGATTTCAATGCAAGGCACCCTACGCAAGAAAACTGTCACCATTCCCATTTTATTTAGGTGTATCTATATAACTGGCCTACTCAAAAAAGTTTGCCTCATCACTGAACATGATGTTCTGTGTAAACTGAGGGTCCTGTTCTAATTTTTGTTTTGCCCATTCTGCAAATTCAGCTCGCCGATCTGGGTCACCAACTATTACCATTTTATTTAGGTGTATCCATATAAATGGCCCACCCTGTACTGTGTTTTCTCTTTTTAGGTCATAATGACAACCCAAAACATCCAAATGACCCTGATCAAAATTTTGCATACCCTGGTGATTTTGGCCTGATAACATGCACAGAAGTTGACACAAATAGGTTTGAATGGCTACTAAAGGTAACATCCCCACCTGTGACAAATGCCAGGAAAATTGTTCGGGATGTAAAGACAAACCCAGAAATAACATCAGAGGAAATACCGGACTCTATGAAAACTATCCTTGTTGCTGTTTCAATACATACAATAAAGAGGCACATGAAGCAAAATGGGCTGCATGGTTGAGTCACCAGAAGAAAGCCAAGTGACCCTGATCAAAAGTTATGAATCCAAAGGGAGTTTGTAGCTATATTCCTCGCTGCCGCTTTAGACAAATTCCAGGAGAATGCTGTATGATTGCAGTAGTTTTATTCTACGCGTTTCAGGGGTCTCATGCCCCCTTCATCAGGAAATACCACAAATACATACAGGTATCACAGACATAAATTTATGTTTGTGATATCTGTATGCATTTGTGGTATTTCCTGATGAAGGGGGCATGAGACCCCTGAAACGCTTAGAATAAAACTACAGCAATCATACAGCATTCTCCTGGAATTTGTCTAAAGCAGCAGCGCGGAATATAGCTACAAACTCCCTTTGGATTCATGATTTCTTTGGTCGCTGAAGACCTGTGGATCTGCAGTAGCCGCTACCTACACGCTCTTATCTCATCCTAACCAGGTGAGCATATTTCATGATATACTGTCTTTTGTAACGTGGATAAGACCCTATTGCGCTTTTTTGTCTCCCCCTTTTTTGCAATACCTGATCAAAAGTTAACATACCCCATTTCTTAATACTGTGATTTGCCCCCTCTAACATCAATGACAACTTGAAGTCTTTTGTGGTAGTTGTGGATGAGATTCTCTATGTTCTCAGATGGTAAAGCTGCACACTCTTCTTGGCAATAAGCCTCCAGTTCCTGTAAATTTGTGGGCTGTCTAGCATGAACTGCGCTTGAGATCTCCACAGAGTGGCTCACTGATATTGAGGTCAGGTGACTGAGATGGCCACTACAGAACCTTCCATTTGTTCTGCTGTAGCCAGTGACAGGTCGACTTGGCCTTTTGTTTTGGATCGTTGTCATGTTAGAACGTCCAAGTACGTCCCATGTGCAGCTTCTGGGCTTATGATTGCAAATTTGCCTCCAGTATTTGCAGATAGCATGCTGCATTCATCATTCCTTCAACTTTGACCAAGTTTCCTGTGCTTTTGCAGCTCACACATCCCCAAATCATCAGCGATCCACCTCCCCTCCTTGCTTTACAGCAGGAATGGTGTTCCTTTCATCATAGGCCTTGTTGACCTCTTTCCAAATGTAACTTTCATGGTTATGGCCCAAAAGTTCTATTTTGGTCTCATCACTCCTAATTACCTTGTTGCTGAAGTTTTGAGGCTTGTCTCTGTGCTGTTTTGCATATTATAGGCGAGTTACTTTGCGGTATTTGTGCAGTAATGGCTTTCTTCTGGTGAGTCAACCAGACCATGCAGCCCATTTTTCTTCAAGTGCCCCCTTACTCTGCATTCTGAAGCAGCCACACCGCTAGTTTTCAGAGAGTCCAGTATTTCAGCTGATGATATTTGTGGGTATTTCTTTGTATTCCCAACAATTTTCCTGGCATTTGTCACAGGTCAGAGGTGAGGATGTTACCTTTATTTGACATTCAAATGAATTTGTGTCAAATTCTGTGCATATCAGGCTAAAATCACCAGGGTATGTAAACTTTTGATCTGAGTCATTTGGATGTTTTGGATTGTCATTATGATTTAAAATGAGAAAACACAGTAGTTTGACAATAAATGGTTTCACCCAAGCACTAATCATGAGTGGAGAAAAAGTTTTGGTGTTATCATTCATATTCTCTGAAAAAAGGCCAGCAAAGCAAAAATTCTGCCAGGGTATGTAAACTTTTGAGTACAACTGTACTCTTTCCTCAAAATTATATGATCGAAAAAAAAAATCAAATTTGCCATATTAATTTTAAGCGCTTCTGGATGACCTAAATGTAAAACCAATCCCATAATTACAGTAAGAAATTTCAGAAATAAAGTTGATTATATCTGAGGCCGTGCTATGAACAAAGTAACCTGTTTTTTTGTTTAGAATCTTTTTAAGAAGGCATATGATTTAGCAAAGCTTCAATTACAATGAATGATTATTAACACTAAGCAACATTTTCCTCTCTATGATTTTTATTAAAAGGAACAATCACCTCCTCAGAATGGAGCTGTTGTCTCCTGCTGCTACTCCTGACCTCCTTCACTGACAAATAAGAACAAATGTCTGAGCAGAAAAAAGATGTAAAATTAGAGGCGGTCTTTACTATTATGTTCCCTTTAGGCCTGTTTCACACTTACGTTGTCGGCAGTCAGCTGAAATCCGCCAAAGATTCAAAACAACTGATCCGTCTCCGTTTCGTGACGTACGGATGACAGTGGACCACGTTGCAGTAGGGATCCGTGGAAGATGGAAAGCGGCGTGATTTAAAGTGACCGCGGGCTGGAAGTTCGCTGTGCCCATCGCCGAGATATGTCATGGCCGCGATATCCTCCGATCTCGCGGTAATCGTCATGGCCGCGATATCCTCCGATCTCGCGGCAATCGTCATGGCCTCAATATCCTCCGATCTCTCGGCAATCGTCATGGCCGCGATATCCTCTGATCTCGCGGCAATTGTCATGGCCGCGATATCGAGATCCGCGATGTAACGCGAAGGGAAGAGAGAAAGAGAGGGAAGAGAGAGAGAAGAGAGAGAGATTTTTAGCGGCTCCCGGAACGGCAATTCAGGGTTAAAACTGTTCCCGGAGCAAAGCCTCCGGGCATGCGCAGTATGCGCAATAGCGGACCGTCAACAAAAAAAAAAACGTTGCCGTGTCCGTCTCGTCTGCCCGGGAGCCGATAAAATTCTCACGGATCCGTCAAAAAACGGACCCAATGGACGACTATCAGTCACAATCCGCCACTAATGCAAATCAATGTGGAAAAAAACGGATCCGCCAAAAAATGGGCGGATCTGTTTTTTTCGAAAAGTGGCGGATTTTGACTGATGTCAAAAAACTGAAGTGTGAAACAGGCCTTAGACAGAAGAAAACTCTCAGCCAACATGTTTTGGAGCTTCCATGTATAATGGCTCAAAATAAATTGTAATGTGTTATATCTTGTTTTGCAGTTCCCTCATATTTCTCATGAAACAACCATCTCTGTACTAAATCCTATGAAAGTGATAGATTCTTAATAATTTCCATACTTCAGGAAAATAAAAATAAATATCATAGATAGCACTGGAAACATCTTCACTCTCACCTGGTACATAGGGACTTTTGACTCATTCTCTGAATTTCCTGTGCAGAATTCTTATTTTTCTCTACCCTTTGATGAGATAATGAGGATGTCCCACAAAGATAACTTCTTTAAAATGAGAGCTGGTAAACTCTTGATACTGTTCAGTTAAATAAGTTGGTGACGCTCTGGAATAAAACCTTCTCTACGCTGAACAGAATCCAATCTCTAGTCAGCCAAAATTTCCATTTTTTTTGGAAACAGACTATGTATCAAGAAACTCCACCAAATATTCTCTAACAAAGTAGTTGTAAGCTAAAAATTCTAAGTGATGTTATTTATGGACTGGACATCTTCAGATCAGAGAGTATTAGGCATCACGATTCTCCCGCTGCACAAGACAGATCACAAGCCTTATCTGGTACTAGGGTTGAGCGAAACAGGTCGGTCAGATTCAAAAGTCGCCGACTTTCGCCAAAGTCGGGTTTCATGAAACGAAACCCGACCACAGTGTGATGCTGGCCATGCGGTCGGCGACCCAATCGTCAAAGTTGAGTTTTGCCGAATGCTTGCACATGACTTTTTTCAGCCAATGAGAAAAGCGGAGCATAGCGTAGCGGGACCATAGCTGGAGTGGGAGTGGGACAGAGAGAGAGAGGGAGAGGGAGCAGGAGAGAGAGAAGAGAGAGAGAGAAGAGAGAGAGATTTCGCCGTCTCTAGGGTTAAAATTCATGCCCAGTGTGTTTACAGTCCTCCACTCACTGCCGACTTTTCTCCAAATTGACTTGCATTGGGTTTCGTGTTTCATGACTTTTCCCGACTTTTCCCTATAGTAGGCCGATTTCGTTAGACCCAACTTTTGGGAAAGTCGGGTTTCATGAAACCCGACTTGACCCTAAAAAATGCAAAGTCGCTCATCTCTATCTGGTACTGTGGTTTCTCATTCAGGTCTGGCCACTGCGGTTGCACCTCAGCACAGACGTCAGTCCCAGCATCTTGCCCAGGCTTGTGGTATACGTTTGGTTACTGCTAGCGCTCCAGCCAAGTCTATGGTAACCAGTAGAGATAAGCGACTTTGCCTTTTTTCGGGTCGAGTCGGGTTTCATGAAACCCGACTTTAGCAAAAGTCGGGTCGAACGAAATCGGCCGACTATAGGGAAACGTCAGAGGCCGACTGAAACACGAAACCCAATGCAAGTCAATGGGAAAGCAAAGTCGGCAGGGAGTGGAGGACAGTAAGCACACCTACAGTGCCCATTTCAATGCCAAAAACATCAATTCTTATTACTGAAGCTTGTCAACCTTAATTTACTTCCTAATAATAGTTACGCATTGAAAACTGGGGGTTATTTGGCTAAAGTTGTGGGGGGGTTGGGCTGGCTCCAGGTTTTCGTGTGCCCTGGGCCAAAGAATGTCAGTGCGCCCCTTTAACACATACCACAACTCATGATGCTCCGATACGCCACTGAAATATAGGTATAGTGGAATGACACATACTTCACTGCTTTCATGACATGACTGATCTATTTTAAATTGTACAATAGCTCAAAAACAGGACTGTATATTACTCCATACAGTGTTATGGCCACCACATTGTGCGCCATACAGAATAATGAGCCCCATATATTTCTCCATACAAAATAATTAGTCACATATAATGTTCCATACAGTATCTGATGAGCTCCACATAATGCTCCATATATAATGGGTCCCATTTGTAATGCTCCAGTGTATAACGTGCCCCTTAGATGCTGCTCCAGTGTCTGATCTGCCCCATTTACATTGCTCCAGTGCATGATGGGCCTCATGGATTCATGGATGATGCTCCAGTGTCTGATGGGCTCCAATAATGCTCCATATATAATGGGCCCCATTTGTAATGCTCCAGTGTATAATGTGCCCCTTAGATGCTGCTCCAGTGTCTGATCTGCCCCATTTACATTGCTCCAGTACATGATGGGCCTCATGGATTCATGGATGATGCTCCAATGTCTGATGGGCTCTAATAATGCTCCATATATAATGGGCCACATTTGTTATGCTCCAGTGTATAATGTGCCCCTTAGATGCTGCTCCAGTGTGTGATCTGCCCCATTTACATTGCTCCAGTACATGATGGGCCCTATTTTTAATTAACCAAGGCATGGTATGTGAAAAGAGCTCCATGGAGTAATCTGAGGTGTGTGCTTCCACATCCTTCACTTTTGGTGTGGGTGAAGGACACAAGGAAAGGGGTTGCTCCTGACCAGAAGACTGCACTGACGACTCAGTGCTTGCATTTTTTACAACTTCAGAATAGGAGGCGATAGAGCTGGAGGGTGTTTCAGCAATGTAAGCCACAAACAGTTCCTGTTTCTCCGGCTTTAAAAGCAGTCTACCTACTCCCAGAAAAGGGAGACTTACAGGCCTTCCAGAGCTACACCATGATGCTGGCTCAACACCTCCTGCCTTAACTGCTATTGTGTTTTTGGCACTACCAGCAGATGCACCACCACTACCATCAGTACAAGGTGACCCTCCATGCCCACATCCGCGGCCTCTTCCACCATATTTCCTCATGTTTTTGAAAATGGACCCAAAATACCTGCAGATATATGGTACTGTGTCATAAGCGTACAGCTCTATACAGTCTATGGATAACAGTAAATCTCCGTATATATTTCATGAGGCATACACAGATGCTCACAGGCTCAGTATGGATTACCCAATAAAATAACAAGTTGAAAAAAGGTACAGTATCACCAGATAAAAGGTATATATAGTATAGTGTAAACATTCTGATTCTCCGTATACATTTCAGGAGGCAGACACAAACGCTCTCAGGCCCAGTATGGATTACACAAGAATTTGAAAAGCTGTAAATGAGTTATGTAACACAAGCCTACAGCTGTATACAGTGTTGGGGTAATCTTAAAGTTCCAAATATATTGCCGGAGTAACAGACAGACGTTTACAGGCTCATTATGGATTACACCAGAATCTAAATAGCTAAAAAGGTTACTGTATCAGAAGCGTTCTGCTGTATACAGTGTTGGCCAAATTGAAAATATCGGTATATATTTCCGTAGTCACTCTCAGACGCTCACTCAGTTTGGTTTTGACCATAATAAAAAGTATATATTTTTTAGGGGACAAATAAAATCTCCGTATAAATAGTCCCATAGTCACACTCAGATGCTTACACAGTATGGATTGGACTGTAATGCTGAATGTCGAACAAAGGTACTGTATAACAAGATACAAGCTGTATCGAGTATAGTGTAAAAATTTGTTTCTCCGATTCACCGTATATATAGAAGGCATGACCCACACACACTCACTCACTATGGATGATGTAGGGAAGGTGGATTGACAGACAAACCAGCCTGTAGTGAGTAGCAGAGGTGTAGCGCAGTGTAGGTGTGAAACCGCTAAGATAAAGAGAAAGGATGCAGTGTTTTAGCTTGCCTATTGGAGGGCAGTGGAAAGTGTAGAAGTGGGACTGAATAACTGTCATTGGTCAGAGAATCTGTTAGGTGATGGTGGGCGGAGTTACCAGAACTGGAAGTATAAAAGGCTGAGAGAAAGTTCTGGAAGAGTCAGTCAGCGAAGGGAGCACAATAAAGAGGAAGTTCTGCTGAAGAAATAGAGACAGTGGAAAGGCTCCAGAGAGGACTGACAGTTGACACGGTCATGGGGATTGGGCTAGAGGATGGTAGCCGCAGGCGAAGACTGCCTGGGGCTATCATACGGATGGTGTGCGCAGACTGGTGCAGCGCTGTGGTGGTTGGGCCTAGGCCATCCACAGTGGAAGAGCCACAGAGGACGCCACGATTATAATTACAAAGGAAGTGAAGGTACCGGGTCCTATGTACAGAGAAATGTGAAACGGCTGTGGTGAATTGCTGTTGACAGAAGGATGGGCACTAAAAACAGACCTGTTAAATACAAACTCTGTCTCAGTCTCGTGTTTGTCTGTGGCAAGAAGAGGGTCCCCCCCCACAGTTGGTTATCCTACAGATGATACCTTAATGCAAATTTTTGAAACAAAGTACTGTATCAGCACATACCAGGTGTGTCTAGTCTAGGGTTAAATTTCCATCTATACTTCCGCAGTCAGACACAGACACTCACAGGCTCATCATGTATTACACCAGAATTAAAAAAGTAGAAAAAGGGAAAGGTATTCATAGCGTACATCAGTATACAGTGTTGTGGTACTTTTAAATCTTCGTATACATTTCAATCTCAGTAAGCCAGTCAAGAATCTCCTCTACTAGAAACTACATGGATACAAGTATAGACGCAAAGTCGAGTTTTAGCAGAAATTTTGGAATTACTCATCGCGGGGAAACCTCCCGGTATATGTTGCAGAGGCGATGCAGACCCTCAATTACTGTGTCTGTGGAGAAAGCGAAAAAGGTTCTTTGTGAAGAAAGGATTGCTTTAACGCAGTAGCGTGGATCACATCACCGTTACTCGTCTCCATCAAATTGTGATCACAGGGAGAGAAGTACCCATGGTCCTCACTGCCTATCATGATGTGTCTGGTCATTTTGGAGTGCAAAAGACAGAAGCCACAGGGACGTAGGCGATTCTATTGGATTGGCATGAGAGGAGACATTGAAAAATGGTGGCAGGAATGTCACACGTCTGTGACTATCACAACTGTGAAAGGTGATCAAAAACCACCACTGCATCCGCTTGTAAGTTGTCGTCCATTTCAAATGGTAGCCAATGATCATCTGAAGGCAGAAGCCAGCAGGACAGGCCATAGCTACATCTTAAACATCATTGATCAATACACCAAATTTGGAGTGGCTGTCCCTGTGAAGGATTTAACTGCCCAGACTACACAGCGGTGGAGCAGGGAGAGGTAAGTATTGCAACTTGCAAGTGCTGTGGCCATGACCGAGCAGGGGGGGCACAATCGTGGTCGATGGTACTGGCACAGGGCCCCTCATAGTACGCTGGTGTGTCTGATGGTGAGTGGACCCTCACACTGTCTGCGACATTGTATTGTACTATGAGGGGCCCTGTGCATTTGCCGTCGGCCATCAGTGGGCCCATCCACCTGTTCAGAGCAACGCCACTCGCCAGGGTGTGCCAGGTCTTGACCCCAGCCATTGGGGGAGGGGTGGGCAGCCCAGTTAGGGAGGTTTAAAAATTGGCATATGTAGATGTGTTGGCTGGACATTCAGCTGCAGCAAAGGGCGTGATTGGGCATGTCCGAGGAAGAGGAAGAAGAGGTGTGCTTAATGGTGGTGGTGGTCTTACAGTGGGGGTAGTGATCTAGCGTTGTTGGCTACCTTCAGTCGGAGCAGGTGCACATGTGCTACCTGAGGTTTTGTAGTGCATCCACGCTTGCAAGTGCATGTTGATTAAATGTCTAAGCATGCAACTGGTATTCAAGTTTCTGAGTTGTATACCTCGGGTAAAGGTCCTTCCGCACTTCTTACAGGTAACCTTTGACTCATCAGTAGGATTTTGGACAAAGAAGTGCCACACTGCACTCTTCCTACTATGGTAAACACTTTCTGGCCTTGCACACTGTGCTAAGTTGACCGTCTGGTCAAGCTATCGTGCAATTCTTTTAGTTTTTGTTCCACATTTTAGGACAGCTGCGGGCCTGCTAGATAACCGCTGCTACGATGTCAATGCCTGCTGCCGATCCTTCTCCTTATGTGAACTATTGCCAGCGCCACCCTCCTCCCCCAATGGATGCCAATCCGGGTCCAGAAATGGGTCATCCATCACCTTCTCTTCAAAGTCATCTGTACCTTCCTCTTTACCCTTCCTCTGTGTCACCGTGTAAGGTGGTATGGTATGCGGGAAGGGGCACCTGGGTTTCATCAGGGTCAGATTCTGGCTCAATAGACTGCAAGGGCAATGTAGTCCTTTGGGTCAATGTACCAGCAGAATCATCTAGCAGTGGCTGTGCATCAGTGCTGTCCATGTAAGATTCATCTTGGACTGGGGAATTCAGGATTTGACTGGATAACCCAGGCATGGTATGTGAAAAGAGCTCCATAGAGTAATCTGCAGTGTGGGCTGCTGCATCCTTAACTTTTGGTGGGGGTGAAGGACACAAGGAAAGGGTTTTTTTATGACCAGAACCCTGCACTGATGACTCCGTGCATGCAGGTTTCGACCATTCAGAAGAGGAGGCAATAGAGCTGGTGGCTGTTTCGGCAATGTACGCCAAAACCTGTTCCTGATGCTCCGGCTTTAAAAGCGGTTTTCCTACTCCAAGAAAAGGCAACCTTACAGGCCTTCTTGGGCCAGAGGATGACGCAGGCTCAACACCTCCTGCCTTAGCTGCTATTGTTCTTTTGCCAGAACAAGCCGATGCACCACCACCATCAGTACCAGCCGCGTCCCCCTGCCAATGCCTGCGGCCTGTTCCACCATACTTCCGCATGTTTGGGAAAATGTAACCAAAATACCAGCTGAGCGATGGTACTGTATGAGGAGCGTCCTGCTGTGTAAGGTGTATTAAACAAATTAAATCAACGTATATATTATGTTAGTCACAGACGCTCTCAGAGTATGTATTGGACCGTAATCCAACAAGCAGATATACGGAACTGTTTGAAAAACGGACACGACTCTAAGGTGTAGGTGTGGAAAAACGGACAAACTCCGCGGTTTTTTTTCCAGAGTCACACACAGGTAGCTTCTATTTGTCCATGCTAGAAGGCGGTACACGGTACTGTGTGAGGAACGTACACTGCTGTATGGTGTGTATGTAAAATTGTCAAGCTCCGTGTATTTGTATACGGACTGACACACGCTTTCTCTGTCTATTTTTGACCGTAATCAAACAGCAGATATACGAAACCGTTTGAAAAACGGACACGACTCTAAGGTGTAGGTGTGGAAAAACGGACAAACTCCTCGTTTTTTTTCCAGAGTCACACACAGGTAGCTTGTATTTGTCCGTGATACCAGCCGGAATACACGGTAGTGTGTGAGGAGCGAAAACCGCTGTACGGTGTGTGTTTGTAAAATTGTCAAGCTCCATGTATTTGTATACAGACTGACACACGCTGTCTCTGTCTAGTTTTTACCGTGATCAAACAGCAGATATACGAAACTGTTTGAAAAATGGACAGGACTCTAAGGTGTAGGTGTGGAAAAACGGACAAACTCTTCGTTTTTTTTTCCAGAGTCACACACAGGTAGCTTCTATTTATCCGTGCTAGAAGGCGGTACACGGTAGTGTGTGAGGAGCGTGCACCGCTGTATGGTGTGTATGTAAAATTGTCAAGCTCCGTGTATTTGTATACAGACTGACACACGCTGTCTCTGTCTAGTTTTTACCGTGATCAAACAGCAGATATACGAAACTGTTTGAAAAACGGACACAACTCTAAGGTGTAGGTCTGGAAAAATGGACAAACTCCTCGGCTTTTTCTTCCAGAGTCACACCCAGATAGCTTCTATTTGTCCGTGATACCAGCCGGAATACACGGTAGTGTGTGAGGAGCGTACACCGCTAGACGATGTGTGAAAAAATGAACGCTCAGTAACTCACCAGGACAAAATAATAAAATTTGGAGTGCTTTGAAAAAAGCAGTTTGAACAGCAGTGTGCACACAGCAATGCAGCTACAGGTAGCCTTAAAAAGCAGCCTAATCACCACCAGCGCTGCTGCACACAACAAAAATCCTCCTCTTTCACTGCACACTAACTGTACAGTGAAAAGCACTATCAGCATCATCTTCTTCCCTGCCTAATGCTCTTCCTGTTCAGAATCAGCAGCAGCACCTTTCCTTATTGCAAGATCGGCAGAAGTAAGATGGCGGTCGGCATTCACAGCCTTTTATACCCCCTGTGACACCACACAAAGCCAGCCAACCACTTCAATGCCCTTCCCTAAGATGGTGCTGGGCGCTGCCTATGTAATCGCGTTGCCCACAGTGTGCGTCCTCCATCATTGGCTGAAAAAAGGCGCTAGAAGCATTATTTGAAACGTGACTTTGGCACTCGGGTCGCCGACATCATGGCCAACCTCACGCTATGGTCGGGTTTCGTTTCATGAAACCCGACTTTGGTGAAAGTCGGCGATTTTTGAAATTGACCGACCTGTTTCGCTCAACTCTAGTAACCAGTGATATACAGGTGCAGCCTTGCGCTCTGGAGTCTAAGTCCAGAAATCACCTTACTGAGCCTGTTTCCTGATGTGGAGTCTTCTTATTGGTGGTCAGACGTTAGCTGCTCTGGTGAGGTGGCAGCTCCGGATTGTCATATTCATATGCAGTCACTAGAGATGAGCGACTTTGCCTTTTTTCGGGTCGAGTTGGGTTTTGCGAAACCCGACTTTCGCAAAAGTCAGGTCGAACAAATCGGCCGACTATAGGGAAAAGTCGGGGGTCCAACTACAACACGAAACCCAATGTAAGTCAATGAGGAAGAAAAGTCGGCAGTGAGAGGAGGACAGGAAACTAACTTACAGTGCCCATTTGAATGCCAAAAGCATAAATTCTTATTACTGAAGCTTGTCACCCTTTATTTACTTCATAATACTAGTTACGCACTTAAAAATGGGGGTTATTTGGCTAAAGTTGTGGGGGGGTAGGGCTGGCTCCAGGTTTTCATGTGCCCTGGGCGAAAGAGCGCCCCTTTAACACAAACCACAACTCATGCTGCTCCGATACGGCAGAGAAATAGTGGTATACTACAAAGAAAAATACTTCACTTTTTACATCTCATGACGAGGCCCATCTATTTCTCCATACAGAGTCATTGGTCCCATATAATGTTTGAAACAGTATATGATGAGCTCCACATAATGCTACAGTATATGTTGGTCCCCATGGATGAAGCTCCACTGTCTTATGGGCCCAAATAATGCTCCATACATAATGGGCCCCATTTCTAATGCTCTAGTGTATAATGGGCCCTGTAAATGCTGCTCCAGTGTCTGATGTCCACCTTTGGAATGTTCCAGTGTATGGTGGGTCCCATCTATCATTCTCCAGAGTATAGTTCTCCCCAAAAATTGCTGTACCAACATTGAAAACAATGAAATAAGTCTCCTCGCTAGGGAATCCCTGTACTAGTCTGGACTCCTCGTCGTCCCCATCTTCCATCTCACTGCACAGTATTTCAACCTTGCAAGTGCTGTGATCCTGAGCAAGCAGGGGGGGCCCACTCGTTGGCGACGGCACTGGCACAGGGCCCTGATAGTTCGGTGGTGTGTCTGACGGCGGGTGGGCACTTTCATCTGCAGCTTCCTCTTTGTCACCGTGTCAGATGGAACAGTATATGGAAAGGGAAACCTGAGTTTCATCAGGGTCAGATTCAGGCCGTGTAGAGTGCGAGGGGAATGTAGTGGTCTGGGTCAATGTACCAGCAGATTCATCGAGCAGTGGATGGGCATCAGTGCATTTGAGTCGCCCCCAGGAGTACCGTCGCCACAGTGGCATTATCTTCCTCCTAGGGAGTGTGATGTCATGCTTGGGAGCAACGAAGGATCTCTCTAGCAGGTTAACTGATTGGGCGGCGTTATTCCCACGAGTCATGACCCTCCAAACAGCGTTCATGAAGGCAAAGTGTTTGTTTTACGTGGGCAGTATGGTTGCAAAGCTGAACCTTAAAGGAATGTCCAGAAGGGCACCACCAGGAGTGGAGCCTGCGGCGTAATTTGACTCAACACGGGCAATCTCAACCATCCAGCAACAAAAAGATGCACACATTGCAAGCTTAATTCTGTTAACGAACGAGACTCCGTCATGCCCCGCGGTCCGAGTCCGGCTTACTAGAGGGACACGCGAGGTTCTGGCACGTGAGATTGGCCAATAACTGGTGTGTCATGCCCTTACATGTCCGTGGCTGCATGTGCGCTACACTGAAAGGGCTAGCGTTTGTCGCTTACAGGTGCAGATAACCCGCTGAACTCTGTTAGTGATGGGGATCTGGGATTACAATTATTACCCGCGAACGATGATTTCCCAGTAAGCGCAGGTCAACCGCAGTTCCAGAATTAGGCCTAACCGTCATTCCTGAAAAAATGAAAAACTTACGTGTGCAATCCACAGGTGCTGTAGCTTGCTTAACAGCTCGCCAGCCGTTCTCAGGCTCAGTATGGATTACACGTGATTGCACAAAGGTGAGAAAGGGTACCGTATCCCCGGATAACATGTATGGATAGCATAGTGTACACATTCAAAATATATGTCTATAGATCAGGAGGCAGGCTCAGACGATGTCAGGCCCAGTATGGATTTCACGTGATTGCACAAAGGTGAGAAAGGGTACCGTATCACCGGATAACATGTATGGATAGCATAGTGTACACATTCAAAATATATGTCTATAGATCAGGAGGCAGGCTCAGACGGTGTCAGGCCCAGTATGGATTTGACGGCCCAGACTACACAGCGGAGGAGCAAGGGAGAGGTAAAGATTGCAAATGCTGGGGCCCTGCCCAAGCAAGGGGGGCCCACTAGTGGGCGTCGGTACAGGCACTGGGCCCCTCATAGTACGGCGGTGTGTCTGACGGTGGGTTTGCACCACCACCGTCAGAGACACTTGATTGCACTATGAGGGACCCTGTGCCAGTGCCCGCGCCCAAGAGTCGGCCTACCCACCTGTCCAGGGCAACGGCACTCGCACGGTTTTGTGCGCTAGGTGGTGACCCCGGCCATGGGGGGGGGGAGGCAGCACAGTTAGGGAGTTTTAGAAAGTGGCATATGTTGATGTTGGACATTCAGCTGATGCAAAAGGCGAAATTGTTGAAGTCCCAGGAAGAGAAGGACCAAAGCAAGCCATTTTTCTATCAACCTATGTGTCATCAGGGGAAGGTGGGACAAAATCCTTGGAAACCATGGAATCATCCCCATCCTTGGAATCATCCCCATCATCATGGTTCATTTTAATGAAGGTTAGATCATCCACATTTTGGGTTGACAGACGGGTCCTTTTTTCTGTCAGGATTGATCCAGCAGCACTGAAGACTCTTTCCGATAGCACACTTGCAGCTGGGCAAGCGAGCTCCTGTAGCACATATTGTGTCAATTCAGGCCAGGTGTCCAGTTTAGCGGCCCAATAGTCAAAGGGGAATGACCTGTGAGGGAGAACATCGACATGGGAGGAAAAGTAGTTTGTAACCATAGTTGACAAGTGCTGTCTCCTGTCACTTTCCATCGATGCAGTATTACCAGTCGTGTGAGCGGGACTTGAAAAATCAGTCTACAACATGGTCATGAAACCCCTGTCTCCAATGCCACTTCTGATGTGTGCACCACGAACACCTCTTCCAAGCTGCCTCTGGCCCCTAGGGCTCGTGTGAGAACCATCACCGCTGCTGTGTGCTGGGAATGCCTCAACCAACCGGTTTACCAGAGTAGCTTGTTTGTTAGCCAATATTAGGTCAAGGTTCTCCTGTGGCATGATGTTTTGGAATTTGCCTTTATAGCGTGGATCCAGGATGCTGGCCAACCAGTAGTCGTCATCATTTTGGCAATGCGGGGGTCCCTTTTTAGGATCTGCAAGGCATAATCTGACATGTGGGCCAATGTTCCCGGTGTCAATGATGCAGTGCGACTGCTTGGTGGAGGAGCACTTTCTGGCAAATCCACATCCCTCCAGTCATGCACAAACCCTGTACCAGACCTTGCCATGCCAACGTTTTCTCTGGACACACGAGAAGCATCCTCCTCCCCTAAATAATCATCCCCATCATCACCCTCCTCCTCCTCTTCTTCTTCTTCCTCCACCTCGTCCAGGAGAGGTCCCGGAGCAGACAATGGCTGACTGTCATCAAGGATTTCCTCCTCCTCTTCCTCTTCGTCAACCTCGGCTGCAGACGCCTGCTCCTTAATGTGCATCAAAGTTTGCATGAGCAGATGCATAAGTGGGATGCTCATGCTTAGGATGGCGTCGTCTGCGCTTACCAGCTGTGTGCATTCCTCAAAACACTGAAGGACTTTACAGAGGTCTTTCAACTTTGACCACTGCACATCTGTCAACTTCATGTCTGCCCTCAAAGTGCCTGTCCGGGTATCCTCCGACAAATGCATTACGGCCTGCCTCTGTTCGCACGGCCGCTCAACCATGTGCAGGGTGGAGTTCCACCTTGTTGCAACGTCGATAACTAGCCGGTGCTTGGGAAGGTGTAGCAATCGCTGCAGCTTCTGCATATGAATGGAGTGTACGGGCGACCGGCGGCTGTGCGAGCACAGTTTTCGAACCTTCTGGAGCAGGCCTGTTAACTCTGGATAATTATTGAGGAAGCACTGCACCACCAGGTTCAAGGTGTGAGCCAAGCAAGGTATGTGTCTGAATTTTGAAAGGGCTATGGCAGCCACAAAATTACGGCCGTTATCGCTGACTACCTTGCCTGCCTCAAGATGTAGACTGCCCAGCCATGACTCAGTTTGTTGCTGAAAGCAGTCGGCCAGTACCTCCGCGGTGTGTACCTCCTGAAGCTCTGGCTAAAAGAGGTTTACCTACTCCCAGAAAAGGGAGCCTTTGAGGCCTTGTGGAGCCAGACGATGACGCAGGCTTAACACCTCCTGCATTAGGTGTTATTTTGCTTTTGCCAGTACCTGCAGATCCAACACCAACACCATCATTAACAGCTGGTAACCCCCGCCCACTAACATGGCCTCTTACACCACACTTCCTCATTTTTTTGAAAAATGTACCCACAATTCCACCAAAGATATGGAACTGTAAAACAAGGTACAAGGTGTTTATAGGACAGGGGAGAAATTAATTCTCCTACCACTTCTGGACACTGATGTATTGTGTCAGGCCAGTGTACATCACACCGCTGTATGACAGGCTGAATTTGGCTGGTGTGTAAAATATGATATATGATGGGAGAAATGGAATGTCCTTACACACTTCTGGACACTGATGTATTGTGTCAAGCCAGTGTATATCACATCGCTGTATGACAGGCTGAATTTGGCTGGTATGTAAAATGTGATATATGACGGGAGAAATGGAATGTCCTTACACACTTCTGGAAACTGATGTATTGTGTGAGGCCCAATGTATATCACACTACTGTATGACAGACTGAATTAGGCTGGTGTGAAAAATGTGACATAGGACGGCAGAAATGGATTGTCATTACACACTTCTGGACACTGATGTATTGTGTGAGGCCCAATGTATATCACACCACTGTATGACAGGCTGAATTTGGCTGGAGTGAAAAATGTGACATAGGACGGCAGAAATGGATTGTCCTTACACACTTCTGGACACTGATGTATTGTGTGAGGCCCAATGTATATCACACCGCTGTATGACAGGCTGAATTTGGCTGGTGTGAAAAATGTGACATAGGACGGCAGAAATGGATTGTCCTTACACACTTCTGGACACTGATGTATTGTGTCAGGCCAGTGTATATCACACCGCTGTATGACAGGCTGAATTTGGCTGGTGTGTAAAATGTGATATGTGACGGGAGAAATGGAATGTCCTTACACACTTCGGGACACTGATGTATTGTGTGAGGCCCAATGTATATCACACCGATGTATGACAGACTGAATTTGGCTGGTGTGTAAAATGTGACATAGGACGGCAGAAATGGATTGTCCTTACACACTTCTGGACACTGATGTATTGTGTGAGGCCCAATGTATATCACACCGCTGTATGACAGGCTGAATTTGGCTGGTGTGAAAAATGTGACATAGGACGGCAGAAATGGATTGTCCTTACACATTCCTGGACACTGATGCATTGTGTCAGGCCAGTATATATCACACCGCTGTATGACAGGCTGAATTTGGGTTGGTGTGAAAAATGTGACATAGGATGGCAGAAATGGATTGTCCTTACACACTTCTGGACACTGATGTATTGTGTCAGGCCAGTGTATATCACACCGCTGTATGACAGGATGAATTTGGCAGGTGTGAAAAATGTTACATAGGACGGGAGAAATGGAATGTCCTTACACACTTCTGGACACTGATGTATTGTGTCAGGCCCAGTGTATATCACACCGCTGTATGACAGGATGAATTTGGCAGGTGTGAAAAATGTTGTATAGGACGGGAGAAATGGAATGTCCTTACACACTTCTGGACACTGATGTATTGTGTCAGGCCCAGTGTATATCACTCTGCTGTATGACAGGATGAATTTGGCAGGTGTGAAAAATGTTATATAGGACAGGGCAGGATTGGAATCTCCCTAGAGTGTAGATCTGTAAGAACGGAACAACTCCTCGACTTATCCTTACAGAGTCACACCCTTAGCCTCACTGTGGCCGTGATAACAGCCGTTACACGGTACTGAGAGAGCAGCGTGCACGTACACCGCTGTCCGGTGTATGTAAAATTGTCAAGCTCCGTGTTTTTTTAGTATATGCACTGACACACGCTGTCTCTCTATAGTTTTGAATGTAATCAAACAGCAAATAGACTAGACTGTTTGAAAAACAGACAAAACTATAAGGTGGAGGTCTGTAAGAACGGAACAACTCCTCAACTTATCCTTACAGAGTCACACCCTTAGCTTCATTGTGGCCATGATAACAGCCGTTATACGGTACTGAGAGAGCAGCGTGCACGTACACCGCTGTCCGGTGTATGTTAAATTGTCAAGCTCCATGTTTTTTAGTATACGGACTGACACACACTGTCTCTCTATAGTTTTGAATGTAATCAAACAGCAAATAGACTAGACTGTTTGAAAAACAGACAAAACTATAAGGTGGAGGTCTGTAAGAACGGAACAACTCCTCGACTTATCCTTACAGAGTCACACCCTTAGCTTCACTGTGGCTATGATAACAGCCGTTACACTGTACTGAGAGAGCAGCGTACACCGCTGTACGGTGTGAAAATATGCACGCTCAGTATCTCACCAGGACAAAAAAAGGATTGCTTTTAAAAAAGCAGTTTGCAAAGCAGTGTGAAACCAGCAATGCAGCTATCAGGTAGCCTTATAAGGCAGCCTAACAACCAACAGAGCTGATCCACCAAAATATAGCCTCCCCTTGCACTGCACAGTGACTGGTGTGTTGTACAGGCAAAATCGTTAGCAGCAGCAGCTGATTTTTTTTCTTCTTCCCTGCCTAACGCTCTCCCTACAGAATCTGCAGCAGCAGCATCTCTCCCTATACTGAGATCAGCAGAAGTAAGATGGTGGTCGGCGTGCACGCCCTTTGATACCCCCTGTAACGCCCCCCAAAGCAAGCCAATCACTTGCATGCCCTTCTCAAAGATGGCGGGGACCACTGCCTATGTCATCACGTTGCCCACAGTGTCCGTTCTTCCTCATTGGCTGAAAAAGGGCGCTGAAGCATGTTTTGAAACGCGACTTTGGCGCTAAAGTCACCGACCTTGTGGCCGACCTCACGCTGAGGTCGGGTTTCGCTTCATGAAACCCGACTTTGCCGAAAGTCGGAGACTTTTGAATTTTTTCGACCCGTTTCGCTCCACTCTAGTAGTCACCTCTTTATCTTTGAAGGCTCTAAACATTTTTTATGCAGGCAATTACCTTCATCAGTCACATGCTTCGTGAAAAGGAAGCCCACCTGTGTGAAATCTAAGTGTCACGTGGTCTGTCAGTATATACACTTTACATTTACATAAATCCATTGTCATCAAATGGAAAGAACATGATACCACAAAAAATCTGCAAGAGAGGGCCGTCCACCAAAATTCTCAGTGTAGGTAAGGATGGTATTAAATAAAACAATAGGAACACCAAATTATAACAAATAATAATTCAAATATATAATCAAACGCCTTATAGGAAACACCCAGAGTGCATTAAGAAGTCGGAACCACTTAGGAAGGAAACTGATGAAATACCCAAAACATGGAATGCCAAGAAAAAACAGACAAGAAATATATATTATATATAGTTGTGCCCAAAAGTATTGACACCCCTGCAATTTTGTCAGATAATACTCAGTTTCTTCCTGAAAATGATTGCAAACACAAATTCTTTGGTATTATTATCTTCATTTAATTTGTCTTAAATGAAAAAACACAAAAAGAATTGTCCTAAAGCCAAATTGGATATAATTCCACACCAAACATAAAAAAGAGGGTGGACAAAAGTATTGGCACTGTTCGAAAAATCATGTGTAATTAACAGCACCTGTAGCTTACCTGTGGCAGTTAACAGGTGTTGGCAATAACTAAATCACACTTGCAGCAAGTTGACATGGATTAAAGTTGACTCAACCTCTGTCCTGTGTCCTTGTGTGTACCACATTGAGCATGGAGAAAAGAAAGAAGACCAAAGAACTGTGTGAGGACTTGAGAAACCAAATTGTGAGGAAGCATGAGCAATCTCAAGGCTACAAGTCCATCTCCAAAGACTTGAATATTCCTGAGTCTACCGTGCGCAGTGCCATCAAGAAGTTTAAAGCCCATGGCACTGTGGCTAACCTCCCTAGATGTTGACGAAAAAGAAAAATTGACAAGAGATTTCAATGCAAGATTGTGCGGATGTTGGATAAACAACCTCGACTAACATCCAAACAAGTTCAAGCTGCCCTGCAGTCCGAGGGTACAACAGTGTCAACCCATACTATCCGTTGGCATCTGAATGAAAAGGGACTGTATGGTAGGAGACCCAGGAAGACCCCACTTCTTACCCCGAGACATAAAAAAGCCAGGCTGGAGTTTGCCAAAACTTTCCTGAAAAAGCCTAAAACGTTTTGGAAGAATGTTCTCTGGTCAGATGAGACAAAAGTAGAGCTTTTTGGGTGAAGGCATCAACATAGAGTTTACAGGAGAAAAACAGAGGCATTCAAAGAAAAAAACACGGTCCCTACAGTCAAACATGGCGGAGGTTCCCTGATATTTTGGGGTTGCTTTGCAACCTCTGGCACTGGACTGCTTGACCGTGTGCATGACATTATGAAGTCTGAAGACTACCAACAAATTTTGCAGCATAGTGTATGGCCCAGTGTGAGAAAACTGGGACTCCCTCAGAGGTCATTGGACTTTCAGCAGGTCAATGACCCAAAACACACTTCAAAAAGCACTAGAAAATGGTTTGAGAGAAAGAACTGGAGACTTCTAAGGTGGCCAGCAATGAGTCCAGACCTGAATCCCATTGAACACCTGTGGAGAGATCTAAAAATGGCAGTTTGGAGAAGGCACCCTTCTAATATGAGGGACCTGGAGCAGTTTGCCAAAGAAGAATGGTCTAAAATTCCAGCAGAGCATTGTAAGAAACTCATTGATGGTTACCGGAAGCGGTTGGTCGCAGTTATTTTAGCTAAAGGTTCTGCAACCAAGTATTAGGCTGAGGGTGCCAATACTTGTCTGGCCCATTTTTGGAGTTTTGTGTGAAATGATCAATGTTTTGCTTTTTGCTTCATTCTCTTTTGTGTTTTTTCATTTAAGACAAATTAAATGAAGATAATAATACCAAAGAATTTGTGTTTGCAATCATTTTCAGGAACTTTTCAACCTTTTCCCACATATCATGCTGCAAACTTAAAGATAGCAAATGTAAATTTTTGGTGAAGAATCAACAACAAGTGGGACACAATTGTGAAGTTGAACGAACTTTATTGGTTATTTTAAATTTTTGTGGAAATTAAACAACTGAAAAGTGGGGCGTGCAATATTATTCGGCCCCTTTACTTTCAGTGCAGCAAACTTACTCCAGAAGTTCATTGTGGATCTCTGAATGATCCAATGTTGTCCTAAATGACTAATGATGATAAATATAATCCACCTGTGTGTAATCAAGTCTCCGTGTAAATGCACCTGCTCTGTGATAGTCTCAGGGTTCTGTTAGAAGCACAGAGAGCATCATGAAGACCAAGGAACACAACAGGCAGGTCTGTGATACTGTTGCAGAGAAGTTTAAAGCTGGATTTGGATACATAACGATTTCCAAAACTTTAAACATCCCAAGGAGCACTATGCAAGTGATCATATTGAAATGGAAGGAGTAACATACCACTGCAATTCTACCAAGACCCGGCCGTCCCTCTAAACTTTCATCTCAAACAAGGAGAAGACTGATCAGAGAGGCAGCCAAGAGGCCACTGATCACTCTGGATGAACTGCAGAGATCTACAGCTGAGGTGGGACAGTCTGTCCATAGGACAACAATCATTTGTACACTGCTCAAATCTGGCCTTTATGGAAGAGTGGCAAGAAGAAAGCCATTTCTCAAAGATGTCCATAAAAAGTGTTGTTTAAAGTTTGCAACAAGCCACCTGGGAGACACACCAAACATGTGAAAGAAGGTGCTGTGGTCAGATGAAACCAAAATTGAACTTTTTGGCAACAATGCCAAATGATATGTTTGGCGTAAATGCAACACAGCTCATCACCCTGAACACACCATCCCCACTGTCCAACATGGTGGTGGCAGCATCATGGTTTGGGGCTGCTTTTCTTCGACAGGGACAGGCAAGATGGCTAAAATTGATGGGAAGATGGATGGAGCCAAATACACGGCCATTTTTGAAGAAAACCTGTTGGAGTCTGCAAAAGACCTGAGACTGGAACGGAAAATTGTCTTCCAATAGGACAATGATCCCAAACATAAAGCAAAATCTCCAATGAAATAGTTCACAAATAAGCGTATCAAGGTGTTAGAATGGCTACGTCAAAGTCCAGACCTGAATCCAATCAAGAATCTGTGGAAAGAGCTGAAAACTGCTGTTCACAAACGATCTCTATCAAACCTCACTGAGCTTGAGCTGTTTGCCAAGGAAGAATGGGCAAGAATTTCAGTCTCTCATTGTACAAAACTGATAGAGACATACCCCAAGCGACTTGCAGCTGTAATCGCAGGAAAAGGTAGCGCAGCAAAGTATTAAGTTAAAGGGGCTGAATAATATTGCCGCCCCACTTTTCAGTTTTTGAATTTCCACAAAAATTTATAATAACCAATAAATTTCGTTTAGCTTCACAATTGTGCTCCGCTTGTTGATTCTTCACCAAAAATTTACATTTGTTATCTTTATGTTTGAAGCATGATATGTGGGAAAAGGTTGAAAAGTATCAGGGAGCCGAATACTTTCACAAGGCACTGTATACTGTATATATATAGTATATACTGTATATATATATATATATATATACACACTGCTCAAAAAATAAAGGGAACACTCCAATAACACATCCTAGATCTAAATGAATGAAATATTCTCATTAAATATTTTGTTCTGTACAAAGTTGAATGTGCTGTCAACATAATCACACAAAAATCATCAATGGAAATCAAATTTTTGAACCAATGGAGGCCTGGATTTGGAGAGACCCCCAATATGAAAGTAGAGACAAGTCAAAATGATGCTCAGTAATGTGTGTGGCCTCCACGTGCCTGTATGACCTCCCAACAATGCCTGGACATGCTCCTGATGAGGTTGCAGATGCTCTCCTGAGGGATCTCCTCCCAGACCTGGACCAAAGCATCCGTGAACTCCAGGACAGTGTGTGGTGCAACGTGACATTGGTGGATGGAGTGAGACATGCTGTCCCAGATGTGCTCAATTGGATTCACATCTTGGGAATGGGCAGACCAGTCCATAGCTTCAATGCTTTCATCTTGCAGGAACTGCTGACACACTCCAGCCATATGAGGTCTGTCATTGTCCTGCATTAGGATAAAACCCAGGGCCAACAGCACCAGCATATGGTCTCACAAGGGGTCTGAGGATCTCATCTCGGTACCTAATGGCAGTCAGGCTACCTCTGGTGAGCATATGGAGGGCTGTGTGGCCCTTCAAAGAAATGCCACCCCACACCATTACTGACCCACTGCCAAACCGGTCATGCTGAAGGATGTTGCAGGCAGGCTCATTTTGAGTTTGCCAAAAGACATATGGGAGACTCCTCAAGTGTTTTGAAGGAGGTGGTATGGTCAGATGAGACCAAAATGTAACTTTTTAGCCACTAGTAAACACTATGTCTGACGCCAAACCAAAACAGCTCATCAGCCCAAAAACATCATTGCCACAGCAAAACATCATGATGATAGCACCATGCTGTGAAAATGTTTTTCGGCAGCAGGGGCAGGGAAAATGCTCCAAGTCATGGGGAAAATGGATGGGGCGAAACACAGGGATATTCTTGAGCAAAACCTGTTTCAGTCTGTCAATGATTTGAGACTGGGACAGAGGTTCACCTTCCAACAAGACAATAACCCAAATTATACTGCTAAAGCAATACTCTAGTGGCTTAAGGGGAAATGTGTACATGTTTTGCAGAGGCCTAATCAATGCTCAGAATGTAATCCTATTGAGAATCTGTAGTCAGACTTGAAGATTTCTGTTCACCAGAGGAAACGATCTAATGTGAAGAAGCTGGAGCAGTTTTGGCTTGAGGAATGGGCAAAAATTCCAGTGGCAAGATGTGAAAAGGAGGCTCTACAAAGTACTGACTTTAGGAGGGTTAATAGTTATGCACACTGAAGTTTGCAGTCATTTTGTCCTATTTGTTGTTTTCTTCATAAATAAAAGAAAAAAAATGTTACAGTTGAAGGTATACTCGAGTTTAAGCCGACCTGAGTATAAGCTGAAACCCCCAATTTTGCCACAAAAAAAAAAAAACTGGGAAAACTTATTGACGCGAGTATAAGCCGAGGGTGGGAAATGCAGCAGCTACTGGTAAATTTCAAAAATAAAAATAGACACCAATAAAATTAAAATTAATTGAGACAGCAGTAGGTTAAATGTTTTTGAATATCCATATTGAATCAGGAGCCCCATATAATGCTCCATACAGTTCATGATGGGCCCCATAAGATGCCCCATACAAAGTACACCCCATATAATGCTCCATAAAGTTCATGACGAGCCCCATAAGATGCTCCATACAAATATATGCCCCATATAATGCTGCAGAAAGGTTAATGGTGGCCCCATAAGATGCTCCATATCAATATATGCCCCATATAATGCTGCAGAAAGGTTAATGGTGGCCCCATAACATGCTCCATATTAATTTATGCCCCATATAATGCTGCACAAAGATTAATGGTGGCCCCATAACATGCTCCATATTAATATGTGCCCTATATAATAATGCTGCTGCTGCGATTTAAAAAAAATGACATACTCGCCTGTCGTCGCTGCCTGCTGTTCCTCAGCAATGCTGCCTTTCTATAGTGACAAAAAATGTGCTGAAAATCTTGGCTTATACGAGTATATACGGTATGTTGTTTCCATGAGCTGATGCAAAGCCTCAAAAGAAAACAGGGAAATTCCAGGTTGAATACTTTTGCATGCTACTGTATGTTATTCCACAATGATGATGGTGCACGAGGCCAACTTTTCAAAACAAGAGTTGCAGATACCAGGAGAATGGAGACAGTTCTCAGCGCTCCAGTCCGACAGCTGCAGACTACTGACCTGGACTTTGAACCAGGTCCTGTGAATTGTTTCTTACCACCTCAGTATTCACCACCAATATCACAGAGCTATCACTTAGTTGAATGAGACATTTTCTTAAGTGCCTGGATCGTAGGAAGCCTTCATGCTAATACCAGATGTCATTAAAGAAATTTCCACATGTTAACATTGCTGCATTTCAAGTATTTGTAAATCAAATATAAGTTCCAAGATCTTTATAATGAGCTGATAGAAGAGGTTGTAGATTTTTTGAGTATGGAGGACTACAGCTCCTTCATTTTATGACGAAAAACTGTGGCTCTCGTCCATGCGTCTGCTTTTGTTTCAGAATCTTTGCTAGGCCCATAAATATAGAAGTGCATGATGGTTTCAGTAATCTTTTGACTGCATACTTCTTTCAATATACAGGTGAAAGTGAACATTCTACAGCTAGGAAGCAACTGAAAATTAAAGAGGATCTTCAAAATATGAGGAAAACTTAAAAGTGACAGTGGATGAAATTTTAAGACTTCTGTCAAATGTTTTACCAGAGTGACTGAAAAATTTGGTCAAATTCCTCTTTTTTTGGTATAGAAACTGTGATGGGAGATGTGGATTTGTTAAGCATCTGAATGGCTATGTGGAGACGTGCTCAAATTCTGCCATATTTCACCTTTTTATTGACTTGCTGGTATGTAGAATAAAAATGGAGAATCATTTCACTTATTTCTGTAATAAATTCACAAAAAGAGAAACATGAATATAATGAATTAATTCACCAATGAAATCCAATGGCTAGTGAGATGCAAATCAGATGTAAATTTCCCTTTTCTCCCCCAAAAAGTCTGAGCTAACAACTTACTGAAATATTGTTGTATATCAGCATGTAAAAAGATATCTCTAAGTAACATCAGTCCATCTAAATGAGAAAGTCACAACTGTGGCTTTAGTGGAAATTTCACTTAAAAAGGATTCATTGGCCTGTAAAGGAATTCAGCGATGTGTCATTTATTGGTCTGTGTGTTGTTTCAATAAAATGAGTGTTTTATCAGTAGGAGATTATCACTGCATGGTGTGGCCTGACCACACCCCACCGCTAGTTTGCAGTTTACTTTCAATGTACAATGTACACAGAAACCCATGGTGTGGGCCGTGGAAGCTTTCTGAGCTCTATTACACACTACATCTAAGGGCTCATACTCACTTGCAAGAGACTCACACGATTCTCGTGCGAGTCTCTCACATGAAAAGTGGGACGGCCGCCCGCACTCAGACCGGAGTGTGCAGCTACATGTATTTCTATGCAGCCGCACACTCTGGTCCGAGCGTCGGCGGCAGTCCCAGGTTTTAATGCGAGAGACTGGCACGAGAATCGTGCCAGTCTGTTATTTTTGCATCTGTACCAATCAATTTGGGCTTCTTTGTGATGGTAGGTAATGATGATCTAGTATATTTGAGTGGAATTGAATTCCACTCAAATGTTACAAAAGTACATATTCAACAAAATGCAGATTTTTGTAACTTGACTCAAGGCAATTCAGCAAAATAGAGGCCAGCTAACTGCTATATTCATAAATCGTAAAGGGGAATCAAAAGGTTAAAAATTAAAAAGAAATATTTATACTCACCTCACCGCTCATCGTCTCACGTTTGAGTCTCTCTTGAGAACAGATTTCTAAGGACTCTTCCACGAGGATTTTTTTTCCTTGAGGATGCCCAGGACGTTTCCGCACAAGTGCAAGCAACTTCACAGCACATGTCGTTACGAGTGTCTCCCAATATTCGGGTACTCGTAATGAGTAGTGAGTCCAATGTAAGTCTATGGCAAATGCGATTAATGAGCTGTGTGTGTGCTGGCCTGGGCGGAGACTGTGCGAAAACTGTTGTGGGCTGTGCGGGACTGTGCTGGCCTGTGCGAAGACTGTGCCTGGCTGTGCGGGACTTTGCTGGCCTGTGCGAAGACTGTGCCGGGCTGTGCGGGACTGTGCTGGCTTGTGCGGGACTGTGCTGGCCTGTGCGAAGACTGTGCTGGGCTGTGCGGGACTGTGCTAGCCTGTGCGAAGACTGTGCTGGGCTGTGCGGGACTGTGCTGGCCTGGGCGAAGACTGTGCCTGGTTGTGCGGGACTTTGCTGGCCTGTGCGAAGACTGTGCCGGGCTGTGCGGGACTGTGCTGGCCTGTGCGGGACTGTGCTGGCCTGTGCGAAGACTGTGCTGGGCTGTGCGGGACTGTGCTGGCCTGTGCGAAGACTGTGCCGGGCTGTGCGGGACTGTGCTGGCCTGTGCGAAGACTGTGTCAGGCTGTGTGGGACTGTGCTGGGCTTTGCAAGCACTGTGCGGGAACTATGCTGGGCTGTGTGGGACTGTACTGGGCTTTGCAGGTACTGTGCAGGGACTATGCCGGGCTGTATGGGACTGTGCTTGGCTTTGCAGGTACTGTGCGGGGACTACGTCAGGCTGTGTGGGACTGTGCTGGCTTGTGCGGGACTGTGCTGGGCTGTGTGGGACTGTGCTGGGCTGTGCGGGACAGTGCTGGGCTGTGCGGGACTGTGTTGGGCTGTGCAGGTACTGTGTGGAGACTGTGCCGGGCCTGTGCTGGGCTGTGCGTGGACTGTGCTGGGCTGTGCCGAATATTGCGAGGAGAGTAGTGAAATACTCGCCAGGATTCGAGTAATAATAATAATAATACATTTTATTTCTATAGCGCCGACATATTCCGCAGCACTTTACATTTCAGAGGGGATTTGTACAGACAATAGACATTACAGCATAACAATAATCACATAGATCATAACAGATACCAAGAGGAATGAGGGCCCTGCTCGCAAGCTTACAATCTATGAGGAAAAAAGGGGAGACACGAAAGGTGGGTGGTAACAGTTGCCCTGATTGTATGGACCAGCCATAATGTTAAGTGTGTAACAGTACAGACGCAGAGGGCTAATGGATGCATAAAGCATGTGGGAGCATGATGCGGGGAACCTGGTTATGGTAAAAAACTTTTGGCTGTGCCACATAGGGATAGATTAGGTTAATGTGTTGAGGCGGTAGGCCAGTCTGAATAAATGAGTTTTCAGGGCACGCTTAAAATTGTGGGGATTGGGGACTAATCGTATTGACCTGGGAAGTGAATTCCAAAGAATTGGCGCAGCACGTGTATAGTCTGGAAGACGGGAGTGGGAGGTTCTGATTATTGAGGATGCTAACCTCAGGTCATCAACAGAACGGAGGGCGTGGGTAGGATGGTATACTGAAACAAGGGAGGAGATGTAATGTGGTGCTGAGCCATGAGTACCGTGAGTACCTCATTACTCGCTGAGTTTCGAATCCTAACGAGTATACTCGCTCATCCCTAATCATGATCTTGTGACCTTATGCACACTAGGGTGAAGAGGCCCAGGAATTCAGTGAGCATGGCAGTGATAAGAAGATGAGCCAAGGAGTGAACGAGGGATGGTGAAGGACAGAAGAACTGTAGAGGGGAGCTGTAATATATGCAGCATGTGAGCACTTTTTTATTCTCTACAGCTTACTTTTATTATTCTCTAAGGTCTGGAGAGACCCCAGAGCATAATAAATGACATTCAATTCAAGGAGAATAATTTTGTTGCAAATGGAATTTCCCTGGAGAATCTGCATGATTTGGCTAATTTGAATTTCGTCAGATCCGCTCATCTCTAATGGCAGGCAATCTGTGTACTCATGTGGTGCCATTGATGGATTGGTGGCAAATTAGAGGAAAAAAAAAACCTTCATGACAGTATGTGGAGGAGATGGAAAAGACGAAACACCAACTATAATCAAGGAAAATGTCAACTTTGAGGTTTTTTTTAATATCAACCGGGTATTTGACTGTGCTTGCTGCATGAAGTTTGGGAGGTGCAGAATCCAATAATGCGTCCTCTGCATCACACACATTGCTTGCAATAGGATCATTCATATCAATTCCTAATGTTCTGGTGACTTTTTCTTGCCAATCAGATTTCTTTTACATCTTTGCAGCACGTCAAATATATTTTCCAGGTGTTTTTTACATCTTAGGATATTCTTTGTAGTTAACTTTTAATCTACAACATGTTGATTCTGCACCAAATGGTTCTATAAATATATTGCAGGATGTTGCTGCTATCTTTTTAATGCATTTTAAATGTCTAAAAAATAGAACAGAGACATAACCGGGCTCCGTTCCATACAGAATTGGTCCTATCTGCAGGATTTGGCTGCCAATATGACTTCTTATAAAACACTTAATCTACGAGGGAAGATTATTATGTTCCAATTTTTTTTATGTTACATCCATATTCAGAATAGAATTTACACAAGCTGCAATATATCCCACAGCTAAGTTGTGTGGTGCTACAAATGGGGAATTTCCAAATACTTTCGTTCTGATAAATTTACACTATGTGAAGTTAATGCTGATACTTTAATGTTACACTTTTAAAAGACAGCCCTACGTGGTTTTCCAGCCATAATGCTGACAATTACTGCAGGAATTAGAAATAAATGTATTAGTTGATATTTTGACTGAAATACATGCAGACCAATGTTACTCTATCATTGTGTGCTCATCTGCAATTTTTTTTCCAGTTCGAGTCGGATCACGATCAGACTGGGAAAAAAACGCAGCATGCTGCTATTGTAATTGGAAATCGGATCGGCAATAGAAGTCAATGGGTGCGAGAAAAAATCACCATGCAATTTTTACACACCGATGTCCTTTGAAAAGCCGGCAATTCGTGTGCCGCATACAGTAAAATCACAGCATGACTCGACAGAATAGAATAGATAGAATAGTCATATATCACATATATAGATAGGATAAAAGCCGGCAATTCATGTACCGCGTACAGTATAATCACAGAGTGACATGCTAGAATAGAGTAGAGAGAGTAGATATATGCACATAGAATACATAGATATATAGATGTCAGTGACACATCTATATATACAGTATATGTATTTATATTACATAGATAGATAGAAGAAAAGCAGGCAATTCAGCAGTCATGCACAGTAAAATCACTACAGGAGCCGACAGGACAGAAGAGATGGATTACATACAGTAAAAACAAATAGAATAGGTCGATATATAGATGTCAGTGACAATTACAATTAGTGCAGTGGGTGTACAGCTTACTGTACATGTATTTAATTATTAAAAGATTATTTTTCTGAAAAAAATGGCGTGGGCTGTACCGCTGTGATTTTACTGTACGCGGCAGCTGAATTGTCAGCTTTCTATCTATCTATCTATCTATCTAAAAAATGAACCTTTCTCAAGGTTCACACTTCTGGACCGAAACGTCGTCATATGGGCTAATAAATAGCACCTTATATTTAATCTTTGGTGTGCTGCCTCAATTTTTTTTTATTTATCTTGAAGGACAAATCACAAAATTAGAATATCATCAAAAAGTTAACTTATTTCAGTTCTTCAATGCAAAAAGTGAAACTCATATATTATATAGAGTCATTACAAACAGTGATCTATTTCAAGTGCAGGAAAGATATATATCTTTGTACCGTGTTAGCCAGTAGATAGAAGAATATTTAGAATTGAGAGTCCTCAGTTGTTGATACCTTTTAATGGCTAACTCAAAAGATGGTAACAAATTGCAAGCTTTCGAGACTACGCAGGTCTCTTCATCAGGCTAGATTAATAAAAAAAATCTGAAGAATAACATATTTATACACAATAGATAAGACAAAGAATGTGAAGTGGAATAGTCATTGTGGGAGAGAGATAAGCATAAATATTGGAGCAGTTCATAGATAAGCAGTGTGAAGGTTTTATTGCCCTCTGAATGCCAGTCTGGTTCTGTGTTGTGATGACCCCAGAAGGTCTGAGGGGCAAATTCCTTAATTGATGTAAAAAGACATAAATCCATGCGACACATTATTACCTGCACTGAATGTGTCGAAAGTTTTCATAAATTTGCACTCAGAGATTCTTCTCTGAACCTTTCCTTGCAACCAGAAAAAATGTAAAACCTGTCCATTTATAATGACCACGGACAAGCTAAAGATCCCCAACTCACATCAGGACTACAAGATCCCAGGTATGTTCAGTTGCATCACATCTAATGTGGTGTACTTATTTATTTGTACTAAATGTCCTACTGGGGGTCTGTATGTGGGGGAGACCGGGCAAAAAATGAGAACAAGGATGAATTCTCATCGCCACACAATAAGAGAAAAAAGAATGGATCTACCTGTGGCAAAACATTTTTGAATCCCTGGTCATAGCATGATGGACATTAAATTACTTGTATTAAAAGGTAACGTCAAGTCTCAGAGAGAGAGAAGAATCTCTGAGTACAAATTTATGAAAACTTTCGACACATTCAGTGCAGGTAATAATGTGTCACATGGATTTATGTCTTTTTACATCAATTGAGGAATTTCCCCCTCAGACCTTCTGGGGTCATCACAACACTGAACCAGACCGGCAATCAGAGGGCAATAAAACCTTCACACTGCTTATCTATGAACTGCTCCAATATTTATTCTTATCTCTCTCCCACAATGACTATTCCGCTTCACATCCTTTGTCCTATTTATTGAGCTACTTATATGCTGTCTTGTGTATAAATATGTTATTCTTCAGATTTTGTATTAATCTAGCCTGATGAAGAGACCTGTGTAGTCTCAAAAGCTAGCTATTTGTTACCATCTTTTCAGTTAGCTATTAAAAGGTATCAACCACTGAGGGCTCTCAATTCTAAATATTCTTCTATTTCAAGTGTTTATTTCTGTTAATGTTGATGATTATGGCTTACAGCCAATGAAAACCCAAAAGTCATTATCTCAGATAATTAGAATAGTTAACAAAACACCTGCAAAGGCTTTCTAAGCATTTTAAATGGTCCCTTAGTCTGTTTCAGTAGGCTCCACAGTCATGGGGAAGACTGCTGACTTGACAGATGTACGGTACAGAAGGAAGTCACTGACTCACTCCACAAGGAGGGTTAGCAACAAAAGGTCATTGCTAAAGAAGTTGGCTGTTCACAAAGTGCTGTATCCAAGCATATTAATGGAAAGTTGAGTGGAAGGAAAAAGTGTGGTAGAAAAAGGTGCACAAGCAGCTGGGATAGCCGCAGGCTTGAAAGGATTGTTAAGAAAAGGACATTCAAAAATTTGGGGGAGATTCACATGGAGTGGACGGCATAAATGACGTAGAGAATTGCTCTATGTAAAAGCTCATGTTAAAATCGCATTGCAATCGGATAGCAACCGCACTGCATTAAGATGTAAATCAGATGCTAGCTGTTAAAAATCATTTTTGGACTCACATGAAAAACGCATGACGTTCCGCTTTTCCAACTTTGCAGGAGCAAAGCGGATCAATTTTAAAATCGATAGTGTGTCTCCGGTCTAACACATACAGTCCATAATTCAGAATACAATTTATTGTGTTACGGGACAATTACAAGCTCTGTAAAAACTAGTAAATGCCAATATGAGTTCACTCTAAAAAAAGAAAATATTTTATGCTAATTTAACTCCTTCACGCTGTTGCCATTCTCAATTTTTTTTCGTTTTTGATTTTTTTAAGAGCCATATTTTCTTCATTTTTCCATTAAAATATACATTCAAGGGTTTGTTTTTTACAGGACAAGCTGTACTTTTAAGTGACACCATTCCTTTTATCATGTGATGTACTGGAAAGCAGGAAAACTTTCCATGTGTGTTAAAATTGCAAAATAGTGCAATTTCGCCACAGTTTTTTTAACTACTATGTTCACTTTACAGGAAAACAGACCTGGTAGTATGATTCTTCAGGTCAATGTGACTATACATATACGAAACATGCATACATTTTTTATTTAAGAGGTGAAAAAATAGTAAATTTGTAAAGAAAAAAACTTCTTGTGACGCTATTTTCTGAGGTCCGCAATGTTTACATTTTTCAGGATATGTGTGAGGCTTATTTTTGCATCCTCAGCAGATATTTTTAGTGATACAATTTTGGGGTAGGTTGTGACGCTAGTCACAACCCACGGCTAGGCCGTGAATCAGCGCAGTCAGACGTTCCGAGGTCAATACCAAAAGATCACGTAGTAAACAAAGGGAAAATATGAAGTCGCAAGTCAGGTCACATGCCAGAGTCAGAATGCCATAGAAGCAGTGGATAAGCAAAGGGGAAATAACAAACGGGTAGTCTGAACATGGTCCAAAGGTCAGCAAGAGAATATCAGATGCAAAGGGGCAATGACAAACAGGTAGTCTGAACAAGGTCCAAAGGTCAGCAGCAGAATGAGATCAGAACTTACAGTACAGGGTACAAGCAAACTGACCAGAGAGCACCTACTTAGAACAAGCTTTTGACTGGCAATGATCTGGGCCAGACAGCTTACCTAAATAACAGGGCAATAACCAAGAATATGGAGCATCTGTGGAAGTCTCTGCACCTTCGATTTAAATAGGGCAACCGAGCTGTCAATCAAAGCACCGACAGCTCAGCACAGGATAGGATGCCAGAGCTGTCCATCACAGAGTCCCAGACACTCTGAGCAGAGAATTCATGACATAGAAATGATGTTTTCATTGCCTCTTACTCAGACATTTACAAACGCAGTGATAGCAAATATGTGTACTTTTTATTGCTTTATTTTTAATTGGGCAAAAGCTACTCCTGTAGACTTAGTACTGTGATCGATGCTTATGTCAAGACATCAGGGTCAGAACAAGGTATTTTGGTGCCCTAGGCAGAGGAAGACAATGGTGTCCCCCCAACCTAAAGCAAAGGAATGGCTGAGGGAATAAGGTAACAGGACCCCTAATGCACATTCCCCCCATTCCCCTCCAATGAGTTATGTAGCAAGCTCTGATGACCACTTCCGCCAGAATTGTTACCTTTTCACAAAAAAATCATCAAAAGTAAAAAAAAAAAAGTGGTGTTCTTTAGAGATGTGACTTTACAGGGATTTCAATTTCAAAGTTAGATAAAGAATCAATTGTTTTTGTGTCCGTCATGTGACAAACACAGCTTGCACAAAACTTGATGGAGGTTCTGGTAATTTCTTACAGTTCTGTTGACATATTCATGTAATGATGGATGTTCTGGTTCTGTATTAATGCAATGATGATTATTCTGGTGATATATTGAATACGAAGCCAAAATCATCATCAGTACATAATTAGATCACCAGAACCATCAATAGTGCATGAGTATTGCACAGAAACATCATCAGTAAATAAACAAAATCACTATCACTACATGATTGTCACTAGAACCACCATAAGTACATGAATACATCACCAAAACCACCTTCAGTACATGAATAAGTCACCAGAAACATTAATAGTGCATGAATGTGTCGCTAGATAAACCATCAGTACATGAATACATCAACAGACCCATCATCTGTTGGGCAGCACGGTGGCTCATCGGCTATCATTTCTCTGGAGTCATCTCTTTTTTTTATCTCCATCTTGACTGGATGCCATGATAACTTTTCACATTCACAGCTAGTCTCCGCAGATCTCCCTCTACTCCGGTCTTTTGCAGCACATTCCAACACAATACCCTTAAAAATAACTTAAATGCCGTCAGCATAAAAATATATTTTCGCACTATAACCTAAATAATAAACTTACTACCCATACCCATTTCCCTATACAAAGGATGGGCCAAACTCCATATAGTATATAAACATATTGATCTTACAGTCAGTAAACCATATACAGATCAAGAAAGTGTTTTCTCAAAAATGTTAATAAAACAAATCAATTTTATTTAAACAACTTAATTCCCTCATCAGCACAGACCTTCAGTTTATTCCACCATCAGCTCAGCCCGTTTATTCCCCCACCTGTACAGCTCCTCAATTTATTCCCCTATCTGCACAGCTCCTCAGTTTATTCCCCCATCAGTACAGCCCCACATTTTATCACTCCATCAGCACAGCCCCTCACTTTATTCCCCCATCCATACAGCTCCTCAGTTTATTCCCCCGCCAGCACCACCCCTCAGTTTATACCCCATCTGCACAGCCCCTCAGTTTATTCTCCCCATCTGCACATCCACTCAGTTTATTCCCACATCAGCACAGCCCCTCTGTTTATTTCGCTCATCAGCACAGCCTCTCATTTTATTCCCTCATCAACACAGCCCCTCACCTAATTGTTTTCCCCATCAGCGCAGCAACTTATCTTGTTTTACTCTCCCACTCAGCACAGCCCCTCACCACATTTTGTTCCCCCATCAGCACAGCCTCTCCCCTCATTTTATTCCCTCCCATCAGCACAGTCTCTCATTTTATTCCTCCTATCAGCACAGCCCCTACCCTCATTTTATTCCCCAAACAGCACAGCTGCTTTCCTAATTTTATTACTCCTATCAGCATAGCACCTCCCCTCATTTTATTTCACTCATCAGCACATCCCTTCCCCTAATTTTATGCCCCCTTGCACAGTAATATAAAAAAAGACCAAAAAATCTCATACTTACATAATCCCACCATCTCCTCTTCTGTGAAGTCCAGCAGTGGACGTTGGATGAAGCAATGACGTCACTCCATCATGCCACTCGACGTCCCCTGCACACGCCTACTCCAACAAGGCTCAGGCGTGAAATGGCCTGTATCTTGCTGGAGAGCCTGGTGGAGCAGGGGAGATGACAGCCCCTCTGCATCTGACATCTGTCATATGGTGCCCTGGCAGGTAAGGTAATTCCAAGTGTCGAGGAGTGGTATTAATCCGAGAGGTGAATATAGTATTTTTGTTTCTTATACCACCCTTTGCTCATTAAGATTAACTTTTATAATAGTTACAAACCTCTTGAAACTATAATGTATAATAATAGTAATAATATTAATAACTAGCTGAAGAGCCCGGTGCTGCCTGGGCATAGTAACTAACTTCGGTTAGTTATAACAAATTATAATGATTATATCTATATATAAAGCTGAGTGTAGATCCCCACCCACTCCGCATATCCTCATTCACTATAATATCCCACATCATCCCGTCAGCCAGAGCTACCGGACTACAACCCCTAATATCCAACATCATCCCGTCAGCCAGAGCCACCGGACTACTACCCCTAATATCCCACATCATCCCATTAAAGCCACCTCCACCGGACTACTACCCTTAATATCCCACATCATTCCATCAGCCAGAGCCACCGAACAGCTACCACTAATATCCCACATCATCCCGTCACAGCCGCCGGACTACTACCCCTAATATCCAACATCTTCCCATCAGAGCCACTGGACTACTACCCCTAATATCCCACATCATCCCGTCAGCCTGGGGTCAGAATCAGAGCGCTGAGTGGAACGGTCCTAACTTCCTTACCGGGGATCCCTTTAAGAGAGGCCTGCATCAGAATCAGAGTGCTGAGTGGATTTGCCCTGACTTCCATACCAATGATCCTTTTTATAGAAGCCTGGGGTTAGAATCAGAGGGCTGAGGGATTTGCCCTAACTTCCATACAGGAGATCCCTTTAAGAGAGCCTGGAGTCAGTACCAGAGCATTTGAAGGCAATTGCCCTGACTTCCATACCGGGGATCCCTTTCAGAAAGTCCTGGGGTCAATGCCAAAATGCTGTGGATTTGCCCTAACTTGCATACCAATGATCCCTTTTAGTGATGGAGGATGTGTGATGTGTATATGTGCAGGGAGGGGGGGATTCATTTCTGTCATGTGCTCTGTGCTCCTGTCTGGGGGGGCAGACAATGGCTGGGAGCTTATGCTCCCAGGGATGCTAGATTTCTCCCACCATGTCAGTGTCTGCTGAGATGTTGTCAAGTGGGAAAACTTGCTCATAGCAACCAATCACAGCTCATCTTCTTTTAACCAGCTCTGGTTAAATGAGAGATGCTTAGTGATTGGTTGCAAGGAAAATTGTTGTTCATAGCAACCAATCACAGCTCAGCTTCTTTTGAATAGCTCTGGTGAAATGACAGATGCTTTGTGATTGGTTGGTGATACATAAATACATTCAGTTTTATATATAGAGATAGTAAGTACTGACTTTCTGTGGATATACAGTATGTAGCAGCCACAGTTTCTAAAGTCTTATTAATATATTGTTCCAATTTTTTTTTTACATGAAGATGAAACAATGGTTTGTGCTACATAAACTTCCAAACAATACAATACTAAGTGCCTTGGAGTCATGCCTACAGTCTGGAGCCCTGGCCATTTGCCCAATGTGCCCTTCCCAATAACTGACCTTGCTCAGTATTTGAGCACAGGGATAAGTAATAATAAAGTACTTACACAAAACCTGAATAGATTCATGATTTTTGCTAGAAAAAAAAGTAATAAGAAAAATCACTTCAAATAAGTTTCCAATGTATGACACATTAGTATTTCATTCCAGCTTTAGGTGTCTATAGGAGTTAAGAACTTTTATAACATACTTTCAGCCGTAGTCTACTAACTTCTTTTTCATAAGGAAAGTCAGGTCAGGGCACACTGACTTTAGATTATGAGCTGAAATCTTGAACAAATGTGTATTACTTTCCACTTGGTTCATTTTCTATGCCCCTAGCAATAATGAAAGTTTTCATTGCTGTAAAATAATTCATCGTTGTTTCTAGTATAACAGGAATCTTATTTCATTTTGTTTTATAGATGTCCATGGATTTATTATCCTGAATGTAACAGGGAATGTTTAAAGCATATAATTATTTAATACTGAATATGTTAAAGAAAATACAAACTAACTTGCAGGGAATTAAAATCCACAGGATACCGAAGGGCATTATTTTAAAGTCGATGTCTGGAACATCTATTATCAGTGAATGAATAAAGAATGACCGAAGAAAAAAAATAAAAGAAATCATGATAAGGAATTCAAGGTGGTTCTTAAAGGAAAATGCATAAAACAAAAAGACTCTAAGGCAGAAGAAAGTTTTGGCTTTAAAGGGAACGTATTAGAAAATGATCTACGCCGTAATTTACGTTTTTGTGTTAACTTTATTACTTTTTTATTTGTCAATTTTTATCATATTTCAATCTATAAAGATTTAGGAAAAAATTAAATCTTGAAATTTTGACACTGATCCTTGACTTTTCCAAAACCTCATTATTATCACAGGCAGGGTTACAAAAGTAACATCTCTAAGACCGGCTTCACATTTGCATTCCTCAGAGCTGTGGAGGGCTGCGTAGTTCCTCCGTGAAGATCGACCCATTGCCGCACCTCCTCCGGTCAGCTCTGCCTACGTCTACAACTGACCTGCATACCTATCTTTAACAGTGGGTACGCAGGCCGTGCGGATGTATGTGGATGCGTCCGTATGCATCATTTTGAAGATGCGGTGACCCGAGTCGAACGCATCGTGTTGCAATTTGTTTTGTTCATCGCATAGTCAAAATGACGCGTGCAAACACATCTGCATACATCCACATGGCCTGCATACCCAATGTTAAAGATAGGTATGCAGGATGCATACAACTACGCAGCCCTCCGCAGCTCTGCTGAATGCAAATGTGAAGCCGGCCTTAAAGAGACAGCTGAAGCATAAAATACCCCATTCACAATAGGTGATTTCACATCTGACACTCTTCTTTCACAATGACTTTACACAAAATATATGGTGTGCATAAGGCTGTTGCTGATAATATTCATGTGGTTTTCCTGAAAGAACAGGAAGTATGGCACCCGATTTATCCAGACCAGCATTTTGTATGCAGATCTTGGTGAGGCGTCAGGGTGAAGTCTCGTAAGGAATCAGGCTAGGCATGAAGTGGCATTCTTCTCCATGTGTGCCTCGCTAAAAAGATTACTTCTGTCAAGACTGGAGAAAGATTTTTGGCGTGATGAACGCCATTGCCTGTCATGAATTTGATGACTGGGGGTTGCCAATACCCCCCGTGCCACTCCAGTTCCACCCACTTTATTGGAACAAGACAAACATATTGTAAAAATTTCAAAAGTTGCAAAATTTTGTTGCACAAACAATTTAGACCTTTTCATAGGTTTTCAATCTAGTTTTCTGACGAAAAAGCTTTGAGGAATTGGGACCTATGGGTCTAGAATAGCCCCAGTGTTTATTGTAAAAATTGGAACATTTCTAAATACTATTTTTAATAAAGATCAGATAATGATATGAAAAATAACAAAATAACTGCAAAAAAATAAAATAAAAGTATATTTAAGATAAAAATTTGTTTTTGTGTTTTTGTTTTTTTGTTCCCTTGTTCCCAGAGCCCTAACTTTTTTTTCTGTCAAAATGGCCAGGTGAGGGCTTGTTTTTTATGGACTTTTATACTTTATACTCCTTAATTTGAAATAAAAATAGAAAAACACAGTTAAACTCAACTTAAGCCCATTACATTGAAGCCCTTGTCACTTGTAAAAACAGAAAATAATTAACAGCAAAATACTCACATAACACCCATTCCATTGAAGAACTTGTCCCCTGTAAAGAAAAAAATAATAAACAACCATATCTCTCATGTTAGGCGTCGGGTTTCTGCAGCGGTTCAACAGGAATCCAGAGCCTCACATTCTGCAGTCTCCCATTGTCTTTCAACCACATAGGAGATTGCTTAGCAATGCCGGCTTCACAGACACTATGCCCAGAAGTGCTCTGTGGGGCTGGCTATTGTTGCCACCTTTGGGTCAGCATTGGCAATGCAGGCTGCTCAGCAGCAAATCCCTCCAGAGGCTAAGTCCTTCTGTTGCTCCACTGAGCATGCTCATGAGACAATCTCCCATTGGAGATTGGGAGCGACATGTCCAGGACCTTCTCCAGATCTGATTGGTCCATCTCAGTGATCTGGAAGCTTCCGGAAGGTCCTGGCTATAAAAGGTTCGCATGGCCGCTCTAGTTGCTACTGTGTGAATTGTGATGGATTCATGAACCTGCGAATGACTCAGATCCCCTCCCTCTGATATAACGAGTGTGTATAGGGACTTATGTTATGATTGAGTCACCGAGGAGGAAAACAAGACCAAGCTAAGCTACAGAAAACCAGAGAGGTTGGTAACTAAGCGTATTGCAGACCCCTGATCATATCCACACAACTAGCAGTAGCCGTGGAGCGTGCCTGCGATGATTCTAGATGCCTCGACACAGCCGGAGAACTAAATAAGCCTAAAGCAAGAAAAGGGGATATCTAAACTGCCCCAGAGCAGACCCCAAAGGAATAGACAGCCCCCAAACATAAAATGTCGGTGAGACAAGATGAAAACACAAACACAGGTAGGAAAATAGGCTGAGCAAACGATGGGGCCCACACTAACTAGAAAGGACAGGAAAGGAAAGACACTGTCTACAATCACGCAAAAAAACCTGCAAAAATGTCCAACACTTCTGACAGCAAAAACTCTGAAGTCACTAGACTTCTTCTACTATATCAGCACTCTGGCATATTCTGAAAGCAATAAAAGAGCAAAAAGAGGCCAATCTAATAAGGGACAAAAAACAAACTGACACAAACAGTAACATAAGGATGGAAATTCAGCACAGCCCCAGCCGGGGCGGGCTGACCACACAAAACTGAATAGACAAAAAACAAATCAAATGTGAACAATAGCAAAGAACACTTAGCTTGAGCATGCAGGGACTGAACTGGAAACTAAGACCTCAGGAGGCAGGAAAAATTACCTGCAGGGATAGAGGGAGTCGGCTGTCTTAAATCCAGTCAGAGACTCCAGATGTCCAATCGTCGTCCTCATTATCAGGTGGCAGGCCTCTGTCAATTAGATCAGCTCCATTACCTCTTGTAACCAGAACTGCACTGCTAACTACAGACCTGTCTCTAACCTTTCCTTCATCTCTAAACTCCTGGAACGCTTGGTCCACTCCCGTCTAATCCGCTATCTCTCGGATAACTCGCTTCTCGACACCTTACAATCTGATTTCCGCTCTTTACACTCTACTGAAACTGCCCTCATTAAAGTCTCTAATGATCTAATAACAGCTAAATCGAAAGGTCATTGCTCCCTGCTGATTCTACTGGATCTCTCTGCCACATTTGACACTGTGGATCACCAGCTCCTCCTCACTATGCTCCGCTCTATAGGCCTCATGGACACAGCCTTCTCCTGGTTCTCCTCCTACCTCTCTGACCGCTCCTTTACTGTATCATTTGCAGGCTCCTCTTCCTCTCCTTGTCCCCTTACTATCGGGGTCCCACAGGGCTCAGTCCTAGGACCCCTCCTCTTCTCTCTATACACTGACCCTATTGGACAAACAATCAGCAGATTTGGGTTCCAGTATCATCTCTATGCTGATGACACCCAATTATACACTTCTTCCCCTGACATCAACCCTACCCTAATTCAAAATACCAAGGATTGTCTGTCTGCTGTCTCTAACATCATGTCCTCCCTCTATCTGAATCTAAATCCCTCCAAAACTGAACTTCTTGTGTTTCGCCCCTCTACTAACCTCACTCTACCTAACATCGAAATAACCCTGGAGGGTTCAACCATAACTCCCAAGCAGCATGCCCGCTGTCTTGGGGTCATATTCGACACTGAACTTTCCTTTACTCCCTATGTACGATTACTCACTCGCTGTTGTCACCAGCATCTTAAAAACATCTCCAGAATCCGACCTTTTCTCACCTTTGAAATTGCTAAGACTCTTACTGTCGCTCTTATTCATTCTCGTCTGGACTACTGCAACTCACTTCTGATCGGTCTCCCTCTTACCAAACTTTCTCCTCTCCAATCCATCTTGAATGTGGCAGCTAGGGTCATATTTCTGTCCAGCCGCTTCACCGATGCCTCCATCTTGTGCCAGTCATTACACTGGCTGCCTATTCACTACAGGGTCCAGTATAAACTCATCTCTCTCACCAACAAAGCTCTCCACAGTTCTGCACCGCCTTATATCTCCTCTCTCATCTCTGTCTATCGCCCTACACGTGCCCTCCGTTCTAAAAATGACCTAAGACTAACATCCCCCGTAATCCAAACCTCGCACCTCCATCTCCAAGACTTCTCTCATGCTGCTCCAGCTCTCTGGAATGCACCTCCCCAGACGATCAGACTGATACCTAGCCCTGACCCATTCAAGTGCGCTTTGAAAACCCATCTCTTCAAACAAGCCTACCACATCAACTACTCGGTAAACTAACTTTGCCCTGTTCCCTCCTTCCAAATATTATTCTGAATCTGCACCCTACTATTCATCTGTCTCCACACCCTCCATGCACACGATAACTGCACTTGATACTTGACTATTGCACTTAAACACACGGGCTGATGACCGGATCATGCAGCTTTATATGAAAATCCCTATTATAATTGCCAGACTGGAATTAACAAGCACTTTTCACCTACTGTGTCACCCCCATTTCCTTGTAGATTGTAAGCTTGCGAGCAGGGACCTCACTCCTAATGTCACTGTTTAAATTGTCTTAACTTGTATAGAATTTATTGTCTGTACATGTCCCCGCTTAATTGTAAAGTGCTGCGGAATATGATGGCGCTATATAAATAAAAATTATTATTATTATTATTATTAACCACCAGAGAGAGCCCGGAAAAAGAACTTGCGACTCCTCTGTCAATACAACCTGCTCCACTACCTTCACCAGCAACCAGAGGTAGGCCAGAAAGTGAATTCACAACAGTATCCCCCCCTTGAGGAGGGGTCACCGAACCCTCATCCACGCCACCAGGCCAATCAGGATGGGCCCGGTGAAAAGCACGAACCAATCTATTGGCAAGAATGTGAGAAGCAGAGACCCAAGAATTATCCTCCTGGCCCTAACCCTTCCATTTGACCAAGTACTGGAGTCTCCGTCTAGCCAAACGAGAATCCAATATTTTTTCTACCTCATATTCCACATGAGAATCCCAATCACTGGAAAAGATCAAAATATCATCCAGATAGATGATCAAAAACTTATTCACAAAGTCCCGGAAAATATCATTCATAAAGGATTGGAAGACAGAAGGGGCATTAGTGAGCCCAAAAGGCATCACCAGGTACTCAAAATGTCCCTCCGGAGTATTAAACGCTGTCTTCCATTCATCCCCGTGCTTGATGCAAATAAGATTATACGCCCCCTTAGGTCAAGCTTGGTAAACCAGCAGGCCCTTTTAACTCTGGAAAATAAATCAGAAATCAGGGGTAATGGGTACCGATATTTAACCGTGATTTTGTTAAGGGAACGATAGTCAATACAAAGCCTTAATGAACCATCTTTCTTGGTCACAAAAAAAAACCCCAGCACCTAAGGGTGAAGAGGATGGTCTAATATGACCCTTCTCCAACGACTCCTTAATATAAGATCGCATAGCATCATGTTTGGGTACAGATAAGTTGAAAAGCCGACCCTTGGGAAATTTACACCCGGGCATCAACTCAATTGCACAGTCATAACTCCTATGAGGAGGCAAAGACGCAGACTTACTCTCACTAAATACATCAGAAAAATCAGCCAAATAATCAGGAATATCATGAGACTAGGGAGAGGTGGAGAAAACAGGAGTGTCACTAAGAACACACTGACAACCCCAACTCACCACAGACACAGATTTCCAATCCAAAACTGGATTATGAGTTTGCAACCAGGGAAAACCCAGAACAATAGTATCATACAAATTGTGCAGCACCAAAAATTTACAATTTTCTTGGTGTCCGAGGCAACCCGCATTATCACCTGGGTCCAAAACTGTGGTTTATTCCCCGCCAAAGGAGTAGCATCAATACCCCTCAAAGGAATAGGCATCCGCAGGGGTATCATGGGAAAGCCACAACGTTTAGTAAAGTCAAAATCCATCAGTTTCAAAACTGCTCCTGAATCCACAAAAGACTTAGTGGAAAATGTGGATAAGGAGCAGATCAGAGTAATTGCCAAAAGGAACTTAGGTTGTACACTGCCCACAGCAAATGTGTGTACAAAACGTTTCTCTCATTTAGGGCAGACAGAAATAGTGTGAGAGGCGTCTCCACAGAAAAAACACAGCTTATTACTAGAGTTGAGCGAAACGGGTCGAAAAATTTCAAAAGTCGCCGACTTTTGGCAAAGTCGGGTTTCATGAAACGAAACCCGACCCTAGGATGAGGTCGGCCACGAGGTCGGCGACTTACGCGCCAAAGTCGCATTTCAAAAGTTTGTTTTGCGCTCTTTTTCAGCCAATCAGGATCCATGGACACTGTGGGCAACGTGATGACATAGGCAGGGGTCACCACCATCTTTCAGAAGGGCATGCAAGTGATTGGCTTGCTTTGGTGGGCGTCACAGGGGTTATAAAAGGGCGTGCACGCCGACCGCCATCTTGCTTCTGCCGATCTTAGCATAGGGAGAGGTTGCTGCTGCTGATTCTGTAGGGAGAGCGTTAGGCAGGGAAGAAGAAAAAAAAACTGCTTCTGCTGATAGCGATTTTGCCTGTACAACACACCAGTCACTGTGTGTGCAGTGCAAGGGGAGGCTATATTGTGGTGGATCAGCGGTGTTGGTTGTTAGGCTGCCTTCTAAGGCTTCCTGACAGCTACATTGCTGTTTACCCACTGCTCTGCAAACTGCTTTTTTAAAAGCAATCCCAATTTTTTTTTTGTCCTGCTGAGGTACTGAGCGTGCATTTTTTCACACCATACAGCGGTGTACGCTCCTCACACAGTACCGTGTAACGGCTGTTATCACAGCCACAGTGAAGCTATCTGTGTGTCACTCTGTGAGAATAAGTCGAGGACATGTTCCGTTCTTACAGACCTGCATCTACTAGTTTTGTCTAGCGTTCAAACAGTTAAATATATTTGCTGTTTAATCACATTCAAAACTATAGAGAGACAGCGTGTGTCAGTCTGTATACTTAAAAAACACGGAGCTTGACAATTTTACGTACACTGGACAGCCGTGTACGTGCACGCTCCTCTCAGTACCGTGTAACGGCTGTTATCACGGCCACAGTGAAGCTATCTGTGTGTCACTGTGGAAGGATAAGTGGAGGACTTGTTCCGTTCTTACAGACCTACACTCTAGGGAGATTCCTATTCTGCCCAATTCTACATACACCTTGTAGTTTGTGACACACTAGCCAATTTCTGCCTGTGACATAGCGCTCTGATATTCAGTGGGCCTCACACAATCCAAAAGTGTCCAGTGTCCACTAGTGTGTGCAGAAATTCAAAATCTCCCTTATCCTGTAGTCACATTTTTCACACCTGTGCCATCGAGCCTGTGACATAGCGTTGTGATATTCAGTGGGCCTCACACAATCCATAAGTGTCCAGTGTCCACAAGTGTGTCCAGAAATTCAAAATCTCTGTGATCCTGTAGTCACTTTTTTCACACCTGTGCCATCGAGCCTGTGACATAGCGCTCTGATATTCAGTGGGCCTCAACAATCCAAAAGTGTCCAGTGTCCACTAGTGTGTGCAGAAATTCAAAATCTCCCTTATCCTGTAGTCACTTTTTTCACACCTGTGCCATCGAGCCTGTGACATAGCGCTCTGATATTCAGTGGGCCTCACAAAATCCAAAAGTGTCCAGTGTCCACTAGTGTGTGCAGAAATTCAAAATCTCCCTTATCCTGTAGTCACTTTTTTCACACCTGTGCCATTGAGCCTGTGACATAGCGCTCTGATATTCAGTGGGCCTCACACAATCCAAAAGTGTCCAGTGTCCACAAGTGTGTGCAGAAATTCAAAATCTCTGTGATCCTGTAGTCACTTTTTTCACACCGGTGCCATTGAGCCTGTGACATAGCGCTCTGATATTCAGTGGGCCTCACACAATCCAAAAGTGTCCAGTGTCCACTAGTGTGTGCAGAAATTCAAAATCTCCCTTATCCTGTAGTCACTTTTTTCACACCTGTGCCATCGAGCCTGTGACAGCGCTCTGATATTCAGTGGGCCTCACACAATCCAAAAGTGTCCAGTGTCCACTAGTGTGTGCAGAAATTCAAAATCTCTGTGATCCTGTAGTCACTTTTTTCACACCTGTGCCATCGAGCCTGTGACATAGCGCTCTGATATTCAGTGGGCCTCACACAATCCAAAGGTGTCCGGTGTCGACTAGTGTGTGCAGAAATTCAAAATCTCCCTTATCCTGTAGTCACTTTTTTCACACCTGTGCCATCGAGCCTGTGCATAGCGCTGTGATATTCAGTGGGCCTCACACAATCTATAAGTGTCCAGTGTCCACAAGTGTGTGCAGAAATTCAAAATCTCCCCTGTCCTATAGACACCTTGTACCTTGTTTTACATTACTATATAGTTTGTTGGATTGTGTCTACATTTCTACAAAAAATGAGGAAGGCTGGTGGAAGAGGCCGTGGAATTGGGCGGGGGTTGGCAGCTGGTAATGATGGTATTGGTGGTGGATCTGATGGTAGTGGCAAGAGCAAAATAGGACCGAATGCAGGAGGTGTTGAGCCTGGGTCATCGTCTGGCTCCATAAGGCTTTGAAGGCTTAGTTTTCTAGGAGTTGGCAAACCGCTTTTAAAGCCAGAGCATCAGGAAAAAGTTTTGTCTTACATTGCTGACTCAGCCTCCAGCTCTATCGCCTCCTCTTCTGAAGTTGTAAAAAGTAAAAGCACTGAGTCGTCATTGGAGGCTCATGTTCATGAACCACACCTTTCCTTGTGTCCTTCACCCCAACCAAGATTGAAGGATGACGCAGGCCATACTACTGATTACTCCATGGAGCTGTTTTCACATACCATGCCTGGATTATCAAGTGAAATGGTGAATTACCCAGGCCAAGATGAATCTGACATGGAGTGCACTGATGCACAGCCGCTGATAGATGATTCTGCTGGTACATTCACTCAGAGCACTACATTGTCCTCGCAGTGTACAGAGCCAGATTCTGACCCTGATGAGACTCAGGTGCCCCTTCCCGCACACTATACCACCATACACGGTGACACAGAGGAAGGTGCACATGACATTGAAGAGGAGGTGATGGATGACCCAGTTGTTGACCCAGATTGGCATCCATTGGGGGAAGAGGGTGCTGCTTCCAATAGCTCAGATGAGGAGCATCCACAGCAGACATCGACATCGCAACAACTGTTATCTGGCAGGCCCGGAGCACTCCAAAGACAGGTTCCAAAAATCAAAAGAGTTGCTAGACAGCTTGTCCAGAGGGTCAAAAGATCACAGCGTGCTAGGCCGCAAAATGTCTGCCAAAGTAGGAAGAGTGCAGTGTGGCACTTTTTTGAACAAAATCCTCATGATCAGGCCAAGGTTATCTGTAAGAAGTGCGCAAAGACCTTTAGCCGAGGGAAAAATCTGAAAAATTTGAATACCGGTTGCATGCTTAGACATTTAACCACCATGCACTTGCAAGCGTGGACACAACACCAAATCTCAAGTGCCACATGTGCAACTGATCACAAAGAAGGTAGTCAGCAACGCTACATTGTTTCCCCCACTGTAAGCCCACCGGTTAGCACAGCAGCAAATGTTGAGGTGTCGTTGCAAGGCCACAGCAGTCAGGGAATCCCACTGTTATATCAACGAAATACTGAATCTAGGCCATCAGAAAGAACACCAACTCCATCACCATCATCAACCCACTCTCAGTTCAATCTGTCCACCACTACTTCCACCATATGCAGCTCTCAAGTCCAGCTCACCCTCCCAGACACTATGAGTAGGTCAAGAAAGTACTCAGTCTCTCATCCGCGTACACTGGGTTTGAACGCCCACATTGCCAAACTAATCTCGTTTGAGATGATGCCCTATCGGTTGGTGGAAAGCGCAGCTTTCCGCGAACTCATGGCCTATACAGTACCACGCTATGACCTACCCAGTCGCCACTTCTTCTCTCACAAAGCCATCCCAGCCCTCCACCATCATGTAAAGACCGCATTGTCCATGCACTCAAGCAGTCAGTGAGTGGAAAGGTGCAACTCACAACTGATGCATGGTCCAGTCGGCATGGCCAGGGCCGTCACGTGTCCATCACTGCGCACTGGGTTAATGTGGTGGATGCAGGGTCCACAGGGGACAGCGGTGGTGGGACAGTGCTGCCTAGCCCACGGTATAGGAAACAGTTGGCTGTAGGCGTTCAACCCTCTTCCTCCTCCTCCTCCTCCAGAAGCGAAAGCTCGTCCACAGAGCGCAGTCGTACGAGCACTCCATCTGCAGCTGCCACTGTTGCACATGAGGTGTCCCCCTATCGAGCAGCTAGTGGAAAGCGTCAGCAGGCTGTGTTGCAGATGATGTGTTTGGGCGACAGACACACCGCCGAGGTGCTGGCCGAGTACTTGAAGCGACAAACTGAGTCATGGCTGGGCAGTGTACATCTTGAGGCAGGCAAGGTAGTTAGTGATAACGGCCGTAATTTTGTGGCAGCCATAGCCATTTCAAAACTCAGCCACATACCTTGCTTGGCTCACACCTTGAACCTGGTGGTGAAGTGCTTCCTCAAAAATTATCCGGAGTTAACAGCCCTGCTCCAGAAGGTGCGAAGACTGTGCGCGCACATCCGCCGGTCGCCTGTACACTCCGTTCGTATGCAGAAGCTGCAGCGATTGCTCCACCTTCCCAACCACCGCCTCATTATCGACATTGCAACAAGGTGGAACTCCACCCTGCACATGGTGGAACGGCTGTGCGAACAGAGGCAGGCCATAATGCATTTGTGGGAAGATACACGGCCAGGCACTTTGAGAGCAGACATGGAGTTGACAGGTGTGCAGTGGTCGAAGCTGAAAGACCTCTGTAAAGTCCTTCAGTGTTTTGAGGAATGCACACGGCTGGTAAGCGCAGAAGACGCCATCCTAAGCATGAGCATCCCACTTATGCGTCTGCTCATGCAAACTTTGACGCACCTTAAGGAGCAGGCGTCTGCAGCCAATGTTGATGAGGAGGAAGAGGAGGAGGGAATCCTTGATGACATTCAGCCATTGTCTGCTCAGGGACCTCTCCTGGACGAGGTGGAGGAAGAAGAGGAGGAGGAGGAGGAGGATGATGGGGATGATTACTTAGGGGAGGAGGATGCATCTCGTGGGGCAAGTGAAAATGTTGGCGTGGCAAGGTCTGGTACAGGGTTTGTGCGTGACTGGAGGGATTTGGATTTGCCAGAAAGTGCTCCTCCAACCAGCACTCGCAGTGCATCATTGACACCGGGAACATTGGCCCACATGTCAGATTATGCCTTGCAGATCCTAAAAAGGGACCCCCGCATTGCCAAAATGATGAACGATGACGACTACTGGTTGGCCAGCATCCTGGATCCACGCTATAAAGGCAAATTACAAAACATCATGCCACAGGAGAACCTTGACCTAATATTGGCTAATAAACAAGCAACTCTGGTAAACCGGTTGCTTGAGGCATTCCCAGCACACAGCAGCGGTGATGGTTCTCACTCGAGCCGTACGGGCCGGGGGCAGCTTGGCAGAGGTGTTCATGGTGCACACAGCAGAAGTGGGCGTTGGAGACAGGGGTTTCATGACAATGTTGTGGACTGATTTTTCAAGTACCGCTCACACAACTGGTAATACTGCATCGATGGAAAGTGACAGGAGACAGCAGTTGTCAACTATGGTTACAAACTAATTTTCCTCCCATATCGATGTTCTCCCACACAGGTCATTCCCCTTTGACTATTGGGCCGCTAAACTGGACACCTGGCCTGAATTGGCACAATATGCCTTACAGGAGCTCGCTTGCCCAGCTGCAAGTGTGCTATCAGAAAGAGTCTTCAGTGCAGCTGGATCAATCCTGACAGAAAAAAGGACCCATCTGTCAACCCAAAATGTGGATGATCTAACCTTCATTAAAATGAACCATGCATGGGTTTCCAAGGATTTTGTCCCACCTTCCCCTGATGACACATAGGGTGACAGAAAAATGGCTTGCTTTGGTCCACCTCTTCCTGGGACTTGACCTATTTCGCCTGTTGCATCAGCTGAATGTCCAACATCAACATATGCCACTTTCTAAAACTCCCTAACTGTGCTGCCTCCCCCCCCATGGCCGGGGTCACCACCTATCGCACGACACCGTGCGAGTGCCGTTGCCCTGGACAGGTGGGTAGGCCGACTCTTGGGCGCGGGCACTGGCACAGGGTCCCTCATAGTGCAATCAAGTGTCTCTGACGGTGGTGGTGCACACCAGCCGTCAGACACACCGCCGTACTATGAGGGGCCCAGTGCCAGTACCGACGCCCACGAGTGGGCCCCCCTTGCTTGGGCAGGGCCCCAGCATTTGCAATCTTTACCTCTCCCTGCTCCTCCGCTGTGTAGTCTGGGCCGTCAAATCCATACTGTGCCTGACACCGTCTGAGCCTGCCTCCTGATGTATAGACATATATTTTGAATGTGTACGCTATCCATACATGTTATCCAGGGATACGGTACCCTTTCTCACCTTTGTGCAATCACGTGCAAGCCATACTGGGCCTAACACCGTCTGAGCCTGCCTCCTGATGTATAGACATATATTTTGAATGTGTACACTATCCATACATGTTATCCGGGGATACGGTACCCTTTCTCACCTTTGTGCAATCACGTGCAAGCCATACTGGGCCTAACACCGTCTGAGCCTGCCTCCTGATGTATAGACATATATTTTGAATGTGTACGCTATCCATACATGTTATCCGGGGATACGGTACCCTTTCTCACCTTTGTGCAATCACGTGCAAGCCATACTGGGCCTAACACCATCTGAGCCTGCCTCCTGATGTATTGACATATATTTTGAATGTGTACGCTATCCATACATGTTATCCGGGGATACGGTACCCTTTCTCACCTTTGTGCAATCACGTGTAATCCATACTGGGCGTGAGAACGGCTGGTGAGCTGTTAAGCAAGCTACAGCACCTGTGGTTTGCACACGTAAGTTTTTCATTTTTTAAGGAATGACGGTTAGGCCTAATTCCGGAACTGCGGTTGACCTGCACTTACTGGGAAATCATCGTTCGCGGGTAATAATTGTAATCAGTGATCCCCATCACTAACGTTGTTCAGCGGGTTATCTGCACCTGTAAGCGACAAACGCTGGCCTTTTCAGTGTAGCGCACATGCAGCCACGGACATGTAAGGGCATGACACACCAGTTATTGGCCAATCTCATGTGCCAGAGCCTCACGTGTCCCTCTAGTAAGCCGGACTCGGACCGCGGGGCATGACGGAGTCTCGTTCGTTAACGGAATTAAGCTTGCAATGTGTGCATCTTTTCTGTAGCTGGCATGGTTTAGGTTTCCCAGGTGGAGTCGAATTTAACCGTAGGCTCCACTCCTGGTGGTGCCCTTCTGGACATTCCTTTAAGGTTCAGCTTTGCAACCATACTGCCCACGTAAAACAAACACTTTGCCTTTATGAACGCTGTTTGGAGGGTCATGACTCGTGGGAATAACACCGCCCAATCAGTTAACCTGCTAGAGAGATCCTTCGTTGCTCCCAAGCATGACATCACAATCCCTAGGAGGAAGGTAATGCCACTGTGGCGACCGTACTCCTGGGAGTGACACAAGTGCACTGATGCCCAGCCACTGCTCGATGAATCTGCTGGTACATTGACCCAGACCACTACATTCCCCTCGCACGCTACACGGCCTGAATCTGACCCTGATGAAACTCAGGTTACCCTTCCCATATACAGTTCCATCTTACACGGTGACAAAGAGGAAGCTGCAGATGAAAGTGCAGGTTCGGCCCACCCGCCGTCATACACACCACCGTACTATCAGGGGCCCTGTGCCAGTGCCGTCGCCAACGAGTGGGCCCCCCCTGCTTGCTCAGGATCACAGCACTTGCAAGGTTGAAATACTGTGCAGTGAGATGGAAGATGGGGACGACGAGGAGTCCAGACTGGTACAGGGATTCCCTAGCGAGGAGACTTATTTCATTGTTTTCAATGTTGGTACAGCAATTTTTGGGGAGCACTATACTCTGGAGAATGATAGATGGGGCCCACAATACACTGGAACATTCCAAAGGTGGACATCAGACACTGGAGCAGCATTTACAGGGCCCATTATACACTAGAGCATTAGAAATGGGGCCCATTATGTTTGGAGCATTATTTGGGCCCATAAGACAGTGGAGCGTCATCCATGGGGACCAACATATACTGTAGCATTATGTGGAGCTCATCATATACTGTTTCAAACATTATATGGGACCAATGATTCTGTATGGAGAAATAGATGGGCCTCGTCATGAGATGTAAAAAGTGAAGTATTTTTCATTGTACTATACCGCTATTTCTCTGCCGTATCGGAGCATGATGAGTTGTGGTATGTGTTAAAGGGGCGCTCTTTCGCCCAGGGCACATGAAAACCTGGAGCCAGCCCTACCCCCCCACAACTTTAGCCAAATAACCCCCATTTTTCAGTGTGTAACTTGTATTATGAAGTTAATTAAGGTTGACAAGCTTAAGTAAGAAGAATTGATGCTTTTGGCATTCAAATGGGCATTGTAGGTGTGTTTCCTGTCCTCCTCTCACTGCCGACTTTTATTCCCCATTGACTTACATTGGGTTTCGTGTTTCGGGACGACCCCGACTTTTCCCTATAATCGGCCGATCTTGCTCGACCCGACTTTTGGAAAAGTCGGGTTTCACGAAACGAAACTCGACCCTAAAAAAACAAAAGTCGCTCAACTCTACTTATTACGCCTTCTAAACTCCTGACTTTGCGCCCTAGACAAAACCCTATCACATTGCATGGGTTCAGACGTTTGTTCAAAAGGCGGCAACGCCTCTCGTGTAGTTTTACGTTCATGTAAACGTCGATCAACTTGAATGGCTAATGACATAGAATCATCAAGACCAGAGAGAACAGGAAATCCCACCATAACATCTTTTACAGTTTCTGATAAACCCTTCCGAAAGAGAGCTGCTAATGCACCATCATTCCATGTATTAAGGACCGCCCACTTTCGGAATTTTTGACAGTATAACTGCAGAATCCTGACCGTGGTTTAATGCCAATAGGGTTTTCTCAGCTTGATCAATAGCATTAGGTTCATCATACAACAACCCCAAAGATTGAAAAAATGCATCCACATTAGTCAGAATAGGATTTCCAGGTGTCAGAGAAAAAGCCCAATCCTCGGGATCGCCGCGCAGCAAGGAGATGATAATTTTAACCTGCTGCACAGAGTTCCTCGATGAGTTAGACTTCAAGGCAAGAAATAGTTTACAATTATTCTTAAAATTCAAAAATTTAGACCGATCCCCAGAAAACACATCAGGAGAAGGGATTTTTGGTTCAACAGCAGGTGATTGAACGAGCAAGGCGGAAATTCCCCGCATGTCAACAGCGAGCTGCTCAACACAATCAGACAATTGCTTAATCTCCATTAAAGAAAAATTCATCCTACGGCCCCAGAGAAAAAATACATACAAAAAAAAAAAAATTCTGACACTTTTTCTTTTTTTTTTTTTTTTTTTTTTTTACAATTTTCTCCTGCATTTGAGTACCCTAGAACCTGCGGTTTAGGCTGATGATTCTGTTATGATTGGGTCACCGAGGAGGAAATCAAGACCAAGCTAAGCTACTGAAAACCAGAGCGGTTGGTAAATAAGCAGATTACAGACCCCTGATCCTATCCACACATCTAGCAGTAGCCGTGGAGCGTGCCTACGATGATTCTAGATGTCTCAACACAGCCAGAGAACTAAATAAGCCTAAAAGAAGAAAAGGGGTAATCTAAACTGCCCCAGAGCAGACCCCAAAGGAATAGATAGCCCCCAAACATATAATGTCTGTGAGACAAGATGAAAACACAAACACAGGTAGGAAAATAGGCTGAGCAAATGATGGGGCCCACACTAACTAGAAAGGAAAGACACTGTCTGCAATCACGCAAAAAACCCTGCAGAAATGTCCAACACTTCTAATAGCAAAAACTCTGAAGTCACTAGACTTCTCCCACTATATCAGCACTCTGGCATATTCTGAGAACAGAGCTAAAAGAGGCCTATCTAATAAGGGACAAAAAGCAAACTAGCACATACAATGATATAAGAGTGAAAATTGTTAGGGCTGGCGGAACGCACCAAATTATAAATAAGAGTAGGTGCATTCGCAACCCTGGGTCCACCGTGCAGAGGTGGTACACTGCTGCTAGGTAATGGCGGAAGAATAGAGCGGCATGAAAACAGTCACACGTGGGTTACGTCACCCAGTGTGAACAGGGGCAAACTCTGTTGAACCACAGAGCCGCACAGCCGCTGAACGCAAATACCGGAGCCTGTTTAGCTCACAGAGCCAGGCCAAAAAGTGCACAGAAAACGGCCACAGAACTCTACCCCAAGGACACAGGGTTACAGTTCCTCTAGGCCCTCTGAGCGCACGGCATCGCTGCTGCAAACCCCGCTATAGACGCTGGCTACGGAGTGTGGAGCACGTGCACTGTGGCATGCTGAGTCACTGATAGGGACTAATGCCTGACTCCGACTCTGCTCTACCTACACCTAAGCCTGAGCGCTAGCAGGCTAGGCTGCACAACACATGCGTACCAAGGGTAGCGGTTTCATAATGAGACGGTCACCAGAGACATTCATACGTGCATACATCACTATCCCCACATAGCCTGTAAATACAGTCTATCCTAGCGCATGGCCGAGCGGCCATGTGGACCTTTTTTGAGCCGCGAGCGTCCGGGACCTTCCAGGCTTCTCGGATGGGCCAATCCGAAAAGGAGCAGGACCTGAGCACGTGACCTTCGATCTCCAATGGGAGATCACTCCACGGGCATGCTCAGTGGCCCGACATGGGGACTTAGTCCCTGGGGAATCTCGCTGCTGAGCAGCATGTATTGCCATAGCTGTGCCAGAGGTGGCAGCAGCAAGTGGGTCGCCCTCCCAGGGCTGTGGGGTACTCGGTACCGGGCCCGATGAGCTTCAATAGGAGATGTCACGGCAGCTGTGACCCGGCCCATGGCCCTGGGTGCCCATTGTAAAAGGGGGGTTGTTTCAGTGTGCTTGTGGTGACGAAAGTTTATAAGTGATTCGTGACGCCACCTGTGGTGTTCGGCAATGAAGATGTAAGCCGACACTGCAGACAGATCCTCTGGGACAGATGGTGTAGTGCAGCAGTGATGGTATAGCCCTCCACAGGCAGGGCTGTAGTCCCAGGGCAGAGTAGGTGAGGTGAAGCGTAGATGGTGTAGTGTCAGGTACAAGTAATGTAGCAGTGCTGGGCAGGTTGGTGCAGGAATAAGTGGAGGACACCAGGGCCTGTAGTTCCACAGCTTTACTCACAGTCTCTTGTACAAACAGGTGCCCGCCTCCGTGCCGTGTCCTCCGGGTCAGGGACTCAGTAAACTTCCAGGCCAGATGGAATACTCCTAACACTCCGCCAACCTGTACCTTTCTGAACGTCTCCTTTTATAGCACCTTTAGGTGAAGTACTCCTAGTACTGAGTTACACTGGAGTTCCTCCTGTCCGATGTTCTTATGAACTGTACTTGCACGGCAGACAGCTGTAGCCTGCTTCGGGGACTCCTTGCTACTAAGTCCTGGCTCACTATTATGTTGCTGTTGTGCCCCCAAGTCTTGTGTGGGAATAAAGTGGTCACTACTTCTATTCCTCCGGTGTCTGCTGCAGGACCATTAGTATCCGTACAACCTTGGGGACCGGGCCCCGGCCTTGCGCTTAGAACTTCTTGGAATGGTTCTCTTCTAACCCACGTCCTCTGTTCTCTTTTGCTCCTCACGTTCCACACTAATCCTTTCTTTCTATGGAGAATCAGGCTTTAAGTCTACAGTATGTTGCTCTCTCTCTTCCTTTCCTGTGCCAGCAGACCCAGGTCACTGGGATCTGCTGCAGCACTTCCATCCATCTTTCCCTCTCTCCAGGGATCTTCTCCTCTCAACCAACCGACTCAACTCCACTCGCTAAACTAACTGATGTCCTAAACTCTTCCCACTCTTTGTAATAATGTAATCTAACTCCACACACCTCCCAGCACATTTCGTGTTCCAAGCAGGGAGCCACCAATGGGTGCTTTGCTATACTCCAAGCAGGGAGCCGCCAAATGTGCTTTGCTACACTACTTTGTGGTGTGGGGTGCAGGTGTTGGAGCGTGGTCAGGAGTCTCCACCTTACCTGGATGGTGGGATACCACACCTCAGGAGGAGGTGCAGTACCTCTGTGGTGACTGAGCCTCAGGGGCACCAAACAAGCAGACCCATGGAGCTGGTCTGGGCAGAGCACCTTGACCGACGAGTTTGCTGAGCAACCTCCTCTGCGGCTGGAGAGGAATGGGAGACCGCTGGAACTAAGGCTCAGGATTCTTGCTGTGCAGCGACAGAAATCTGACACCTATCATTACCCCCCCCTCCTAGGGCCCCCCTTGAGCCTCACTCAAATTCCGCAATGTGATGAGGAGCATGGATGTTCTCCACCGGCTCCCAGGTCTGAGCCCTGGACCATAACCCTTCCAACCCACCAAGTAAAACTTTTTGCCCCGCATAATCTTGCATCCCACAATGGCATTGACCTCAAACTCGTCAGACGACAGGTCTGATGTCCCGGCAGATGGCTCAGAAAACTGGGACATGTGAACCGGCTTAAGGAGGGACATATGAAACATTTCAGAAATAGCCAAGTGTGGTGGAAGGGACAGGCGGTAGACCACAGGATTTATCTGCTCGAGGACCTTGAAATGGCCAATATAGAGCGGTGCGAACTTGGCGGATTCAGCCCGCAGCCTGATGTTTCGGGCAGAAAGCCACACTAAGTCGCCAGGGGCAAAGGTCAGAGCAGGATGCCTGTGTGCATCAGCGGAGGCCCTCATTCTCTCCTTGGAGGCCCGGATAGCATCCTTCGTGCAATCCCAAATGTCACGTGCCTCCACCGCCCAGTCTGCCACCCTAGAGTCGGTGGATGACACGGCCATGGGCACAGGGACATGCGGATGCTGGCTATAATTTAAGAGGAATGGAGTCTGACCGGTGGAGTCGGCCACAGCGTTGTTCAAAGCGAACTCCGCCCACAGCAGCAAGGATGCCCAGTCATCCTGCCTGGCCAAGACAAAATGTTGCAGATATGTCACCAGGGTCTGGTTGGCTCTCTCAATCAACCCGTTCCTCTCAGGATGATAGACCGAGGAGAGATTTAGCTCGATGCTGAGCAGAGAACAGAGCTCTCTCCAGAATCGAGACGCAAACTGAGGACTCCGGTCACTGACAATTTTATCCGGCATGCAGTGCAGGCGGAAGACATGTTTAATAAACAGCGCTGCCAAGCCCCGCGCAGAAGGCAGCCGCGAGAGTGGCACCAGATGCACCATCTTGGAGAAATGATCGATGACCACCCAAATGACGGTGCTGCCACTGGACTTGGGCAGACCCACCACAAAGTCCATACCGACTATCTCCCAGCGCCTGTCCGCTACCGGCAGGGGATAGAGTAGCCCAGCGGGCTGCTGCCGAGAGGACCAATTCTGGGCGCAAGAGACGCATGCCTGAATATAGTCCCTGACATCACGGGCCATATGCGGCCACCAGTACGTCCTTGCCAGGAGGTCCGTTTGGTCCTAAAATGTCCCCCCACCGTGGACGAATGAGCCCAAGAGAGGACCTCTGGTCACAGATAGGCAGGGACAAAAGTTTGCCTGGAGGTACCGACTCGAGAGCAACCTCAGGCTCTCCAATAGGACTATCAGCCGAGGCTCCTCCTCCTCCGATGACACCACGGAGCAAGAAAGAGCGTCGGCCGGATGTTCTTCTCCCCGGAGAGAAAATGCAGGGTAAAATGGAATCGGGAGAAGAACAAGGACCATCTGGCCTGGCGAGAATTCTGCCGCTGGGCTGTCTGTAGATAGACCAAATTTTTGTGGTCGGTGAACACCTGGAAAGGGTGGCGAGCCCCCTCCAGGTGGTGTCTCCACTCTGAGAAGGCCAGCTTCATTGCTAGAAACTCCCTGTCCCCGATGAAATAATTCCTCTCCGCTGGTGTGAAGGTCTTAGAGAAGAAGAAACATGGGTGCTTCCGACCTTGCAAGTCTGTCTTGTCGCCATCAGACTTGGGGCCTGCTGTTCCGGTCGCGGCCACTAGGAGGCACCGGACCGCCACTTCGCTGTCAGACTCAGGGACGGTTGTTCCTGCCTCAGCCACTGGGAGGCGCCGTGGTTCCGTTACGTCGCCGTCAGACTCAGGACCTATTGTCACGGCTTAAGCCACTAGGAGGCGCCGGTCTGTCATGTCGTCGTTAGATTCAGGGCCTGCTGTTACGATCGTGACCACTAGGAGGCGCCGGACCGCCACTTCACCATCAGACTCGGGGACGGCTGTTCCTGCCTCGGCAACTGGGAGGCGCCATGGTTTGCCCGTGAGTTATGGTGGTGACAGAGAAGGTGCTCCTGCGCAGGCATCTGATGGGCGCAGGCTCCGCCTCTCTGTCAGTCGTCAGGGGGTTACTGCATCACCATCTGGCCTGGTCCTGGGGGTGGTCCTAATGACATAATCAGTCCAGGAAACTGTGAGGGATGACCTGATCCCTCAAATACCTTTTGACTGGTCTTGCAAGCCGCCGGATATATTCTTGGTTCCCCTGCGTGCTACTGTGTGAATTGCTATAGTTAACTTTGACCTCAGCCTGGATTTCTGACCATTCTATTGCCTGCCGTTTTTGTACTTCTGCCTCCCTCCTGGTTTTTGACTCTGACCTTGGCCTGGATTTCTGACTCTGCTTCTGCCTAACGATTTTGTACCTCTGCCGCCCTCCTGGTTTATGACTCTGACCTCGGCCCGAATCTGACTCTGCTACTGTCTGTTGTTTTTGTACCGTTGCTGCCCGAATGGTTTAGACTCGGATCCCACTACGTTTGTGGTCCTGTATTGGAACACCTCTTTGGCGACTGCCCTGCTCTGGTCCACTGCTCTTACTTAGACAGCTACCTCCTGGACTGTTATAAATCCAGATCCCTGTATAGAGGTAAAGGGTATCAGGGTTGCTCGGGGTGTTGTCTTACTGCAGCCCAGACTCACAGACGGACGTCACAGAGTCCTTCTGTAACAGGACCACTCCAGCACTGACAGAAGAGGCATCCACCTCCAGAATGAAGGGCTTATCTAAATCGGGGCGATGTAGAATGGGAGCACTAGCGAAGTGGGATTTAATAAAAGCGAAGGCCTTGGAGACAGTTTCCGACCACAGTTTGGGGTTTGCACCCTTCTTGGTGAGGGCTACCAAGGGTGCTACCAAAGTTAAGAAATGGGGAATGAATTGGCGGTAGTAATTTATGAACCCCATAAAGCGCTGCACCGCTTTGAGAGAATGGGGTTCTTACCAACCCAACACCGCCTGTAGTTTGGCCGAATCCATGGCCAAACCCTGGGCAGAGATGAGGTAGCCTAGGAAAGGCAAGGACTCCTGCTCAAACACACATTTTTCCAACTTGGTGTAAAGGGAGTTTGCTCGCAGGAGATCGAAACCTTTGCGAACATCTCTCCGTTGGGAGTCAATATCTGGAGGATAAATGAGAATATCGCCCAGATAGACTACTAGCGAGGTGGTAAGCATATCCCGGAAGATATCGTTCACAAAGTCTTGGAAGACGGCTGGCACATTACATAGCCCGAAGGGCATCACCAAGTATTCATACTGCCCATCTCTGGTGTTAAATGCCGTCTTCCATTCGTCTCCCTCACGGATGTGAATCAGGTTATAGGCTCCTCGCAGATCAAGCTTAGTAAACACTCTCGCTCCCCGTAGCCTATCGAACAGTTCCGATATCAGGGGTAGAGGAAACTTGTTCTTAACGGTTATGGCGTTAAGACCCCTGTAATCGATGCATGGACGTAATTCTCCATTCTTCTTTTGGACGTAGAAGAATCCCGCTCCCACCGGAGACACCGACGTCCTAATGAATCCTCTTCCCAGATACTCCCTGATATACTGAGACATGGCTTCTGTCACTGGGAGAGATAGGGGGTAGACTCGACCCCGGGGAGGCTCAGCACCGGGCAAAAGGTCAATAGGACAGTCGTAAGGGCGGTGCGGCGGAAGGGTATCAGCCGCCTTCTTGGAGAAAACGTCTGCATACTGCTGGTACGGCTTGGGAAGCGAGGAGAGATCTGCGGGAACCTCAGAGGTAGCGACCTGTATGCAGTCCCTCAGACACCTACCCTCGCAGGACTTGCTCCAACTGAGGATTTTTCCCGAGGACCACTCTATGTGAGGAGAGTGAGCTCGTAACCAGGGAACTCCTAGGAGGACCTGGTCGATACTTTCGGGCATAACAAGAAGATACAGCATCTCCTGATGAGAAGGAGACAGTGAGAGTTTTAGGCGTTGGGTTCCTGACTCTGCACAGCAGGAATCCAGAGCCTTGCACCCAGCGGTCTCCCATTCTTCTTCGGACGCAGTGGAGCCTGCTCAGCAGATTCATCGGTCCCGGTGCTCAGCCCAGGCCAACTCCGTGGGTTTGCTTGCTGCTGCCACCTGTGACACAGTTATGACAATGCATGTTGCTCAGCAGTGAGATTCTCCAGGTACTAAGTCCTCATGTCGGGCCACTGAGCATGCCCGTGGAGTGATCTCCCATTGGAGATCGAGGGTCACGTGCTCAGGTCCTGCTCGTGTTCGGATTGGCCCATCCGAGAAGCCAGGAAGGTCTCGGACGCCTGTGGCTATAAAAGGTTTGCATGGCCGCTCGCCCATGCGCTAGTTTAGAGTGTATTTACAGACAATGTGGAGTGAGTGATGTATGCACGTATGAATGTCTCTGGTGAATGACTCATTAAGAAACCCCTACCCTTGGTACGCATATGTTATGCAGCCTAGCCTGCTAGCGCCCAGGCTTAGGCGTAGGTAGGTCTGAGGTTGAGTCAGGCATCTGGCCTCACCAGGAACTCAGCATGCCTCAGTGCACATGCTCCATAGCCAGGGTCTATAGCGCCGCGCTTTCAGTGGGCCTAGAAGGACTCTAACCCCGTGTCCTTGGGGTAGAGTTCTGTGGCCGTACACAGTGCGCTCTTTTGGCCGAGCTCTGTGAGTTAACAGGCTCCGGCATCTACTTTCAGTGGTGGTGCGGCTCTGTGCAGTAACAGAGTTTGCCCTGTTCACATTGGGTGACGTAACCCACGTGTGACTGGTTTCCCACCACTTAATTCTTCCACCATTACTTAGCAGCAGTGTACCACCTCTGCACGGTGGACCCCGGGATGCGAACGCACCTACTATTTTATAATTTGGTGCTTTCTGCCAGCCCTAACATTGAGTCTCAGTGGAGCCTTCTGGTGGGTGATTTGGGACGGGAGTGTCGCACCATTCACCACTCTGATAGTGACTGGTTGAGGTAGCAGGACCAAGGGGATTGCGTGTTGTTGGGCGAAGGCAGACGACATGAAATTGCCCTCCGCCCCAGAGTCCACGCAAACCTCCATATCAGAGTGGAAGAATTGAACTCTAACACTCTTTAAACTTGGAGCTTGGAGGAGAAAGTCGCTGTGTCTAGTAGGCCCCCTCCGATGACCTCTAGACATGAGGGTTTCCCGACCGCTGTTGGCACTGGTTAGCAACGTGCCCAGTCTGCTGACAATGGAAACAGACTGGAGATACCCGTGCAGGCCGGGACTTGGACCCCGTGCGGGACACCTCCATGGCCTCTGGAGTCTTGGATGGCTGACCGGGAGATTCCAGTGGTCTAGCAAAATTTGGCGCCAACCTATATCGTTGGCTGGACTTGGAGCGCTCCAGCCCTCGCTCGGTGAAGCGAATGTTAATTCATGTGGCGACCGTAATGAGCTCCTCCAAAGTGGTGGGCAGCTCACTGGTAGCCAGGGCGTCTTTGACATGATCAGCCAGGCCTCTCCAGAATATAGGTATGAGAACCTTATCTGGCCACTCCAGCTTGGAGGCCAGAATTCTGAAGAGGATGGCATACTGGCTGACCAGAGACGGACCCTGGGTTAAGGCCAGCAACTGAAGCGCGGTGTCGTGCGTGACCCGAGGTCCCAGGAACACCTGCTTCAGAGTGAGCAGAAAATGGGTGGCACTCTGTACCAGGGGATCCCCAGGCTCCCACAGCAGGGTGGCCCACTCCAAGGCCTTGCCCGACAGGAGGGAGATGATAAATCCCACCTTGGCCCGCTCAAAGGGAAATCGTGTGGCCAGCAACTCCAGGTGAATGGAGCACTGACTCACAAAATCCCTGCATGTTGCACTATCACCCGAGAACTTCTCGGGCAGCGGAAGGCGAGACAAGGTCGGGGAAGGGCAGGCCGTGGAGACACGGGCGACAGCCTCTGTAGGTGCTTGAACAGCGACCGAAGTAACATCCGCAGATGAGGTGGAACACTCTAGCGCTGCCAACCTACCCTCCAGCTGCTGGATGTACCTGTGCAGTCGTTGTTCGTCCACCATAACTAGCAAGACCCTGGCGCTAGGATAATGTTAGGGCTGGTGGAACGCAATTATAAATAATAGTAGGTGCGTTCACAGCCCAGGGTCCACCGTGCAGAGGTGGTACACTGCTGCTAGGTAATGGCGGAAGAATAGAGCGGCGTGAAAACAGTCACACGTGGGTAACGTCACCCAGTGTGAACAGGGGCGAACTCTGTTGACTCACAGAGTCGCACAGCCGCTGAACGCAAATACCAGAGCCTGTTTAGCTCACAGAGCCCGGCCAAAAAGCGCACAGAAAGCGGCCACAGAACTCTACCCCATGGACACGGGGTTATAGCTCCTCTAGGCACTCTGAGCGCATGGCGCGCTGCCGCGAACGCCGCTATAGACGCTGGCTACAGAGTGTAGAGCATGTGCACTGTGGCATGCCGAGTCACTGATGGGTACTAATGCCTGACTCCGACTCTGCCCTACCTACACCTAAGCCTGAGCGCTAGCAGGCTAGGCTGCACAACACATGCGTACCAAGGGTAGGGGTTTCATAATGAGTCATTCACCAGAGACATTCATACGTGCATACATCACTCTCTCCACATAGCCTGTAAAAACAGTGTATCCTAGCGCATGGCCGAGCGGCCATGCGGACCTTTTATAGCCACGAGCGTCCGGGACCTTCCTGGCTTCTCGGATGGGCCAATCCAAACAGGAGCAGGACCTGAGCACGTGACCTTCGATCTCCAATGGGAGATCACTCCACGGCATGCTCAGTGGCCCGACATGGGGACTTAGTCCCTGGTGAATCTCACTGCTGAGCAGCAGGTATTGCCATAGCTGTGCCAGAGGTGGCAGCAGCAGCAAGCAAACCCGCAGAGCTGGTCTGGGCAGAGCGCCTGGACCGACGAGTTTGCTAAGCAACCTCCTCTGCGGCTGGAGAGGAATGGAAGACCGCTGGAAGTAAGGCTTGGGATTCTCGCTGGGCAGCGACAAAAATCTGACGCCTAACAGAAATTCAACACAGCCCAAGCCAGGGCTGGCTGACCACACAAAATGCTGAATAGACCAAACCAAATGTGAGCATAAGCAGAGAACAACTTAGCTTGAGAAGGCAGGAACTGAGCTGGAGACTAAGACCTCAGGTGGCAGGAAAAAATCACCAGCATGGGAAGTCAGATGTCTTAAATCCAGTCTGAGACTCCAGATGTCCAATCCTCATTATCAGGTGGCAGGTCTCTGTTAATTAGATCAGCTTCATTACCTCCTGCCACCACCAGAGGGAGCCCAGAAAGAGAACTCACAACTCCTCTGTCAGCACAACCAGCTCACTCGCCAGAAACCAGAGGCAGACCAGAAAATGAGTTCACAACACGATACTGTTTGAAAATATGACAGCTCAATATGGTGCATGTGGAAATGTCCGTATATGTATTTACAGAGTCTCACAGACACACGCTGATAAGAACAGCAGATATAAAATACTGTTTGAGAATCGGACAGCTCAAAACGGTGTATGGAGAAATAGATATGTCCGTATACATATTTACAGAGTGTCATACACACACGCTGACTCTGTGTAGATGTGACCGTAATAAGAACAGCAGATATACAATACTGTTTGAGAATCAGACAGCTCAATACGGTGTATGGAGAAATGGAAATGTCTCTATATGTATTTACGGAGTGTCGCACACATACGTTGACCCTGTGTAGATGTGACCGCAATAAGAACAGCAGATGTCCGATACTGTTTGAGAATCGGACACCTCTATACGGTGTATGTATGGAAAAATGTTAATCTCCATGTATTTTTTACGGAGTCACACAAATATAGCATGTATTTGTCCGTGATACCAGCCAGTACACGGTAGTGTGAGGAGCGTACACCTCTATACGGTGTGTGCAAAAATTTACGCTCAGTAACTACTATGCAGAAAAAAGGAATAAAAGTATTTTTTGCTTTGAAAAAAGCAGTCTGCACAGCAGTGTGCACACAGCAGTGCAGCTATCAGGTAGCCTTATAAGGGAGCCTAATAACCACCAGCGCTGCTGCACACAAAAGTGTGAAAAAACGAACGTTTGCTAACTGTGCAGAGAAAAGGAAAAGTATTTTTGCTTTTAAAAAAGCACTCTGCACAGCAGTGTGCAAACAGCAATGCAGCTATCAGGGAGCCTTATAAGGCAGCTTAATCACCAACAGAGCTGCTGCACACAAATATATCCTCCCCTGTCACTGCACACTGTACTGTTGTGTTGTACAGTGAAAATCGTTATCAGCAGAGGCACTTTTTTTTTTCCTGCCTTAACACTCTCCCTATTGAGAATAAGCAGCAGCAACCTCTCCCTATGCTAAGATCGGCAGAAGTAAGATGGCGGTCGGCGGTCACGGCCTTTCATAGCCACTGTGACGCCACACAAAGCCAGCCAATCACTTGAATGCCCTTCTCTAAGATGGTGGGGGCCGCTGCCTATGTACTCGTGTTGCCCACAGTGTGCGTCCTTGATGATTGCCTGAGAAAAAGCGTTGGAAGCATTGTGGGAAACGTAACTTTGGCGGTCAAGTCGGCGACCTCATGTCCGGCCTCACGCTGTGGTCGGGTTTGATCGTCGAAACCCGACTTTAGCCAAAGTCGGCAACTTCTGAATTTGGCCGACCTGTTTCGCTCAACTCTAGTCCAAAGTAAATATGTCCAATTCCATAATCAATATCTGAAATATGTGGTTTACAACCTTGCCATAATGCAACTGTCCAAGTTTAAAAGATGGGAGAATGAGGTGCTGCGTGCACAGCCTCAGTGACTAGCGGTGACGTCATCGAGGTTACCACAGGTGACTGAGCTTACATTCCTGCTGACATTTCACTGTAAGCCAGGAGGATGAACTGCGTTGACCTCAATAAGATCAACAAGAGCACCGTGAGAATCTTCAATGGACTTGGGGCTCCATTACTAACCTTACAGCGTGGGAACCATGATCTTACCGCCAATCAGAACTGCAGGTGTTTTTTGCTCTATCATGCAGATAACAGCATAGAAAACACCGGAACAGTAAGGCTAGTTTCACACTAGCGTTTTGGAGCGCAGCGACGGCCTGCGCACGGCCGCCGCTAAGCCCCGCCCCCTGCAGCGCCCCCGCCAGTAGCTCCGCCCACCGGCGCATGACGCTGCATGCGCCCTGCGTCCCCTATCTTTATCACAGGGGGCGCAGGCCGTGCACAGTATGTGTTTGGCGGCGCATGCGTCCTTTTGACGGTGCGCTGACCTGCGCCAAACGCAACCTGCTGCATTTTGGTTGTGTCGGCGCACCGTCAAAAAGGCGCATGCGCCGCCAAACGCATACTGCGCACGGCCTGCGCCCCCTTTGATAAAGATAGGGGACGCAGGGCGCATGCGGGCGCGGCAGGGGGCGGGGCTTAGCGGCGGCCGTGCGCAGGCCGTCGCTGCGCTCCAAAACGCTAGTGTGAAACTAGCCTAACATGGACTTCCTGCAGAAGTCCATGTTTGGGGTCCATGCACGAACACTGGGTTTTTGGTATGGATCCCCAAATTTTACTTTTCATATTCGCCCATCTCTGATCTGCTCCTTTCATCTTCTGGACTTATTTATTCTTAGAATTCTAGATTCACTGGTACAATTTTTAGGGAAAACAGATTTTCACCATTATTTAGATAGAAGATGACAGTTGGTCCTCATAACATTCTACGAAAAATTGTAACTGTACTTACAGATTAACGTTCACCAGAATGTGTTTTTCTCTCTTTAAGGCCAGAGTCACACTAGCAAGAAATACAGACGAATGCTATGCGATAAAAAAATCGCATAGCACTCAGACCAATGTTAATCTATGGGGCAGCTCCCTTCATCCATTATTTTCTTTGCCGTATTATATGTGCGAAGGAAATCGCAGCATGCTGCGACTTGCACCGTATTACGCCCGAGACTCGCCAAAGTCTATGGACGCGAGAAAAAAACGGATTACACATGGACCATCAGTGTGACTTGCGAGAAATATGCACTATAGAAAATCCGGCAATTCAGGGCTCTATACTGTAAAATCACACTGACAGGTTAAAATAGAATAGAGAGAATACATGTATACAGTGGGGCAAAAAAGTATTTAGTCAGTCAGCAATAGTGCAAGTTCCACCACTTAAAAAGATGAGAGGCGTCTGTAATTTACATCATAGGTAGACCTCAACTATGGGAGACAAACTGAAAAAAAAAAATCCAGAAAATCACATTGTCTGTTTTTTTTTTCATTTTATTTGCATATTATGATGGAAAATAAGTATTTGGTCAGAAACAAGCAATCAAGATTTCTGGCTCTCACAGACCTGTAACTTCTTCTTTAAGAGTCTCCTCTTTCCTCCACTCATTACCTGTAGTAATGGCACCTGTTTAAACTTGTTATCAGTATAAAAAGACACCTGTGCACACCCTCAAACAGTCTGACTCCAAACTCCACTATGGTGAAGACCAAAGAGCTGTCAAAGGACACCAGAAACAAAATTGTAGCCCTGCACCAGGCTGGGAAGACTGAATCTGCAATAGCCAACCAGCTTGGAGTGAAGAAATCAACTGTGGGAGCAATAATTAGAAAATGGAAGACATACAAGACCACTGATAATCTCCCTCGATCTGGTGCTCCACGCAAAATCCCACCCTGTGGGGTCGTAATGATTACAAGAACGGTGAGCAAAAATCCCAGAACCACGCGGGGGGACCTAGTGAATGAACTGCAGAGAGCTGGGACCAATGTAACAAGGCCTACCATAAGTAACACACTACGCCACCATGGACTCAGATCCTGCAGTGCCAGACGTGTCCCACTGCTTAAGCCTGTACATGTCCGGGCCCGTCTGAAGTTTGCTAGAGAGCATTTGGATGATCCAGAGGAGTTTTGGGAGAATGTCCTATGGTCTGATGAAACCAAACTGGAACTGTTTGGTAGAAACACAACTTGTCGTGTTTGGAGGAAAAAGAATACTGAGTTGCATCCATCAAACACCATACCTACTGTAAAGCATGGTGGTGGAAACATCATGCTTTGGGGCTGTTTCTCTGCAAAGGGGCCAGGACGACTGATCCGGGTAAGAATGAATGGGGCCATGTATCGTGAGATTTTGAGTGCAAACCTCCTTCCATCAGCAAGGGCATTGAAGATGAAACGTGGCTGGGTCTTTCAACATGACAATGATCCAAAGCACACCGCCAGGGCAACGAAGAAGTGGCTTCGTAAGAAGCATTTCAAGGTCCTGGAGTGGCCTAGCCAGTCTCCAGATCTCAACCCTATAGAAAACCTTTGGAGGGAGTTGAAAGTCCGTGTTGCCAAGCGAAAAGCCAAAAACATCACTGCTCTAGAGGAGATCTGCATGGAGGAATGGGCCAACATACCAGCAACAGTGTGTGGCAACCTTGTGAAGACTTACAGAAGACGTTTGACCTCTGTCATTGCCAACAAAGGATATATCACAAAGTATTGAGATGAAATTTTGTTTCTGACCAAATACTTATTTTCCACCATAATATGCAAATAAAATGAAAAAAAAACAGACAATGTGATTTTCTGGATTTTTTTTTCTCAGTTTGTCTCCCATAGTTGAGGTCTACCTATGATGTAAATTACAGACGCCTCTCATCTTTTTAAGTGGTGGAACTTGCACTATTGCTGACTGACTAAATACTTTTTTGCCCCACTGTATATATATATATATATATATATATATATATATATATATGTCACCGTGCAGTCTATATATATGTCATTGCGACACAAACACACACACACACACACATACAGTCATGGCCAAAAGTATTGACACCCCTGCAATTCTGTCAGATAATACTCAGTTTCTTCCTGAAAATGATTGCAAACACAAATTCTTTGGTATTATTATCTTCATTTAATTTGTCTTAAATGAAAAAACACAAAAAGAATTGTCCTAAAGCCAAATTGGATATAATTCCACACCAAACATAAAAAAGAGGGTGGACAAAAGTATTGGCACTGTGCGAAAAATCATGTGATGCTTCTCTAATTTGTGTAATTAACAGCACCTGTAACTTACCTGTGGCACCTAACAGGTGTTGGCAATAACTAAATCACACTTGCAGCCAGTTGACATGGATTAAAGTTGACTCAACCTCTGTCCTGTGTCCTTGTGTGTACCACATTGAGCATGGAGAAAAGAAAGAAGACCAAAGAACTGTCTGAGGACTTGAGAAACCAAATTGTGAGGAAGCATGAGCAATCTCAAGGCTACAAGTCCATCTCCAAAGACCTGAATGTTCCTGTGTCTACCGTGCGCAGTGTCATCAAGAAGTTTAAAGCCCATGGCACTGTGGATAACCTCCCTAGATGTGGCCGGAAAAGAAAAATTGACAAGAGATTTCAACGCAAGATTGTGCGGATGTTGGATAAAGAACCTCCACTAACATCCAAACAAGTTCAAGCTGCCCTGCAGTCCGAGGGTACAACGGTGTTAACCCGTACTATCCGTCGGCATCTGAATGAAAAGGGACTGTATGGTAGGAGACCCAGGAAGACTCCACTTCTTACCCCAAGATATAAAAAAGCCAGGCTGGAGTTTGCCAAAACTTATCTGAAAAAGCCTAAAACATTTTGGAAGAATGTTCTTTGGTCAGATGAGACAAAAGTAGAGCTTTTAGGGCAAAAGCATCAACATAGAGTTTACAGGAGAAAAAAGAGGCATTCAAAGAAAAGTACACGGTCCCTACAGTCAAACATGGTGGAGGTTCCCTGATGTTTTGGGGTTGCTTTGCTGCCTCTGGCACTGAACTGCTTGACCGTGTGCATGGCATTATGAAGTCAGAAGACTACCAACAAATTTTGCAGCATAATTTAGGGCCCAGTGTGACAAAGCTGGGTCTACCTCAGAGGTCATGGGTCTTCCAGCAGGACAATAACCCAAAACACACTTCACAAAGCACTAGAAAATGGTTTGAGAGAAAGCACTGGAGACTTCTAAGGTGGCCAGCAATGAGTCCAGACCTGAATCCCATAGAACACCTGTGGAGAGATCTAAAAATGGCAGTTTGGAGAAGGCACCCTTCAAATATCAGGGACCTGGAGTAGTTTGCCAAAGAAGAATGGTCTAAAATTCCAGCAGAGCATTACCGGATGCGGTTGGTCGTAGTTATTTTGGCTAAAGGTTGTGCAACCAAGTATTAGGCTGAGGGTGCCAATACTTTTGTCTGGCCCATTTTTGGAGTTTTGTGTGAAATGATCAATGTTTTGCTTTTTGCTTCATTTTCTTTTGTGTTTTTTCATTTAAGACAAATTAAAAGAAGATAATAATACCAAAGAATTTGTGTTTTCAATCATTTTCAGGAAGAAACTGAATATTATCTCACAGAATTGCAGGGGTGTCAATACTTTTGGCCATGACTGTATATATATATATATATATATATATATATATATATATATATATTGTGGTGTGGCTAAGGGTTGTATAATCGATGGGAGATGTGTCTCAGAGATAGCTTGTCTCCGTAATGTAAGGCATAATAGATATTGCTATATTACTAATGTTTTGCAAGGACCTGTGGTGAGGTAACAGTCACGTGACCAGTCAGCTGCTGGGTTCGTGGGTGTGGCTACACCCTTATAATGTAGCCTGCTCCTGAACCAGGCAGTTATAGGTGGGGAAGAGTAAGCCTCCCTTGTGGCTGAGACTCCAGGTCTGAGTCAGAAGCCACGGACATTTGTGTTCTTTTTGCCTAAGCTAAAGGCTATTTTTGGTGATACGCTGCTTTGTGGGTTTATGACGCAAATATACCTCATGAACTTTGGAAGAACCTATCTCATGATTGTCTCCCGCTGCACCTGAGCAAGTCGAATCACTACAATTGGTGTTAGACGTGCTGACAGCGATCCCAGCAGAGAAGTGAGACAGTTGCTGCATGTCCTGGGTAAAGTTTTCAGCAAGGCAGCAAGCACTACTTGAAATAATGGAGGACCTGCTGAAACACCTGGTCCAGGCCCAGACACAGCAACATGAGACCATGTTGTTACAGCAGATCCAACAGAGCCAGCAGGAGCAACGGCAGCAGTTCCAGCAGAGCCTGCAGGAGCAATGGAAGCAGATGCAGCTTCTGGCCACCACCATCCAGAAGGGCAGGACGAGCGCCCCAACCCCATGTCCGGCTGATGCCACCCACGTTGGGAAGGCGGTAAGACGTGCATTACAAAAAATGACCCCTGAGGATGATGTTGAGGCCTTCCTGATGGTGTTTGAGAGGGTGGCTGAGAGGGAAAAACATCAGCCAAAGCAATGGGCAGACGTACTGGCCCCATACCTGAGGGGGGATCCCCAGAACGCGTACTATGACATGACTGCACAAGACATCAAGGAGTATCCCAAACTAAAAGAGGAAATTCTCGCACGTTTGGGGGTGACAATGACTATCAGGGCACAGTGAGTTCACCGCTGGGCCTATCACCTGGACAAACTGCCGCGCTCCCGAATGTTCGACCTGTTGCACGTGGTCCAGAAATGGCTACAGCCAGAGTCATCTTCCGCTGCACCGATGTTAGAGCAAGTGGTAAAGGATCGGTTTGTGCATTCCCTTCCGAGACCCCTACAGACTTGGGTTGCCCAGGGGGATCCCCAGAATGCCAATGAACTGGTCGGACTGGTCGAGAGATGCCAGGGGATGGAAGGCTCCATGGGGAAGCAACCCATTCCGCATTGGGGGTTCCAGCAGGGGGCGGAGTCCCAAAAAGGGGTGGAGCATCCAAAGTCAAAAGGGGCGGGGAGGCGGTGCCCAAGGTCCTCACGGGTGATATTATTTGCTGGAAGTGCCACGGGCCAGGACATATAGCTGTCCGTTGTCCCCAGACCACCGAGCAGATGGACTGCAGCATGGGATGCCGTAGTTCATACTATGCATATTCAGTTTGCAGTGTGAACTCTTCACCCAACGAGGGTCCGCAAGCGTGTCCCGTGAAGGTGAATGGTCGAGCAGTAATGGCGCTGCTAGACTCCGGAAGCTTAGTCTCTTGTGCGGGCCATCTTCCTCTCAGACTACTCCCAGGTAAAAAGGTCAGTGTTCAGTGCATACATGGTGATGCAAAAGACTACCCTATGGCCAGGATGAACATTGAAATGGCGCATGGCACCCCGAGTCCCATGAAGTTGGCGTCGTTCGGGACTTGTTGCATCCTATAATTATAGGCTGGGATTTTTGTCTGTTTTGGGATCTGTGGGGTAATGGTTCTGAGATTATTAGCAAGAGCAGGGAACCAATGAACCCTAATAAGGTATCACCGCCATCAGAGGTAGACGGGTTTCCTTTATGTGTCCTTGTTGGGGATGAGGAGGAAGGGTCCTCTGTATCTGACATTCCGGAGTTAGGAGTGGCCGGTGAGAATTTTGGGACTGCTCAACATAGGGACCCAACACTGAGAGAAGCCTTCAACAATGTCACCATCTTTAATGGGTGCACAAGAGCCGTGGGCGGACACAAGGTTTCCCTATTTTATGATGAGTGGGGCATTGTTATACCGGTTCACGAAAATAAGGGAGGAGGTGGTAGAGCAGTTAATAGTACCAGGCCCCTATAGACAGAAAGTGTTGGACATGGCCCCCATTCACACATCTTGGGGGAACACCTGGGGGTGGAAAAAATGCAAGAACGGATTGTACAGAGGTTCTATTGGCCTGGGTGTCACCGGGAAATAGCAAACTATTGTAGTTCCTGCCCGTCATGTCAGTTAACTGCCCCACATCTCATTTTCAGAACCCCCTTGTGCCACTGCCCATTATTGAGGTGCCATTTGAGAGAATTGCCATGGACTTGGTCGGTCCCTTAGTTAAATCAGCCCGGGGCCATCAGTACATAATAGTCATCCTGGACTATGCCACCTGCTATCCTGAAGCAATTTCCCTGAGAAATTCGTCCGTGAGGTCTCCTAAATATATCCAAGGAAACCTGGGAAGCCAAAGTCATGCCCCACAGAAGCGTCATTGAGCATGTGGCACTGATGCAGCAGAGGGTTGCGAAGGTGATGCCCATTGTTAAAGAACATCTCCGCCAGGCACAAGAGACTCAGGCCAGGGTCTACAACCAGTCAGCAAGAGTGAAGCAGTTCAATCCGGGAGACCGAGTTCTCATGCTAATTCCAACAGTGGAGAGTAAGTTCTTGGCCAAGTGGCAAGGGCCGTATGAGGTGGTGGAGAAGCTTGGAGACGTAGACTACAAGAACCACCAACCCGGAAGACGGAAGCCATACCAGGTTTACCATGTCAACCTCATCAAGCCGTGGCAAGATAGAGAGCCAGCGGTAACTCTGTGCTTGCTGGGCAGCCTAGAAGGGGAGGTTGGAGCGGTTACCATAGCGGAGACGCTATCGAAGGCCCAGAAACAGCAGTGCAGGGAGTTACTCCAGAAAAACAGGCACCTGTTTTTTCAGAGTTGCCGGGGTGCACGAAGGTTGTGGAACATGAAGATCTGACCGAGCCACATGTGCGGGTGAACGTGAAGCCATATCGAATTCCTGAGGCCCTTCGAGAGGTAATCTCCAGGGAGGTGCAGCGTATGTTGAAGCTCAGGGTCATTGTGGAATTCAAGAGCGACTGGTCGAGCCCGATTGTCCTGGTCCCAAAACCTGATGGTGAATGGAGGCTCTGCAACGATTACCAAAAGCTGAATGAGGTCTCCAAGTTCGACACTTATCCCATGCCACGTGTTGATGAACTCATCGAGAGACTTGGACCTGCCAGGTACATAACCACCTTGGATCTGACAAAGGGATATTGTACCCATGGCATAGGAAGCCAGGGAGAAGACAGCATTTTCTACACCAGACGGGTGATTCCAGTATGTCCAGATGCCGTTTTGCCTGCAGGGAGCTTCGGCAACCTTCCAGAGGGCTATGGATAGAATCCTTGCACCTCATAAGCTATACCCTGCCGCATATCTGGATGATATCGTCATCTTTACCCCGGACTGGGAGACTCACCCCGAAAAGGTCCAATCAGTGTTTGATGCTCTAAGGGAGGCGGGGTTTACAATAAACCTGAAGAAGTGCGCCTTGGGTAAAGAAGAAGCCAAGTACCTTGGATATGTAGTGGGGCGGGGCGAAATCAAACCCCAAATCAATAAAGTGGAGGCAATTCAAACATGGCCGAGACCTTGCTCCAAAAAGCAAGTTAAAACCTTTCTGGGGATCGTGGGATACTACAGGAGGTTTATCCCAAACTTTGCCATGATGGCTGTGCCTCTAACTGATCTGCTTAAGGGGACAAATTCCGTAATGGTCAGATGGTTTGAAGAGGCGGAGTGAGCCTTCCAAAAAATGAAAGGGGCTCTATGTAAGCAACCCGTGCTGGTGGCCCCAGACTTTAAAAAAGAGTTCATCCTTCAGACAGATGCCTCAGATGTCCGGGTAGGTGCAGTCCTCTCCCTGGAGATGCATGGGGAGGAGTGTCCTGTCCTCTACCTGAGTAGGAAGCTATCTTCATGCGAAAAGAATTACTCAGTCTTAGAGAAATAGTGTTTGGCCATAAAGTGGGCAGTGGATACATTACAGTACTACCTGGTAGGGCATAAGTTTAGATTAACATCCAACCATGCCCCACTCAGAGGGATGAGGGAAACAAAGGGTAAGAATGCTAGGGTCACCCGCTGGTTCTCAGCCCTGCAAGACTTCAGCTTCCATGTAGAGCATAGGGCCGGGAATCTACATGGGAATGCCGATGCCCTTTCAGGAATCCCTTGCCTGGTAGGTGAAAGTGCCAAGCCCCATGGCAAGCCCCACGGCTTTAGGCAGAGGGGGAGGTATGTGGCGTGGCTAAGGGTTGTATAATAGATGGGAGATATGTGTCTCAGAGATAGCTTGTCTCCGTAATGTAAGGCATAATAGATATTGCTAGAGATGAGCGACTTTGCCTTTTTTCGGGTCGAGTCGGGTTTCATGAAACCCGACTTTCGCAAAAGTCGGGTCGAACGCAATTGGCCGATTATCATAAAAAGTCGAAGGCTGACTGAAACACGAAAGCCAATGCAAGTCAATGGGGAAGAAAAGTCGGCAGTGAGTGGAGGACAGGAAACACCTACAGTGCCCATTTTAATGCCAAAAACATCAATTCTTATTACATAAGCTTCTCAACCTTAATTTACTTTAAAATAATAGTTAGGCATTGAAAACTGGGAGTTATTTGGCTAAAGTTGTGGGGGGGTAGGTCTGGCTCCAGATTTTCGTGGGCCCAGGAAAAAGAGTGTCAATGGGCTCCTTTAACACATGCACAATTCATGATCCTCTGATATGGCAGAGAAATAGCGGTATAGTACAATGAAAAATACCTCACTTCTTACATCACATGACTGATATCCATTTTAAATTCTCCCATAGCTCCAAAAACGGACAGTATGTTACTCCATACAGTATTATGGCCACCGCATAATGCGCTATACAGAGTAATGAGGCCCATATATTTCTCCATACAGAACCATTGGTCCCATATAATGTTCAATACAGTATATGATGAGCTCCACATAATGCTACAGTATATGTTGGTCCCCATGGATGAAGCTCCACTGTCTTATGGGCCCAAATAATGCTCCATATATAATGGGCCCCATTTCTAATGCTCCAGTGTATAATGGGCCCTGTAAATGCTGCTCCAGTGTCTGATGTCCACCTTTGGAATGCTCCAGTGTATGGTGGGCCCCATATATCAGTCTCCAGAGTATAGTGTTCCCCAAAAATTGCTCCCAACCTTTAAAACAATTAAATTAGTCTCCTCGCTAGGGAATCCCTGTACTAATCTGGACTCCTCGTCGTCCCCATCTTCCATCTCTCTGCACTTGGACTGTTTAGGCAGAGGGCATACAGACGGGATGTCATTGCGCTCTCTGACCAGAATGTCACTGTCAGGAAACGCGGGAAGGTGGAGCAATCGCTGCAGCTTCTGCATCCGACTGGAGTGTATGGGTGACCGGCGGATGTGCGAGCACAGTCTTCACACCTTATGGAGCAGGGGTGTTAACTCCGGATAATTATTGAGGAAGCACTGCACCACCAGGTTCAAGGTGTGAGCCAGGCAAGGTATGTGCCTGAGTTTTGAAAGGGCTATGGCTGCCGCAAAATTCTGGCCGTTATCACTAACTACCTTGCCTGCCTCAAGATGTAGACTGCCCAGCCATGACTCAGTTTGTCGCTGCAAGTAGTCGGCCAGTACCTCCGTGTTGTGTCTGTTGTCGCCCAAACACATCATCTTCAACACAGCCTGCTGACGCTTACCACTAGCTGTTTGATAATGGGACACCTTGTGTGCAACATTGGCAGCTGCGGATGGAGTGCTCATGCGACTGCGCTCTGTGGATGAGATTTCGCTTCTGGAGGAGGAGGGTCGAATGCCTACAGCCAACTGTTTCCTATACCGTGGGCTAGGCAGCACTGTCCCACCGCCGCTGTCCACTGTGGACCCTGCATCCACCACATTAACCCAGTATGCAGTGATGGACATGTAACGGCTCTTGCCATGCCTACTGGACCATGCATCTGTTGTGAGGTGCACCTTTCAACTCACTGTTTGCTTGAGTCCATGGACAATGCGGTCTTTTACATGTAGGTGGAGGGCTGGGATGGCTTTTCGAGAAAAGAAGTGGAACTGCGTAGGCCATGAGCTCGCAGAAAGCTTCGCTTTCAACCAACCGGTAAGGCATCATCTCTAACGAGATTAGTTTGGCAATGTGGGCATTCAAACACAGTGTACGTGGATGAGAGGATGAGTGCTTTCTTGTCCTACTCATAGTCTCTGGTAGGGTGAGCTGGACTTGAGAGCTGCATATGGTGGAACTAGCGGTGGACATGGCGGACTGAGAGAGGGTTGGTGATGGTGAAGGTGATGGTGTTGGTGGTCTTGCTGATGGCCTAGATTCAGTCTTTTGTAACAATAACATTGTGATTCCCTGACTGCTTTGGCCTTGCGACGACACCTCAACATTTGCTGCTGGTGGTGTGCTAACCGGTGGGCTTACAGTGGGGGAAGCGATGTAGCCTAGCTGACTACCTTCATTCAGAGCAGGTGCACATGTGGTACGTGAGCTTTGGTAGTCCATCCACGCTTGCAAGTGCATGGTGGTTAAATGTCTAAGCATGCAACTGGTATTCAAATTTCTCAGATTTTTCCCTCGGCTAAAGGTCTTTGTGCACTTCTTACAGATAACCTTTGCCTGATCATTAGGATTTTGTTCAAAAAAGTGCCACACTGCACTCTTCCTATTATGGAAGACATTTTGAGGCCTTGCACGCTGGGCAAATTTGACCATCTGGCCAAGCTGTCCTGCAACTATTTTGGTTCTTGTAACCCGTTTTTGGACTGCTACGGGCCTGCTAGATAACAGCTCTTGCGATGTCGATGCCTGCTGCGGATCCTCCTCCTCCTCTTCTGAGCTATTGGCAGCCTCACCCTCTTCCCCCAATGGATGCCAATCTGGGTCAACAACTGGGTCATCCATCACCTCCTCTTCAATTTCATGTGCACCTTCCTCTGTGTCACTGTGTAAGGTGGTATAGTATGCGGGAAGGGGCACCTGAGTTTCATCAGGGTTAGATTCTGGCTGAGTACACTGCGAGGACAATGTAGTACTCTGAGTGAATGTACCAGCAGAAACATCTAGCAGTGGCTGTGCATCAGTGCACTCCATGTCAGATTCATCTTGGACTGGGGAATTCACGATTTGACTTGATAACCCAGGCATGGTATTTGAAAACAGCTCCATGGAGTAATCTGTAGTGTGGCCTGCCGCATCCTTCACTTTTTGTAGGGGTGAAGGACACAAGGAAAGGTTTTGTTCCTGACCAGCAGCCTCCACTGACGACTCAGTGCTTTTATTTTTTGAAACTTCAGAAGAGGAGGAGATAGAGCTGGAGGCTGTGACAGCAAAGAAAGCCAAAACTTGTTCCTGAAGCTCCGGCTTTAAAAGCAGTTTACCTACTCCCAGAAAAGGGAGCCTTCAAGGCCTTGTGGAGCCAGACGATGATGCAGGCTCAACACCTCCTGCCTTAGGTGCTATTGTGCTTTTGCTACTACCAGCAGATGCACCTCCACCACCACCACCATCAGTACCAGCTGGCACGCCCGCCCACTTCCATGGCCTCTTCCACCATACTTCCTCATTTTTGGAAAAATCTACCCAAAATACCACCAGCTATATGGTACTGTAAGCCAAGGTACAAGGTGTATATAGTATTGAGGAGAATTGGAAGCTCCCTAGAGATTTTAGGAGGCTGAACTATTGTCCCAGGCCCACTATAGATTACACCTCAATTTAACAGGCTGAAATAGGCTGGTGTAAGACCAGGTACAAGGTGTGTATATAGTATTGGGGAGAATTGGAAGCTCCCTAGAGATTTTAGGAGGCTGAACTATTATCTCAGGCCCACTATAGATTACACCTCAATTTAACAGGCTGAAGTAGGCAGGTGTATGACCAGGTACAAGGTGTATATATTATTGGGGAGAATGGGAAGCTCCCTAGAGATTTTAGGAGGCTGAACTATTATCTCAGGCCCACTATAGATTACACCTCAATTTAACAGGCTGAAATAGGCAGATGTATGACCAGGTACAAGGTGTATATAGTATTGGGGAGAATTGGAAGCTCCCTAGAGAATTTAGGAGGCTGAACTATTATCTCAGGCACACTATAGATTACACCTCAATTTAACAGGCTGAAATAGGCAGGTTATAAAACACATGTGACATGCACAAATGTGAACAAGTCTGTTGGACAATGTTCACACCACCCACTGACCGAAACACAAACAAAAAGCACAGAATGGCAAATATTCAGAAATACCTTTGTTGTTACCTTTTATCAGCACTTGCTGACTACTGTCATATTTGTTACTGCAAGGTATTTCTGCACATTTGCCATTCTGTGCTTTATGTTTGTGTTTTGAAATAGGCAGGTGTATGACCAGGTACAAGGTGTATATAGTATTGGGGAGAATTGGAACCTCCCTAGAGATTTTAGGAGGCTGAACTATTATCTCAGGCCCACTATAGATTACACCTCAATTTAACAGGCTGAAATAGGCAGGTGTATGACCAGGTACAAGGTGTATATAGTATTGGGGAGAATTGGAAGCTCCCTAGAGATTTTAGGAGGCTGAACTATTATCTCAGGCCCACTATAGATTACACCTCAATTTAACAGGCTGAAATATGCTGGTGTATGACAAAGTACAAGGTGTATATAGTATTGGGGAGAATTGGAAGCTCCCTAGAGATTTTAGGAGGCTGACAATGATGCTCTCAGTCCAAGTATGGCAGCAGGCAGCCTAATAAGCAGGACTACTGCACACAAAAGTGTGTAAAAATGAACGCTTGGTAACTGTGCAGAAAAGAGGAAGAAAAGTATTTTAGCTTTTAAAAAAGCACTGCACAGCAGTGTGCAAACAGCAATGCAGCTATCAGGGAGCCTTATAAGGCAGCCTAATAACCAACAGAGCTGATGCACTAAAATATAGCCTCCCCTGTCACTGCACACAAACTGTTGTGTTGTACAGTGGAAATCGCTATCAGCAGAAGCAGTTTTTTTGTTGGTGACCGATGCCCATGTCATCGCGTTGCCCACAGTGTGCGTCCTCCATCACTGGCTGAAAAAGGGCGCTGGAAGCATCATTTGAAACGCGACTTTGGCGCTCTGGTCGCCGACCTCGTGGCCGACCTCACGCTTTGGTCGGGTTTCATTTCATGAAACCCGACTTCAGCGAAAGTCGGCGACTTATGAATTTGACCGACCCGTTTCGCTCAACTCTAGATATTGCGATATTATTAATGTTTTGCAAGGACCTGTGGTGAGGTCGCAGTCACGTGACCAGTCAGCTGCTGGGTTCGTGGGTGTGGCTACATGCTTATAATGTAGCCTGCTCCTGAACCAGACAGTTGTAGGTGGGGATGACTAAGCCTCCATGTGTACTGAGACTCCCAGTCTGAGTCAGAAGCCACGGACATTTGTGTTCTTTTTGCCTAAGCTAAAGGCTATTTTTGGTAATATGCTGCTTTGTGGGTTTATGACACAAATAAACCTCATTAACTTTGGAAGAACCTGTCTCATGATTGTCTCCCGCTGCACCTGAGCGAGTTGAATCCCTACAATATATTTATATTTCATAGAGATATAGATAGCAGAATAGGTGAAAATTCAATTGTTTGCATCTGTAAAATCAATACAGAACCCGACAGGATATGAGACTTGGTTTACATACAGTAAACCATTGCATATCCGTTAGATTTATATATGTCACTCACTAATCATGTTAGTAGTGTATGTGTGTTAAATTTTGGAGCTGTAGGTGTTAAATTAAAGGATTAATTCACAGAAAAAAACTGGCGTGGGCTCCCGCCCAATTTTCTCCACCAGAGAGGGCAAGCCAGTGACTGAGGGCAAATATTAATAGCAAAGAGAGGGACCATTGATTTTGGGCCCCCAGGTTAAAAGAATCTGCCCCCAGCCACCCCATAAGAGGCACATGTGTAAGATGCGCCAAATCTGGCACTTACCCTCTCTTTTCCCACTGCCATGTAGCAGTGGCATATGGGGTAATAAGGGGTTAATATCACCTTGCAATTGTAAGGTGCCATTAAGCCTGGTTAATAATGGAGAGCTAATGCGACCGGTCAGGCTGTAAACCACAGAGGAATGACAGAGAAGCTGCCGGCGCTGCCTCCCTGCCTGACCAGAGATGAACTGATTAGCGTGGGAAAGTTTCTGAACATTTTACCATGCTGTCAGTTCACTGCGCATCAGGCGGGGAGTCTGCGCAGCCTCAGTGACTACTGCTGACTTCAGTGAGGCTGCGCAGACTTCATGCCTGACCTGAAGTGAACTGACAGCGTGGGAAAGTATTCAGAATCTTTCCCACATTAATCAGTTCATCTCCGGTCAGGCAGGGAGGCTGCGCAGGCAGCTTTTCCTTCATTCCTCTGTAGTTTACAGCCGGGTCGGTCGCATTAGCTCTGCTCCTGGTTGTAAACTATTTAACCCCTTGAGATGGATTGCAGCGTGGGACACGACTCTACGGCGGTCAGGTGTGGGTTATTGTTGGTTTTTATTTTGGATTTTTTTTACTGGAGAACAATGGCTTTGAATGGATTGGGAGTGTAATAAAGATGGAAAAAACTGTATGTTTAGTTATTTCATTAAAAGTATTTTTTCATAATGTGTGAGTGTTTTTCTAACCCCTTTCTGACTAGTGGATTAATAATGGATAGGCGTCTTATTGACATCTCTCCATTATTAACCAGGCTTAATGTCACCTTACAGTATAACTTTCAATATAATAAGACTTCAGCACTATCTAGAAGCATTGGCTATACTTTCTCAGTGTAATAGCTAAGTCTCTTAAGTCCTTATTCATGCTAGTCTCGATGAGCAGAACTTGCATACCAATCCATATATAACTAAAAAGAAAATCCGGCAGTGCATATGTGTATCGTAGAAAGTGTGTCTTTATTAGAACTGCAATCCAGAAAACTGTAACGTTTCGGTCTACTTCTCAGACCTCCATCAGACTAGAGATTTACATGAAAAGAAAAAAAAAACCTGAATCGGAGCCATAAAACGTACATATTCAGTATAAATATAAAAAAGATAATCGTATACAAAATAGCTTGCATAATATTGGCATATATAAATCTCACGGGGTATTCTCTTAATATGAAGGTTGGATGAGATGTGCTGAGTCGGGCACTCCTAATTCATGAAGAGGCATATGCCTGAATCAGTGGCGTGAACTTTTGTGTGCATCTCACCTCAAAAATTACTCTTGTCCCTGCTGGAATAAAATTTGTGGCTAGTGAATGCCTCACTCCTGCCTCTGTTCTGCCTATATTGTTGGAGCTGTGCGAAAAGGCATGACAAAACCAAATGTTGCATCATTGTAGTACAGCCTGGAGTTTGGCCAAAATTCTGTGACTTTTCAACGTTTCTTATGCCATAATACTGGCATAAAAGCTTTGCTGAATAGTATGTATTTATATTCCTACAATTGTAGAAAACTACTGGTTATATAACCTTTTTAATCAGTGTTCTCAAACTCAAGTCCTTAAGACCCACCAACAGGGCATGTTTTGAGGATTTTCTTAGTATTGCACATGTGATGGAATTATTGCCTGTGCAGGTGATACAATTATAACCTCGACAATACTAAAGAAATCCGGAAAACTTGACCTGTTGGTGGCTCTTGAGGACTGGAATTGGAGAACATTGTTTTAGACCTTTCATTAGGTTAAATGACAGTAATTTTTTTTCTTGCATATATATATATATATATATATATATACATATATATGTAATTTTGCCCCTAGGTACATAATGGAGAATAAGTGTATGTATGTATTGGCATCTGCACCGTCGCAGCTACAGCCACAAAATTTTGCACAGTCACACGTCTGGACCCCGAGAACATCATAGGCTATGTTGTGAGGCAAAATTTTAACCCCGTGCATTCCAATTCACCAAACAATTTTTCCCCTATCTATATAATGCGGAAAAAGTGAAAGGAAAAGTGTTGGAGGCAAATTGACAGCTGCCAGATGTGAACAAGGGGGACTTAAAGAATGAGAGCGATGGCGCCAAAGAGTATATACCATACAGTAGCTATGGTGGGGCCCTGACATGGGATACTCACCACACACGGGGATATGAACACATACACAAAACACAAAATGTGCCACACACTACCACATGCTTCAACACATACAGTTGTTGCCAAAAGTATTGACACCCCTGCAATTCTGTCAGATAATACTCAGTTTCTTCCTGAAAATGATTGCAAACACAAATTCTTTGGTATTATTGTCTTCATTTAATTTGTCTTAAATGAAAAAACACAAAAGAGAATGAAGCAAAAAGCAAAACATTGATCGTTTCACACAAAACTCCAAAAATGGGCCAGACAAAAGTATTGGCACCCTCAGCCTAATACTTGGTTGCACAACCTTTAGCCAAAATAACTGCGACCAACCGCTTCCGGTAACCATCAATGAGTTTCTTACAATGCTCTGCTGGAATTTTAGACCATTCTTCTTTGGCAAACTGCTCCAGGTCCCTGATATTTGAAGGGTGCCTTCTCCAAACTGCCATTTTTAGATCTCTCCACAGGTGTTCTATGGGATTCAGGTCTGGACTCATTGCTGGCCAACTTAGAAGTCTCCAGTGCTTTCTCTCAAACCATTTTCTAGTGCTTTTTGAAGTGTGTTTTGGGTCATTGTCCTGCTGGAAGACCCATGACCTCTGAGGGAGACGCAGCTTTCTCACACTGGGCCCTACATTATGCTGCAAAATTTGTTGATAGTCTTCAGACTTCATAATGCCATGCACACGGTCAAGCAGTCCAGTGCCAGAGGCAGCAAAGCAACCCCAAAACATCAGGGAACCTCCGCCATGTTTGACTGTAGGGACCGTGTTCTTTTCTTTGAGTGCCTCTTTTTTTCTCCTGTAAACTCTATGTTGATGCCTTTGCCCAAAAAGCTCTACTTTTGTCTCATCTGACCAGAGAACATTCTTCCAAAACATTTTAGGCTTTTTCAGGTAAGTTTTGGCAAATTCCAGCCTGGCTTTTTTATGTCTCAGGGTAAGAAGTGGGGTCTTCTTGGGTCTCCTACCATACAGTCCCTTTTCATTCAGACGCCGACGGATAGTACGGGTTGACACTGTTGCACCCTCGGACTGCAGGGCAGCTTGAACTTGTTTGGATGTTAGTCGAGGTTCTTTATCCAACATCCGCACAATCTTGCGTTGAAATCTCTTGTGAATTTTTCTTTTCCGTCCACATCTAGGGAGGTTAGCCACAGTGCCATGGGCTCTAAACTTCTTAATGACACTGCGCACGGTAGACACAGGAACATTCAGGTCTTTGGAGATGGACTTGTAGCCTTGAGATTGCTCATGCATCCTCACAATTTGGTTTCTCAAGTCCTCATACAGTTCTTTGGTCTTCTTTCTTTTCTCCATGCTCAATGTGGTACACATAAGGACACAGGACAGAGGTTGAGTCAACTTTAATCCATGTCAACTGGCTGCAAGTGTGATTTAGTTATTGCCAACACCTGTTAGGTGCCACAGGTAAGTTACAGGTGCTGTTAATTACTCAAATTAGTGAAGCATCACATGATTTTTCGAACAGTGCCAATACTTTTGTCCACCCTCTTTTTTATGTTTGGTGTGGAATTATATCCAATTTGGCTTTAGGACAATTCTTTTTGTGTTTTTTCATTTAAGACAAATTAAATGAAGATAATAATAACAAAGAATTTGTGTTTGCAATCATTTTCAGGAAGAAACTGGGTATTATCTGACAGAATTGCAGGGGTGTCAATGCTTTTGGCCACAACTGTATACCACCCTCAGCACACATTTCACCACACAAACACAAAACTCACCACATAAAAGTCAAAACACAAAAGTCACCACTCAAAACTCGCCATGCTTTCCCAGAGCTGTTTAAAAGATGAAAAATGAGCTGTGATTGGTTGCTATCAGCAACAGTTTTCTTTGTAGACAGTTGTGGTAACTGAGGCCTATTATTCTTATAATTTCTATGGTGTTATTGTTCTTCTGTAAAACTGGAAATAACACAATTTATTACCGTGCCAACACAGACCACCCTCTTACACAGACTGCAGGGGGAGCCCAGTATCACACAGGATAGGATTAGATACACAGCTCAGCAGTCAGTATCACACAGGAGAGGATTAGACACATGGCTCAGCAGGCAATATAACACAGGATAGGATTAGATACACAGCTCAGCAGTCAGCATCACACAGGATAGGATTAGATACGCAGCTCAGCACACAGTATCACACAGATTAGTATTAGATACACGGCTCAGCAGACAGTATCACACAGAATAAGATTAGACACATGGCTCAGCAGTCAGTATCACACAGGATAGGATTAGATGCATGGTTTTTATGTGCAATATAATCATTATAATTTGTTACAACTATCCACAGTTGGTTACTATACCCAGGTAACGTCGGGCTCTTCAGCTAGTTAGATATATTAAAATAACCAATGAATTTTGTTCAACTTCACAATTGTGTCCCACTTGTTGTTGATTCTTCACCAAAGATTTACATTTGGTTTCTTTGTGCTTGAAGCATGATATGTGGGAAAAGGTTGACAAGTTTCAGGGGGCCGAATACTTTCGCAAGGCACTATATATATTTATATACACTGCTCAAAAAAATAAAGGGAACACTTAAACAACAGAATATAACTCCAAGTAAGTCAAACTTCTCTGAAATCAAACTGTCCACTTAAGAAGCAACACGGATTGACAATCAATTTTACATGCTGTTGTGCAAATGGAATAGACAACAGATGGAAATTATTGGCAATTATCAAGACTTCCTCAATACGCAGACCACATCTCAGTACCAATGCTTTCTGGCTGATGTTTTGGTCACTTTAGAATGTTGGTTGTGCTTTCAACTAGTGGTAGCATGAGACGGACTCTAAAACCCACACAAGTGGCTCAGGTAGTGCAGCTCATCCAGGATGGCACATCAAGGCTTGCTGTGGCAAGAAGGTTTGCTGTGTCTGTCAGCGTAGTGTCCAGAGTCTGGAGGCACTACCGGGAGACAGGTCAGAACACCAGGAGATGTGGAGGTGGCCGTAGGAGGGTAACAACTCAGCAGCAGGAACGCTACCTCAGCCTTTGTGCAAGGAGGAACAGGAGGAACACTGCCAGAGCTCGGCATAATGACCTCCAGCAGGCCACAAATGAGCATGTGTCTGCACAAACAGTTATAAACCGACTCCATGAGGATGGTCTGAGTGCCCAACATCCACAGATGGGGGTTGTGCTCACAGCCCAACACTGTGCAGGATGCTTGACATTTGCCACACAACACCAGGATTGGCAAATTCACCACTGACGCCCTGTGCTCTTCATAGATGAAAGCAGATTCACACTGAGCACATGTGACAGACAATGACAGAGTCTGGAGATGCCATGGAGAGTGATCTGCAGCCTGCAACATCCTTCAGCATGACCAATTTGGCCGCGGTCAGTAATGGTGTGGGGTGGCATTTCTTTGGAGGGCCGCACAGCCCTCCATGTGCTCACCAGAGGTAGCCTGAATGCCATTAGGTAACGAGATGAGATCCTCAGACCCCTTGTGAGACCGTATGCTGGTGTGATTGGTTCTGGGTTCCTCCTAATGCAGGACAATGCCAGACTGTCCAGGAGTTGACGGCTGCTTTAATCCAGGTCTGGGAGGAGATTCCGCAAGAGACCATCCGCCGCCTCATCAGGAGCTTGCCCAGGCATTGTAGGGAAGTCATACATGCCCATGGAGGCCACACACAATACTGAGCATCGCTTTGACTTGTTTTTAGGACATTACATTCCACTTTAATTTTGTGTGTGACTCCAACTCCAGGCCTCCAATGATTATTAAATTTGACTTCCATTGATGATTTTTGTGTGATTTTGTTGTCAGCACATTCATCTTTGTACAGAACAACGTATTCAATGAGAATATTTCATTCATTCAGATCTAGGATGTGTTCCCTTTATTTTTTTTGAGCAGTGTACATACATGTTTATAAAAAATGATGAATAAACCTATTAGTAGAATAGCTAATGTTGTCTCAGCTACATGTAAATCTGGTGAACTCACAATGCTCTCCATTTCTTACACAAGATAATACTTCCTGGGATCGTGTATGATGTATATCTGAAAAAAAATAAACTTATCCTAAAAGGTAATTATAATTTTGGAATATGAGCTGTATTTCTATTAAGCAACTTAGCTAATTACTTAGCTAATGAGGTTTGGCAACGCTTCTAACATGCTTATCATGAGACATCTTACATCTCTAAGGATTCAGCATCAATGTATCATACTTCAATTTACTGCCGCTCTCAGCTTTATGTTCTTACTGGCTCTTATTAATGCTTTTCAGTGTCCAGTTTATGATCTAATGTGCTAACAAATTAATTTCTAAAGCCTTATTCTGTAGAATAGTTTTATACAAGTCAGTAATAAACAATTATAGTATAGCTTTTAATACATCCTTAATACTTTTCGCTTTAAGCCGTTCGATGAGACAAGTCATAATGAGAGATAAATTATTCTATCCAGATTCAAATTTGGCAGATCACTCAGATTTTTCTGGGAAATTTGTTTTGCATGAAAGTAGTTTGTTTCAAATTGAATGTTACTTATTATGATCTGAGGTCTTTCCAAATTCAAATGTTGCAAGAAAAAGCAAAAAGAAAGCAAAAAAACAATCTTTCTCACCTTGTCACTCCCTTGTCTCACCATTGCTACTTGCTGTATAGTCCTCCGCCTTCCCTGGCCTCCTCTTTCCTACATCCTCTGCTTTCTCATATTAACTTTAAGCCTTCTTCGATCAGCTTCCATCATTGAGTAGGATTTAGACGTTACAGCACACGTCGTTATGACCTCACAACGCACGTCATGTTCCACAGTATCAGAACAGGTGAGTGGAGAGGTTAGTATGAAAGATTTGTTAGCCTTTATCCAATCCTGGTCCTCTACAACTTGCACAAAGTTAATTTCAAAATATTCAAATTCAGGAAAATAAAATAAAATTTGTGGATAATTTTGAATTTGTTCATCTATAGACATAATCATACATGTAAGTTAGATGAATCAATTCCCTGAAATGACATCAAGTTCACTAAAATGATTCTGTTAGCAAAGTCTTTTTTATATGAGGTGGAAGTGTGAATATTTGTGTTTTTTGCTGTTGCCTTGAAGTGCGGCTCTGAAATCTCCTTTTAGTACTAAAGCCGAGTACTTCGCAGTATACTTGGAGATCTTCAAACCCCGTACAGGGATTTTTAAAAATTTATCCTATGTCCCATTTTTCTGGAATGGCATTTATTTATAACTGGATTTTTTTCATTTCAACTTTGGTGCTGTGTTATTTCCAATACATATACATATATTTTTCAAAGACATTTTTTCATACTACCTGTGAGAAGGTCTATGGATTCTTTATTTTGAACCTAGACGGTCTTTTTTGTGGGCATGTTATCTTGTGTAGATTTTAATTGACTTTAACTTGTATGAAATCAGTGTTCTCTTACTTGCATACCAAAGTATTTTTTCCTTAATTTATTTTCAATAAATATGCTGATGTTATTACTTTTTATCGTTTTTTACCTTTTTCTAGCACAGTTCCTTTCTTCTTTGCTTATCTAGGAAAGCCATGTGAGCTCACATCTTCATTTTCCATTGCCAAGCATTTTCACTCATTAGTTTCTTGCGTTCTTCATTTTCAGATTTTTAGATTCTTAAAGACAAGTTAAGAAGTTGTCCATTTTCTAAATAGTGGCTTCATATACTTAAATATAACAAAAACAGTACTACTCACCCACATCCACCACCTCAAATGGAGCCTTTGGACATTGTTGATACGATTTCAGAGTTGACATCACATAAACATCATGCAACTGTTGCAGCCAATCACTGCACTCAATGGTGATATCGATGTAGAAGACATCAGACCACAGAGCTCATGAACTGGTTGTAATGGTCAATTGATGTCATCATGATGTCATCGCTTCAGTCATATCATCAAAACAAAAGAAAAAACAAAATGAGCATAGACCCTCTAGTAAGTAAATAATAAGGTACTTATGTAACACTATTTGAATAAAAAAACGTAAAAACCAACCTACCGCAACAAAGTATGCCCAAGTGGGATGGTTCTATTCTGTCTCTAGCATTAAAACCTCACCCTGTGTCAGCCGACTTCCATAAAGAGAAGGGCAGAGCAGGATTGGAGGCTAAAGAGGGAAAATTTCTCAGGAACAGCAGTAGGCGAGACAACAGTCTTTGTAATTTTTAATTATGGAAAAAGAATTAAGTAAAAAAAAAAATTAACCTTACAATCTCTGTAAAGTTCATGAACCTCTTTGAATTATCCGGCATTGATTTCTTGCAGTCCAAGAGGTTTTCCAGTACCACAATTCCTAAGATACACAATCAATACCAGATCGATGGAGGTTTGACTCTGTTGAATAACCGTTTGAAGGGGTGGTGGCGGTCAGTTGATTGACGAGACATTTTCAACTTTAAGAGACTAACCTGCAATGCCCTGCACAGTCATTTCTAAATGTAATAATAATAATAATAATAATAATAATCTTTATTTATATAGCGCCAACATATTCCGCAGCGCTTTACAGTTTAACAGTTTCAAAACACAAGTCATAAGTAACAACGCTAACAATACAATAATTAAAGCAAAATAAGACGAAATAAGACGAAATAAGATGACCCTGCTCGTGAGAGCGTACAATCTACAATGAGGTGAGGGAGATACAGAGTACAGGTGTGTATTTACAATGGTGTATTTACAATGAAGGTCCAGCCATCTTGCAGGAGTGAAGGATGGATGGAGATAGTGAATGGGCTACGCACGCACACTTACACAGAGAATGACTTTGATTAGTGAATGTGATAGGCCGCTCTGAACAGGTGTGTTTTGAGGGAGCGCCTAAAACTATGCAAATTGTGGATAGTCCTGATTTCTTGGGGTAGAGCATTCCAGAGCATTGGAGCAGCACAGGAGAAGTCTTGGAGTCGGGAGTGGGAGGTACGGATTAGTGCAGAGGTTAGTCGAAAGTCGTTTGCAGAGCGCAGCGATCGGCTAGGCCGATAGACAGAAATGAGAGAAGAGATGTAAGGGGGTGCCGCACTGTGGAGAGCTTTGTGGGTGAGAACAAGTACTTTGAATTGGATCCTATAATGAATGGGCAGCCAATGTAAGGACTGGCGAAGAGCGGACGCGTCCGAGTACCGATTACCCAGATGGACGATCCTGGCTGCTGCATTGAGTATGGACTGGAGAGGGGATAGTCGAGTGACGGGGAGGCCAATTAATAGAGCATTGCAGTAATCCAGGCGAGAGTGGATCAATGCAACAGTGAGGGTTTTTGTTGTTTCCATAGTGAGAAAAGGGCGGATTCTAGAGATATTCTTTAGGTGTAAGCGGCAAGAGCGGGCAAGGGATTGTATATGGGATGTAAAGGAGAGATTGGTGTCAAACATAACACCCAGACAGCGCACCTGCTGCCGGGGTGTTATTGTGGTACCACCCACGGAGAAGGAAATGTCAGATTTAGGGAGGTTAGTAGACGGCGGGAGCAGAAGAAGTTCAGTTTTGGAGAGGTTGAGTTTCAGATAGAGAGCGGACATGATATTGGAGACTGCGGACAGACAGTCACTGGCGTTCTGTAGTACAGCGGGAGTAAGGTCGGGGGAAGACGTGTATAGTTGTGTGTCATCAGCATAAAGATGGTACTGAAAGCCAAATCTGCTGATGGTCTGTCCAATTGGGGCCGTGTAGAGAGAGAAAAGAAGGGGGCCAAGGATTGAGCCCTGAGGTACCCCGACAGCAAGAGGAAGAGGAGATGACGTGGAGCCAGAGAACAAAACACTGAAGGAGTGGTCAGAGAGATAGGAAGAGAACCAGGAGAGTGCAGTGTCCTTAATGCCTAGTGACTGGAGCCTAGAGAGTAGGAGATGGTGGTCAACAGTATCGAAAGCTGCAGATAGGTCAAGAAGAATGAGCAGAGAGTGGTCACCGTTACATTTTGCTGTCAGAAGGTCATTGGTCACTTTGATGAGTGCAGTTTCAGTCGAATGTAGGGGGCGGAAGCCGGACTGTGAAGGGTCTAGAAGGGAGTGAATGGAGAGGTAACGGGTAAGGCGGGAGTAAACTAGGCGTTCCAAAAGTTTAGAGATGAAGGGGAGATTGGAGACTGGTCTGTAGTTGTTTGTGCAGGATGGGTAGAGAGCAGGTTTCTTTAGTAGTGGAGTAACGATGGCGTGTTTGAAGGAGGATGGGAAAATGTCCGAGGAGAGGGAGAGATTAAAGATTGTATTTAGGTGGGTTGTGACGACTGGAGAGAGAGACTGGAGGAGATGTGAGGGAATGGGGTCGGTAGTGCATGTAGTCGGACGAGAAGAAGAGAGGAGTCTGGAGACTTCTTCTTCTGTTATGGGATCAAATGTGGAGAGTGAGCCAGGGGAGATGTAGGAAGGGATGGGAGTCACAGCACTTGGTGGTTGGGAGCAGATTTCTTGACGGATATTATCTATTTTTTCTGTAAAGTGGGAGGCCAGGTCATCAGCACAAATGTCTGTGATAGGGGCTTGTGCTTTTGGCCTGAGGAGAGAGTGAAAAGTGTCAAAAAGTTTCTTGGGGTTGTTGGCTAGTGAGGAGATCAGGGTGGTGAAGTAGGTCTGTTTGGCAAGGTGAAGGGCAGCGTTATAGGTTCTTAACATAAATTTGAAGTGGATGAAGTCTTCTGGTGTGCGGGTTTTTCTCCATAGGCGTTCAGCACTCCTGGAGCATCGCTGGAGAAGTTGAGTTTGCGATGTGAGCCAGGGCTCTTTTACTCTGTGTTTGGAGGTTCTGAGGGTGATGGGAGCTACTTGGTCAAGGGTGCTTCTAAGAGTGTCATTGTAGTGATGAACAGCCAGATTAGGACAGGAAAGAGAGGAGATTGGGGACATAGATGAGTGTAGGGAATCTGAAAGTGTCTGAGGGTTAATAGCTTGTAGATTTCTGACTGTGTGGTAGGTAGGAATGAGCTGGGGTGGGCGAGGATTTGTGAGCGTGAAGGAGAGAATGTTGTGGTCAGAGAGTGGAAGCGGTGAGTTGTTTAGGTGGGAGATTGTGCAGAAATGTACAGAATACATGTCTACAAACCCATGAAAAGAAATAAATAGACTGCAGCACTTGTCACGTACCATGGCCCCTTCAAATGGCTGACCAGAGGAGGTTCCAAATGTCATATCCCTACTGATCTAATACTGATGGCATATCCATAATTTTTCTGATCCTGAAAAGCTCCTTTAAATTGGTAAATCTTGGGGATTGCTTAAGCTAAGGAGGGGAAGTAGTGATTGTTGTGCTGACAGCAATGAATCATCCAGATGAAGGGTCTAGGATAAGAACTTTATTAATATTACAAACCTCATTCATAAAGCTCATACCTGTGACATATAGCCTGGAAGTGGACCATTCCTCACCAGCAGCACATCCAGCATACAAACCCTACTTCCCCTCCTAGACTTCAGCAACATCCACTATTCATACCAGGCTCCATGCAGCCTCAACAGGGCCAATAGCAGCTGGATCTATTCTGTCCGCTAATACATGTGCTCTGAACACATTTTCACAAAGTGAGCAGCAAATCTCATTGGGGGTTACCAACCTCATCTCTCTTTTCACACGGTGTGGCCATAAAAGAACCTTTTCGTCTTTTTTAAGCTTTTTTGTTTAAAATTTGAAAGAAATGTAAAGATAATTTGTTACTTTTCTAACTGTGTTTTTCAATTTTTGTACACCCTGTTCTTTAGAGTGCATTGCTATTTTAGTACTTATTTCTGACTTTGGTTTGTGCCAAGAAAGCAGAATTCTTGTTTCTTTTAGATTCTAGAATATGTTGCCTTGTACTTACAATCTAAGCCCTATGTGAGTTGTTCAGTTTTGTACAACTCTTAGCCCTTCTTAACCACCCAGTAAACTCAATAGGCCAGTGATACAGTAGACCTCCTCAAACTATTGTGCTGACTCCACATTTTCTCCACAAGTGTGTGATGCCTTTTAATAGAATTGGTTAAGGCTAGGGTTACACCACCATATTTTCTCTTATCCAAGAATGAGGTTGAATATGCAAATCAAACTCTGATGAGACTTTGATCAAAGTTTGAACACAGTGTGATAGGATTTTACTGGACGTGGACATGATGGAGAAAAAAAGTCTCCATCTTCTCCATTCTGTATGTCCGTGCAAACATGACTGCACTCAGATGTTATCTAAATGCAGTGCGATGTGTACCATGGACTCTTTGACTTGCATGGTGGAGTGAAATATGATAATCGGATCAAACTCAGCATGCTGTGATTTTTTCCTTGGACCGAGTAAGATAAAAAATCAGACATGTGCATGGCCCCATAGAACACCATTGGTCGGAGTGCGATCTGATATGTTGTCAGATTACACAGGGACCAAAAATATGGTCATGTGCACAAGCCCTAACTCTCTGTCACGCTGTGATGGTCTTCATTAAGGATGAGGTGAGTCAAACTGTCCCTGGAGCTGGGACCCTAACCATCCCTGTCCCGGGGGTACTTTTAAAGGTAGAAAGGCCCAAGTCTCTGACCTTACTATCCACCATGCTCCTGTAAAAACTGATATCTGTCCATTCCCACACCTCATGAGGCATGGGACAGAAATGAACAGTAAAACAGATATAAAGACAAAACAGGGAAAACAGAAAACCCTTATAATGCAAAAGCACTAACCAACAATAGGTAGTAGGCTAGGGACTGGGAGGAATAAACTAAAGGGGAAAGGGACCAGGAGATAAACACACACATACTGTATAACAGCAAACTACAGAACACCACAGCTCCAAATCCAAACTTCAACTGCTTATCTTTAGCACACAGCACAATAAGACAAATCTTCAATAGCAACAACAAACTCCTATTCAGCAAAGTGTCTCCTAAGAGCAAGGAAGCAGAGCTTTCACTGGCAGAACAGAGAAGGTCTGGCCAGGTTTTATAGGAAGAGTTAATGACCAGATCAGAAGCAGCTGAAATGAAGCTGTATGTTTCTGGCAGGCATAGAAAGGGTTGTTAACCTCTTCAGCACCAAAGGGAATGAAATTAATTTAATAAGGAATTCAAACACACAGGTTAAATGGAAGATCTGCAATTCAAAATACGTAGTGATCCTATATCCCCAGATCTCCCAGGTTGGCGTCACACACTCTTGACACTGCTTCAAAAGGCTTTTGGTTCAAGATGATTGTTTTCAACACCATCAAAGATACATTTTTCCCATTGTATGTTAAAGCCTAAATAGAAGCAAATTTTGTAATTAAAAAGTAAATACTTTGTCTAATGAGCATTGCAATGCAAACGTAACATAAAATGAAAAAGTTAAATTAAACTATAGTTTTCTTAGTAGTTTAATAATTCTAAGTGAGAAATGTGTGTATATATATATATATATATGTGTGTGTGTGTGTGTACCTATATATACTGCTCAGAAAAATAAAGGGAACACTATCCCATTTGCAACAGGCTGTCTGTGTTCCCTTTAATTTTTTAAGCAGTATATATATATATATATATATATATATATATATATATGCATATATACTGTGTATATATATATATATATAGATATATTTTGTGTATATATATATATATATATATATAAATATATATTACACATTTATTCGCTAGTCGTTTTTTGAATCATTTCCACTCACAATAAAGAATTGAAAGCTAACGTGTACTTGGGATATTTTTAACTTTTTCCGTATTTGATAATTGTGCAGCACTGCAAAACTTCTTAATTCAAATTCCACATTTAATTTGCTTTCACACTAGGAAAAGTATTTTAATGAGTATTTCAAACCTATCTGAAAAAATGTATGCAAAGTGAATCTGAAATTTTATTTCTGCTGCAGCTGGATACAATTTTAAATGTGTCATAAAACCATCAACAAGAAGATTTATATATTGAAAATGCTGACAAATTACTGTTTATGGGGCAAAACAATGATTAGCAATACACCAGTAAAATATAATTGGCATTTGCAGTAGATAAATGACTAATTTTCAGAAACATATATGTCATGGACCATTAAGTTTATACATAACCATGAAGTTCCTGGTAGGCAAGTATTTTCTCAAAGGGATGGGACTGAATACCAAATTAACATTTGCTTGTATTTCATATCCACATATTATGTGATTTCTGATCTGACCAAATGAATGACTATGCCTTATGTATATACAAAGAAAAGTAGATGGAATTCTTTTTTAATTCTTTCAACCTTCTATTAAAGAGCTCATTAACATATAAATCTAACCCATTAGTTGAGTATGCAGGCGAGAGGTTACAGAAAGTGTACAGTAGGCTCATTGTCATCCAGAGCACTGTTTTACATATAGGTTTAGGGGCAAATGCAAAATTACTAAGGGGGTACTCTAAGTGTATCAACCTACGAAATGAGGTCATCAATGAGATGGCAGAATGCTCCTTAAAGGAGTTGTATCAAGTTTAGAAGTTTGACAAGAGATCCAATTGCTGGGACCATGACTGATCTAAAAAATGGCCCATCCAAATGGAGTAGAGATTGAGCATATGCATTTCTACCTATTAATTCCTTGTGTGACTGCCCGATATAGCTGTCATGATAGACGAGAGGTAGCGCAGTACAAGAGTGTCAGGCAGAACTCGTAACAGGGACAGAACCAGATCACAACCAAACAAGCAACAAGTTATCAGGCATAAGGCACACGTATGCAAGAGGTCACTTAACTCAGCCGAGGGCAGGAGTATAACTGACACCGGACCCAAGTCCAGTGAGCATTAAATAGCCGCCCTCTGCCAGAGAAAGGCAGAAACAATTAACCCCCTGTCTGATCAGGACGGGCCAAAGCGAAACCCCATCCTGGATCATGACAATAGCTTAGTACAGTTCTTGGTTATCTCTGGCAGTCCGTTAAAAATTATGCATTGGCTGTTTCTCACAGTCCCATAGAAAATGGATGGAGTGGAGGTGCACATACTCAACCTCTGCTCCACACAGAAAAGCCCCATTCTCAGGAACAGAGGAGTACTTAGACTTTCAGCAGTCAGACTGACAGCACTTTTGAAAATATCCCTTACTATAATAAGGGATAACTTCAGAATCTGGCAAACCCCGGTTAAAGGATAAGTGACAACTTACTGATCACTAGGGGTCCAACTGATAGGACTCCCACTATTCCCCAGAGCAGCATAGTCCAGTTTGAATGAAACTCAGATTGAGCATGTGCACCACTACTTAATTCAATTTATAGGGTGGGCTATAGATAACCAAGTGCATTCCTATATCTCTGGAAGTCCTACAGGAAATGTATAGAGTACCAGTACTCATGTTCAACCTCTGCTCCATTCAAACTTGGTTCTGCAGAGCCCCAGTCTTGATATTGTTGGGAGTCCAAGAGGTGGGACCCCTAGTGTTTAATAATTTAGCACCTATCCTATGTACAGGTGACATCTTTCTAACTTGTTATGAAGGCTTTATTGGACTTTTCTAATCTTCTCCCTGCACTAAAGAGCAGATCAGGCAGAATTTGATTATGACTGTTTGCATGAATTCTCCAGGGAAATGTCATTTGCAGAAAAGTTCTGTGAAAATGTTTTGTCCCTTGCGCTGGGGTCTGTCCATATCAGAAAAAGTAAAAAAGAAAAAAAAATCTAAATATCCACCGGAGGATTCCCCTGTTACCCTATCAACCAGTCCGAGCCTGGTGCCGGGTGTAATCAGACATTGGTGACCTGTCCTAAGCATAAGTCATCAATGTTAAAGTAGTGGACAACATCTTTAACTCTTTCAACCTTTTATTCATCGGATAAAACCCTACTGTGCTTGTGTTGTCCCCCTATCTTTCTGCGATTCAAGTGTGGAATACAGCTTAGATATTTCTCATTGGAAGAAAATATAATTAAGGAAATAGCTACAAATATAATCTTGAGACCTGAAGATGTAGAAGCAAATAAAAAGAAATAAATGAAAAAAATGCTGCAGGTGATTAGGTTGTCATCTTTTTATTTTATGCACGTTTGTTAAAATATACATTTAACACGCATCGTAAAATGGTATTCTATGTTTACATAAAATATATGGACATTCCTTGGATTTCTAGTTTATTTAGAAAATTGCACACAATTAAAGAGAAAGCATTGATAATAAGATCATTGCTATTCTCATCACACATAAAATTCCAACTTGACCACAAAGATCAAAGACCATTTTAATAGTGGTGGGGTCTCATACACTCATGAAATCTTAATACTTTCTATCCCTAATTGATGCCCTTTTGAGGAAATGTCAAGCTGACTTCAGGGATTTAGGCTCCGGAATGACAATGAGGGATGTAATATACATAAGACTTTTTGAGGTTATACTCATTTAAATGTAAATAAAATATTTTTTCCTTTATGAAGCATATCATCCATAAATTTCATGAAGACACACAAATACAGACACTTTTTATATGGATGATATGTTTTATGCAAACATTACAAAATATTGCTTTATGTACTCTTATTCCATACTATAGACCTTGTAAATAACATCAAAGCTGATTTTTGCAATATATTTTCAATTCTGACAACTAGTTGTGATTCACATGAATAAATGGGATTATAAACTTCTGAAATTCCTAGCCATTTGTGGCTGAACCCCTTCAACCCACAGCCTGTTTTCACCTTCCTTACAAGGCAATTTTTTAAACTTTCTGACCAGTGTCACTTTATGGGATAATAATTCTGGAACACTTCAACGTATCACAGTTATTCTAAGATTTTTTTTCGTGACATATTGTACTTTGCGGTAGTTATAACTATAGGTTGTAATTTCTTTCGTTTATTTGTGAAAATATCAGAATTTTGAAGAAAATTTGTACAATTTTGCAATTTTCGAACTTTCAATTCTTTTTTTATCCCTAAACCAGTTAGTCATGCTATTGAAAATAATTGATACCGTAAATAACATTTCTCAAACGTCTACTTTAAATCTGAATTATTTTTTTAAATAGAATTTACTTTTATTAGGAAGTCAGAAGGGTTAAAAGTTGATCATCAATTTCTTATTTATCCAACAAAATTTGCAAAACCTTTTTTTTTAGGGACCACATCATGTTTAAAGTGACTTTGAGAGGCCTATATTACAGAAAATACCCAAAAGTGACACCATTTTAAAAACTGCACCCTTCAAAGTGCTCAAGACAACATTTATTAGGTGTATTAAGCCTTTAGGCACTTCACAGGAATTAAAGAAATGTGGAAGGAAAAAAAAATAATTTTTCCAACAAAAATTTTCATTAGCCTGAAATGTTGCATTTTTACAAGAGTAATAGTAAAAAATGAACTTCACATTTTATTGTGCAATTTCTCCTAAGTATGTCGATACCCCATGTTAGGGTACCTTTTGCACAAGGTAGGGCTCAGAAGGGAAGAAGCACCAATTGACTTTTGGAAAGCTAAATTGGATGGAATAGATATCTGATGCCATATCGCATTTGCAGGGCCCCTGATGTGCTTAAACATTGGAAATCCCCACAAGTAACCACATTTTGGAAACTAGACCCTTCAAGGAACTTATATAGTAGTGTAGTGAGCACTTTTAAACCTTCAGGTGCTTCAAAGAATTTTATAATGTTGAGCCGTGAAAATGGGCAAAGATTCCTTAGGCTGGTGTCCACAGTCCTTTGTCCTTATTCTCACACTGAGGTCAACTCTGACACATGGTAAGGTTTTTAACATTGAACAGTGTAGGATCATCCTGATCAGAGTCACCTTGCCCACGGTTGGATGGCTTTTATGCTTTTTTTTATTAAAAACTTTGTTAGTAAGAGCCCTATGTTATTTAAATGCACTTTTGCTTATTTAATTATTTAGTTACTGCAGGGTTTATGTCCATTTTGCTTCTTGTAGGTTTTGTATGCTTTATGGACAATGTGAACATGAGTTTATGTGCTGCATGTACACCAACTTAAACTAAGCTCAAATGTTGTCTTTTTTTTGTATGGGAACATTGCGCGTCTTAGAACAGAAGGAGCGCCATTTGACTTTTGCTCAAACAAGGCTGGAATAAATAGCAGACGACTGATGGCGTTTGCTGTGTCCCTGATCTGCCTAAACAGTGGGAATTCCCCACAAGAGAATCTATCTTGGAAACTACACCCCTCAAGGAGTTTAGCTAGAGGTGTAGTGAGCACCTTGAACCCACAGTGGCTTTGCAAAATTTTATAACGTTGAGCTGTGAAAATCAAAAAATGCATTTTTCCACAAAATGTTGCTTCAGCTCCAAATTTTTCACAAGGTTAACAGGAGAAAATATACCATGCAATTTCTTGTGCAAATTCTCCTGAGTACACTGATGACCCATATCTGGTGAAAAGTTACTGTTTGGACACACATCAAGGCTCGTAAGTAGAGTTGAGCGATACCGTCTGATACTTCAAAGTATCGGATCGGAATGGATCGGCCGATCTTAAAAAAAAGTATCGGTATCGCCGATTCCGATACCGGAAGTCCCATTCAAGTCTATGGGACTTCCGGTATCGGAATAAGAAAAATCCTGTTTTTCCCTTGTACAGCCTCTCTGGGGTCTGTACGGGCCTTTCGGGGGGCTGTGCCGGCCTGCCAGGGGGTCTGTGCAGGCTCCGGTGGTCTGTGCCGGCCTGCCGGGGGGCTGTGCAGGCTCCGGTGGGCTGTGCCGGCCTGCCGGGGGGCTGTGCCGGCCTGCCGGGGGGCTGTGCAGGCTCCGGGGGGCTGTGCCGGCCTGCCGGGGGGCTGTGCAGGCTTCGGGGGTCTGTGCAGGCATCGCCCGATGGGACTACAAGTCCCATCGGGCGATGCCTGCTACCATGACAGTGATTGACACATTAGCCAATGATGGGACAGTAGTAGTCCCATCATCCGGCTAATGTGTTGAATGTAAAAAAAAAATTAAAAAAAATTACATGCTACATACATGCTACATACATACAACATGCATACTACATACATGCTACATTCATACTACATACATGCTACATTCATACTACATATATACTACATGCAACATACATACTACATATATACTACATGCATGCAACATGCATACTACATATATACTACATGCAACATACATACTACATATATACTACATGCCACATACATACTACATATATACTACATCCATGCAACATGCATACTACATATATACTACATGCTACATACATACTACATATATATTACATACATACTGCATGCTACATACATACTACATGCTACATACATACCACATACATACTACATACATACTACATGCTACATATATACTACATATATACTACATGCTACATACATACTACATATATGCTACATACATACTACATACATACTACATGCTACATACATACTACATATATACTACATACATACTACATACATACTACATGCATGCTACATACATACTACATGCTACATACATACCACATACATACTACATACATACTACATGCTACATACATACTACATATATATTACATGCATGCTACATACATACTGCATGCTACATGCATGCTACATACATACTACATACATACTACATGCTACATACATACCACATATATACTACATACATACTACATACAATACATTCATACAATACATACATAGACATACAGTACATATAACATAGAGTAACATACTTACCAATACTTGTCACATTGTTCCCCGAAGCCATTGTCTTTTACGGAATAAATATTAACCTAACAAACCACAAAAATACTCACCCACGATCCGAAGCAGTCCACGAGTGTGTCCCACGACGATCTTGGGTAGAGAACTGCAGCATCAGCTGTTGCTGCCGTTCTCTACGGGCTGCAGGAATCCAATGACGGAAGGTAGGTATCCTTCCGCACTGTATTCCTCCGCCACTTAAAAAAAAAAAGTCCCTAGTCTCACTTTATGCCATTGCTGTGTGGGAAATTATATAGTAGTATGTATGTAGCATGTAGTATGTATGTAGCATGCATGTAGTATATATGTAGTATGTATGTAGCATGTAGTATGTATGTAGCATGCATGTAGTATATATGTAGTATGTATGTAGCATGTAGTATGTATGTAGCATGCATGTAGTATGTATGTAGTATGTATGTAGTATGTATGTGGTATGTATGTAGCATGTAGTATGTATGTAGCATGCATGTAGTATGTATGTAGTATGCATGTAGTATATATGTAGTATGTATGTAGCATGTAGTATGTATGTAGCATGCATGTAGTATATATGTAGTATGTATATATGTAGTATGTATGTAGTATATATGTAGCATGTAGTATGTATGTAGCATGCATGTAGTATATATGTGTTATGTATGTAGTATGTAAGTATATATGTGGTATGTATGTGGTATGTATGTGGTATGTATGTAGTATGTATGTGGTATGTATGTAGTATGTATGTAGTATGTATGTAGTATGTATGTGGTATGTATGTAGTATGTATGTAGCATGTAGTATGTATGTAGCATGCATGTAGTATGTATGTAGTATTTTTTTTTTTTTTTTTAACATTCAACACATTAGCCGGATGATGGGACTACTACTGTCCCATCATTGGCTAATGTGTCAATCACTGTCATGGTAGCAGGCATCGCCAGATGGGACTTGTAGTCCCATCGGACGATGCTTGCACAGACCCCCGGACATCAGCACAGCCCCCCGGCAGGCCGGCACAGCCCCCCGGCAGGCCGGTACAGACCCCCACAGGGTGCACAGACCACCGGCAGGCCGGCACAGCCCCCCGGCAGGCCGGTACAGACCCCCACAGGGTGCACAGACCACCGGCAGGCCGGCACAGCCCCCCGGCAGGCCGGTACAGACCCCGGGCAGTCCACACAGCCCCCCGGCAGGCCGGTACAGACCCCGGGCAGTCCACACAGCCCCCCGGCAGGCCGGCAGAGACCCCCGGAAGGCCCGAAATGACGGCGCATCATGATGCGCACACACCGCGCATCATGATGACGTCAGGCTGTCAATCAACTTTGAACTTCCGATTCCGATGCCGACTTCCGATATTGAAAAAATATCGGAAGTCGGTATCGGAATTCCGATACAGCAAGTATTGGCCGATACCCGATACTTGCGGTATCGGAATGCTCAACACTACTCGTAAGGGAAGAAGCTCCAATTGCATTCTGGAGCGCAATTTTGACTGGAAGAGATTGCGAATGCCATGTCACGTTTTAAGAGCTCCTGACACAAATGATCCCATTTTGGAAACTACACCTCTTGAGTAGAGGTGAGCGAACCCGAACATAAAAGTTTGTCATTCATACCAGACAGTAAGTGTCCAGTGCTTAACGTCGAATACAGATTTTACTGGAAAGTCTTTTCTAATGTTTGGAGATCCACAGGAAGTCGTTGCAGGGAGAGAGAGAGAGAAAGAGAAAGAGAGAGTTTTTTTTATTACCCAAACCAAAAATTTGGGTTTCCATTGACGGGATTTGGGTTCTGGTTCAAATATTACTTTGACCCCATGTTTTAAAATTTAAAAAGGGATAATAGGAGAAAATGGAACACAAAATGTATTATGCAATTTGTCTTACATATGCCAATTCCTCATATGTGGTTGAAAAGTAATTTTGGTGCACAGCGCAAAGCTCAGAAATGAGGTAGCATCATATTGTAGTGCACATTTTTCTGGAATGTTTTGACAGTGCCATGTCACATTGGCAGAATCCCTGAAGTGCCATAAAAGTAGAACCCCCTCATAAGTGACCTCATTTTACAAACTACACCTGTCAATGAATTAATTCAGGGGTGCAGTGATCATATAGTCACCACATGTGTGTCACTGAATTTTATACCATTGGGCGATAAAAAAAGAAATTGCATTTTTAGCACAAGAAGTTTTGTTTTAGCCCCAGAGTTTACATTGTCAAACAGGGAAATGGGTAAAATTGCATCAAAATTTGTCAGGCAATTTCTGCTGAAAGTGGTAATATCCCATATGTGGCTGTAAAGTACTGCTTAGCCACATGGTGAGACTCGGGAGGGAAGTAGCGCTACTTGACTCGTGGAGAACAAATTGTCATACAACAATTTGTGGACTCCATATACAGAGCGCCTAAGTGCCAGAAGAGCATAACCGCCCCTCAAGTAACATAAGTTTGGAAATTACACCTCTCTGAGAATTTATCTACAGGTACAGTGACAATTTTCACTCTATAGGTATTTTCCAGAAACAAGCAGCAATGAATGTTGCTTACTGAAAACTACAAATTTGCCAGTGTAGTGTCCAAACGTTGCAGTGCCCATACATTGTAGTACCGATACATTGTGTTCAGCTTGTGCTATTGAGGACATAAATTAAGCAGGCTCTCATCACTACAGAAATGCCAAATGTGGATGCTAACTACTGTTTAGGCACTCAGAAGGGAGGGGAGCATTTGGATTTAGGAGTGCAGAATTTGCTTAATTTCTATTGGGGTGAGGAATAGTGTTGAGCATTCCGATACCGCAAGTATCGGGTATCGGCCGATACTTGCTGTATCGGAATTCCGATACCGACTTCCGATATTTTTTCAATATCGGAATTCGGCATCGGAATCGGAAGTTCAGTTGATTGACGGCCTGACGTCATCATGATGCGCGGTGTGTGCGCATCATGATGCGCCGTCATTTCGGGCCTTCAGGGGGTCTCTGCCGGCCTGCCGGGGGGCTGTGCCGGCCTGCCGGGGGGCTGTGTGGACTGCCCGGGGTCTGTACCGGCCTGCCGGGGGGCTGTGCCGGCCTGCCGGTGGTCTGTGCACCCTGTGGGGGTCTGTACCGGCCTGCCGGGGGGCTGTGCCGGCCTGCCGGGGGGCATACATACCCACACAGCAATGGCATAAAGTGAGACTAGGGACTTTTTTTTTTTTTAAGTGGCGGAGGAATACAGTGCGGAAGGATACCTACCTTCCGTCATTGGATTTCTGCAGCCCGTAGAGAACGGCAGCAACAGCTGATGCTGCAGTTCTCTACCCAAGATCGTCGTGGGACACACTCGTGGACTGCTTCGGATCGTGGGTGAGTATTTTTGTGGTTTGTTAGGTTAATATTTATTCCGGAAAAGACAATGGCTTCGGGGAACAATGTGACAAGTATTGGTAAGTATGTTAATCTATGTTATATGTACTGTATGTCTATGTATGTATTGTATGAATGTATTGTATGTATGTAGTATATATGTGGTATGTATGTAGCATGTAGTATGTATGTAGTATGTATGTAGCATGCATGTAGCATGCAGTATGTATGTAGCATGCATGTAGTATATATGTAGTATGTATGTGGTATGTATGTAGCATGTAGTATGTATGTAGCATGCATGTAGTATGTATGTAGCATGCATGTAGTATATATGTAGTATGTATGTAGCATGTAGTATGTATGTAGCATGCATGTAGTATATATGTAGTATGTATGTAGCATGTAGTATGTATGTAGCATGCATGTAGTATATATGTAGTATGTATGTAGCATGTAGTATGTATGTAGCATGCATGTAGTATGTATGTAGCATGCATGTAGTATGTATATGGTATGTATGTAGCATGTAGTATGTATGTAGCATGTAGTATGTATGTAGCATGCATGTAGTATATATGTGTTATGTATGTGGTATGTATGTAGCATGCATGTAGTATGTATGTAGTATGTATGTAGTATATATGTAGTATGTATGTAGCATGTAGTATGTATGTAGCATGCATGTAGCATGCAGTATGTATGTAGCATGCATGTAGTATATATGTAGTATGTATGTAGCATGTAGTATGTAGCATGCATGTAGTATATATGTAGTATGTAGCATGTAGTATGTATGTAGCATGCATGTAGTATATATGTGTTATGTATGTAGCATGTAGCATGCATGTAGTATGTATGTAGTATATATGTGGTATGTATGTAGCATGCAGTATGTATGTAGCATGCATGTAGTATATATGTAGTATGTATGTTGCATGTAGTATTTATGTAGTATGAATGTAGCATGTATGTAGTATGTAGTATGAATGTAGCATGTATGTAGTATGCATGTTGTATGTATGTAGCATGTAATTTTTTTTTTTTTTTTACATTTAACACATTAGCCGGATGATGGGACTACTACTGTCCCATCATTGGCTAATGTGTCAATCACTGTCATGGTAGCAGGCATCGCCCGATGGGACTTGTAGTCCCATCAGACGATGCCTGCACAGACCCCCGGAGCCTGCACAGACCACCGGCAGGCCGGCACAGCCCCCCGGCAGGCCGGCACAGCCCCCCGGCAGGCCGGCACAGCCCCCCGGAGCCTGCACAGACCACCGGCAGGCCGGCACAGACCACCGGAGCCTGCACAGACCCCCTGGCAGGCCGGCACAACCCCCCGAAAGGCCCGTACAGACCCCAGAGAGGCTGTACAAGGGCAGGAAAGGGTTTTTCTTATTCCGATACCGGAAGTCCCATAGACTTGAATGGGACTTCCGGTATCGGAATCGGCGATACCGATACTTTTTTTAAAGATCGGCCGATACCATCCGATACGATACTTTGAAGTATCGGATGGTATCGCTCAACTCTAGTGAGGAAGCATAGCGCTTTTCCAGAGCCTTTGTTCTACCATTAACATGGAATCCCAAAGACAGATTATCGACCTGAGTGGGATCTTGATACTTTTGTGGATCGAGCTGAAGCTTTTATTGGTAACATTATGGATAACATTTTGGATCACATTGATCCTGTGTTTTACGCTGAGCACTTACATTAGAGATTCTATCTAAATCTCTGAATGAAAAGATTCAGATGAAACCCTCTAGGGATCCATTCACAATAATAAGACAGCAGAGTTTTTCTGTATTCCATCTGACCTCTGTTCAGCGGTGTCCTTTTTTTAATAGGTGCACAAAACTGTGGTCAACTGTGCTTTTGTGCACACTTAAAAGACAGACACTGCTGGATCCTCGACCTGACAACATCTAAAGTGTCTTCATCTGCCTCATTATAAGGAATGTTCCACCGGAGGTTCCGTCTGAATCACACATTTCAGAGATTTACATGGAAACCCTGAAGTAACCAATCAGCACAGAGCACAGAATGGATGTAAGCCAAGCATTACTGCGATCTAGGGGAGGCAGAATGAACTAATCAACAGCAGTTGACAAATTGATTTTAGCCATTTTTTTCTCTTTTTCTTGTGTAGTATATGTGATTACACGACTTCATTTTTCGGTTCGGTGCGATTGCAGCAATGCCAAATTTTTATTGTTTTTTTATGTTTGGCAGCTATCACACCATAAAAAATGCTTTTTTTTTTGCACAACAAAGTTTTTGCTTCGCCATATTTTGAGAACTATAATTTTTCTATATTTCCACTGACAAAGTCATGTGAGGGCTTGCTTTTTGCGGGACAAGATGATTTTTTTATTGGTACCATTTTCGGTCACATAAAGCGTTTTGATCGCTTTCTATTACGATTTGTAGGAGGTAGAGTGACCAAAAACCACCAATTCAGGATTTTTTTTTAAGCTTTTCACCGTGTGTTAAAAGCGATAAGGCAGCTTTATTCTTCTGGTCAGTACAGTTACAGCAATACCACATTCATATCTTTTTATATTTTGTTGCTTTTACATAATAAAAACTGTTTTGCAGAAAAAAGATTTTGTATTTGCTTCACTGTATTCTTAGAGTTATAGCTTTTTTATTTCTCGAATTATGGATCTGCATGGTGGATTGATATTTGCGGAACAAGAGATCTTTTCCAGCTATACAATTTTAATTTGCAATTGTCATTTTGATAGCATTTTATTCCACTTTGTGCTAGGTGATATAATGAAAGCTAATTTTTTGCCCCGCTTTTTATATTTTGTTATGGCGCTCACTGAAGAGATTAACTAGTGTGAAAATGTTATAGATGGGGTCGTGGTGTACTTGGTGGTACCAAATTTGTGCAGTTTTTTACTAAAAAAATGATATATTGGTATAATATATTAGTAGTAGTAGTAGTAGTAATAGTAGTATTTTGTTAGTTTTATAAAACAGTTGTATAATTTTTTTTTACTTTTTTTTGTTAGTTAGTCCCTCTATGGACTTGTCAGTGCTGCACAGCCAGAAACCTCTTATACCATACTCTGAGCATGGTCTAACAGGCTTTCCATAGCCTGGTGTCACGGACGTGATTTGTGAAACTACTGTGACCGTGGAGAGCCTGGATGGGCGTGACTAAGTGAACACCTGACTGTTCACTAGAGCCTCTGATGGTGAGGTTAGACTTGGCTCCTGATGAAGGCCAGGTGCCACTTCAGGACAGACCAATGGACATGCTGCAGCTGAACCCAGAGGGCAGACTGGAGGAAGCAGCTGGCAGAGTTTGTATTAGAATGCAGCCAACAGAGTTTGCATCAGAGTGCAGCAGCCAGAGTTCTCATCTTAGTGCAGCAGACAGTGTTAGTATCAGAGTGCAGCAGGCAGGACTTGCACCAGAGTGCAGCAGGCAGGATTTGCACCAGAGTGCAGCAGGCAGGATATGCACCAGAGTGGAGCAGGCAGGATGTGCACCAGAGTGCAGCAGGCAGGATGTGCACCAGCGTGCAGCAGGGATTGGTATGCAACCTTACACAATTTAGACTGCTAAACAGGGAGGCTGCTCAGGCACCTTCCCAGTGGGGAGGAAGCAATATATACATAATGCCTCTCAACCATTGGCTGGGGAGGAAATAGTAAGTGAAGCAACACGCCAGAGACCCTGCCTGTCAGAGCAGGGATCTGGCATGGTGCTAACACCTGGTGACCCGGATGTCATCATGATGATCTCAGGATGCCATGGCAATGATCGGGCCCTTGTGATGACATCACAGAGTACCCCCTCCATCTCCCAGTCTATTAAATGTTGTCGATTACAGAATTAAGGGGGTTAAACAGACTGAGGCACCATTCTATCTTGTGACAGCTAGGTATCAGCTGTCACGTAAGCTGAGCTCCCAGCAGCAATCGTGCGGGCACAGTTCCTGTGACTGCTTGATCGCCATGACGTATCCATACGATAAAGACCAAGAACTCCTTTTCTTTTATGATGCATGGGTACGCCATAGGTCATGAGAGGGTTAAAGGACATGCAAACATCAGTTTTTCTCATCCTTGGGCCTTCTGTTTTCACCAGACAGCCAGCACAAAGACCCACAGATTATCATTTGTCTATTTCTGAGACGTCTGCTGATTTATGACCACATGAAAGGAAAACTGACATATGATCATAAATGAGCTGACAGACGCTTAGTACTAGACATATAAAAGAGTTAGGGCTTATTCGGACTTCCGATTCTCACGTATGACTGTTATCCGTGCTTTCCTTGCTTTTCCACAGATAGCAGTCATACCGGTGATAGTATATGGAGCCATTCGCTTGTCCATGATTTTTTTCAGACTGAACTATGTGTGCAAAACCACAGAGACATGTCGGTTTTTAATCTGAGGGTCGATGAAAATCGGCAATGCAAGTGCATGGGTCCGTGAAAAAATTGGCCCATATTCAGATGTTATCTCCGTGAAGTCCGATTTTCACAGACTGTAAAAAGTGGCAAAACTCAGAGTCTGATCAAAATAATCAGTCCATTTCGTACGTGAGAAAATTGGATGTCTGAATGAAGCCTAAGAATGAGCTCACTAATACTTAGTAAACTTGTTCTGCAGCCAGCCAGCAATAGACAGTGGAACACAGAAACTGTAGAGGGCAAATGGTGGAAAATTTTGGCTAAAATCTAATTTCAAAAATTATTTTATTTCAAAATACATGCATTAAAATAAAAAAATGCACCTAAAGGTTTCCAGATCCGGTAGCTGAATCATTAGATTTTCTTTACTACCTTTTTTTTAATCAAAACGAAAAAATAATAAGGAATTTGAAACAGACACGCATTAAAGGGATTTGCTCAGCTGTTAAACCCTGTGCTATGTTAGTGCTGCAGTTCACTCCTCCAATGGTTTCTGATTTGCTGCAGTTGTGTTGTGCCGTCCACTACATGTGATTGTTACAACTAGTGTTGAGCAACACCTTCCAATATCGGGAAATATCGGATAGGATTGGATCTGACCGATACCCAAAAAGTGTTGGATATCGCCGATTCCGATACTGGAAACCAATGCAAGTCAATGGGACAGAAATATCAGAATTAAAATAAACCCTTTCTTTCCTTGTAGGTTAATTCTACATGAAGGAAAACAACTAAGAATAACGTAGAATGTATTGGGGGAGGTAGAGGAGACGTTAAAGGCATAGAGGTTTAGCCCAATCAAATGGAATTGCAGGAATTAATTTTTTTTTTTAAAGATGTTCGGAGTTACAAAGATTTTGACTGTGTTAACCTTTGCTATATTTTGTCAGATATTTATGTTTCACTACTTCCATGCTCTTCACGTTCTTTTTTTACTTCTCCCACACTTTCTCCTTCATGATCCTCAGCAGGAGCAGCATCTTTTTCATCAACTTCTTCTTCACCTTATTCATCTTCTTCTTCTTCACCTTCTTCCTATTATTCTTTTTTTTTACATTCTTCATATTCTTCGTATTCAACTATTAGTCTTCTTCATATTCTACTTCATCTTCTTCCTATTCTTCTTCTTCATCATATTCTTATTTGTGACAGGCATTCCTGTAGTTGTTATCTACAAAAGTTTGAAGATTACACCTTCCGTTCTGCCTGTCACGAAAGATTTACAACAGGATTTGTCCGCATTCAGTTTTGCCCGCAGCAGCAGGCATTTTCCAGGGGCACCACGAGGAGGAATGGACTCACCCACATACACTGCTTAGTCTTCTTCTGCTTATAATTTAGATAATATCTTTTGCTCTGATTTTTAGTCTTATGCTTAATGTTCTTCTGCTTTTTTTTCTTCTGCTTTTTGTTCTTCTGCTTCTTGGTCTTCTGTATCTTGTTGTTCTGTATCTTGGTGGTTGTCTTCATGTTCTTTGTCCTCTTGGTCATCTTCATCAGGGTCATCTTTTTGGTCTTCATTGAGGTGGTCTTCAGTGTCGTCGTCTTCAGGGTCATCATCTTTGGGGTCGTCATCTTCTTCGGGGTGGTCTTCAGGGTCGTCGTCTTCAGGGTCATCATCTTCGGGGTCGTCGTCTTCTTCGTGGTGGTCTTCAGGGTCGTCGTCTTCAGGGTCGTCATCAGGGATATCCAGAGTGATTACCAAAAAACATTTCAAAAAGCTTGAATTTGGAAATGTAGCAGAAGGTACAAGAAGGCTGAGGAACTGCCGAGAACCAGCTGACGGTATTGGAAACCGGATGGGTAGCAGAAGGTACCCATGAAAAACAAAGTTGCAAGGCTGCGAGCCGGCCACAGTTACCGAAACCCACAGTCCTACAGGGGGTGCTTGTCCTATTGGCACTACGGAACCAGCCTTATTGCCAGATCCCACAGCCCACATAGGAAGCACCTAAACTGCAGGCACCATAGAGTCAGCTAACCCAACCGCAACACGACAGGACAACGTATTGGTGGCAAAGTGACATTGACACTACCGGGAAACAGCCAGCGTGCTGGAACCAGGCTGGGCAGGAGGGAGTACCTGTGCCAAAGACACTGCCGAGAAGCAGCTGACGGTGCTGGAACCCGGATGGGTAGCAGAAGCTACAAGAGCCAATGGAACTACCGAGAACCAGCTGACGGTGCTGGAACCCGGAGGGGAAGCAGAAGGAACAAGAGTCAATGGCACTACCGAGGACCAGCTGATGGTGCTGGAACCCGGTTACTAAGCAGGAGGTACCTGTGCCAGAAAGTACTACCGGGGACCAGCAGACGTTGCTGGAACACGGATACCGAGAAGGAGGCACCTAAGCCAAAGGCACTGCCGAGAACCAGCTGATGGCACTGGAACCCGGATGGGTAGCAGAAGCTACAAAAGCCAATGGAACTACCAAGGACTAGCTGACAGTGCTGGAACCCGGATGAGTAGCAGAAGCTACAAGAGCCAATGGAAAAACCGAGGACCAGCTGACGGTGCAGGAACCCGGAGGGGCAGCAGAAATAACAAGAGCCAATGGCACTACCGAGGACCAGCTGATGGTACTGGAACCCGGTTACTAAGCAGGAGGTACCTGTGCCAGAAAGTACTACCGAGGACCAGCAGACGTTGCTGCAACTCGGATACCGAGAAGGAGGCACCAAAATCAAAGGCACTGCTGAGAACCTGCTGACGGTACTGGAACCCGGATGGGTAGCAGAAGCTACAAGAGCCAAAGGAACTACCGAGGACCAGCTGACGGTGCTGGAACCTGGAGGGGAAACAGAAGGAACAAGAGCCAATGGCACTACCGTGGACCAGCTGATGGTACTGGAACCCGGTTACTAAGCAGGAGGTACCTGTGCCAGAAAGTACTACGGAGGGCCAGCAGACGTTGCTGGAACTCGGATACCGAGAAGGAGGCACCTATGCCAAAGGCACTGCCGAGAACCAGCTGATGGCACTGGAACCCGGATGGGTAGCAGAAGCTACAAGAGACAATGGAACTACCGAGGACTAGCTGACGGTGCTGGAACCCGGATGGGTAGCAGAAGCTACAAGAGCCAATGGAAAAACCGAGGACCAGCTGACGGTGCAGGAACCCGGAAGGGCAGCAAAAAGAACAAGAGCCAATGGCACTACCGAGGACCAGCTGATGGTACTGGAACCCGGTTACTAAGCAGGAGGTACCTGTGCCAGAAAGCACTACCAAGGACCAGCAGACGTTGCTGGAACGCGGATACCGAGAGGGAGGCACCTAAGCCAAAGGCACTGCCGAGAACCAGCTGACGCTACTGAAACTCAGATGGGTAGCAGAAGGTACCCATGAATAACAAAGTTGCAAGGCCGCGAGCAGGCCGCAGTTACCGAAACCCACAGTCCTACAGGGGGTGCTTGTCCTATTGGCACTACGGAACCAGCCTTTATTGCCAGATCCCGCAGCCGACATAGGAAGCACCTAAACTGCAGGCACCATAGACTCGGCTAACCCAACCCCAACACGACAGGACAACGTATTGGTGGCAAAGTGACATTGACACTACCCGGAAACAGCCGGTGTGCTGGAACCAGGCTGGGCAGGAGGGAGTACCTGTGCCAAAGACACTGCCGAGAACCAGCTGACGGTCCTGGAACCCGGATGGGTAGCAGAAGCTACAAGAGCCAATGGAACTACCGAGAACCAGCTGACGGTGCTGGAACCCGGAGGGGCAGCAGAAGGAACAAGAGTCAATGGCACTACCAAGGACCAGCTGATGGTACTGGAACCCGGTTACTAAGCAGGAGGTACCTGTGCCAGAAAGTACTACCGGGGACCAGCAGACGTTGCAGGAACTCGGATACCGAGAAGGAGGCACCTAAGCCAAAGGCACTGCCGAGAACCAGCTGATGGCACTGGAACCCGGATGGGTAGCAGAAGCTACAAAAGCCAATGGAACTACCGAGGACCAGCTGATGGTGCTGAAACCCGGAGGGGCAGCAGAAGGAACAAGAGCCAATGGCACTACCGTGGACCAGCTGATGGTGCTGGAACCCGGTTACTAAGCAGGAGGTACCTGAGCCAGAAAGCACTACCAAGGACCAGCAGACGTTGCTGGAACTCAGATACCGAGAGGGAGGCACCTAAGCCAAAGGCACTGCCGAGAACCAGCTGACGCTACTGAAACTCAGATGGGTAGCAAAAGGTACCCATGAATAACAAAGTTGCAAGGCCGCGAGCCGGCCGCAGTTACCGAAACCCACAGTCCTACAGGGGGGAGCTTGTCCTATTGGCACTATGGAAGCAGCCTTTATTGCCAGATCCCGCAGCCCACATAGGAAGCACCTAAACTGCAGGCACCATAGAGTCGGCTAACCCAACCGCAACACGACAGGACAAAGTTTTGGAGGCAAAGTGACGTTGACACTACCCGGAAACAGCTAGCGTGCTGGAACCAGGCTGGGCAGGAGGGAGTACCCGTGCCAAATACACTGCCGGGAACCAGCTGGCGGTGCTGGAACCCAGGGTAAATACTACAAACAGAGAGGAGACAGAGGCCTAATTGGAGCAAGTTTAAAATCTGTAGTTGTGTGAGTGTGGACAGAGCAGGAGAAATTGCAGAACACACAGCTGGGGATCAGCTGACATTACTGAATCCCATTAACACTGGAGCATATGTTGACTGTGCAGACGGCACTTCTGAGCAGCAACTGGTGGTGTTGGAGCCCAGGTTCAATAGTACAATCAGAGTGGAGGCAGAGGCCTATTTGGAGCAAGCATGAAATCAACCATGTGCTGCAGACTCCCAACTGGCCAAGAAATGCTGACCCCTGCTTGAGGCGTCATCTCTGCCTGCTCTGCATCACCCCACCCTCACTCTACATACTGACTACTAGAGCATTGTGTACCTTCCTCCTCTGGACAGATGTCTTCCTCCTCCATTGACTCCTCCTCATCCCCCTCACAAAGTGTCCCCTGCCTAGGCCTTTGTGAGGAACCACATTGCGCAGACTGTCCAGAAGCAGATGGCATTTGTGACTCCTCATCCTCCACCTCTTCCACAACCTCCTCCCTTAGTACTTTTCAAGCAGGCAGATAAGGGGGACAGTCATGCTGACTAGTGCATCATCTGCACTTGCAATGCACGATCTTGCCATCCTGGAACGCCGCAAGTGAGCGCATTCTATGCGGACCTTGTGCAGCAGTGCATCAAGATCCGGATAGTCCCACAAAAAACTCTGCACGACGAAGTTGAGCACATGTGCCAGGGATGTGAGTGAGGTTGCCTAGGCCCAGAGCTGCCACCAGATTTAGGCCATTGTCACACACTACCAAGCCTGGCTGGAGATTCGCTGGCACAAACCACACGTCGCTCTCCTGCTTGATGGCATTCCAGAGCTCCTGCGCTGTGTGGCTTCGATTCCCCAAAGAAATTAATTTCAGTACGGCCTGTTGACGTTTGGCCACGGCTGTGCTCATATCGGTCATAACAGGTAAGCATTCACGGGTCCATGTGGAGGTAGACCGTGATGGCTCCTGCAGCGCTGATTCAGAGGAACTGGAGTATGAGGAGGAGTCAATGTGTACAGACTGGATTCCTGCAATCCTTGGAGTTGGCAGAACACGTACAGCGCCACTCTCAAGATCTGTACCCGGCTCCACAACATTTACCCAATGGGCAGTGAGGGAAAGGTATCGTCCCTGTCCATGGTTACTGGTCTACACATCGGTGGTCAGGTGGACCTTGCTACTGACGGCGTTTAGTCGCGCATGTTTAATTTTTCCCTCCACATGCTTTTGCAGGGCAGGGACTGCTTGCCTGCTGAAATAAAAGTGACTGGGCACGTTGTATTGTGTTACTGCCAATGCCATGAAGTTACGGAAGGTGTCAGTCTCCACCAGCCTGAATGAGAGCATTTTAAGGGACAGTAGTTTTGCAATGCCAGCATTCAGAGCCTGTGCTGGGTGATGGTTTGCCGAGTATGGCCGCCTTTTCTCCCATGCCTGTGCTACCAATGGCTGTACAGTGGCCTGGGAGTGTGAGGATGACAGGGAACATGGTGCTGTGGGTGGAATTACACTGGGTCTCTGTACAACAGTGCCAGAGGTTCTTCCATGGCGATCCTGTGAGGAAGCCGAACCAGCTGTGTGTGAGCTGGAGGAAGAGGCTACAACACGAGCTGAAGAGGTGGTAGGTGGTGCTGTAGGTTGGCCTACGTCTTCAGTGTGTCTTTCTAACTCCACCACGTGCTTGGTCCGCACATGTTTCCACATATTTGTGGTATTGAGATTGCTGACACTTATCCCTCTTTTGACTTTCTGATTACACAGCTTGCATTTGACAAAACAAATGTCATCTGCAACTGTGTCAAAAAAGGATCACGCACTGCAAGTCCTGGGATCGCCGTTTTGGGTTTTGGAACGGGTGCCGAAGTGGAGGCTACAGGCAACCAAGTCCGCCCCCTCTCTCTCCCTCCTGTTTTGGCCTTCGGGGAATCACTTCCTCAGAGCTGCTCCCATCACCTTCCTGTTCCTCATGCCATGATGGGTCAAGGACCTCATCATCTACACTACCCTCTTCAAACACCTGCTTCTCCTGGGTGGTCTCGCCAGCACTGTACGCACTAGAAAGTGGCACCTGAGTCTAGTCATCATCTGATGCGCACTGAGGTGTGCTGACCATAGGCACTGGCCGACCCACCTCTTCAGATTCAGAGAGAAAGCTGTTGCGCATCACTGCATACTCCCTCTTCTTCACATTCTAGAATGCTGCTTGGCTGGCCCCCTCTTTCCAAGCCAAGAGATTCAGAGAACAGAAGTAGAGATGGCTCCTGTCCTGGGCTCTCTGACTCCGTGGGCAATTTGGCAGGTGGTGAAGAGACAGATGGTTGCTCTTCAGTGCTCTGGACCTGAGAGGATGTGGAAGTAATTGAAGTCGATGTGTTAGCTACCATCCATCTGACAACGGCTTCAATTTGTTCCAACAGCAGTGGAGTACGGCGAGCTCCTACAAAGCTGCGTATAAAGGACTGTTCCCTGGGAAAACTGGGGATGCTGAGTCACAGGCACAGAATCCCCATGTGCTCTCCCTGCTGAAACTCCACAACCACGTGCCTTTCTCCCTGACTTCTTCATCTTGGTAGACTGATAAAGATAAGCAGAAAAGTACTAAGGGGGAGCTTAGTGTGCTTATTCCTGAACAGCTGCTAACAGGTATAAGAAACACTAATTTTATAAAGTGTGGACTACACTTTAATATGAGCTAATGTGGCCTACACAACTGTAAAGTGAAGTGTTTGGTGAACTTTTTTTACGTGTTTTTTTCACAAAAAAAAGGATGTGACCAAAGATGTAAAAGCGATAGTATCACAAACTTTTTGTAGCTATTACAATGCAGGAAGGTAACCTACAATGCAATAGATGAGGCTCCAAAAAATAGGCTAATACTAATCTGGCTGGGGCTGCAGGGCACAAGCCAGCAGAAAGGCTCCTCTATCTACTCCTATATAGTGTTTGCAACCAATCTAGCTGGATACGGATGAAAGCACACTAAGGGGAGAAATTCAGGAAAAATAAGCAGCACTACAGCAAAAAAGGACAATGTATGAGGCAGTGACGCACGCTGAGCGGACTACAACCAGAGGTGACTGCAGAACACACTACAGCGTGAGCAGCACTCACACACAGAGACCTCAGAGACAGCCATGAATAGTGCAGAGAACTGTGCACTAGCACTGAAAGGCTGCAGAAAGGCTCCGCTATCTACTCCTATATAGTGTTTGCAACCAATGTAGATGGATACAGATGGAAGCACACTAATAGGAGAAATCAGGAAAAATGAGCAGCAAAAAAACAAAAAAAAGGACTATGTATGAGGCAGTGACGCACGCTGAGCGGACTACAACCAGAGGTGGCTGCAGAACACACTACAGCGTGAGCTGCACTCACACACAGACCTTGCAGACAGCTGTGAACAGCGCTGCAAGGCAAAAGAAAGCTACAGCGGTTGATAAAGTAGCCTTGGGAAAGCACTATATAGAAAATCGCTATCTCTAACTGTCCCTCAGAGTCTGAACAGCAGCATCCTGTCCCTAACTGAATTCACAGCAGAGTGAACCCAAAATGGCGGCGGCGGCTTTTATAGTACATCATGAGATCATTTCAGCAGCCAATCACAGCCATGCCATTAGTTAACATGCCTACATGCCTAACAGGATGTGCCCACACTTCTTAGGATTCCTCATTGGCTGAATCAAATCAAACTGGCTCATAGCATTATGTGAACTTCCGATTCCGGTATTCGATATGCAAAAAGTATCGGAACTCAGTATCGGAATTCCGATACCGCGAATATCGGCCGATACCCGATATTTGCAGTATCGGAATGCTCAACACTAGTTACAACCAATCTCTGGCCAAAGTGAAAAACAACTCAGTGGAAAAAGATTCCTAAAACTGTCTTTTATGGTAAAAATAATTCACAACAAATTAGTTCATCTGAATGGGAAACTACCCTATAGCGGATAGATAGTACTTCACTAAAACACTCAAACACACCTATTTACCCTTAATGATACATAGGTAAATAAAGTGAAGAACAAAAGATAAAATTTTACTAAACATGATTAAAATTAAAATTAAGAAAAGGTACTAGGACAAGAAAAAGAGGGAACTAATCCCACCATGTGCAACAAAACTAATAGCTGTACAGCAGCTGTTGCCCCCTGTCCTGACACGCCTCCTGAAGAAGTGAAGCGAAACGTGCGTCAGGGCAGAGGGACACCCTTCATGTGACACCGCAGTACTACCAGGACAGGTATTGATCGTACAGTTTGTTAATATATAATCTGTAATCCCACACCCTTTCCTTATGACTGTTGGTAGTCACAGCGTTATGGGTATTTTAATAGGGAGTTTTCTGGGTTTTTCATCTTCCTATACTGTTAATTCCTGTTAGGCTTGTGTTGCTGAGTTTTCCATTTGGATTTTGGGGATATTTAACCCCATAGCACTTTGGTATTGTTTGTGCTAATTAGAGATGGCTCTTTTATTTTATCTGAGTATAGGATGTATTTCAGCTGCTGTACTGCTATTGTATTTGTTTCACATGGTGGGATTAGTTTCTTCTTTTTCTTGTCCTAGCACCTTTTCTTAATTTTAATTTTAATCATGTTTAATAAAATCATGTTTTAATCTTTAACTTTTGTACTTCACTTTATTTACCTATGTATCATTAACCCTCCATCAGGAACAATGGATCTGACAGGCGCAGCTCTTCTACTTTCATTTCTCCCTTCTCACCAGATTTTCAGGAAACCCCCTCCCTCTAGATAGTCTCCTGGCTCTAGCTGCTCTGTGAAACCTGATACCACAGTTGGTCTGCAGAGCTTCAGGAAGGAAGATATAGCTGTGCTGGCTTCTCAGGCTCATTGGTCCCGAACACATCATACTTTATAAGGTTGGTATGTAATGTTTTTGGTCATTACTATTGTTTATTTAGCTTGTTTTATGAATGGATAGAGAAAGGTTTGTGGATATTTCATATAAATAAGGCAGATTTTCTTACAAATGAATGTGTACTTCTCAGGAGTTTTGAAATTTGTGTATATCAAAGTTATTACTTTTATGTTGAGTAAATGGGTGTGTTTTGCACCTGATAATGTGTAGTCTCTTTTATTACATCCCTATGAAGGTCTCTGATCACTTTTAGATCACTGAAATTGAGAAAATTAGATATTCTAGGCATTTTTCTAGCCTGCGCTTGACAGGCACATTGTTCCATTACGAGTTAGTGCGAATATTGTTCCTGACGGAGGGTTAAGGGTAAATTGGGGTGTTTGAGTCTTTTAAGGTAAAAGTATAAACTATCTTAAAACAATGCTCGTTTTGCATCTTTAGATTTGTTTGCTTCACCCCACCTATTAGCTTTTTTAATTTACATCAGAGATTTGCTCCAAAACTGTTGGTCAATTTTTGGTGCAAGATATCATATCTTAATTCATAATCCTTTTAAGAAAAAACTGCACTCCTTTCCTTTCATACTACACCCATGTGGAGCACAGAAAAGTGTCTACAACACAAAATAAATGTGTGCAAGACGTGTCCTACAAATTGGACTAAAATTGTAGTGCTTTTAGCTTGGTAAACGTCTGTCACAGTTTTTATTACATTTATCTTTAACAGAGTTGAATGAATTTAAAGGGGCTATAAAGCAGAAGTTTAAAGGGTTTATCCGGGACTTTAACATTGATGGTCTTGCCTTTGGAGAGGTCATCAATGTCTTATCGGTGGGCATGTGACTCTCACTAGCCTTACCGATCAGCTGTTACTGGTGTCGACTGGAACTGGTCAGTTGGGGAGCTGCACAGCACACCTCCATCAACAGAATAATGGAGTGGCCAGGTACTGAACATCCACAACTTATAGATTGTAATAGGGGGTGGATGTGCAGTACATGGCCTCAGCCACTGTGCAGCTCCATAACTGAGCAGTTCCACCAACGACAACGGGAACAGCTGAACCGTGGAGATGCAAGACGCCGCACCTCCACCAGACATTGATGGACTATCCTAAGGATAGGCCATCAATGATAAAGTTCTTTACAACCCCTTTAAAGGATTATTCTATCTAGTATACATACAGTATACATACATGAAAATTATTGTGAAGAAATAAGTCCTGAAAATAACCATATAGTATGAACGGAAAACAATTTGGAATCTGAGTATATACATTAAGAGACATAAACATAGGCACATTTCTCCCCTAGGCAATTGTATTATTTTCATTCTGTTGAAGCATCCGTCTTCAAAGCATGCCTTGGAGGAATGCTCATAGTGTTATAGGTAACAGGATAAAAGTGAATACAGTGCTTTCTCTCCATATGTGAGTACACATTCATGAATATGCTTACGTGACTTTCTGAGCAGGCTCTGGTGTCCTCTTACATTCAATTCTAGAATGCTCCATCTGATTCAAATTTTTCTGATATCATTACACTAAGAAAGATCACTGATGAAGTTTTATAAGACATATGTCATGTACCGTAGAAGTTGCTTTCAATACTTTCACAGTCCATGGATGGCAACTTCAGAACTCTATATTCTAGTAGATATCACAAGAACTTGTGGAACAACCAAACAGTATAGTAATTATAAACCACCAAACACCACATTAAAACATACAGTACAGAAAATAAGTATTTGATAGACTGTCGATTTTGCAAGTTTTCCCACATACCAAGAATGGAGAGGTCTGTAATTCAGCTGTGAGAGACAGAATCTTGAAAACAAATTCAGAAAACCATATTTTATGATTTTTACATAATTAATTTGCATTTTTTTGCATGAAACTTTTTTGTATTTCAGAAACCTTTGTTTGCAATTTCAGAGGTTAGAGGTATCCAAGAAGTATAATTTCTCCTTGCGGAGAATGACATGCTAAGCATGTCGAGGTAAGGAGACTTAAAGCCGCAATGCTCCTCTGGGAAATATGCTAATTATGCAAATTGTCTCTTCAGAGAGGAAGAGGACTAGAACTCTAGTGCCACCTATTGGAGGTAGCAATCCTAAAAGTCAATGTTGACCCTTTAACGAGCCTAGTTACATGACAGGATAAAAGCCAAGCCAGAATCTCCATTTACAGACACTGTGTTTCAGGGTACTGCCCCTCATCAGTGCAAAGTGGGAGATCTGGTTTGGCTGTGAGAGAGGCGTCTGACCGATATCCAAGAAGTATCATTTCTCCTTGCGGAGAATGACATGCTAAGCATGTCGAGGTGAGGAGACTTAAAGCCGCAATGCTCCTGTGGGAAATATGCTAATTATGCAAATTGTCTGTTCAGAGAGGAAGAGGACTAGAACTCTAGTGCCACCTATTGGAGGTAGCAATCCTAAAAGTCAATGTTGACCCTTTAACGAGCCTAGTTACATGACAGGATAAAAGCCAAGCCAGAATCTCCATTTACAGACACTGTGTTTCAGGGTACTGCCCCTCATGAGTGCAAAGTGGGAGATCTAGTTTGGCTGTGAGAGAGGCGTCTGACCGATATCCAAGAAGTATCATTTCTCCTTGCGGAGAATGACATGTTAAGCATGTCGAGGTGAGGAGACTTAAAACCGCAATGCTTCTCTGGGAAATATGCTAATTATGCAAATTGTCTCTTCAGAGAGGAAGAGGACTAGAACTCTAGTGCCACCTATTGGAGGTAGCAATCATAAAAGTCAATGTTGACCCTTTAACGAGCCTAGTTACATGACTTAGGATAAAAGCCAAGCCAGAATCTCCATTTGCAGACACTGTGTTTCGGGGTACTGCCCCTCATCAGTGCAAAGTGGGAGATCTGGTTTGGCTGTGATTAGGCTGTGTGTGATTTGGCTGTGTGGTTAGAGGTTTCCTGTTCTTTTTTAACAAGTTTACACACACTGCAGCAGGGATTTTGTCCCACTCCTTCATACAGATTTTCTTCTTCATATCTTTAAGGATTAGGAGTTGTCACTGGGCATCATTGAGTTTCAGCTCCCTCCAAAGATTTACTATTGGGCTCAGGTCTGGAGACTGGCTAGACCACTCAAGGACCTTGAAATGCTTCTTATGGAGCCACTCCTTAGTTGTTCTTGTGGTGTGTTTCTTGTCCTTGTGATACTGGAAGACCCAGCCACAACTCATATTCAATGCTCTTACTGAAGGATTTGTTGGTCAAACTCTCGCGATGTATGACCCCATCCATCCTTCCTTCAAGTGATCATGTTCCCTTTGCAGAAAATCAACCCCAAAGTATGATGTGTCCCCCATCATGCTTCATGGTTGGGATGGTGTTCTTGAGGTTGTACTCATTTTTCAGTTATTCATTTTATTTATTTTACTCAATTATATAGCGCTATTAATTCCACTGCGCTTTACAGATACAGTCATATGTTAAAGTTTGGGCACCCCTATTAATGTTAACTTTTTTTCTTTATAACAATTTTGTTTTTTGCAACAGCTATTTCAGTTTCATATATCTAATAACTGATGGACTCAGTTATATTTCTGGATTCAAATGAGGTTTATTGTACTAACAGAAAATGTGCAATCTGCATTTTAACAAAATTTGACCGGTGCAAAAGTATGGGCATCTCAACATAAAAGTGACATTAATATTTTGCAGATCCTCCTTTTGCAAAAATAACAGCCTCTAGTTGCTTCCTGTAGCTATTAATGAGTTCCTGGATCCTGGATGAAGGTATTTGTGACCATTCCTGTTTACAAAACAATTCCAGTTCAGTTAAGTTTGATGATCGCCGAGCATGGACAGCCCGCTTCAAATCATCCCACAGATGTTCAATGATATTCAGGTCTGGGGACTGGGATGGCCATTCCAGAACATTGTAATTTTTCCTCTGCATGAATGCCTGAGTAGATTTGGAGCAGTGTTTTGGATCATTGTCTTGCTGAAATATCCATCCCCTGCGTAACTTCAACTTTGTCACTGATTCTTGCACATTATTGTCAAGAATCTGCTGATACTGAGTTGAATCCATGCGACCCTCAACTTTAACAAGATTCCCGCTGCCGGCATTGGCCACACAGCCCCAAAGCATGATGGAACCTTCTCCAAATTTTACTGTGGGTAGCAAGTTATTTTTCTTGGAATGCTGTGTTTTTTAGCCTCCATGCATAACGCCTTTTTGTATGACCAAACAACTCAATCTTTGTTTCATCAGTCCACAGGACCTTCTTCCAAAATGTAACTGGCTTGTCCAAATGTGCTTTTGCAGACCTCAGGCAACTCTGTTTGTGGCGTGCTTGCAGAAACTGCTTCTTTTGCATCACTCTCCCATACAGCTTCTCCTTGTGCAAAGTGCGCTGTATTGTTGACCGATGCACAATGACACCATCTGCAGCAAGATGATGCTTCAGGTCTTTGGAGGTGGTCTGTGGATTGTCCTTGACTGTTCTCACCATTCTTCTTCTGTGCCTTTCTGATATTATTCTTGGCCTGCCACTTCTGGGCTTAACAAGAACTGTACCTGTGTTCTTCCATTTCCTTACTATGCTCCTCACAGTGGAAACTGACAGGTTAAATCTCTGAGACAACTTTTTGTATCCTTCCCCTGAAAAGCTATGTTGAATAATCTTTGTTTTCAGATCATTTGAGAGTTGTTTTGAGGAGCCCATGATGCCACTCTTCATAGAAGAATCAAATAGGAGAACTACTTGCAAGTGGCCACCTGAAATACCTTTTCTCATGATTTGATACACCTGGCTATGAAGTTCAAAGCTCAATGAGGTTACAAAACCAATTTATTGCTTCAGGAAGTCAGTAAAAAGTAGTTAGGAGTGTTCAAATCAAGAAAATGATAAGGGTGCCCATACTTTTGCACCAGTCAAATTTTGTTTAAATGCAGATTGCACATTTTCTGTTAGTACAATAAACCTCATTTGAATCCAGAAATATAACTGAGTCCATCAGTTATTATATATATGAATCTGAAATAGCTGTTGCAAAAATCAAAATTGTTATAAAGAAAAAAGGTTAACATTAATAGGGGTGCCCAAACTTTAACATATGACTTTATATTGGCACTGTCCCCGATGGGGCTTACAATCTAAGTTCCCTATCAGTATGTCTTTGGAATGTGTGAGGAAATTAGAGTACCTAGAGGAAACCCATGCAAACATGGGGAGAACATACAAACGCCTTGCAGATGTTGTCCTTGGTGGGTTTTGAACCCAGGACCCCTGCGCTAATCACTGAGCCACCGTATACGTCCTTCTTCCTTCAAATGCGGCAAGAGGAGTTGACACCAAAAAGTTTATTTTGGTCTCATCTCACCACATTACCTTCTCCCATGCCTCCTCTGCATCTTCCAGATGGTTACTAGTGAACTTCGAATGGGCCTGGACATGTACTGACATGAACAAGGGAAACTTCCATGCCCTGTAGGATTTAAATTCATGATGGCATAGTGTGTTACTAAAGGTTATGTTTGAGACTGTCATCTGAGCTTTCTTCAGGTCATTGACCAAGTCCTCCTGTGTAGTCCTAGGTTGAGTCCTAACATTTCTCAGAATCATGCCAGGTGAGCAGAAGTGAGGGGCCCGCTTGGGGCCCCTCTCTGCCCACCGGGCTCCATACGCCAGTAATGGCTGTAATGCCCTGATGTGGCCCTGATCATGCTTACTCCACAAGGCGAGATCTTGCATGGAGCACCAGATTGAGGAAGATTGACAGAACATCTTGTGTTTCTTCCATTTTCTAATAATTGTACCAACAGTTGTTGTCTTCTCACCAAGCTGCTTGCCTATTGTACTGTAGTCAATCCCCGCCTTGTGCAGGTCTACAATTTTGTCCCGTGTGTCTTTAGACAGCTCTTTACTTTTGGCCATGGTGGAGAGGTTGGAGTGTGATTGATTGTGTGTGGACAAGTGTCTTTTATCAGGTAACCAATTCAAACAGGTGCAAATAATACAGGCAGTGAGTGCAGAGTAGGAGGGCTTCTTAAAGAAAAACTACCATGTTGTAGTACCATGTTATTTCCATTTGATGATAATGGGGGATCATCAGAAATTGGGATATTTTTTATAACCCATTCCTGATTTGTACTTCTCAACAACGTTGTCCGTGACTTGGTTGGAGATTTCCTTTGTCTTCATAATGTTGCTTGGTTAGTAGTGTCTCTTATATAATTATGTTGCAGCTTGTGTGGCATTTCAGAAAAGATGTGTATATACTGACAAACATGTATCACTTAGATTGCACACAGGTGAACTTCCTTTCACTAAACATGTGACTTATGAAGGTAATTCCTTGCATCAGAAAGTTTTAGGGGCTTCATAGCAAGAGAGGTAAATGCATATGCGTTTGTCAATTTTTACTTACTTAGTCAAATAAATTTAATTTATGGCTATATTTGTCTCACGTTATTTCACCAACTTAGACTATTTAGTGCTGATGCATCACACACAATCAAATTACAAAAATATTTAAACACAGGTTGTAGTGTAACAAAATAGGTAAAAAGCCATGGGGGTGAATACATTCGTAAGACACTGTATGTTTTTCTATCTTTTTATTTTTTTCATATTGCATGTTATATTATATTATCAAACGTTTTTCCTTTTGAATTATTAACAAAAAATTACAAAATTTGTGAGGCAAATAGGAAATTTAGAAAAATATGTATTAACTTATTAATTATTTAATTAATATGTTTACGATTCTCAGAATCTAGAGCAAAATTTACTTCAAGGAGCCCTTGCAGATCGCATTGTAAGTTAAAGGGGTGTCCAGGGTTGGGGTTCCAAAATAAGGGACATAGCAATTATGATATCCAAAAAGGCTTTACATGAGCCAAAAATAAAGACAAACTCTTTTAATGAATTCTAAAAAGCCGATAGTGATGACATTGGACTCTACACCAAGGTTCATTGCTACCTTTTACACAAATTGGATTGATATTAAAAAGATCTTCTCTAATCACTGGCCTTACTGATAGGGACTTGCAATACCAACTCACTAAGCACTCCTTAGTGACCTGGCGTAAATCACGTACACTTGACGATATACTGAGCCGGCACAAACGCTGCGGAAACGCTTAAAAAAACGCAAAGTGGGCACACAGCCTAACAGCCATTATGTCCCTTCTAAGAGTAATTTTCTCTTTGGGAGTCACGCCCCCATTGGGACTGCTTCTTCTGTGGTGGATGTTCTGCCTGTAAAAATTTCTTGAGAACAAAGGTGCTCTCTAATTCTATAAAGGACAAAACCATGCCAAAGGAGTTGAAAAGAAGTTTTGAGTGAGGAAAAGAAGGGCTCAATTCTGGCTTTACTAGTAGAGGGATACAGTGAGCATCATGTTGCCTCTATCCTTACAACTTCTAAGACGGCAGTCCATTACAACAAGGTCAAGCAGCAGAATTTGGGGACAACAAAGCTACAGAATAGCAGAGGGCGAAAACAACTCTCCACTGACCAGGATGACCGTCACCTTATTCGAATGTCACTCAGCAACCACAGGATGACATCAAGTGACCTACGAAAGGAATGGGAAATGGCAGCTGGAGTGAAGTGCACGGCAAGAACAGTTCGCAACAGGCTCATAGAGGCAGGGCTCAAATCATGTAAAGCTAGAAAAAAGCCTTTCATCAATGAGAAGCAAAGGAGAGCCAGGCTAAATTTTGCCAAAGAGCATAAGGACTGGACCATAGAGGACTGGAGTAAGGTAATCTTCTCTGATGAGTCGAATTTTCACTTTGCCCAATACCTGGTCTTCTAATGGTTAGATGGAGACCTGGAGAGGTGTACAAGCCACAGTGTCTTGCACCCACTCTGAAATGTGGTGGCGGATCGGTGATGATCTGGGGATGCTTCAGCAAGGCTGGAATTGGGGAGTTTAATCTTTACAAAGGACGTATGAATCAAGCCGCATACAAGGTTATCCTGGAAAAACAGTTGATTCTTTCTGCTCAGGCAATGTTCTCTAACTCTGTGGACTGGTTTTCCAGCAGTGAAATGCACCATGCCACACAGCTAAGTAAATCAATGTGTGTTTGAAGGACCACCACATCAAATCCCTGTCATGGCCAGCCCATTCTCCACACCTGAACCCCATTGACAACCTCTGGAATGTAATCAAGAGGAATATGGATAGTCACAAGCTATCAAATAAAGAAGATCTGCTTAAATTTTTGCACCAGGAGTGGCATAAGGTCACCCAAAAGCAGTGTGAAAGACTGGTGGAAAGCATGCCAAGACGCATGAAAGCTGTGATTAAAAATCATGGTTATTCCACAAAATATTGATTTCTGAACTCTTCCTGAGTTAAAACGTTAGTATTGTTGTTTCTAAATGATTGTGAACTTATTTTCTTAGCATTATTTGAGGTCTGCAAGTGTGACACCCCAGAGTCCGGCTGTCACAGTGACATTGCCTCCCTCTAAGGGGTGAAGTCATGCTTGGAGGCAGGAGGGGGCCCCCATGCCAAGTAACAAAGATTGCATGACAATTCCTGCTGCAGGTCAGAAAGGGGAGTTTCCTTATAAATTCTGGCCAGCAGATGGGGTTAGTGAGTCAGCTAGAAGTCAGCTGAGAGAGTGAACAGGGGAGTTGTCATGACAAGACAGTCAGTTGAGGACTGGGAGTTGATCTGTGAGGAGGAAAAGGACAGGAGCGGAGACAAGAGGCTCTGGGAGGAACTAAAATTGCATATAGGAGACCCCAGAATAAAGCGCTGATATAAAAGAGGACACCAGAGTCCTAGGCTGAACAATAGCTGTATGCCCTGACCGCCGAATCTGGAAGTACAGGAGACTGCAAGTTCCTGGGCGACATTGAACACCTGAAGGCATGACAACAGATCAAGAGCCTGTGGCTGACAGTGAAAAGGACAGTACCCGTGATATAGGCTGTCGCTGTCAGCCATACAGATTAGAAACCATTATGCAAGAGAGGGTCACAGCTTAGTTACAAACAGCAGGGACCTGAAAACAAAGCGCAGAAGGAAAGTCCCAAACCCCACCTGGCAGGGTGGATCCCCTGAATGCCTCCAGGCGAGCCGGACTCAATCCATCACCTATATGTGGTACCCCGGATTGCAACCACTTGCAAGTAAAAGGTAAAGAAAACTGCACCTCTCTGAGTCCTTTTCTTATTTCTCTGCACCCCAACGTTCACCGCCATCTGAACCATTAATCAAATATATTTGCCCTGGGACTCCCGCTCTACCCGTGGGGAGCTGAACCATCTTTGATGCGTCACCATCAGCCCCAGAGGACCAAACCGCAGCGTCAGCCACTCATTGCCGAACACCACGGGTGGCGTCACATTTAAACATCACACAACTTTCCTCTATTTAATTACTGGACGCCCAGGGCCATGGACCGGGTCACAGCCACTGTGACATCCCCCATTGAAGTCAACAGGCCCGGCACCGAGTAACCTAAGGCCCTGCGGGGCGCTCCACAAGCACTGCATTTTTTTGTTATTTCGACCATTTCTCATTTTTGAAAATAAATACAAAATTTAGTGCTGGAAATTCGAAGACATCAGTAGTTTATAGGATAAAAGATCAATTTACATTTTACTCAAAAATATACCTATAAAGAGAAAAATCAGACAAACTGTAAATCTTGCTATGGTCTCTTAATTTTTGCTGTATATAGACATGAGGACTAGACCATTCAAAATATGTATTCAAGAACACTTCACAGACAGCAAAAATGCAGTCAACCTCCTTGAGGCCCATCTATTAAAAACTATACCCAAACATTTTTTTGAATCTCATAACTGTAATCCCAAGAGATTTGCAGTCTGTATGATTGATAATGTCTATAAGGGTACCAGTGGTGGCAACATTAAGTAGAAACTCCTTCAGAAAGAAACACAATGGATTGTCCAGTTGGCTATATTAGCACCAAGCGGTCTTAACTATCATTTTCCTTTTCCCTGAATTATTCTATCCTTTATTGTATTTTATATGGGAGGGACTATCTGGGTGATTTTTATTATTGTTAGTTACTAATACTGTTTCTCTATTTGACATACTTTTTAAGCTTCCCATCATTATTCTTCTATGTTTTTTCTCTCTATGGATTTTACAGCATATGTGCATCATGTTCCTCGGGATTCCCAAGCTTCCACCAGTTGTATCTCGTGAAGAAAGACTTTTTATTATTATTTTCATTAGGTCTTCTGTTCATGTTGCTTTCTTCTATTATCATTAATAATTTTCTCTATACTATTGATAAATTTGTGATGTTCTTTGATGTGTTATGATTTTTATTATTTTTTGCATTGCTGCAGCATTCCAAAAGCAGTATATTGTTAATTATAATTTTGTCACCTCTTCTTTAAAACATAGTTAGCTCCATGTGGCCTTGTCCTCAACAGTGAAGCGGCTGTGCAATGTTGCTCCTCCCTCTTCATTGTAAGGTATGGTCCCGCATGGCACTTATTTATAGAGTTGAGCGAAACAGGTCGAAAAATTTCAAAAGTCGCCGACTTTTGGCAAAGTCGGGTTTCATGAAACGAAACCCGACCCTAGGATGAGGTCGGCCACGAGGTCGGCGACTTACGCGCCAAAGTCGCGTTTCAAAAGTTTGTTTTGCGCTCTTTTTCAGCCAATCAGGATCCACGGACACTGTGGGCAACGTGATGACATAGGCAGGGGTCACCACCATCTTTCAGAAGGGCCTGCAAGTGATTGGCTTGCTTTGGTGGGCGTCACAGGGGGTATAAAAGGGCGTGCACGCCGACCGCCATCTTACTTCTGCCGATCTCAGTATAGGGAGAGGTTGCTGCTGATTCTGTAGGGAGAGCGTTAGGCAGGGAAGAAGACAAAAAAACTGCTTCTGCTGCTAGCGATTTGGCCTGCACAACACACCAGTCACTGTGTGTGCAGTGCAAGGGGAGGCTATATAGTGGTGTATCAGTGGTGTTGGTTGTTGGGCTGCCTTCTAAGGCTTCCTGACATTCCTGCATTGCTGTTTACCCACTGCTCCGCAAACTGCTTTTTTAAAAGCAATCCCAATTTTTTTTTTTGTCCTGCTGAGAAGAAAAAAAAACTGCTTCTGCTGCTAGCAATTTGGCCTGCACAACACAACAGTCACTGTGTGTGCAGTGCAAGGGGAGGCTATATTGTGGTGTATCAGTGGTGTTGGTTGTTGGGCTGCCTTTTAAGGCTTCCTGACAGGCTGGCATTGCTGTTTACCCACTGCTCTGCAAACTGCTTTTTTAAAAGCAATCCAATCTCCCTTATCCTCTAGTCACTTTTGTCACAGCTGTGCCATCGAGCCTGTGACATAGTGCTCAGATATCAGTGGGCCTCACACAATCCAAAAGTGTCCAGTGTCCAAAAGTGTGTGCAGAGATTCAAAATCTCCCTTATCCTCTAGTCACTTTGGTCACAGCTGTGCCACCGAGCCTGTCACATAGCGCTCAGATATTCATTGGGCCTCACACAATCCAAAAGTGTCCAGTGTCCAAAAGTGTGTGCAGAGATTCAAAATCTCCCTTATCCTCTAGTCACTTTGGTCACAGCTGTGCCATCGAGCCTGTCACATAGCGCTCAGATATTCATTGGGCCTCACACAATCCAAAAGTGTCCAGTGTCCAAAAGTGTGTGCAGAGATTCAAAATCTCCCTTATCCTCTAGTCACTTTGGTCACAGCTGTGCCATCGAGCCTGTCACATAGCGCTCAGATATTCATTGGGCCTCACACAATCCAAAAGTGTCCAGTGTCCAAAAGTGTGTGCAGAGATTCAAAATCTCCCTTATCCTCTAGTCACTTTGGTCACAGCTGTGCCATCGAGCCTGTCACATAGCGCTCAGATATTCATTGGGCCTCACACAATCCAAAAGTGTCCAGTGTCCAAAAGTGTGTGCAGAGATTCAAAATCTCCCTTATCCTCTAGTCACTTTGGTCACAGCTGTGCCATCGAGCCTGTCACATAGCGCTCAGATATTCATTTGGCCTCACACAATCCAAAAGTGTCCAGTGTCCAAAAGTGTGTGCAGAGATTCAAAATCTCCCTTATCCTCTAGTCACTTTGGTCACAGCTGTGCCATCGAGCCTGTCACATAGCGCTCAGATATTCATTGGGCCTCAAACAATCCAAAAGTGTCCAGTGTCCAAAAGTGTGTGCAGAGATTCAAAATCTCCCTTATCCTCTAGTCAGTTTGGTCACAGCTGTGCCATCGAGCCTGTCACATAGCGCTCAGATATTCATTGGGCCTCACACAATCCAAAAGTGTCCAGTGTCCAAAAGTGTGTGCAGAGATTCAAAATCTCCCTTATCCTCTAGTCACTTTGGTCACAGATGTGCCATCGAGCCTGTCACATAGCGCTCAGATATTCATTGGGCCTCACACAATCCAAAAGTGTCCAGTGTCCAAAAGTGTCTGCTGAAATTCAAAATCTCCCTTATCCTCTAGTCACTTTGGTCACAGCTGTGCCATCGAGCCTGTCACATACAGTGGGGCAAAAAAGTATTTAGTCAGTCAGCAATAGTGCAAGTTCCACCACTTAAAAAGATGAGAGGCGTCTGTAATTTACATCATAGGTAGACCTCAACTATGGGAGACAAACTGAGAAAAAAAAATCCAGAAAATCACATTGTCTGTTTTTTTTTATTTTATTTGCATATTATGGTGGAAAATAAGTATTTGGTCAGAAACAAAATTTCATCTCAATACTTTGTGATATATCCTTTGTTGGCAATGACAGAGGTCAAACGTTTTCTGTAAGTCTTCACAAGGTTGCCACACACTGTTGTTGGTATGTTGGCCCATTCCTCCATGCAGATCTCCTCTAGAGCAGTGATGTTTTTGGCTTTTCGCTTGGCAACACGGACTTTCAACTCCCTCCAAAGGTTTTCTATAGGGTTGAGATCTGGAGACTGGCTAGGCCACTCCAGGACCTTGAAATGCTTCTTACGAAGCCACTCCTTCGTTGCCCTGGCAGTGTGCTTTGGATCATTGTCATGTTGAAAGACCCAGCCACGTTTCATCTTCAATGCCCTTGCTGATGGAAGGAGGTTTGCACTCAAAATCTCCCGATACATGGCCCCATTCATTCTTTCATGTACCCGGATCAGTCGTCCTGGCCCCTTTGCAGAGAAACAGCCCCAAAGCATGATGTTTCCACCACCATGCTTTACAGTAGGTATGGTGTTTGATGGATGCAACTCAGTATTCTTTTTCCTCCAAACACAACAAGTTGTGTTTCTACCAAACAGTTCCAGTTTGGTTTCATCAGACCATAGGACATTCTCCCAAAACTCCTCTGGATCATCCAAATGCTCTGTAGCAAACTTCAGACGGGCCCGGACATGTACAGGCTTAAGCAGTGGGACACGTCTGGCACTGCAGGATCTGAGTCCATGGTGGCGTAGTGTGTTACTTATGGTAGGCCTTGTTACATTGATCCCAGCTCTCTGCAGTTCACTCACTAGGTCCCCCCGCGTGGTTCTGGGATTTTTGCTCACCGTTCTTGTGATCATTCTGACCCCACGGGGTGGGATTTTGCGTGGAGCACCAGATCGAGGGAGATTATCAGTGGTCTTGTATGTCTTCCATTTTCTAATTATTGCTCCCACAGTTGATTTCTTCACTCCAAGCTGGTTGGCTATTGCAGATTCAGTCTTCCCAGCCTGGTGCAGGGCTACAATTTTGTTTCTGGTGTCCTTTGACAGCTCTTTGGTCTTCACCATAGTGGAGTTTGGAGTCAGACTGTTTGAGGGTGTGCACAGGTGTCTTTTTATACTGATAACAAGTTTAAACAGGTGCCATTACTACAGGTAATGAGTGGAGGAAAGAGGAGACTCTTAAAGAAGAAGTTACAGGTCTGTGAGAGCCAGAAATCTTGATTGCTTGTTTCTGACCAAATACTTATTTTCCACCATAATATGCAAATAAAATGAAAAAAAAACAGACAATGTGATTTTCTGGATTTTTTTTTCTCAGTTTGTCTCCCATAGTTGAGGTCTACCTATGATGTAAATTACAGACGCCTCTCATCTTTTTAAGTGGTGGCACTTGCACTATTGCTGACTGACTAAATACTTTTTTGCCCCACTGTAGCGCTCATATATTCATTGGGCCTCACACAATCCAAAAGTGTCCAGTGTCCAAAAGTGTGTGCAGAGATTCAAAATCTCCCTTATCCTCTAGTCACTTTGGTCACAGCTGTGCCATCGAGCCTGTCACATAGCGCTCAGATATTCATTGGGCCTCACACAATCCAAAAGTGTCCAGTGTCCAAAAGTGTGTGCAGAGATTCAAAATCTCCCTTATCCTCTAGTCACTTTGGTCACAGCTGTGCCATCGAGCCTGTCACATAGCGCTCAGATATTCATTGGGCCTCACACAATCCAAAAGTGTCCAGTGTCCAAAAGTGTGTGCAGAGATTCAAAATCTCCCTTATCCTCTAGTCACTTTGGTCACAGCTGTGCCATCGAGCCTGTCACATAGCGCTCAGATATTCATTGGGCCTCACACAATCCAAAAGTGTCCAGTGTCCAAAAGTGTGTGCAGAGATTCAAAATCTCCCTTATCCTCTAGTCACTTTGGTCACAGCTGTGCCATCGAGCCTGTCACATAGCGCTCAGATATTCATTGGGCCTCACACAATCCAAAAGTGTCCAGTGTCCAAAAGTGTGTGCAGAGATTCAAAATCTCCCTTATCCTCTAGTCACTTTGGTCACAGCTGTGCCATCGAGCCTGTCACATAGCGCTCAGATATTCATTGGGCCTCACACAATCCAAAAGTGTCCAGTGTCTACAAGTGTCTGCAGAAATTCAAAATCTACCTTATCCTCTAGTCACTTTGGTCACAGCTGTGCCATCGAGCCTGTCACATAGCGATCAGATATCAGTGGGCCTCACACAATCCAAAAGTGTCCAGTGTCCACAAGTGTCTGCAGAAATTCAAAATCTCCCCTGTCCTATAGACACCTTGTACCTTGTTTTACATTACTATATAGTTTGTTGGATTTTGTCTACATTTCTACCAAAAATGAGGAAGGCTGGTGGAAGAGGCCGTGGAATTGGGCGGGGGTTGGCAGCTGGTAATGATGGTGTTGGTGGTGGATCTGATGGTAGTGGCAAGAGCAAAATAGGACTGAATGCAGGAGGTGTTGAGCCTGTGTCATCGTCTGGCTACATAAGGCCTCGAACGCTTAGTTTTCTAGGAGTTGGCAAACCGCTTTTAAAGCCAGAGCATCCGGAAAAAGTTTTGTCTTACATTGCTGACTCAGCCTCCAGCTCTATCGCCTCCTCTTCTTCAGTTGTAAAAAGTAAAAGCACTGAGTCGTCATTGGAGGCTCATGTTCATGAACCACACCTTTCCTTGTGTCCTTCACCACAACCAAGATTGAAGGATGACGCAGGCCATACTACTGATTACTCCATGGAGCTGTTTTCACATACCATGCCTGGATTATCAAGTGAAATGGTGAATTACCCAGGCCAAGATGAATCTGACATGGAGTGCACTGATGCACAGCCGCTGATGGATGATTCTGCTGGTACATTCACTCAGAGCACTACATTGTCCTCGCAGTGTACAGAGCCAGATTCTGACCCTGATGAGACTCAGGTGCCCCTTCCCGCACACTATACCACCATACACGGTGACACAGAGGAAGGTGCACATGACATAGAAGAGGAGGTGATGGATGACCCAGTTGTTGACCCAGATTGGCATCCATTGGGGGAAGAGGGTGCTGCTTCCAATAGCTCAGATGAGGAGCATCCACAGCAGACATCGACATCGCAACAGCTGTTATCTGGCAGGCCCGGAGCACTCCAAAGACAGGTTCCAAACATCAAAAGAGTTGCTGGACAGCTTGTCCAGAGGGTCAAAAGATCACAGCGTGCTAGGCCGCAAAATGTCTGCCAAAGTAGGAAGAGTGCAGTGTGGCACTTTTTTGAACAAAATCCTCATGATCAGGCCAAGGTTATCTGTAAGAAGTGCGCAAAGACCTTTAGCCGAGGGAAAAATCTGAAAAATTTGAATACCAGTTGCATGCATAGACATTTAACCAGCATGCACTTGCAAGCGTGGACACAACACCAAACCTCAAGTGCCACATGTGCAACTGATCACAACGAAGGTAGTCAGCAACGCTACATTGTTTCCCACACTGTAAGCCCACCGGTTAGCACAGCAGCAAATGTTGAGGTGTCGTTGCAAGGCCACAGCAGTCAGGGAATCCCACTGTTATATCAACGAAAGACTGATTCTAGGCCATCAGAAAGAACACCAACTCCATCACCATCATCAACCCTCTCTCAGTCCACCCTGTCCACCGCTACTTCCACCATATGCAGCTCTCAAGTCCAGCTCACCCTCCCAGACACTATGAGTAGGTCAAGAAAGTACTCAGTCTCTCATCCGCGTACACTGGGTTTGAACGCCCACATTGCCAAACTAATCTCGTTTGAGATGATGCCCTTTCGGTTGGTGGAAAGCACAGCTTTCCGCGAACTCATGGCCTATGCAGTACCACGCTATGACCTACCCAGTCGCCACTACTTCTCTCGCAAAGCCATCCCAGCCCTCCACCATCATGTGAAAGACCGCATTGTCCATGCACTCAAGCAGTCAGTGAGCGGAAAGGTGCACCTCACAACTGATGCATGGTCCAGTCGGCATGGCCAGGGCCGTTACGTGTCCATAACTGCGCACTGGGTTAATGTGGTGGATGCAGGGTCCACAGGGGACAGCGGTGGTGGGACAGTGCTGCCTAGCCCACGGTATAGGAAACAGTTGGCTGTAGGCGTTCGACCCTCCTCCTCCTCTTCCAGAAGCGAAAGCTCGTCCACAGAGCGCAGTCGTACGAGCACTCCATCTGCAGCTGCCACTGTTGCACACGATGTGTCCCCCTATCGAGCAGCTAGTGGAAAGCGTCAGCAGGCTGTGTTGCAGATGATGTGTTTGGGCAACAGACACACCGCCGAGGTGCTGGCGGAGTACTTGAAGCGACAAACTGAGTCATGGCTGGGCAGTGTACATCTTGAGGCAGGCAAGGTAGTTAGTGATAACGGCCATAATTTTGTGGCAGCCATAGCCCTTTCAAAACTCAGCCATATACCTTGCTTGGCTCACACCTTGAACCTGGTGGTGCAGTGCTTCCTCAAAAATTGTCTGGAGTTAACAGCCCTGCTCCAGAAGGTGCGAAGACTGTGCGCGCACATCCGCCGGTCGCCTGTACACTCCGTTCGTATGCAGAAGCTGCAGCGATTGCTCCACCTTCCCAACCACCGCCTCATTATCGACATTGCAACAAGGTGGAACTCCACCCTGCACATGGTGGAGCGGCTGTGCGAGCAGAGGCAGGCCATAATGCATTTGTGGGAGGATACACGGCCAGGCACTTTGAGAGAAGACATGGAGTTGACAGGTGTGCAGTGGTCAAAGCTGAAAGACCTCTGTAAAGTCCTTCAGTGTTTTGAGGAATGCACACGGCTGGTAAGCGCAGACGACGCCATCCTAAGCATGAGCATCCCACTTATGCGTCTGCTCATGCAAACTTTGACGCACCTTAAGGAGCAGGCTTCTGCAGCCAATGTTGATGAGGAGGAAGAGGAGGAGGGAATCCTTGATGACATTCAGCCATTGTCTGCTCAGGGACCTCTCCTGGACGAGGTGGAGGAAGCAGAGGAGGAGGAGGAGGATGATGGGGATGATTACTTAGGGGAGGAGGATGCATCTCGTGGGGCAAGTGAAAATGTTGGCGTGGCAAGGTCTGGTACAGGGTTTGTGCGTGACTGGAGGGATGTGGATTTGCCAGAAAGTGCTCCTCCAACTAGCACTCGCAGTGCATCATTGACACCGGGAACATTGGCCCACATGTCAGATTATGCCTTGCAGATCCTAAAAAGGGACCCCCGCATTGCCAAAATGATGAACGATGACGACTACTGGTTGGCCAGCATCCTGGATCCACGCTATAAAGGCAAATTACAAAACATCATGCCACAGGAGAACCTTGACCTAATATTGGCTAATAAACAAGCAACTCTGGTAAATCGGTTGCTTGAGGCATTCCCAGCACACAGCAGCGGTGATGGTTCTCACACGAGCCGTACGGGCCGGGGGCAGCTTGGCAGAGGTGTTCGTGGTGCACACAGCAGAAGTGGCGTTGGAGACAGGGGTTTCATGACAATGTTGTGGACTGATTTTTCAAGTACCGCTCACACAACTGGTAATACTGCATCGATGGAAAGTGACAGGAGACAGCAGTTGTCAACTATGGTTACAAACTACTTTTCCTCCCATATTGATGTTCTCCCACACAGGTCATTCCCCTTTGACTATTGGGCCGCTAAACTGGACACCTGGCCTGAATTGGCACAATATGCCTCACAGGAGCTCGCTTGCCCAGCTGCAAGTGTGCTATCGGAAAGAGTCTTCAGTGCAGCTGGATCAATCCTGACAGAAAAAAGGACCCGTCTGTCACCCCAAAATGTGGATGATCTAACCTTCATTAAAATGAACCACGCATGGGTTTCCAAGGATTTTGTCCCACCTTCCTCTGATGACACATAGGGTGACAGAAAAATGGCTTGCTTTGGTCCACCTCTTCCTGGGACTTGACCTATTTCACCTTTTGCATCAGCTGAATGTCCAACATCAACATATGCCACTTTCTAAAACTCCCTAACTGTGCTGCCTCCCCCCTCCATGGCCGGGGTCACCACCTAGCGCACGACACCGTGCGAGTGCTGTTTCCCTGGACAGGTGGGTAGGCCGACTCTTGGGCGCGGGCACTGGTACAGGGTCCTTCATAGTGCAATCAAGTGTCTCTGACGGTGGTGGTGCACACCCGCCGTCAGACACACCGCCGTACTATGAGGGGACCAGTGCCAGTACCGACGCCCACGAGTGGGCCCCCCTTGCTTGGGCAGGGCCCCAGCATTTGCAATCTTTACCTCTCCCTGCTCCTCCGCTGTGTAGTCTGGGCCGTCAAATCCATACTGTGCCTGACACCGTCTGAGCCTGCCTCCTGATGTATAGACATATATTTTGAATGTGTACGCTATCCATACATGTTATCCGGGGATACGGTACCCTTTCTAACCTTTGTGCAATCACGTGCAATCCATACTGGGCCTAACACCGTCTGAGCCTGCCTCCTGAGACATATATTTTGAATGTGTACGCTATTCATACATGTTATCCGGGGAAACGGTACCCTTTCTAACCTTTGTGCAATCACGTGCAATCCATACTGGTCCTAACACCGTCTGAGCCTGCCTCCTGAGACATATATTTTGAATGTGTACGCTATCCATACATGTTATCCGGGGAAACGGTACCCTTTCTAACCTTTGTGCAATCACGTGCAATCCATACTGGGCCTAACACCGTCTGAGCCTGCCTCCTGAGACATATATTTTGAATGTGTACGCTATCCATACATGTTATCCAGGGATACGGTACCCTTTCTAACCTTTGTGCAATCACGTGCAATCCATACTGGGCCTAACACCGTCTGAGCCTGCCTCCTGAGACATATATTTTGAATGTGTACGCTATCCATACATGTTATCCGGGGAAACGGTACCCTTTCTAACCTTTGTGCAATCACGTGCAATCCATACTGGGCCTAACACCGTCTGAGCCTGCCTCCTGAGACATATATTTTGAATGTGTACGCTATCCATACATGTTATCCGGGGAAACGGTACCCTTTCTAACCTTTGTGCAATCACGTGCAATCCATACTGGGCCTAACACCGTCTGAGCCTGCCTCCTGAGACATATATTTTGAATGTGTACGCTATCCATACATATTATCCGGGGAAACGGTACCCTTTCTAACCTTTGTGCAATCACGTGCAATCCATACTGGGCCTAACACCGTCTGAGCCTGCCTCCTGAGACATATATTTTGAATGTGTACGCTATCCATACATGTTATCCGGGGAAACGGTACCCTTTCTAACCTTTGTGCAATCACGTGCAATCCATACTGGGCCTAACACCGTCTGAGCCTGCCTCCTGAGACATATATTTTGAATGTGTACGCTATCCATACATGTTATCCGGGAAAACGGTACCCTTTCTAACCTTTGTGCAATCACATGCAATCCATACTGGGCCTAACACCGTCTGAGCCTGCCTCCTGAGACATATATTTTGAATGTGTTCGCTATCCATACATGTTATCCGGGGAAACGGTACCCTTTCTAACCTTTGTGCAATCACGTGCAATCCATACTGGGCCTAACACCGTCTGAGCCTGCCTCCTGAGACATATATTTTGAATGTGTACGCTATCCATACATGTTATCCGGGGATACGGTACCCTTTCTAACCTTTGTGCAATCACGTGCAATCCATACTGGGCCTAACACCGTCTGAGCCTGCCTCCTGAGACATATATTTTGAATGTGTACGCTATCCATACATGTTATCCGGGGAAACGGTACCCTTTCTAACCTTTGTGCAATCACGTGCAATCCATACTGGGCCTAACACCGTCTGAGCCTGCCTCCTGAGACATATATTTTGAATGTGTACGCTATCCATACATGTTATCTGGGGATACGGTACCCTTTCTAACCTATGTGCAATCACGTGCAATCCATACTGGGCCTAACACCGTCTGAGCCTGCCTCCTGAGACATATATTTTGAATGTGTACGCTATCCATACATGTCATCCGGGGAAACGGTACCCTTTCTAACCTTTGTGCAATCACGTGCAATCCATACTGGACCTAACACCGTCTGAGCCTGCCTCCTGATGCATAGACATATATTTTGAATGTGTACGCTATCCATACATGTTATCAGGGGATACGGTACCCTTTCTCACCTTTGTGCAATCACGTGTAATCCATACTGGGCGTGAGAACGGCTGGCGAGCTGTTAAGCAAGCTACAGCACCTGTGGTTTGCACACGTAAGTTTTTCATTTTTTCAGGAATGACGGTTAGGCCTAATTCCGGAACTGCGGTTGACCTGCCTTACTGGGAAATCATTGTTCGCGGGTAATAATTGTAATCAGTGATCCCCATCACTAACGTTGTTCAGCGGGTTATCTGCACCTGTAAGCGACAAACGCTGGCCTTTTCAGTGTAGCGCACATGCAGCCACGGACATGTAAGGGCATGACACACCAGTTATTGGCCAATCTCATGTGCCAGAGCCTCACGTGTCCCTCTAGTAAGCCGGACTCGGACCGCGGGGCATGACGGAGTCTCGTTCGTTAACGGAATTAAGCTTGCAATGTGTGCATCTGTTCTGTAGCTGGCATGGTTGAGGTTTCCCAGGTGGAGTCGAATTTAACCGCAGGCTCCACTCCTGGTGGTGCCCTTCTGGACATTCCTTTAAGGTTCAGCTTTGCAACCATACTGCCCACGTAAAACAAACACTTTGCCTTCATGAACGCTGTTTGGAGGGTCATGACTCGTGGGAATAACGCCGCCCAATCAGTTAACCTGCTAGAGAGATCCTTCGTTGCTCCCAAGCATGACATCACACTCCCTAGGAAGAAGGTAATGCCACTGTGGCGACCGTACTCCTGGGGGCGACACAAGTGCACTGATGCCCAGCCACTGCTCGATGAATCTGCTGGTACATTGACCCAGACCACTACATTCCCCTCGCACGCTACACGACCTGAATCTGACCCTGATGAAACTCAGGTTACCCTTCCCATATACAGTTCCATCTTACACGGTGACAAAGAGGAAGCTGCAGATGAAAGTGCAGGTTCGGCCCACCCGCCATCAGACACACCACCGTACTATCAGGGGCCCTATGCCAGTGCCGTCGCCAACGAGTGGGCCCCCCCTGCTTGCCCAGGATCACAGCACTTGCAAAGTTGAAATACTGTGCAGTGAGATGGAAGATGGGGACGACGAGGAATCCAGACAAGTACAGGGATTCCCTAGCGAGGAGACTTATTTGATTGTTTTCAATGTTGGGACAGCAATTTTTGGGGAGCACTATACTCTGGAGAATGATAGATGGGGCCCACCATACACTGGAACATTCCAAAGGTGGACATCAGACACTGGAGCAGCATTTACAGGGCCCATTATACACTAGAGCATTAGAAATGGGGCCCATTATGTTTGGAGCATTATTTGGGCCCATAAGACAGTGGAGCATCATCCATGGGGACCAACATATACTGTAGCATTGTGTGGAGCTCATCATATACTGTTTCAAACATTATATGGGACCAATTATTCTGTATGGAGAAATAGATGGGCCTCGTCATGAGATGTAAAAAGTGAGGTATTTTTCATTGTACTATACCGCTATTTCTCTGCCGTATCGGAGCATGATGAGTTGTGGTATGTGTTAAAGGGGCGCTCTTTCGCCCAGGGCACATGAAAACCTGCAGCCAGCCCTCCCCCCCACAACTTTAGCCAAATAACCCCCATTTTTCAGTGCGTAACTTGTATTATGAAGTTAATTAAGGTTGACAAGCTTAAGTAAGAAGAATTGATGCTTTTGGCATTCAAATGGGCACTGTAGGTGTGTTTCCTGTCCTCCTCTCACTGCCGACTTTTATTCCCCATTGACTTACATTGGGTTTCGTGTTTCGGGACGACCCCGACTTTTCCCTATAATCGGACGATCTTGCTCGACCCGACTTTTGGAAAAGTCGGGTTTCACGAAACGAAACGCGACCCTAAAAAACCAAAAGTCGCTCAACTCTACTTATTTACTATGCTATATTTTACTTTTGCCATTCCTTGTGATGACCCATACTTCTGAACCCCTGCCTTTGCTGATGGGGCATTCATTTCCCTCGCTGTAACAGTTGGGAGGTCTTCTCCCTGCACTGGCGGTGTGGCCCCACATTCCATCGCAATGGTGGGTAATCCTATGTTCTAGCTTTTATACTGTTATCCACTGTGACAAGCACAAGTTACAGCTTAGACCTCAGGCCTCGTCCACTGGAGATTCGGCTGGCCACATCATGGCGACTGAGCGGTGAAACCTTTACTTGCCATTGGTGGTGCAACCTCACCCACCTCACTGCGGGTCTATACATTTCTTAATGACATATGATTAAGTATCATAACACTTTGAGGCCCTGACCCTACCAGTGACATGGCCCAAACATGTCATAATGGTGATGTGGGACACTAATCTCCTTGCTGTCTGGCATGCGACTTACTTGTCTCACTGCAAGTCTGTCTATTTAGGGAACACTTTTCACACATTGCTGAGATGAAAAGCAGAGCTGATTAGTGCAGTTGTGCCTCGCACATGTGCTGCTCTGCCCCGGTGGCATCAAGGCCCTGGCACGTTGCAGTAGTGATGGGGGCAATAATGTATGTCCTCTACCCCATTATGCACTGTGCGCTCCGGCCCACCCTGTCACGGGGGCAGAGCAACCTGATGGGCTACATGCCGATTCACTGTTTACCCAGACATTTTCATTTACATAGCACCCACCTTTTATTTTGACCACGCGACCACGCCTTCTGACAAAGCCAAGCAGATGAAAAGCAAGTTGAGGCTTTTGCACAATCCCTAGTTTGCTTCTGACCTATCTGACATCATGACATGTATGGAATGGACAAGGCAACTGTTAGGTGGACTCATAACTGGCTTAGTGATCGGATCCAAAGAGTGGTCGTAAATGGCTGCACATCCAGTTGAAAGAATGTCTCAAGTGGGGTACCACAGGGCTCTGTCCTGGGCCCTGTATTGTTCAACATCTTTATCAGCGATTTAGAGGAAGGAATTGAGGGTAAACTGATTAAATTTGCTGATGACACAAAGCTAGGAGGGATAACTAATACTAGAGAAGAGAGAGAGGATGGAAAAAGATATAAATAAACTGGAGCAGTGGGCAGCAGCTAATAGAATGGTTTTTAACAGGGCAAAATGCAAAGTACTACATCTGGGCAATACAAATGAAAAAATCATATACAGAATGGAAGGAATAGGGCTAAGCAACAGCACATGTGAAAAAGACTTGGGTATGGGTATACTAATAGATCACAGACTCAATATGAGTCAACAGTGTGATGCAGCAGTAAAAAAGGCAAATGCAATTCTAGGATGTATTAACAGAAGGATACAGTCTAGATCACGTGAAGTCATTATTGCCCTCTACTCCTCTTTGGTCAGACCTCATCTGGAATACTGTGTCCGTTTTGGCGCCACATTTTAAAAAAGACATCAACAAACTGGAGCAAGTTCAGAGAAGAACGACCAGAATAGTGACCGGCCTGCAAACCCTGTCTTATGAGGAATGGTTGCAGGATTTGGGAATGTTTAGCTTGCAGAAGAGAAGACTGAGAGGAGACTTAATAGCTGTCTACAAATATCTCAAGGGCTGTCACATTGTAGAAGGATCATCTTTATTCTCATTTGCACAAGGAAAGACTAGAAGCAATGGGATGAAACTGAAAAAGAGGAGACAAAGATTACATATTAGAAAAAACCTTTTGACAGTTAGAGTGATCAATGAGTGGAACAGGTTGCCACGAGAGGTGGTGAGTTCTCCTTCAATAGAAGTCTTCAAACAGAGGCTGGACAGACATTTGTCTGGGATGATTTAGCAAATCCTGCTTTGAGCAGGGGGTTGGATCAGATGGCCCAAGAGGTCCCTTCCAACTCTACAATTCTATGATTCTATGATGCAAGGTATTTTCTTGCCATATATTTGAGTTGGTTCATTGGATTTAACTGCCATATGACGGTGATCGACCTATGTTGTTTACAGGATATGGACTTATTTAAGTTTGCTATCTATTGTGGCATTGCTAAGGGTCGTATAGTCGATGGGAGGTATGTTGCACAGAGATGGCTTGTCTGTTTGATGTAGCCCAGAGTGTTTTCTTTAGTGCACGTAAGCACTAAGGGACGTCACCATACCACTATATGTGTTTAAGGACCTATGGTGATATCACAGTCACGTGGTTAGTCAGTTGGTTGGTTTGTGGGTTTGGCTATACCTATATAATGTAGACTACTGCTTAACACAGGGCTGTATGTGGGGAGGGGGAAGCCTCCTGTGTGTGTTGAGGCTCCAGGACAGAGCCTAAAGTACTGTACATTTGTACTTTGTTTTGCCTGAGCTAAAGGCTATTTCTTTTTGTTCTCTTTTGTTTTGTGGGTTTGTGAAGCAATAAACCCCATGAACTTTAAAAGGAACGTGCCTCCTGATTGCCACTCATTGCACATGAGCGAGTACAATCCCTACACGATCTATAACCTGTATCTTAATAGATTGTCTCGCTATGGGTTCCCCTGTATTGTTATATCCAGTATATTTTATGTATGCGTGGAGCTGGTTAATCGTGTATTTTATCTATTGGGCATTTAGACTATGCTGTATTGGCAATTTTATTGCACACTTGCATTATGTCAGTTTACAGCATTTCTTATACTTCTGCTGAGTTATAAGGCTCATTATTTTTCAGAAGAATCTGTTTAAGGATTTTTTTTGTCTCCCATTGATTTGATGAATTTTATCATCTTTTCCCATATCTTCTTTTAGTTGTACTTCTTTCATTAACTCCATGTTATTGTAATACTATTTTTTGTATGATATTACATAGTAACATAGTAACAAAGTAAGCAAGGCCGAAAAAAGACATTTGTCCATCCAGTTCAGCCTATATTTCAGTCTATATGCCGTCAGAATAAATCCCCACATATACGTCCTTCTAAAAGACCTAATAACTGTAAGATACAATATTGTAACGCCCCAGGAAGACATCCAGGCCTCTCTCGAACCCCCCGACTGAGTTCGCCATCACCACCTCCACAGGCAAGGAATTTCAGATTCTTATTGCCCTAACAGTAAAGAATCCTGTTCTATGTTGGTGGAAAAACCTTCTCTCCTGCAGACGCAGAGAATGTCCCCTAGAGACCGTCACCTTCCTTGGTATAAACAGATCCTCAAAGAGATATTTGTATTATCCCCTTATATACTTACATATGGTTATTAGATCACCCCCTCAGTCATCTTTTTTCTAGACTAAATAATCCCATATTTGCTAATCTCTCTGTGTATTGTAGTTCCCCTTTATTAATTTTGTTTCCCTCAATTGTACTCGCTCTCGTTCCATTATATCCTTACTGAGCACCGGTGCCCAAAACTGTACACAGTACTCCATGTGTGGTCTAACCAGGGATTTGTACAGAGGCAGTATAATGCTCTCATCATGTGTATCCAGACCTCTTTTAATGCTCCCCACGATCCTGTTTGCCTTGGTAGCCGCTGCCTGGCACTGGCTGCTCCAGGTAAGTTTATCATTAACTAGGATCCACAAGTCCTTCTTCATGTCAGATTTTCCCAGTGGTTTCCCATTTAGTGTGTAATGGTGATATTGATTCCTTCTTCCCATGTGTATAACCTTACATTTATCCTTGTTAAACTGCATTTTCCACCTTTCGGCCCAAGTTTCCAACTTATCCAGATCCATCTGTAGCAGAATACTATCTTCTCTTGCTTTACATAGTTTTGTATCATATGCAAATATCGATATTTTACTGTGCAAACCTTCTATCAGATCATTAATAAATATGTTGAAGAGAATAGGTCCCAACACCGACCCCTGCGGTACCCCACTGGTCACAATGACCCAGTTAGAGAATATATCATTTATAAACACCCTCTGATTTCTATCACTAAGCCAGTTATTTACCCATTTACACACATTTTCCCCGAGACCCAGCATTCTCATTTTGTGTACCAACCTCTTGTGTGGCACGGTATGAAACGGTTTGAAAAAATCAAGATATACCACATCCAATGACTCACCTTGGTCCAGTCTATAGCTTACCTCTTCATAAAGACTGATTAGATTGGTTTGACAGGAGCGATTCCTCATAAACCCATGCTGATATGGAGTTAAACAGTTATTCTCAATGATATAATCCAGAATAACATCTCTCAGAAACCCTTCAAATATTTTACCAACAATAGAGGCTAGACTTACTGGCCTATAATATTCAGGTTCACTTTTAGAGCCCGTTTTGTATATTGGTACAATATTTGCTATGTGCCAGTCCTGTGGAACAGACCCCGTCACTATAGAGTCTCTAAATATAAGAAATAATGGCCTGTCTATTACTTTACTTAGTTCTCTTATTACTCGTGGGTGTATGCCATCCGGACCTGGAGATTTATCTCTTATTTAGCCAGTTTCGCACCTCTTCTTGGGTTAGATTCGTAACCCTTATTATGGGGTTTTCTTTGTCTCTTGGCATTTCACCTAGCATTTCATTTTCCACCGTGAATACCATCGTGAAGAAGGTCTTTAATATATTAGCTTTTTCCTCGTCCTCTACAACCATTCTTTCCTCATAATTTTTCTTGGCTATTAGCAGAAAACTGTTGCCTTTATGGGTTTCACAGGTCTCTGTTTCTCAGTTAATATCGGTTAATATCTGTGCTTCTGTTAAAGTCCCCCATGACAAGAGCCTCATTATGGGTTGCAGCTTCATCTACCTGCCTTAGTAGTAGACTTTCGATGATTTCTGTTATATTTGGGGGTTTGTTACAGACCACAATGAAAATTTTGTTACTATTTTTCCCTCCATGTATTTACACCCATATGGACTCGACATCCTCATTCCCTTCTTTAATATCCTCCCTTAAAGTGGACTTTAGGCAAGACTTTACATAAAGACAAACCCCTCCTCCTCTCCGATTTTTACGATCCTTTCTATACAGACTGTAGCTCTGTAAGTTAATTGCCCAGTCATAGCTTTCATCTAACCATGTGTCAGTTATTCCCACTATGTCATAGTTACCTGTAGATATTTCTGCTTCTAGTTCTTCCATCTTGTTTGTCAGGCTTCTGGCGTTTGCGAGCATGCAGTTTAGAGCATTTTGTTTTGTTCCAATCTTCTCTTAGCCAGTTGTTCACATCAAGAAATCAAGAATCCTTTTCCATCTCCTGGTTCCATGCCCATCTACTGGAAAGATAGAAGAAAAAACTACTTGTGCATCCAGTTCCTTTACTTTCTTCCCCAACTCTTCAAAGTCCTTGCAGATTGTTGGTAGGTCCTTCCTTGCCACGTTATTGGTGCCAAATGTATCAAAAGAAATGGGTGGACGTCCTTGGAACTGATGAGCTTTGGTATCCTATCGGTCACATCCTTGATCTTCGCACCTGGGAGGCAGCATACTTCTCTTGCGGATATGTCCGGTCTGCAGATGGCTGCTTCTGTGCCTCTCAGCAGTGAGTCTCCCAACACTACCATTACAATTTCTGCTTAAAATAAAATTATTACTTTTCTAGTTAACTCCTTGGAGTCTTTGCTCTTTTGGATTTCTCGACCACCCCTGACTGGCTATAAAAGTATCATCTGTTATTTTATTAACTATATGTATCTGTTGGGTAGGATTTAGATAGGGAACCCATCACTTTGGTTATGTACAATATTTCAGAGGTTTATTCCACTCTTGTTTAGTGGTAAATTTCTTTGAGGTTCAAGTCTGCAGTCCCTGTTTGTGATTGCAAACTTGTGAATCCTCACAGCGTGCACACTGCAGCCTCTCAAGAGTCTCTGGTGATGGTGCCAGGAGTGGGCGGGTATGTAATCGCAAGTATGCAATGAACCAGCCTTAACCCTAACAGGCTAATTAAGGTCTGAAAACTTCGTCTAGTTTATCTGACCACACACAAATCTCCAAAGGGGCCCATTTTCCTTTTTGTAATTTTTAAAATGTGAAAAATGAAAATATTTTTCCCCCTAAAATATAATGGATATTTGTCTTCTTTAACTTTAGTCCTTTTAGAGATAATTTCATCTTCAACTTACTTAACTGTTCACAATAACAGTGATTTTCATCAGGGGTGCCCAAACTTTTACATGCCACTGTATTAATCACAATAAAAATTTTAACAATCCTATAGACTATAATGGATTTGTGTTCTATCCATGAAAGCATAGAAAGAACTTGTATATTAAAAGTAGATGTCTGAATGAGGTCTAAAAGATCTAAAAACACTGAAGCATGAAAAATTGTGCATACCACACTGCAGAAATTTTGCATCAGTGCTTGTATGCCAAAGCCAGTAAGGGAACTTAGAGATAAAAACTATAATTGAAATATTGACTACTGTTCTGTGTTTTAGTGGCACTTCTTTAGGTATAAATACTGTGAGGCAGCGACTGGGGTGATTTGCGAGGGTCACTATGTGTCCCCCAGGATGCGCTCAGAAGCATATTAGATCCACTGGAGTGCCTTGTGGTCACAGCAGGATGCCTGTGAGTCACAAGGCAGAACAAAAGTATGCATGAGCCTGGTCAAGTTATTTGGCCAAGGAATTGTTAAGGAAAACCTGGTATGGACTTTTATTTTTGAAATGGACTGCAGGAAGGTAGTAGGGCCAGTCCGTTTCCTCCAGCCCGGATCTTACAAGTGGCCCATGGCCACAGAGTTGATTTGAGGAAAAAAAACCCTGCAGGAAGGCGTTTGGGTGTGTCAGTTTGTAGTTGGCATGGTGTAGAGCAGACAGCTTTGCAAAAACTCTGGTTTTGTGAGGGAACACAGAGCTCAGTGCGTTGAACTCCTGGCTCCCCGCAGCGTGATATGGTGGTGCAGTCGGCCATGGCAACCAGACACATTTATGGACTGTTTTGCTACTCGGCTGTGGTCTGGAGGATACCATTTCTTTTATTTGTAAGGTTTTTTTTGGACATTAAAACCTATGCTTACTTTGATCTTTCTTGGGTCACTGCCTCATCACTGCATAGCGTGGACACCGCTGCACTGCAATACTGACGAAATAAAAATTAAAATATACTGATGTGTGAATGAGACTTAAGTCTTGAAAAATTTTAGCCATGAATATACATAAGCAGAATATTAAATATATATGCTAAAAAGTATGATCTCCTATCCAAACACGTAAATTAAAATATATAACCCAAAACAATCTGTTAACTAAAATAAACCTGATTAGAATTCTGCAAAAATATACAGCACTTCCCAATTTAGAAAAAAATCACAAGTACAACCAGTCTTTATGTCTGTAGACAATTAAGTGCCATTAATAAGGTTGGGTGCATCAGGTGCATGTTTATAAAAAGCTCTTTGTAGTGGCTAAGATGATGGGATCTAATCCTCTAAGAGGCAGGTGTTTTTCTGTGAATTGCATCTCTAGCCATCTCTACCTGCTGGGAAGGACATCACCGAGGTCATTAAAAGGATTGGATCCAAATTTTGGGCTTTCCTTACATCCCCTTGTTGATGATATGAATAAGAATGGACAGTTTTCATCTCTCGGATGGCTAAAGCACTGTCATATGTCACTGCAATTATCACCGTATTAAAGGGACGCGTTATATGTTCTAGAAGTAAAGCTCCAGATTTCACAGCGGGTTACAAATGTTTAAGAGAAGACTGAATGGTCTCCTCAGAATTGCAGATCAATATTCTGTGCTAGACAGGTGATGATTTGGAAATGCAGCCAACAAGACTAAATTGCCTATTTTAAGACACAACATGTAATTAGTACCAGTGCTGAATTTTTCTACACTTTTACAACATATTCATAAAGAAATTAAAATAAGCTTTGTAGTATATTTCAAAGCAGAGATGCAATTAAACATTTCTGAGACCATCAGCAGAATATAAAATATATCTGCAGTGCTTATGTCTCCTTCTTATCTATTTTTAAAGAGCTCTTGCGCCTCCTGGAGGTAAAGGGAAGGGTCTAAATTGTGGGACTTAGACATCTTGCAAGATTTCATGATTTGCACAATTTATTGTTTGAAAGCAAATGTACTATCACTGTTTTCTTGAAATGTGACCCTTGAAATCTTTATATGAGATCATTATGGAATTCAGCCGTTAAAGAACCCTGAACATGTACTTTTTACTCTACGTTCGGTGTCCTGTTTGGGTTCGCCAGTCTAATAAAGCTTGTTGAAAGGCAGCAGCACAGCCAATCAAAAAGCATTTAGACTGTGGGCACTTCCGGAGCCATCATAGCCATGCCATGTATTGGTATGACTGTGATTGGCTGGCTCATCACGGCCTTCGTTAGTGTAGCGATAGGACGCAGCTGGAAAAAAGCTGCTGTGTCTACTCTGCAACCCATATATCTGGGAGTACTGTGCCAAAAAGACCCTGAGTGCACTCTGCAACCCATTTCTGTGGAAGTACTGTTCCTTTAAGCCGCTGTAGGAACTCTGCAGCTTTCCTCCGCCTGTGGGAGTACTGTGCCTTTAAGCCCCCCAACTCTGGGAGTACTTTGCCTTTAAGATGCTTTGTATGCTGCCCCCCACACCTGTGGGAGTATTTTGCCTTTAAGCCACTTTGTACTCTGCCCCCCCACCTGTGGGAGTATTTTGCCTTTAAGCCACTTTGTACTCTGCCCCCCTACCTGTGGGAGAACTCTGCCTTTAAGCCATAGTGCGTACTCTAAAACCCTGCCTGCGGGGGTGCTGTGCCAGACTGTCTGGGTGTGAAATTTTTAATCAAATTCTCTGTGGGAAATGTGAAAACAAGCTCTGTGGGTGAAATTTGCTATCAGCATCTGAGGGGGAAATGTGAATACATAAGAATGTGGCTTTGTTTTACCAATTAGAACCTTTTTTGTAGGGGATGAGCTGGTATTTTTATTTTATTTTTTTTATTTTATTCTAAATGTGAAAACATCCTCTCGGGTGAAATTTGCTATCAGCTTCTGCAGGGGAAATGTGAAATCGTGCTCTATGGGTGAAATTTTTAACTGGATTGCCAGCAGCAAGCCTCACAGCGGACCGCCACCTCAATTCAAGATCATGCTAACAGCTTTTGTTTGGTGGCATTTGTAATGTACGCTACTGGAGCTGACATTTTGGACCTGTGGGGATTCTCTACCACATGCTCTGTGGATGAAATTTGTTATCAGCTTCTGTGTGGGTACTGTGCCCCATGCTCTATGGGAGACATTTTTAACTGGACTGGCAGTAGCAAGCCTCAGTTTCTGTGGGGGCCATTGTAAAATGTTTATGTTATACATTTACTTCCTATTTTACCATGATTGCTGTGGTGAAATAACCTCTTTAATCCCTTTCCTACAATGGACGTAATATTCCGTCCATGTGACCCTGGACCTAATTCCCATGGACGGAATATTACGCCATAGCGATCAGCGGCACCCACGTGGTGAGCGCCACTGATCGCAGCCAGGTGTCAGCTGATTATCACAGCTGACACCCGGCACAATGTGTCAGGGGCGGTCATGAACTGCCCCCGACACGTTAACCCCTTGCACACCGCGATCAAACATGATCGTGGTGTACCGTGGGTTAAAGGGAAGCATCGGCAGGGAGGGGGCTCCCTCCGTGCTTCCCTGAGCCCCCCACAGCAGCGCAATGTGCAGCGCTGCTGCGGGGGGCTCTTTCACTGCAGGTCCCCGGATCCAAGATGGCGACGGGGACCTTCGGGGGCATGCAAGGAGCTGGCTTCCTCAGTGCCTGCAAAGCGCAGGCAAGAGGAAGTCTTTTCAATGCCTGTGACAGATCGCTGATCTGTCACAGTGATCTGTGATGTGACAGATCAGCGATCTGTCACATGACAGTTATGTCCCCCCCTGTGACAATGTAATAAAGTTAAAAAAAGTGTAAAAATAATTTTAAAAAAATTGCTAAATAAATTAAAAAAAAAAAAAATTCCCAAATAAATTCATTTTTTGGAAATAAAAAAAAAACAATAAAAGTACACATATTTGGTATCGCCGCGTCCGTAACGACCCGCCCTATAAAACTGTCCCATTAGTTATACCCTTTAGCGAACCACTTAAAAAATAAAAATAAAAAACGAAGCAAAAAATAGTGATTTATTATCATACCGCCGAACAAAAAGTGCAATAACGTGCGATCAAAGAGACGCATATAAATATCCATGGTACCGCTGAAAACGACATCTTGTCCTGCAAAAATCGAGCTGCCATACAGCATCATCAGCAAAAAAATAAAAAAGTTATAGCTCACAGAATAAAGCGATGCAAAAATAATTATTTTTTATATAAAATTGTTTTCATTGCATAAAAGCGTCAAAACTTAAAAAAAGACCTAAATAGGTATCGCTGTAACTGTACTGACCCGAAGAATAAAAGCGCTTTATCAATTTTACCGCAGGCGGAACGGTGTAAACGCACCCCCCCCAAAAGAAATTCATGAAACGCTGATCTTTGTTCATTCTGCGTCCCAAAAATCGGAATAAAAAGCGATCAAAAGATGTCACGTGCTCAAAAATTATACCAATAAAAACGTCAACTTGTCCCGCAAAAAATAAGACCTCACATGACTCGGTGGGCCAAAATATGAAAAAATTATAGCTTTCAATATGTGGTGATGCAAAAAATATTTTTACAATAAAAAGCATCTTTTAGCGTGTGACAGCTGCAAAACATAAAAACCACCATAAATAGTAAATCAAACCCCTCATTATCACCCCCTTAGTTAGGGAAAAATAATAAAATTAAAAGAAAATGTATTTATTTCCATTTTCCCATTAGGGTTAGGGCTAGGGTTAGGGTTAGGGCTAGGGTTAGGGCTAGGGTTAGGGTTAGGGCTAGGGTTAGGGCAAGGGTTAGGGTTAGGGCTAGGGTTAGGGCTAGAGTTAGGGCTGAGATTAGGGTTAGGGGTGTGTTGGTGTTAGGGTTGGAGTTATAATTGGGGGGTTTCCACTGTTTGGGCACATCAGGTGCTCTCCAAATGCAACATGGCATCTGATCTCAATTCCAGCCAATTCTGCGTTGAAAAAGTCAAATGGTGCTCCTTCCCTTCCAAGCTCTGCCATGCACCCAAACAGTAGTTACCCCCACATATAGGGTATCAATCTACTCAGGACAAATTGCAAAACAACTTTTGGCATCCAGTTTCTCCTGTTACCCTTAGGAAAATAAAAAATTGGGGGCAAAAATATCATTTTTGTGAAAAAAAATGATTTTTTTATTTTCACGCCCGGGCGTTATAATCTTCTGTGAAGCACTTGGGGGTTCAAAGTGCTCACCATACATCTAGATAAGTTCTGTGGGGGGTCTAGTTTCCAAAATGGGGTCACTTGTGGGGATTTTCAATAGGTTAGGTACATCAGGGGCTCTCCAAACGCACATGACACCCACAGACCATTCCATCAAAGTCTGCATTCCAAAACATCACTCCTTCCCTCCTGAGCCCCGACGTGTGCCCATACAGTAGTTTTCTCTCACATATGAGGTATCAGCATACTCAGGACAAATTGGACAACAACTTTTGAGGTCCAATTTCTCCTGTTACCCTTGGGAAAATAAAAAAATGGGGACTAAAAGATCATGTATGTTGAAAAAGTATGATTTTTTTATTTTCACGCCCGGTCGTTATAAACTTCTGTGAAGCACTGGGGGGTTCAAAGTGCTCACCACACATCTAGATAAGTTCCTTAGGGGGTCTAGTTTCCAAAATGCTGTCATTTGTGGGGGGTTTTCACTGTTTTGGTACATCAGGGACTTTCCAAACGCAACACGGTGTCCGATCTCACTTCCAGCCAAAAACGTCAAATGGCGCTGCTTCCCTTCCGAGCTCTGCCATGCGCCCAAATAGTGGTTTACCCCCACATGTGGGGTATTAGCATACTCAGGACAAATTGCACAATAATTTTTAGGGTCCTGTTACCCTTGGAAAAATAAGAATTGAGGGTGAAAAGATAATTTTTGTGGAAAAAATATGATTTTTTAATTGTACGGCTGTACGTTATAAACTTCTGTGAAGCCCTTGGGGGTTCAAAGTTCTCACCACACATCTAGATAAGTTCCTTGGGGGGGTCTAGTTTCCAAAATGGTGTCATTAAAGTGGGGTTTCCACTGTTTTGGTACATCAGGGGTTTTCCAATCGCGACATGGTGTCCGATCTCAATTCCAGCCAAAAAAGTCAAATGGCCCCGCTTCCCTTCTGAGCTCTGCCATGTGCCCAAATAGTCGTTTTCACCCACATATGGGTATCAGCATACTCAGGAAAAATTGTACAATAACTTTTAGGGTCCTGTTACCCTTGGGAAAATAAAAATTGGAGGTGAAAAGATCATTTTTGTGGAAAAAATATGATTTTTTAATTGTACCGCTGTACGTTATAAACTTCTGTGAAGCCCTTGTGGGTTCAAAGTTCTCACCACACATCTAGATAAGTTCCTTGGGGGGTCTAGTTTCCAAAATGGGGTCACTTGTCTGGGGTTTCCACTGTTTAGGTACATCAGGGGCTCTCCAAACGTGACATGGCATCCGATCTGAATTCCAGCCAATTTTGCATTGAAAAAGTCAAACGGCGTTCATTTCCTTCTGAGCGCTGCCATGCGCCGAAACAGTGGTTCCCCCCACATATCAGTAACAGTGTACTCAGGACAAACTGCACAATAACTTTTGCAGTCCAATTTCTCCTGCTACCCTTGGTAAAATAAAAAAAATTGAACCTGAAGTATTTTTTTGTGAAAAAAAGTTAAATGTTCATTTTTTTAAATATTCAAAAAATTCCTGTGACGCACCTAAAGGGTTAATAAACTTCTTAAATGTGGTTTTGAGCTCCTTAAGGGGTGCAGTATTAAGATTGGTGTCACTTTTGGGTATTTTCTATCATATAGACCCCTCAAATTGGCTTCAAATGTGATGTGGTCCGTAAAAATAAAATGGTGTTGCAAAAATGAGAAATCGCTGGTCAACTTTTAACCCTTATAACTTCCTAACAAAAAAAAATTTTGGTTCCAAAATTGTGCTGATGTAAAGTAAACATGTGGAAAATGTTATTCATTAAGTTTTTTGTGTGCCGTATCTCTGTGATTTAAGGTTATAAAAATTCAAAGTTGGAAAATTGCGAAATTTTAAAAATTTTTGCCAAATTTCCGTTTTTTTCACAGATTAACGCAAGTTATTTGATTGAAATTTTACCACTAACATGAAGTACAGTATGTCACGAGAAAACATTGTCAGAATCCCTGGGATCCATGGAAGTGTTTCAGAGTTATTACCTCATAAAGGGACAGTGGTCAGAATTGTAAAAATTGGCCCGGGAGTTAACGTGCAAACCACCCTTGGTAGTGAAGGGGTTAAGTCATTTCCCTATCCACATTTGTTTGCAGGGCAATTATCCTGCTCTTACACCCATTTCTCTTCCTTTTTTCGGCCCCTAGCCCTTACTCAAACCATTTTACAGCCATTTTACAGCACTGAAGTTTAGGTCCACATTGACTTAAAAAGGATTTGGAGTCCGGGGTCAAGTTCAGGTACAAAACTGGACTTTTTAAATAGTCCAGCCGAACCCGGCCAACCTGAACATCCACTGGTTCGCTCATCACCACTCTCTAGTCTTAGACAAGAATATATTAATTTCCCATTCAGTTTTTTGTAAACAAAACTGAAACTGCCCACTAGAAATGAGTTGATATATTTGAGTGAAATTGAATTTTACTTGCTAAAATTCTAATTTTTTTGTAATTTGCTGTAGTGCGCATTCAGCAAAATAGCAGTAAATGATCACCGTTTTGCTAAACCATAAAGGGAAAACCAAAGAAATGAGCCAGAGCATAAGTTGATATGCGTGCACAGTAGACCCAAGAAAAAATAGGACCAGATAGGACCATCTTAATTAAGTACACTGGGGTGGCTTTTACATGTTTTTGTTAACTAAGTACCTTGTGTAATTTACATGTACTATTACTATTTACTTATGTACTTGCTACATGGTATTTGCTTATTTTGTTGAATTGCAGGGGGCCATCAAAATGTTAAAAAGAAAAAAAAAAATTCTTACAATCACGTTACCATTCATCTCTCTGGCTCCTCCGCTCCACACAATTACCTGTCTGGTCCTTGTCGCTTGCCCATCTGGTTCTCAATGCATCTTCAGAGCACTGCCACAAGCATTGAATTAGTCTCTAATGTTGACTAGGACAGTTCTCACAAGGTCTCAAAGCTTGTCATGTCATCATGACGTTTCACCCACTTGCACAGAACGGTCCCGGACCTCATCAGAACTGGAAGACCTTGCCTAGAGTGAAGATTCCTGGATATTTAGCACTTTAGGTGGCAATCAGAAGATGTGACAAGAGCAGGATAGCTGAACATATGGAGTTGAGGGGCGGTAAGGTAAGTGTAAAGTTTTTTTTCTTACAGTTTTTAATTTTGACTTTTATTATGCTTTGGGGTCTGGAGAGACTCCACAGCATAATAAATAACACTTCATTTGCAGAAAATAACATCTCTGCAAATCGAATTTCCTGTGAAAATCCATATGAACAGGTGATCGAATTTTGCCTGAATCCACTCATGCCTACTGCCAATGAGAGTATACTTTTGCCCTAAGATAGTTGACTTTGGGCGAAGCACGATCAAATGTTTATCAACTATAGGACGGGTAAGGGGCAGGCGTAGGACAGACGAGTACAATCTTTTCATAGATTTTAACCCCTTCCCGTCCCTTTGTTTCTTATGCTCTGTGGTCTGTAGAGATGTCTGAGCATAAAACACATCTTATCAGTGGAAATTCAAATTGGACCAAATTCTATTCGAATATGCCGGCCGTTTCCAGCAAATCTGCCAGAAAAAAAATCTCTAGATCTTATCTCATCTCTAATAATAAATTTGACTTGAACCATGTATTTTGGTGCATTTTGCTTATTAAGTCCTCCTACTGAATGTAACTTATTTCTATACACTGCCACACATTTTTATGGTCGGAGAGCCCTGTCCACTTGCTATAATGTCAGTTTCACCTTTTGGAAAGAACCCTTATGTATGTCAAAAAATGACACAATTGAATACCAAATAGGACGACTTCAGTGTATATTATATTACAGAAAACAAAGTGCACGTACTGCTATACATCATCCGTATGGATATGGCAAACCATCAAGATGAGAATATATAGCATTACATAGTAATCATATTATGACTGCACAATATTTATTCTCACTATTGAAATGCGCTAATGTACATAGCGCCGTGTGATCGGTTTGTCTTTGTCAGGTCTTATGCATATTTATTTCATCCATTTTAATATTATATTGTGCACATGCACGTTGTTCATGGCATCATGAAAATGTAGATTCTCTCAGCATTCCGGAATCTTTTCAAGAGGATTGGCAAACAAAGGCATTCACCCAAAAAAATAGATAATGGATACAGATGACCAGATTTGAGATCACTGGTCGGGGTATTTAATCAACTCATTGATGCATCTCGTAAAGTAAAGTATGTTTTATTACAGTCATCAGCGCATTGGCCCAACTTCCTATAACAACCCTAAATCAAGCTGAAATGTTGATGATTTTGTACTTGCATTAAACATCTTTTTATGATTGTGCCTGCACCCTAAATGTTACTTGGTGTTGATGGTATAAAATGCATGCTGATGGAGGAGTTTGTAATGAATATTTGAATATTTCACCTTAACTCATTCATTATCAACCTACGAGCCGCAGGGATAATCCCATATGTGAGTTCAGACGATATGTTTATGTGAAAGACAAGATACTGAACACATTATGGAAATATTTTGAATTACAATTATTGGGTTGGGTCTTTCCAGTTGGATTCTGTTTTTTCTTAGTGTTTTATTGTTTCATTTTGTATCTGATGTTATACAGTACATACACTGCCCATCCAGTTGGAAGAATGTCTCAAGTGGAGCACCACAGGGCTCTGTCCTGGGCCCTGTATTGTTCAACATCTTTATCAACTATTTAGATGAAGGAATTGAGGGTAAACTGATTAAATTTGCTGATGACACAAAGCTAGGAGGGATAGCTAATACTAGAGAAGAGAGAGAGGATTCAAAAAGATATAAATAAACTGGAGCAGTGGGCAGCAACTAACAGAATGGTTTTTAACAGGGAAAAAATGGAAAGTACTACATCGGGGCAATAAAAATGAAAAAAGCATATACAGAATGGGAGAAATAGGGCTATGCAACAGCACATGTGAAAAAGACTTGGGTATACTAATAGATCACAGTGTCATGATCTGCTGAGTTCGTGGGATCTGGTAGTTTAGAGGTTAATCTGACAGCCTCACTCTGAGATTCTGGGAGGCTTTTTAAAGCCTCATTGTGGGCTTACTCCTTGTCGCTAATACTCAGACCCTTGGCCGAGTGTGTGACCCTGGGGTGCTTTGTGACTGTGATACTTTATGCTTGCTTGGTCTTGATCCGGTTCTGTCCCTGTTACGAGTTCTGCCTGTTCCTTTTGTACTGCTCTGCTATTCCCGTGTATGACTCTTTTGCCTTTGACCTGACTACTCTCTGACTGCCTCCCTTGTACTGCGTTGCTATCTCTGTGTATGATTCATTGTTTACGTTTTGACTATTCTCTGCTTGTCCCTCTGGTACCGCGCTGTTCTCCCAGTGTATGACCCCCCGCTTGTCTGACCTGAGTTTCCCTAGCCTTTGCTCCAGGATTCCTGTAATAGAACCCGATCCTGCAGCAGGATGCTAAGCCACGCCCCCTGTGGTCACATGATCGTAGGTCCTTGTACTGCTAAACTACTTTCAGTGTCGCAGGTCCTGTTGTCTGAACTTTCCCTGCAGTATCGGACCCCGGGTCCTCCCATAGTCTGGGTGAGTTACACTGTTCAGCTGCGGCAGCCCGCCGGTGCTGACAGGATACTGATACACGGATCACAGACTCAATATGAGTCAACAGTGTGATGCAGCAGCAAAAAAGGCAAATGCAATTCTAGGATCTATTAACAGAAGAATACAGTCTAGATCACATAGAAAACCAAAAACAAAACACAAAACAAATATCCTCTCTTCTCTTCTCAGTCTAGATCACATGAAGTCATTATTGCCCTCTACTCCTCTTTGATCAGACCTCATCTGGAATACTGTGTCCAGTTTTGGGCGCCACATTTTAAAAAAGACATCAACAAACTGGAGCAAGTTCAGAAAAGAGCGACCAGAATGGTGACTGGTCTGCAAACCCTGTCTTATGAGGAAAGGTTGCAGGATTTGGGAATGTTTAGCTTGCAGAAGAGAAGACAAAAAGGAGACTTAATAGCTGTCTACAAATATCTCAAGGGCTGTCACATTGTAGAATGATCATCTTTATGCTCATTTGCACAAGGAAAGACTAGAATCAATGGAATGAAACTGAATGGGAGGAGACACAGATTAGATATTAGAAAAAACTTTTTGACAGTTAGAGTGATCAATGAGTGGAGCAGGCTGCCACGAGAGGTGGTGAGTTCTCCTTCAATAGAAGTCTTCAAATAGAGGCTGGACAGACATCTGTCTGGGATGATTTAGCGAATCTTGCTTTGAGCAGGGGGTTGGACCAGATGGCCCAGGAGGTCCCTTTCAACTCTACCATTCTATTATTCACTGCACTGTGCCGCCGCTGTCATCATCTGCCCCCTCCACCTTCCTTCCGCTCCCCCCGCAGTCCGATGACCCCCCTCCCACCCCCGGTGCTTACCGAGTGCCATTGTCACTCCCGTTGTCCTGCGGTCCCGGATCATGAGCGCCGCCATTTTGGAAAATGGCGGGCGCATGCGCAGTGCGCCCGCCCGAATCTGCCGGCTGCAGATTTGATTAATTCATTTTGATCACTGTGATAAACTCTCACAGTGATCAAAATGAAATAAAAAGTAAATAACCCTCCCTCTATCACTCCCATAGGTAGGCACATATAATAAAATAAAGAAAATATTTTTATTTTTATTTTTCCATTAGGGTTAGGGTTAGGGCTAGGGTTAGGGTTAGGGCTAAGGCTAAGGTTAGGGTTAGAATTAGGGTTAGGGTTGGAATTAGGGTTAGGGTGGAATTAGGATTAGGGTTGGAATTAGGGTTAGGGTGGAATTAGGGTTAGGGTGGAATTAGGGTTAGGGTTGGAGTTAGGGTTAGGGTAGAATAAGGGTTAGGGTTAGAATTAGGGTTAGGGTTGGAATTAGGATTAAGATTAGGGTTAGGCTTGTGGTTAGGGTTATAGTTAGTGTTGGGATAAGGGTTAGGGGTGTGTTCGAGTTAGGGTTGTGGTTAGGGGTGTGTTGGGGTTAGAATTGAGGGGTTCCCACTGTTTAGGCACATCAGGGGGTCTACAAGCGTGACATGGTGCCACCATGGACTCCAGCCAATTTTGCGTTCAAAAAGTCAAACGGTGCTCCCTCCCTTCCAAGCCCCGAAGTGTGCCCAAACAGTGCTTTACCCCAACATATGGGGTATCAGCGTACTCAGGACAAATTGCACAACAACTTTGGGGGTCTAATTTCTCCTGTTACCCTTGGGAAAATAAATAATTGGGGGCTAAAAAATGATTTTTGCGGAAAAAAAATGATTTTTTTATTTTCACGTCTCTGCGTTATAAACTTCTGTGAAGCACTTGGGGGTTCAAAGTGCTCACCAGACATTTAGCTAAGTTCCTTGGAAGGTCTAATTTCCAAAATGGGGTCACTTGTGGGGGGTTTCTACTGTTTAGGCACATCAGGGGCTCTGCAAAAGTAACGATGACCTCAGACCATTCCATCAAAGTCTGCATTTCAAAATGTCACTACTTCCATTCCGAGCTCTGACGTATGCCTAAACAATGGTTCCCCCCACATATGGGGTTCCAGCACACTCAGGACAAATTGGACAACAACCTTTGGGGTCCAATTTCTCCTCTTACCCTTGTGAAAATAAAAAATTGTGAGCTAAAAAATCATTTTTTGAAGAAAAAAATGATTTTTTATTTTCACAGCTTTGCATTATAAACTTCTGTGAAGCACTTAGGGTTTCAAGGTGCTCACCACACATCTAGATAATTTCCTTGGGGGGGTCTAGTTTCCAAAATGGGGTCACTTGTGGGGGGTTTCCACAGTTTAGGTACATCAGGGGCTCTGCAAATGTAACATGATGCCCGCAGACTATTCCATCAAAGTCAGCATTTCAAAGTGTCACTACTTCCCTTCCGAGCCCCGACGTGTGCCCAAACAGTGGTCCCCCCAACATATGGGGTACCAGCATACTCAGGACAAACTGGAAAACAACTTTAGGGGTCCAATTTATCCTGTTACCCTTGTAAATTAAAAAATTGCGGACTAAAATATAATTTTTTGAGGAAAAAAAATATTTTTTATTTTCATGGCTCTGCCTTATAAACTTCTGTGAAGCACCTGGGGGTTCAAAGTGCTCACTATGCATCTAGATAAGTTCCTTAGGGGGTCTAGTCTCCAAAATGGGGTCATATGTGGGGGAGATCCAAAGTTTAGGCACACAGGGGCTCTCCAAACACGACATGGTGTCCGCTAATGATTGGAGCTAATTTTCCATTCAAAAGTCAAATGACGCTCCTTCCATTCTGCGCCCTGCCGTGTGCCCAAACAGTGGTTCCCCCCCACATATGGGGTACCAGCATACTCAGGACAAACTGGACAGCAACTTTTGGGGTCCAATTTCTCATGTTAGCCATATGAAAATAAAAAATATGCTAAAATATCATTTTTGAGGAAAAAAAATGATTTTTTTATTTTCACTGCTCTGCTTTATAAACTTTTGTGAAGCATTTGGAAGTTCAAAGTGCTCTCTACACATCTAGATAAGCTCCTTAAGGGGTCTAGATTCCAAAATGGTGTCACTTTTTAGGCACACAGGGGCTCTCCAAACGCGACATGGTGTCCGATAACGATTGGAGCTAATTTTCCATTCAAAGAGTCAAATGGCGCTCCTGCCCTTCCGGACCCTGCCGTGCGCCCAAACAGTGGTTTATGACCACATATGAGGTATCAGTGTACTCAGGAGAAATTGCCCCACAAATTTTAGAATCCATTTTATCCTGTTGCCCTTGTAAAAATGAAAAAACTGAGGCTAAAAAAATTTTTTGGGAAAAAAAAGTACTTTTTTTTATGGATCAATTTGTGAAGCACCTGGGGGTTCAAAGTGATCACTATACATATAGATAAGTTCCTTGAGGGGACTAGCTTCCAAAATTGGGTCACTTGTGGGGGAGTTCCAATGTTTAGGCACATAGGGGCTCTCCAAACGCGACATGGCAACCGCTAAATATTCTAGCATATTTTCCATTCAAAAAGTCAAATGGTGCTCCTTCCCTTACGAGCCCTGCCGTGCGCCCAATCAGTGGTTTATGACCACGTATGAGGTATTGGTGTACTCAGGAGAAATTGTCCAACAAATTTTAGGATCCATTTTATCCTGTTGCCCATGTGAAAATGAAAAAATTGATGATAAAAGAAAATTTTTGTTGGAAAAATTAAAATGTCCATTTTTTCCTTCCATGTTGCTTTAGTTCCTGTGAAGCACCTAAAGGGTTAATAATCTTCTTCAATATAGTTTTGAGTAGCTTGAGGGGTGCAGTTTTTAGAATGGTGTCACTTTTGGGTATCACTTTTGTGTATTTTCTGCCATATAGACCCCTCAAAGTGACTTCAAATGTGAGGTGGTCCCTAAAAAATATGGTTTTGCAAATTTTGTTTTAAAAATGAGAAATCGCTGGTCAACTTTTAACCCTTATAACTTCCTAACAAAAAAAATTTGTTTCCAAAATTGTGCTGATGTAGAGTAGACATGTGGGAAATGTTATTTAGTAACTATTTTGTGTCACATAATTCTCTGGTTTAACAGAATAAAAATTCAAAATTTGAAAATTTCACAATTTTCAAACTTTTCGCCAAATTTCTGATTTTTCCACAAATAAACGCAAAAATTATCGACCTAAATTTACCACTAACATGAGGCCTAGTATGTCACGAAAAAACAATCTCAGAATTGCTGGGATGCGTTGAAGCATTCCAGAGTGATTACCTCATAAAGGGACACTGGTCAGAATTGCAAAAAATGGCCTGGTCATTAAGGCCAAAATAGGCTGGGTCATGGCCGTGTGCTGAGTTATTAACGGTACACACACATTTACACTGTTATATAAGCTGTGAACTGACTACTTTACATTGCATCAAAGCGTCATTTCTTCAGTGTTGTCCCATTAAAAGATATAATAAAATATATTCAAAAATGTGTGTACTCACTTTTTTGATATAATGCAATAATGCTGTGCCTAAAAGAAGATTTCATGTTGGCTATACTTTCTCCCAGTGCTATCTACATTATTACTCTTTGGTGCACTGTTTTTTTCTCTTGTTCCTTCACACACACACAGTAATGATACCAAGAGCACAAACATGGAATGGAAAATTCACCTTCTCCATCCTTTGCTTGAAGAATGCAAGCTTTAGTGAAAATGTTAGGATGAAGCAAAGGTTGTATTCATTTATACAGAAGACTGAGTAGATCAGTACTTACAGCACAGGGTTCTAAACTGGAGCCCCATTATCAAAATATTGGGATTAGCACCTTTGTCTAGGATAAAACAAAACAATATTCTAAGAGTGTTACCATCCATGAGAAATGCAGCAATCTTTTGACTCAGATACCGTCCTAGTCGCATCTTAGTTGCATCCCTTTTTTTTCTTATCCATTTTCCTTTTCACTGAAGCAGTTAAACTTTTAACTATTTTCTCCAATGACGCCTCCCAATGGATCAGATTAAAAGGAATGACACTTGGTTGAATCTCTGCGGTACAAAGTCTGTGTTCAGTGCGTCATCAGTTTTACACAGCTCTCCATAGACTATAATGGCCATCTCTAGTGGATGAGAATAAGTCCTGCTCTGAGATCTATGGACACGCAGATTTGTTTTTAAAACTGATGTGTGCATGGATCAATGAAAGGGCTCGCGCAGATGACTATATTATCTGGCCAAGTGCGATCATTCAAAACATTGGATCACACTTTGGACCAATGTTGATCTATGAGACTTTGCACGTCCCATTTTTTCCACTGCTTGCCTGAGTTTGATCCGATATTCGGAACGCACTTGACCATGCAAGTCGATGAGTGCTTGGAAAATTTCGGACTGCACTTGACATTAGATTTCCACGAACTGACAGAATGGAGAAGACGGAGAGGTTTTTTTTCTCCATCTTCTCCTCATCTGAGAGAATTGGAACGCGCTATGATTACACTGTGATTTGCGTAATTGACTTGATTCTCTAGGGATGAGAAAATATGCAAGAGAATATACAATCGCGGGACACTAGCCATAGAAAGATTTTTCACGTCACATGCATATGTTGCCTTTTCTATACTAAAGATGTATTTTAATTTATGAATGAATGTTTATTTCAGGGAAATATTGCATCAGAAGCAAAACTACATTATTCGACAACACTCTCCATAAAGCAGCTCTAGAGTCCAATATTTTCTGCATTCTGTGGCATTCACAAAGCCCCTTAGTTTTGCTTATTTCATAGCACACATTATAAAACCACTTCTTTCACAATACCAGGCTTGTTCCCCGCTCTGTACTATATAGCTATCCTTCATTCGCAGCAGACTGTAAACCGTGCCCTCGCTATATCATCAAACACAATTTTAGACCATATTTACAGCTTTATTTTTCGCTTTACTTATGCAAAAGTGTTGACTTGACCTAAATAAAGTCTTGTTTTCGATATTATTTTTTATTCTTTAGAGCCGTTCCTGTATGTGAACGATTCTGTGTTTGCTACGGTCCCTTCTGTTAACAACTCGCAATCAACAAATTGAAAACCTCAGTGTTTTATTAGCTGATGTCGAGAATTTCGATCCTTGGGGCTCATTTCAACACCTTCCTTTCATCATTTTTCATTACTGAACTTGCATGGTGGAATCCATGGGCACAAGTGAGGAAAATAAAAATGTCCATGGTAAAAACTTCACATTTCTAATTATTTATATTAATGAGTGGCTGTGCATGAATGAATTCTGCCAGGTGGCAGTTATATTTTTATCATTTGTATATTTTATTAAAGCCATTAAAGGATTTCTCCACTTTATCTTCATTTCACCAGATGTGAGAGGGACATGATTTTGTGCCACTTAAATATATATTAATTGATTGTTAGTGCGGTGTTCCTCACAGATTGCATAGCTCCCTCTATCCTCAAAATGGCCACTGATGAAGGTGCATGGACTCTCACAAGACTGTGAACCCCGCCTCCATGTCATAGTATGGATCACATGATGGAGGTGGGTCAGGTGATACGTCATATGACGGATAACTTGAATGGCCATGTGATGGATAATGTGATGAACCTTCAGGTTTTCATGTGCACATTTTGGAGACATCTAACAAGCTAAGATTGCAAATTTTTTTCCTTATGAATTACAGCCTTTCACTCCTTAAAATGAATATGTACCACACTCCAGACTTGTACAAAACACACACAGAGGTATCAATGATTATATGTACACACATGGTCAAAATTGTTGGTACCCTCGATTAATGACAGAAAAACCCACAATGGTGACAGAAATAACTTGAATCTGACACAAGTAATAATAAATAAAAAATCTATGAAAATGAACAAATGAAAGTCAGACATTGCTTTTCAACCATGCTTCCACAGAATTTAAAAAAAATAAAACTCATGAAATAGGCCTGGACAGAAGTGATGGTACCTTAACTTAATATTTTGTTGCACAACCTTTTGAGGCAATCACTGCAATCAAACGATTCCTGTAACTGTCAATGAGACTTCTGCGCCTCTCGACAGGTATTTTGTCCCACTCCTCAAGAGCAAACTGCTCCAGTTGAAGGTTGCCTTTTCCAGACGGCATGTTTCAGCTCTTTCCAAAGATGCTCAATTGGATTTAGGTCAGGGCTCATAGAAGACCACTTCAGAATAGTCCAATGTTTCCTCTGAGCCATTCTTGGGTGTTTTTAGCTGCGTGTTTTGGGTCATTATCTTGTTGCAAGACCCATGACCTGCAAATGAGACTTTTGATGATGTGTGTAAAAAGGAGGACACTTTATATTATTAGGTAACTGGTCTATACAATAATGGATGACTCATGTAAGGGAGAACACAATGCAATAATGGACGTTGCTATGCATAATAAGGTAGGACACTATGTACTAATGGATGATCGCTATACATAATAGGAAAACTTGTTATACAAACAAGACTGTCACTACCATCATCTTTCTGAGATCGTACCGGTGACATTCCCTCTGATATATGTTTTATTTAATTTATTCTCCATCTGGACAGACTTCCATGTTAAGTTGGATGCAGACTTCTGGTGCTTCTAGATTTTTCAGCAAATCGCCCAGCCTGTGAAAGTAACAAGGTTGCATACATACAGTGGCTATAAAGAGTTTAGACACCACTGTTAAAATGGCAGATTTTTGTCATGTAAAAAAATCATACCAAGAAGAATCTTTTTACATGTTTTTCTACAGGGATGTGGAGACTTTTTAAATCCACTGAAGATGTCCCCTGAAATAAAATTTCCCATGCAGAACACCTTACTTAAAACATCCTCCACACCAATATCATATAATTTGTCACTGTGCACCCCGAACATATTAATAATCCACTCTATGCATCCCCTTATTAACTATGAATTAATCACACGCTTCACTCCACCCATTGAGAGAATGCATTCACCAAACACTCTGCAGTTTCCATTAAATATATAAATCCTTTTCCCACTTCCCCTACATGTTTTGAGCCACTGTATTACACCCAATTTAATACCCACTGATCCACCCTCCAATTTATTATACATTGTACTACTCCCCCAATTTGTTACCATTGTGCGCCTCCCCAATTCATTTACCACTCTGCCTCTCTCCTTAATTCTCTACTCACTGTGCCTGTCCCAAGTTGATTGCACACTGTTCTCACCTACACCCCATTTATAACATTTAATTAAAATAATTGCAGCTGAGAAATAAAACAAATTACTCATCACACACCTCCCACTCCCACGAGGTGCAACCTCCATGAGCAACATAAGCCCCTGTAATCCTGCTTCATCAATAAGATGCCAGGGAGGGAACTAAAATTTGTGTCTGATTATCTCCAAATATTGTAGTCAGTGTGATAGTGACATCAATTTTGGCTATAAAGGACATAAAGGGAACTTCCCATCTTTAAAATAGTAATTGATCTACAGATAGGATGGTTTTGAGAAGAAAGAGCTGATCAGATTAATAAACATTTTTTGTAGGAAAAGTTTCAGCATGGCTTGTAATTTATTCATTGAAATCCCAGGTGTCTTGTATGCATGAGTCCAGTGGGTAGTACCATTCTGTGATTGTCAGTGTTCCTTGTAGGACTATGCATGCAGAGATAGCTGTCAATCACTAGTAGGCTTGCCCAATGGACATGAATACATTCAAACATCAGATATTTCAATGAATAAACTACAAAGTAGTCCAGGATCTCATTAGCATATGGCATCCAATGTGTCATGTCTTCCAGTTATTACTGCTGTGGGGAGAGCTGCACAAAGCAGCAAGGGAGCTGAGCAAAGCACCGGGTAACTATCCAGGTAACAACCAGGACCTGAACCATGTGACAGAGAAGGAGGTGGTCGGAGGAGGAGCCAGACACCAGGGTGCAGAGGAGACGATAAACACAGGAGAGTAGACAAGCAAGCTAAGATCAGAATCGGGAGATCACGAGGTACCAATGGGGTGAGACAGGGAATTGTCAGAAGGGAAGCCAGAGGTCAAAAAGCCAGAACGAGCAGTGCGGTACAATAGGGATAAACTGTAACGGAGTAACAATAGCCAAGCCAGGAGGTCAGAACCGAAGAAGACAATAATACCAAAACGTGAGACGGAGAACAGAGTGAGCGGACAGACCAATTCATACACGGGAGGAAATCAAGCAATGCTGTTGTGAACACTTTTCACCTGGCTTCTGAGTTTGGGCTCCCTATGGTGGTTGCTGCTGGTAATAGAGCTGGTCTAGCTGACAGAAGTCAATCACCTGAGCAGGATGATTGGAGGTCAGGTGTTACAGACTGGAGTGATTTAAGTGAGCAACCTTTCCTAAGCTCTTGCCGGTGATTTGGTTTTCTTCCTGAACTTTTTGGAAGTCTGCTTGCCTCCTGATTCGTCCTGCATCTTTCAGATAAGTTATTTGTCTGCTTAAATCTTTTTGCATTTGATCCATTTTTTGCTTTTCTCTGATTTCTGCCTTGCTGGTGTGAGTCCCTGCTGGGACCTGTGCTGGACTCTGTTTAATTTGCCACAGCTTATGTCAGTCTTTGCAGTATTTCTAATCCCCTTTTATATCAGTATCTTTTGTTTGTGTCCAGTTACACCAGAGTTCTGATTTAGTGCGGGAGAGGTCGTGTGGCCTCAGTATTTTTGCATATCAGACATGTTGGAGTTTTTCTTAGGGTTTTTTGCGTGATTGCAGACAGTATCCTTTCCGGTCCCATTCTATCTAGACAGTTTAGGCCCCATCGTTTGCCTACTCTATTTTCTGCCTGTGTTTGTGCCTCATCTTGTCTCACTGGCAATATATGTTCGGGGTCTATCTATTCCTTTGGGGTTCTACTCTGGGGCAATTTAGCTTTACCCTTTCTCTCTTTAGGCTTAGTTAATTTTTTGGCTGTGCCGAGGCATCTAGGGCATCGTAGGTATGTCCCACGGCTAATTCTAGCTGTGTTGTCAGTTTAGGGGTCTGCAATCCGCTAAGTTACCAACCTCTCTGGTTATCTGGTTGCCTCGCCTATTCCCCTGTTATCCTCCTCGGTTACCTAATCATAATACAATACAATATATACGCATACCAGGAGGTCAGACACACAGTCAGAACAACAGTATAGCTGACAGGGAATCCTAGTCTGGAGTGAGTATAAATATTCCAACCAGATCCAAAGGGAGGCCAGCAAAATTAACCCTGAGAGAACAGGACATTAACTATGTCCTAACATGAGACAATGATTTTCTCTCTGATGCAACATGCTAATGACACTCGGCTCATTCTCTGCTGCGATAGTGAGCCAAGTGTCAGTGCTCTATGCTCCGATCCTCTAGCATGAGAAAAGAAATTTATCCATCTTCTCTGCTGCCGGCGTTGGCTGGAATCGCACTTGGGCAATATCCGAGTGCATTGCGATGTTTCACATGCACACGTAGACTTACATGGGTGCGTGCGATACAATTCTCAGGAGCAATTGCAACAATGTGCCAAATCAGCATGAGAAAATAATCAGATGTGAGCTGCGCCATAGACGAACATTGGTGCTAGTGCAATCCAATTTTTTTATCGGATTGTGTTCTGCCCATTTATGTGCAGCAAGTATTTTCATAAGTGCTGTACCAGTTATGACCATTAGATGTCATAGTTGTTCCCTTTTTCTGTTCCTAGATTTAGGAACCTCTCGCTTTAACAGCTTGTTTTGATTAGAACCACCCCTTCAGTTTCCCAGGCTAGGGAACTTGTAGCCATTTTCAACCCGGATCTCTGAGTTACATACACACATGTTCCTGGCTTTCTCTACAAATACAGCTTCTATCAAGCGGATTTTGGTGAGGGTTAATACAGTTAAATATCTGTGCTAGCTAGCCATTATGCATCCACCGTGCAGTGTCTTATGAGAGAGGCATATGGTGCAGCTTGTTGTAATGCCTTTTGCACTGCTTGTAGATAGGTGCATTTCTGTTTAGGGTAGTGCAATGCTGGCAGCCTAAATTTGCTTTAGTTATCCCTCTTAACTGCATTATGTGTTGTATTGTGCAACCTCTGTAATTCTCCTGTTACTGATGTAATATCACTCTGTATTATTGCCTGTTACTGATGTAATAGCACTCTGTATCATGCTGTTGTCTCTGTTATCTGCCAGTACTGATACACTGTTTATTTCTTTGTAGTTTTTACCCTTTATCATCACCATTGTTGTTCACTGTTACCAAGTTCACATCATCATCTCAATAAACATAGACTTAAGCATCCATACAGTCTTTTTACTGGGAGTGGGTGAAGGGTATAGCCATATGCTGGAATCCACAAAGCATCATAAGTGGAAGAAGGCAGAACAGATTGCATTAGTCCAATTGCATCACAAGTGGAAATGAGCCCTTAGGCTACTTTCACACTTGCGTTTTTTTGCTGCGCGTTTTTTGTGCACACAAACGCGTGAAAAAAACGCATCATGCGTTTGTGTGCATTTTTTTGCGAGTTCTGGTGCGTTTTTTTTAAAAAAACGCATCCTTTTTTTGAACATACGTGCGCATTACAATGCGCACGTATACGCACCCATAGAGTACAATGGGGGTTTTGCTGTAAAAAAAAAAAACGCATTGCGTCCACATGCGTTTTTTGGGGGCAAGTCGGACGCACAAAAAATGCAACAGGATGCATTTTGTGCGCCCGAGCACACACTACAAAAAAACCGCATGCACATACAAACGCGTACAAACGCATGTGTATGCGCACATAAGCACACCCCATGTAAAATATAGGAAAAAAACACATGCGTTTTTTACACTAAAAAGCAGCGCAAAAAAACGCAAGTGTGAAACCAGCCTTACCCTCAATTTTTGTCCAGCAAACCTACATAGTATATCATTTGACACAGCTTCTCCATGTCTATACCATTCTTTCCACAGATTTGACTACATGAACAATGCAACAGGTTACCTTTAATTTTACTGGGGTATGCATATATGGTTGAAGATGGCCAGATGTTAGTATAACTTTAGATATGATACTCATAATAATTCATAAGATTTTAGCTTTGAAGATTTCATTTTTTAATGCAATCTACAAATAAAAGTCTCAAAATAGCAAAAAAGCGCATACTCAAAATAGCAAATAGCGCATATTTTAAGCCACAGCAAAATACAACTACTACAGATTAGTGAATCTATTTGATGAAAATTGCATGAGAATCATTTTTTAAATGTAAGAAATTCACTAAATCTGGAAATTTCAACAATATGGCAGAATCGGTGCAAAGCTCCTAAAATGGTCTTTGCTACAGTGGGGAAAAAAAGTATTTAGTCAGTCAGCAATAGTGCAAGTTCCACCACTTAAAAAGATGAGAGGCGTCTGTAATTTACATCATAGGTAGACCTCAACCATGGGAGACAAACTGAGAAAAAAAAATCCAGAAAATCACATTGTCTGTTTTTTTTTTCATTTTATTTGCATATTATGGTGGAAAATAAGTATTTGGTCAGAAACAAAATTTCATCTCAATACTTTGTGATATACAGTATCCTTTGTTGGCAATGACAGAGGTCAAACGTTTTCTGTAAGTCTTCACAAGGTTGCCACACACTGTTGTTGGTATGTTGGCCCATTCCTCCATGCAGATCTCCTCTAGAGCAGTGATGTTTTTGGCTTTTCGCTTGGCAATACGGACTTTCAACTCCCTCCAAAGGTTTTCTATAGGGTTGAGATCTGGAGACTGGCTAGGCCACTCCAGGACCTTGAAATGCTTCTTACGAAGCCACTCCTTCGTTGCCCTGGCGGTGTGCTTTGGATCATTGTCATGTTGAAAGACCCAGCCACGTTTCATCTTCAATGCCCTTGCTGATGGAAGGAGGTTTGCACTCAAAATCTCACGATACATGGCCCCATTCATTCTTTCATGTACCCGGATCAGTCGTCCTGGCCCCTTTTCAGAGAAACAGCCCCAAAGCATGATGTTTCCACCACCATGCTTTACAGTAGGTATGGTGTTTGATGGATGCAACTCAGTATTCTTTTTCCTCCAAACACGACAAGTTGTGTTTCTACCAAACAGTTCCAGTTTGGTTTCATCAGACCATAGGACATTCTCCCAAAACTCCTCTGGATCATCCAAATGCTCTCTAGCAAACTTCAGACGGGCCCGGACATGTACAGGCTTAAGCAGTGGGACACGTCTGGCACTGCAGGATCTGAGTCCATGGTGGCGTAGTGTGTTACTTATGGTAGGCCTTGTTACATTGGTCCCAGCTCTCTGCAGTTCATTCACTAGGTCCCCCCGCGTGGTTCTGGGATTTTTGCTCACCGTTCTTGTGATCATTCTGACCCCACGGGGTGGGATTTTGCGTGGAGCACCAGATCGAGGGAGATTATCAGTGGTCTTGTATGTCTTCCATTTTCTAATTATTGCTCCCACAGTTGATTTCTTCACTCCAAGCTGGTTGGCTATTGCAGATTCAGTCTTCCCAGCCTGGTGCAGGGCTACAATTTTGTTTCTGGTGTCCTTTGACAGCTCTTTGGTCTTCACCATAGTGGAGTTTGGAGTCAGACTGTTTGAGGGTGTGCACAGGTGTCTTTTTATACTGATAACAAGTTTAAACAGGTGCCATTACTACAGGTAATGAGTGGAGGAAAGAGGAGACTCTTAAAGAAGAAGTTACAGGTCTGTGAGAGCCAGAAATCTTGATTGCTTGTTTCTGACCAAATACTTATTTTCCACCATAATATGCAAATAAAATGAAAAAAAAACAGACAATGTGATTTTCTGGATTTTTTTTTCTCAGTTTGTCTCCCATAGTTGAGGTCTACCTATGATGTAAATTACAGACGCCTCTCATCTTTTTAAGTGGTGGAACTTGCACTATTGCTGACTGACTAAATACTTTTTTTCCCCACTGTATATTACAAATTGTCAAAGACTGTATCAGCCAGAGAAATGTGTGACTTCAGAATGCGGTCTTCTCAATAATGTCTTGCAGCCATGATGTCATCTGGCATACTACAGGCAATCAGGAGGGACTATCATTGTCTGTGTAAAAGCATAAACAGCAAAAGCAGCAGCCATTATGCCATGAATATGGATAGTGAGAGGAAGATAGTCCAGCCATAGAGATAGAGAAAGCCTGAAGAGCTGCAGAGATAGTGTGGGAAAGGACAGCAGGGCTTGAGGAAAATAAAAATAAATTCTGGTGAGACAAAAAGAGAATCACTAGGTCATACACATCTAGGAAACGAGAGGCTTTGAAGTACTTTTGATTTGACTTGCTGCAAATCAAATTTGCTGTCAAGGTTTGGTGAACTTTGCAAATCAAAATTTCAAGAGTTTCACTTATCTATAACTACTACTACTATCAATATTAAAAAAAACAAGCGTGGCTTCCAGCACAAGCAACTGGATAAAAACTGTAAGTTTATGAAATCAAGTTAAAAATCCATAAAACTTAAAAATCTCAACACCTTACGTGTTTCTGGCATTTTAAGACGTAATGCGTGTTAATTTTTTGAAATTTGCGGTTTCACAAAGAATCAAATATTTTGAGATTTGATTCTCGGTTTTCAAAAAAAAAAAACATGCCCTGCACCATTTCCCACACTGCTGAAGCATTAGAGAGTGGGCTAATGTAAATTTGTGCTGCTGCGTGGTCCTCCTTCAATGTCCTACAGCTGTGTCATTGTACAGTGGGGGTCAGTACCAGAGCCATCACAGATATGAGGTTCCCTGTGGAGCACAGCTTGTATGGTAGTTTTTCAATATCCATTTCCAGAGTCACTGAGCTAGCCTCTCTCTCCTGTAGAGTGTAAGCTCTTATGATCAGCAGAGTCTGCTCTTTCCTTCAAAATGGAAGCTCTTATGGTCAATGGGGTCCTTTCTCCTTCACCTGTAAAGTTTAAGCTCTTATGGTCAGCGGAGTCCTCTCTCTCCTGTAGAGTGTAAGCTCTTATGGTCAGCCGGGTTCTTTCCTTCTTCTCTAGTGTGTAATCTCTTATGGTCAGTGAGGTCTTCTCTTTCTTTTTCACTTGTCTAGCTTGTGAGCTGTTATGGTCAGTGTGCTCTTTTTTCTTTGTCCCGCCTTTTTTTGTCTGCAATATTTTCTCTCTAGCCTTGCCCTCGCGTATTTTTTTGAGCAGTTACAAGTTTTCCAGTATTGAGATTTGTGTTAATTTATTTTCCTAAAAATCAAATTTTTGTGGTACGTTAGGCGAAGTCAGTAAATTGAAATTTCAAAAGATTTGCTTGTCACTATTTATTATTATTATTATTATTATTATTATTATTTCTGTATTTCTAAATTATAATTGTTATTGCTTGTTTTACTATATGCTTTTTATTTGTGTTTTAAATCTTTGACTGTTTCTAACATGTTTTAAAAAACATCCTAATATTGGTGCTATAATTATTCACAATTCCCCATCGTGCACCATATCTCGCTGCAACATCTCCAATGTGTTCTGCCCTAACCACATATTAAGAACCCCTATGGCTTTGTGTCATTACTCATAACAAAAGAAGATATGTTAGACTCTATATAAGTTTATTATGTGTAACATAATATAAAATTTAGCAGCACAATTTATGAGCAGCTTGTAAGATTTCTCTGGTGGGGTAAGTCAGTGGTGTGAAAGAAGCCTTATTATTACACTTTCCAGCCTAATCCACCATATGGTAAGGCTTTCCTTATTGATAAAACAAAGGTCTGAATCTCGGCAGACATGGATTTTACATCCTGACATCACATCTGTCACTTGATGCTGAGAGTGGCATAGTCAGGATTAGAGCAGCACTTATTGACTTGTGCAATTACTAACACCCCCTCCAGATAACACTGAGCTTGTAGTAACCTTAGGGGTTTATAGGCATGAAGATACATGGTGGACTGTATAACAAGATAATGGTTCTCTGTCTCTTTGTATATATGAATACTACAAGGAAAAAAAGTATTGTGGCACACTGCTGAATCATTAAATTCAGATTTTTCATATGTGTGTAAGGCTAGTTTTACACTAGCGTTCGGAGGCACAGTGCAGGGCCGCTGCTAAGCTCCGGCCCCGGCCGCTCCTCCTCCGGTCAGCTTCTCCTCTGATCGCATGACGCTGCATGCAATCAGCGTACCCTATATTTAGCTTTGGGTACGCTGGTCGTGCGCTGACATGATTTTGCCGGCGCTGCGCCGAGCGCACAAAAACTCACTGTGTTGCATTTTTGCATTTTTGGCTAACTTTGATATATATATTTTTTCTTGTGATTTTTAATGATTGATTTTATATGTATGCTCTTATGCCTGAATAAAGATATATAATTATATACCTTTCTATTGAGTCTATATTATTCTAAAAATATACCTTTCTATTGAGGTTTATTTACACCTTATTTTTTATATGCTCATCTATATGGGGAGAGTAAAGTAAGCCTTAGCAAAGGTTTATCTGCAGGAATGTAAGAAATAGCATATCGTGAACAATATCAATATCGAATGACAAGTATGCTGAACAATAACAACATCAATAAATGTTTTAATTGACAACACCGATATCAAACGATAAGAATATTGCACAACAACAATATTCCTAGGTAGAATATAGGGGACGTTCAGCAAAGAAAGCACAACGACAAAAGTGTATAAAAAGACATTTTATATCCCAAACCAAATGCACAGTATCAAACTGATATAACAGATAATCCTTAATAAACCATTACAATATAGCAACAGATGACACATACATCCCTTAGGCTTATACTCATTTCCATCATATCATAGTTAGGGATGAGCGAGTACTGTAGTATTCGGACTCGCTGTACTCGTTACGAGCACCTCCAATGTAAGTCTATGGGAAATGAGATTAAAGGGCGGGGACTGTGATGGACTGGGCGGGGACTGTGCTGGCCTGGGCGGGGACTGTGCCGGGCTGTGCGGGACTGTGCAGGGCTTTGCAGGTACTGTGCGGGACTGTGGTGGGCTGTGTGGGACTCTTTCTTTTCACACCATATTTAAATTACACAGAGACGTGCTAACTGGTTGTTATCACCCAATAATGGTTTTAATACACAGGAACCAAAGATATATTTTTTGTGGTCTCAGGAACCTTTGCACTTTCAGATGCCATAAAAATTGACATAAGCATCCTGATTACTACATCTAAGAGCCTTTTAAAAATTGTCCAATGGTCTACATTTTAGCTACAAAATGCAAAATGATATATACCCATATTTCAATGTCTTACATTTGCATATCTTACAGGGAGATCACAAGTATTGACCGTTTGAATGCAATTTGTCTGATTCCCTTTTTGTTCAACATCTTGTGTTAGAAAGAGTTACATAGTAACATAGTAACATAGTAATTAAGGTTGAAGGGAGACTTTAAGTCCATCTAGTTCAACCCATATCCTATCCTAACTTGCCCTAACATGTTGATCCAGAGGAAGGCAAAAAAAACCCATGTGGCAAACAGTAAGCTTCACATTGGGGAAAAAAAATTCTTCCCGACTCCACATACGGCAATCAGACTAGCTCCCTGGATCAACGCAATATTAAGGAAACTAGTGTATATACCCTGTAATATTAGACTTTTCAAGAAAGGCATCCAGTCCCTTCTTAAATTTTAGTAGGGAATCACTCATTACAACATCATATGGCAGAGAGTTCCATAGTCTCACTGCTCTTACAGTAAAGAATCCGCGTCTGTGATTATGCTTAAACCTTCTTTCCTCCAGACGTAGAGGATGCCCCCTTGTCCCCGTCACAGGTCTAAGAGTAAAAAGATCAATAGAAAGGTCTTGGTATTGTCCCCGCATATATTTATATATTGTAATAAGATCACCCCTAAGCCTTCGATTCTCCAAACTAAATAACCCCAAGTGTAATAACCTGTCTTGGTATTGGAGACCCCCTAGTTCCCTAATAACCTTGGTCGCTCTTCTCTGCACCCGCTCCAGTTCAGCTATGTCTTTCTTATGCACCGGAGACCAGAACTGTACACAGTATTCTAAGTGTGGTCGCACTAGTGACTTATATAGAGGTAAAATTATGTTCTCCTCATGAGCATCTATGCCTCTTTTAATGCATCCCATTATTTTATTTGCCTTTGCAGCAGCTGCCTGACACTGGCCACTAAATGTGAGTTTGTCGTCCACCCATACACCCAGGTCTTTTTCAGTGACTGTTTTGCCCAGTGTTTTACAATTAAGCACATAATTATACATTTTGTTCATTCTACCCAAGTGCATGACCTTACATTTATCCCCATTAAAGCTCATTTGCCATTTATCAGCCCAAGCTTCTAGTTTACATAAATCCTCCTCTAATATAAAATTGTCCTCCTCTGTATTGATTACCCTGCAGAGTTTAGTGTCATCTGCAAATATTGAAATTCTACTCTCTATGCCCCCTACAAGGTCATTAATAAATATGTTAAAAAGAAGCGGGCCCAAAACTGACCCCTGTGGTACCCCACTGCTAACCGTGACCCATTCCGAGTGTGCTCCATTAATAACCACCCTTTGTTTCCTATCCCTGAGCCAGCTCTTATCCCACTTACACATATTTTCCCCTATCCCCATTGTTCTCATTTTATGTATCAACCTTTTGTGTGGCACCGTATCAAAAGCTTTTGAAAAGTCCATGTACACCATGTCCACTGCATTCCCTTGGTCCAGTCCGGAACTTACCTCTTCATAAAAGCTTATCAGAAAGAGATGAAGTTGGAGGGTATGGACAACTAAAATCTGACATGTAAGGAAAGCTTTTTCTTTGCATACTCTGGTTTTATCTTGCGCTTCAAAAACAAGTATTCTGTGAAAGTGCTGTGTATATGTTCAGTGCATAGAAAAAATAAAATGTATGTGTCATTGATGACAAAAGTGTTAAATTGGAGCAGAAAGCTGACCATAAGTGAGGTGTTTTAGGTTCAATACAAAGATAATGACTGCTGTTTTATCACTGATCATTAGTGATTAGTCAAAGTGCATTGTGATACTCAGATATCTGGGCACTTGGATGTGGTCGGCACTCATCGAGCATTGGCTTGTGCTAGGATTGGGCCTTGCATGTTTCATGTCTGTTGCACAGTCAATAAACATGCAAGGATTGCCTGCCAGTCACTGTAATACCGTTGCCATCTTGATAGTGGTATTACTGTGATTGGCTGCCCGCATTACCTCAACAGAGGTTATAAAAGGACATGCTCCGCCACGCTCGACACACTGAAGCCATTGCACAGCTCAGGGACTGTTCTGATTGAAGGGAGAGAGTAGTTATCAGGCCTGTGTGCACAATTTTAGAAATCAGAGGTGATACTTTGCTGAACTATCATAATAAATGTCCTTCAAACGGCTAATCTTGGGCTTTGCTGTTTCTTTAAGATACATTCTGCTTTTAGCTTGAGGACAGCTGATGGAACAGGGAGACTGGCTGAAGCAGGGCTTAGGGCTTTGCAGTCCATTGCTAAATAAATAGCTGCTGCAAGTGACCACATTTTTTTGGGGGGGCGAAAAAATTGACTATTGTAGTCCGTACAATTTAATCCACTTTGTGTGAAATGATTGTGGTTTGAGATTTAAAAAATAAACGCTCAGGCTGCTACAGGTGACCAAATTTTTATGTCCAAAAATTGACTATTGTCATCCATATAGTTTAACCTGCTTGTGTGAAATTACTGTGTTTTGAAAGTTAAAAAATGCTTGGAATGCTAAAGGTGAACACATTTTTTGTTGTAAAAATTGACTCTTATCATCCATACAGTTTAACCTGCTTTGTTTCAAATTATTGTGGTTTGAACTTTAAAAAAAACACTTAGCTTGTGACATGGACCGCATTCTTGTGTTTTAAAAATTGACCATTGTCATCTATAAACTTTAACATGCTTTATGTGAAATAACGCTGTTTTGAAATTAAAAAAACAGCTTGAAGTGCTATGGTTGATGACCACATTTTTCCTTTTATTAAAAAAAGTATTTTCAATTAATCAAGAAAAATTGGTTTCCAGAGAAATAGCAATTGAAAAATACGTGAGGCATGTGGTAAAGGATGGGAAAATGGAAGAGCTGATGATGATGCATGCAAATGGCATGGATGTGGGGTAGCTGCGACTGCACCTGCTGCTGGAGTACATATGAGCATGGCCGGTATGCAGTAACAGACAGAAGGCAGAGCAAGGGTTAACAGTTTTTACTGCTTTAATTGAACAGGGGGTTAACTTCTCACAGGGAGATGAAAGGTTAAAGAGAGAAAAAACAGTCCAAATTACAAAGGATATGCAGAGCTAAGGAGCAAAGTAACAGCAGTTTTTTTGTACACTTATCATGTCAGGAATTTCTCACACTGCAGATACTACCTGGAGGTTAGTAGTGCCAACAACAGCTGGCACGGTGCTTGTCCAAGAAGATTCTGTGGGTAACAGTGGTCCATCTTCTGGGGGCAGCGGTCGGTCTCTGGCACCTTCTGCTGAGCCGCTAGTCCATAAGCATATGCGGCTGGAACAAACAAGCCCGCAGAACTATCAGGGTCCACTGTGGCCGGGCAGGTATATGCTGGTAAGATGGGTTGCAAACGTCTGTCCAATACCTGGTTTCCTCTATGCGGCACGTGTGCTGTACTCATGGTCACGAAGCACACAGGACCTTAGTCTCTGCCAGTTACCGGGCACACTGCATTTTTCTATCTGGAATACCCGATTGTGACGGCAGGAGTACACGGACACGGGCGGGCGCAGTCCCAGTGCTCAAGGGATGGAGCGCGCCTCTCTCTGTGTTGCATACTGCCTGTTCCCACCAAGACTGACTGCTTCCGGGTGCGCTGTGGCTCTTGCCACTTTGCTACACCCCCTGCTTCCGAGTGCAAAGGTCTGTCCGGTCCCTTACTCTTTCCCCTGGACAACAGAGGAGACAGCCCCGACAGTTCCAGACCCAGAACAGGACCCTGTTCTCCTCCTTACATACAAGCAACAAACCCATCCACGACACATAGCTTCCTGTCCCACTGGCACAGGACACAACTTTTGAAGCCACATCAATGTAAACAGGCGGTTGGTTGGATAGCAGATAATGTTTCCAGCATGCTTGCCAGCACTGCCAACTCTTCAAAACAGTACAGTCTCACTAGCAAGTAATCTGGATCACTTAATACTCAAAAGTGTGCATGAAAAATCCTTAAAAACATGAATTTATTAGATTATAAATAAAAAATACCAAGCCCTGTGCATGGCATTAATAAGACAAGAAATTTTTTGGGTACCAATACAAGCCACTAATCCCTTAAATGGCAGTGTTATAAAGATGACATGCTAATAATAAAATGCTATCACCATAACAGGATAAATCAGATAATTAAAAATACCATTATTGCAGGTTAGTGGAAATAACTCCAGGTCATATCATAAAATGTATAAGGCCTATTTTTCCCTGGGATTAATGCTAGACTGTACCTGCCTAGCAGTGGAGGTTGGCACCCTAATAATATGATATTTGCCCCCCCCCGCTTCATAGTAGCTCACCCTAGTTTGCCCTATTTGTCCATGCTAGACATACAGATGCAAATACATAACTAGTTTAGACAACATAGGCACTAAGACACACCATCGAAGAAATGAAAAACTTATCGTATTCCAGATGTCATAGTATCAGTCTCTGACGCTCAACACATTTCTCCAAGAAAGTGGATCTCATCAGGAGGTCAAATTATAAATCATAGAGAGATAGAGATGACTGTGGTAAAGCAGGATAATCAAGAGCTCATTGGCACATATCACAATGGGTTCTTGATTACCTTGCTTATCTGCAGTCATCTCTATCTCAGGGACTGTACACTTAACGACCAACACGTTAACAAGTGCTTGTGGCTAGGGACGTTATATTTTTCTGACAGCACACTGGGTGAAAATTGTGGAGGCAAGGGCAGAATCCCAACGGATAACGGCACATGTGTTATGTTACCGACTCCAAGGATGACTGGCCCTACCTCTATCATGGTTTCTTCCATCTCCTACATCAGTTCCTGCTCCTCCTCATCCTCCCTCTTCAAGTTATTATCTCAAAGCAGATCGTTCGAATCAGCCGTAAGTTGGAAGCTCTGCAGCACTGCCTCAGCAAAGTGGTAACAGGCTCTGCTGAAGCTAATTTTTCTAACACAAAAACCGCAAACCACTCCACAACAGAGTTACTGAATGTAATAAAAGACCTGACAGATCGGTGGCTCTCACCACTCAACCTACAGCCAGGCATGGTCGTCTGTGATAATGGCCATAACCTGGTTACGACTGTGAAGCTTGGCAAGTTCACACACATACAATGAGTGGCCCATGTGCTCAACTTACTGGTTCAGAAGTTTCTGAAAATCTGCCCAGATTTGCCAGATCTTCTGGTCAAGGTACACCACGTCAGTGCCCATTTCTGCAAGTCTACTACAGCTGACACCGCTCTGAAACTGCTGGAGAAGTGCATGCAAGTGCCAGATCATTGACTGGTGTGCACGGGCTACATGCTGGAACTTCACACTGCACATGATGGCAATGCATTGTGAGCAGCATAAGCAAGTTGTTGAATGCCAGCTCCAACATGCCATTAAGTACTCTAGTCAGCTTCCACCACTGAAGATTGAGCATTGATATCTGATATTTGTGCGGTTTTCCAAGATTATGAGGACTCTACAAAGATGGTGCATGGTGATGTCGCCATAGCGCAGAGACCACGGTTCTGTACCTGCTGCTGCTCACAATTAAAGCTGAAACTTTGCATGCGGACCAAGTGGAGATGGAGGAAGACATGAGACAGGCAGATACTACCCAGCCTCATTTCATATGCTCAGCACATATTAGATAACAATGAGGAGGTGGAGGCTGAGGAGGAGGAGGAGGAACAGAAGTTGGATGGTAGTGCAACAGAGGCTATTACCCACACAAGCTTTGTCCCTTCTCTCTGATGTGGATGGGCTGAGAAGGGGAAAGGAGAAATAGATGGAGGAGGAGGAGAAGCTGGAGAGTAGTCATCATGGTGGAGACAGGGAAGTGTTGGCTGCATGTATTTTGGCACATATGACTAACTTTCTGTACTGCTGCCATTCCCGTGATCCTCATTTAAATTCATCTTGGCCAAAAAAGACTACTGGTTGTTCATCCTGCTAGAACCACACTAAAAGGAGAAACTTGCATTTCCCCTTCCTGAGGCGGAGAGGTCTACTAAAATGGTGCTATAATAGAAGACCATTAAGGCACCAAGCTTCCTTGCCCAACTAAGGAGAGGCTAGGGAGATACACACAAGGTACAGCAAAGGCAGGGTTACACTGTTAAAGGCCTGGGTCAATTTCATGACACCCTCCCAGCATCCAGATCCTGATGACCTGGTATTTTTGACAAGGAGGGAAAAGTTTTTAAAAATTGCAATACCTGGCAGAAAAACACAGTGTATTCACTAACCCCTCTGTGACTTTCAGCTTTTGTGTTTCAAACTCGACACCTAGCATTAGGTGTCCCTCTATGCCTTGGAGGTGTTGTGCCACTAAAGTCTTGTCTGAGCGAGTTTTTTGTGCTGCCAGGAGGGTTATAACAGACAGGCGCTTTCACCTTTCAATAAAAAAGCTGACAGGCTCACCCTAAAAAAAATGAACAAAGCCTGGTTTAGCCATGACTTTTCCCCACCTCCAGATGACACATTCAGTGTTATTAATCTTCAATATTAAAGTTGTTGCCTTCAAGGGTCTATGGATGACTGGATGACCCTACTTATAATTTTTTCTCAGCTTTGCACTTTGTTCAAAGCCTGTATGAGTACATCAACTACAAATTCAAAATATTTTAAAGAGGCACACCAGTTGTTCCTTTCAAGGGTCTATGAATGAATGGATGAGCCTACTGACATTTTTTTTCCCAAAACCTTCAAGAGTGTAGAAGTGCCACAACTACACTTTCTTAATTTTTTATAAGGCACTTCAGTTGGTGTCTTCTAGGGTATATGGATAACACTGCTTATAACTTTTTTTCTGGGTTCGCAATGTGTGAAAATCTTTTATGAGTGTAGAAGTGCCACAACTACAATTTCTTACGGTAATTATTGTATGAGGCACTCTAGTTGGTGCCTTGAACGGTGTATAGATTACCCTTCTTACAATTTTTTTCTGGATTTTCACTATATAGAGAGCCTTTGTGTGAGTACCACAACTACACTTTTTAGTATTTGAATGAGGCACTACTGTTGGTGCCTTCAAGAGTGTATGGATGCTGCTGCTTGAAATTCTTGGCAGGCTTTGAACTCTGTGCAGACTTTTTATGAGTTTGAGAGTGCCACAACTATTCTTTGCTCACAATATTTGAATGAGGTGCTACAGTTGGTACCTGGAGGGGTGTGTGGATGACCCTCCTTGTATTTTTTGGCAGGCTTTGCACTGTGTGCAGACCTTTTATGAGTATGGGAGCACCACAACTACACTCATTGATCACTCTGTCAAAAAGTTTTTTCTAACATCTAATCTGTGTCTCCTCCCATTCAGTTTCATCTCATTGCTTCTAGTCTTTCCTATTGCAAATGAGAATAAAGATGATTCTTCTACAATGTGACTGCCCTTGAGATATTTGTAGACTGCTATTAGGTCTCCTCTCAGTCTTCATGCTTGCAAGCTAAGCATTCCCAAATACCATAAGTGTTCCTCAAATGAAATGGTTTGCAGACCGATCACCATTCTGGTCACTCTTCTCTGAACTTGCTCCAGTTTGTTGATGTCTTTTTTAAAATGTGGTTCCCAAAACTGGACTCAGTATTCCAGATGAAGTCTGACCAAAGAGGAGTGGAGGGCAATAATGACTTGTTAATACTTCCCAGAATTGCATTTGCCTTTTTTGCTGCTGCATCACACTGTTGACTCATGTTCAGTTTATGATCTATTAGTATACCCAAGTCTTTTTCACATGTGCTGTTGCTTACCCATACTCCTCCCATTCTGAATATGCTTTCTTCATTTTTAATGCTCAGATGTAGTACTTTGCATTTTTCCCTGTTAAAAAACATTCTGTTAGTTGCTGCCCACTCGTCCAGTTTATTTATATCATTTTGAATCCTCTCTCTCTCTTCTCTAGTATTAGCTATCCCTCCTAGCTTTGTGTCATTAGCAAATTTAATCAGTTTACCCTCAATTCCTTCATCTAAATAATTAATAAAGATGTTGAACAATACAGGGCCCAGGACAGAGAACTGTGGTACCCCACTTGAGACATTCTTCCAACTGGATGTGCAGCCATTTACGACCATTCTTTGGGTCCTATCACTAAGCCAGTTATGAATCCCCCTAACAGTTGACTTGTCCGTTCCATACTTAGTCATTTTTTCAATAAGGATTGTATGAGATACTTTGTCAAATGCTTTGCTGAAGTCAAGATATAATATATATATATATATATATATATATATACAGCATTTTCCTGATCCACCCCGTCAGTGATTCTGTCATAGAAGGAAATTAAGTTAGTCTGACATGACTTATTAGTTACAAACCCATGCTGTCTATGGTTTATAAATTCATTCTTATCCAGGTACTTACATACATGTTGTTTAATAATTTGTTCAAAGATCTTTCCTGGTATAGAAGTCAGACTCACCGGCCTATAGTTGCCTGGGTCCACCTTCTTCCCCTTTTTGAAGATAGGAACAACACTTGCTCTTCTCCAGTCTTCTGGTACTTCTCCTGTTCTCAAAGAATTTTCAAAGATTTTCAACCGAATTTTTGACTCCAAAATTTTGCCTGGACGTCCACATCCTGGCTTTTGAATGGATGGATGGACTTTCATATTCTTCCAACTGTTATGACACTCACATGATGCAGTTTGTCCATTTTCTTATGCAAGAGACTGCTATGGATGATCTGGATGATGCTGTTTCTCTTTTCTTGGGAATTGGCTGCTCCTCGATTTTAACTGGCGACCTTTTGCTTGGAAATCAAACTAATTGTACACTGAGCTTTTAGGAAATATGAGAACAGATTGCAATTTGTAGTGTATAGGATGAAAAAGTTTTTTTGCACCTCCAGGAGTAAAACAGTAACGATGCACCTACTTGACAAGAATTTGCATTACCAATCATATGTTAAACAGTTGCAAGTCAAGTTTATGCATGAAATAGCCAAGATGATTGTCTATAAAATGGTGGTGGTCTCAAGTTTGAAGCAGTAGTGGATGGTGAGATATGGAGCCTGAAAGTCAAAAGTACAAACTCTTTTGCTTGTCAGTGTAAAAAAAATGATAAACATAGTTTATAATCATAAAATAACTTATTGGGAATCTTGTAGTGGGCTTGTGCTCATCTATGCACACACATAGCAAAAGCTTAAGATACTTACAGTATAAGGCAGGAGATGTAGGAAATACTTGATAAGACTCATAAAAGTTTTGCCAACAATGCAGCCATGCTGCTGTTACTGATCATAGTTATACGTTATTGGAGCAGAGCAAATCAGCATCCAAGCAGATTAGTAAAACTGTAAGAACTAACAATGTTCTATACGCATTAACCGATGTGTCAATGCTTTCAATGTCTTATTTTTGGATGTTGTGAATATAAATTTTTTAAAGTTTTGGTAAAATGAGGACTAAAAAGTCCTGGACGTCACTGGGTATTTTCAACTGAATTGCAAGCAAATGATTAGTCAAGAAAGCAATCATGGTGTTATAACTTAACTTTAGTGGGAAGAGGTCAATTATATATAGTGATAAAGTATGATTTCTCAACAACAAAGCATCTGATATGAAACACACAGGTAGGACTTTTTTCCAGCACTCTATAACCTGTACTCCCATATTAATAGTTTACATAGGTCAAATGTGGTAACAGATTCCCTTCTAGTTTGGAATTCTACCTTACATTTGCTGGTGCTATCACAAATGAAATTAGCTACAAAGAAAAACTCTAGATAAACAGTGGAAGATGTATCCACCATATTGTTGCTGCCTTGATACAAACCCAAGGTGTCTGCTATATACACTGCCAATTCTTTTTATAGTTCCGCATCCAATATATAGGACAATGGCAAGCTAAAATAGAAATTCTATATAATTAGACGCTAGGGAAGTTCAGGCTTTTCCAATTCCTTGTGTGGTTGAACCTTGACCATTGATAAATTGAGCTCCAATAAAGGCGATAACCCATAGGCTTGGTTAATGTGTTTCCTCCGGCAAATGAAGAAACATGTTAAAGTGGAATTTCCTTTGGCTTTCATTATTAAATACTGATACACTACTGAGGATCCCACCTCAGAGCTGTAATTTTTGGTAGTTCTTTATACATTCTCCTAAATACGGTATCAATGGTAGATTTTATGAATACATAACAGCACTGTGTCTTCTGTTTTCATTTAAGACCAATTTCCCCTGCGTTGTGTTGAAGCCTCTCCGCATTGACTCCGCAGAGTTAATATTTCCAGTGAATCCACATTGAGCTCTGGAGATTTAAAAATCAATACACAAGTAATAAGTTATAGTCCAACAGTGAAGCTCAGATACAATATTATGGTTGGACTAGCCACATACATATTGGCCCTATAATTCTTTTATGCCACTTAAGCCAAAATTTCTACGATATGCTTCTGAGAAGTGAGATGATACCCATAAATCAATTTTCATTTCATCCATGTCCCCAAATCATCCGTTAAAAGATATACATTGAACTTTTAATGTGGAGCACACTGGAGGTAAAAATTAGATTTCCTGTAAATTGATTCGGTCTAGCTCACGCAAGAAACGTGCCCACTGTAAGGCAGTGCTTGGAAAATGTTACATACAAGTAAAATTATTCACCCTTTCCACTAGAAATAACTTTATTTTTTAATTTATTTTATATATGTATTTGTTTTTTTTTATCTCCATAAGAATTTGTAAAATATTTTTCCAAAATTTTCTATTTGTAGATCAAAGTCTACCAATTGTCTTCCCTCTAATGTTGATTTAAATCAATGTTTTTTTTTTTGCCTGTAAAATGATTGGCATAGTAGGTATAGAAATTGCGCAAGAATATATGTAACGGATTTCTTATAAGTTGAGACGAGGAAATCAATAAAATTCAATATTTTGGGAATTTTTAGGCCAAAACAAGAAAATGTAAATAATATGCAAATTACTGTAAGATAATTGCCTAAAACATTCACCACCTCATTATCAGTGAAAGACTGATCAGATGTCTCCAGGCACAGTCAGGATGCTCCATCATAATTCTTTGTAAGTTTCACATCACATAGTATAGCACCATTAATCAAGAGGTACTATCACTTCCTGTATAAAATTATGATTAGGAAATGAAGCAGCAAGTGTGCTGAATCTGGATAGGGATAGGTCATACTTATAATGTCTCACACCTTAACCTTAGAGATATGGAGAGAAAAGCAAAAACACTGAACAGTGGTGCTTCACATATGCACATCTTTTAGGAGTAATTGGAGGCTTTGGTGTACTTTTGATTCGTAGTGAACCAATTTGCCATGAATCAAATTTCCTGGCCCAATTTGATAAAGCTGGTGAATTTGAAATTGTTAAAGATTTTCATATTACTTTTCTGTTATTTTCATATTGAAATCCAGATTTTAAATTAGTTTACACATTAATATTATTCAATCGAAGGAAATCAATTTCTTTCTGACATCAGTCAGGACCAAAAGGGGCATCAGGCCAGTTCCAAAGCAACCATAGCATAGTACGCCTGGCGATACTCCCTCTCACCCCTACTTTTTTGCTACTTGTTTGTTAATGAAGGACTTGGATTAAGTAAAAAAAATTACCCCATTGGTGAGTTCCAATTTTCTCTTCTACACTGAACATTTATATTCTTTTATAGTATATGTTAATTATGGCATTTACCACTTTAAACAAATTTTATTCAAAAGTGTTCATGGTCAGAATTACAGAACTTATTAATCCAATTGTATTAGAAAAAGTTCCACAATTTCCACATTTCACTGAAGCATCTGGGTACTAGCCTTGATAAAAGGGACTGCTTAGAAATTGCAAGGAGCAGTCAGAACTTTTTCTCTTCTTTGCTGATGTGCCCACAAAAGAAAAACTTTCCAGTACTGAAAGAAAAGAAAGTGGAGTTTTTGGTACCCAAATGAGTTGTTAAAATGAGGATATGGATGAGGTTTTTATAATTTGTACGAGTACATTAGGAAGTTATATATAGACAAAGAAGAGAAGGATCGCATGTCCAAATTTCTTTAAAAAGACTAATTTATTGATTAAATCTTCATATTACATATAAAAAGCATCCTCGGCGTAATGGTTGAACTATCGTCTTAGTTTATAGTTCATCCATCATGTTGAGGATAGTTTTTTTCTATGTATTATGAAGATTTGATCAATAAAGAAGCCTCTTTTAAGAAATTTGGACATGCTGTCCTCATCTTTCCTTTTCGCATATGATATCAGTTGGAGGTATGCACCATGATTTTGGCACCCATCTTCGGAGAGAACCATTGTCACCTGCAAGGTCTATTTGCAATTATTGCAGAAGTGGTAAGCCTAGCTTCTCTTCAAATGTTTGTCTAGGCAGATGTGTACTATAAATTACTTTAAAAGTAAATACTTTAACATATTATAAGGGTATGTGCCCGCATTCAGTAAACACTGTGGTTTGGACGCAGCGGACTTGTTCAGCGTCCAACCCGCAGCATCCAGATGTTACAGCGTAGTCTCCAATTCGGCTCTTAACCAAAGTTTATGTCTCAATGCTGCAGTGTTTTATAGTTAAACACGTATAATGGAAATCCTACAGCCAGAGTCTAATACATGTTGCCCGTGCATTGGGCAGCATGTATTGGCTGTCAGGTTCCCACAAATAAAATGTAAATTTTGTCAACCGCTTTCTAGGGTCCTCTAATGTTAACTGGAGGCAGAGTTACTGTTACAGGGACAAAGTGTCTAGTATTGGGTACTCACTGGATAGTATTAGAAACTGTGAGGCTCATACTACTCTGTTGTTAATACAACAAGACACTTTTGATTTTACTGGGGGGAATGGTAGCACAGTGCACACAATATGTTCTTTTTTTCTTATGGATGTTGACTGGTTAGATTCATGTGTCTCTATGATCTTACAGTTGGGACTATGTGTGAAGTGACTAGAGCCGGTAGCCATAACAAAGCTGTTGCTCCCATCGCCCCGGTACTTTGCAGGAAAATCATGTCTCAGTCCCAATGAGCTGCCCAGTGTGAGGTGCATCACATTCATGTGTAGGCCACAGGCCTCTCCTCTTTCCTGGCCTCCACCTTCCTGAACCTCCATGCATAACTCAGGGGACACACTTCGTATTAACCAACGAAACTTTACTGGGCAGTTCAAGTTCATCAGATTGTAATATGCAGTATCGGGCACAACACTTCTTATTCCTTGTTTCCTTAACACAGTATGTTTACAACATTACCATTGGTTCATCCTGACCTATCCCTACATTCGCTATTCCTTTATGCCACCAGGATTTCCTGTGCAATCCCACAGTGCATGTGTAATTCATTACCTTCCCTTCTTGTGGTTGTTCTCCCATCATCCACTGTACACCTGAGGATAAGACACTTCTCCTAGTACCTAAATTGAGCCCTGAGCTCTGTACGTTGCAGGAATGTCTGCAATCAATTTTTGTAAGGTCTCCGATTGCATGATTGATTGAGTGCCTGAAGACCACTGCACTCAAACTTTACCTTGGTTACTGCACTTGCCTATCTGACTAACTATTATAAACCATTCCATTGTGGGCTAGTCCCAAACATGAACTGTACTTTAGTCTATGCCTACAGCTAACTACATTTACTATGTAACATCAATATATACTAACCCTACTACATTTATCTTATGTCCTAGCTCCTAACCTACAGTTGTGGCCAAAAGTATTGACACCCCTGCAATTCTGTCAGATAATACTCAGTTTCTTCCTGAAAATGATTGCAAACACAAATTCTTTGGTATTATTATCTTCATTTAATTTGTCTTAAATGAAAAAACACAAAAGAGAATGAAGCAAAAAGCAAAACATTGATCATTTCACACAAAACTCCAAAAATGGGCCAGACAAAAGTATCGGCACCCTCAGCCTAATACTTGGTTGCACAACCATTAGCCAAAATAACTGCGACCAACCGCTTCCGGTAACCATCAATGAGTTTCTTACAATGCTCTGCTGGAATTTTAGACCATTCTTCTTTGGCAAACTGCTCCAGGTCACTGATATTTGAAGGGTGCCTTCTCCAAACTGCCATTTTTAGATCTCTCCACAGGTGTTCTATGGGATTCAGGTCTGGACTCATTGCTGGCCACCTTAGAAGTCTCCAGTGCTTTCTCTCAAACCATTTTCTAGTGCTTTTGGAAGTGTGTTTTGGGTCATTGTCCTGCTGGAAGACCCATGACCTCTGAGGGAGACTCAGATTTCTCACACTGGGCCCTACATTATAGTAACATAGTAACATAGTAACATAGTAATTAAGGTTGAAGGGAGACTTTAAGTCCATCTAGTTCAACCCATATCCTATCCTAACTTGCCCTAACATGTTGATCCAGAGGAAGGCAAAAAAACCCCATGTGGCAACAGTAAGCTTCACATTGGGGAAAAAAATTCCTTCCCGACTCCACATACGGCAATCAGACTAGCTCCCTGGATCAACGCAATATTAAGGAGACTAGTGTATATACCCTGTAATATTATACTTTTCAAGAAAGGCATCCAGTCCCTTCTTAAATTTTAGTAGTGAATCACTCATTACAACATCATATGGCAGAGAGTTCCATAGTCTCACTGCTCTTACAGTAAAGAATCCGCGTCTGTGAGTATGCTTAAACCTTCTTTCCTCCAGACGTAGAGGATGCCCCCTTGTCCCCGTCACAGGTCTAAGAGTAAAAAGATCATTAGAAAGGTCTTTGTATTGTCCCCACATATATTTATACATTGTAATAAGATCACCCCTAAGCCTTCGATTCTCCAAACTAAATAACCCCAAGTGTAATAACCTGTCTTGGTATTGCAGACCCCCTAGTTCCCTAATAACCTTGGTCGCTCTTCTCTGCACCCGCTCCAGTTCAGCTATGTCTTTCTTATACACCGGAGACCAGAACTGTACACAGTATTCTAAGTGTGGTCGCACTAGTGACTTATATAGAGGTAAAATTATGTTCTCCTCATGAGCATCTATGCCTCTTTTAATACATCCCATTATTTTATTTGCCTTTGCAGCAGCTGCTTGACTCTGGCCACTAAATGTGAGTTTGTCGTCCACCCATACACCCAGGTCTTTTTCAGTGACTGTTTTGCCCAGTGTTTTACAATTAAGCACATAATTATACAACTTGTTCGTTCTACCCAAGTGCATGACCTTACATTTATCCCCATTAAAGCTCATTTGCCATTTATCAGCCCAAGCTTCTAGTTTACATAAATCCTCCTGTAAAATAAAATTGTCCTCCTCTGTATTAATTACCCTGCAGAGTTTAGTGTCATCTGCAAATATTGAAATTCTACTCTCTATGCCCCCTACAAGGTCATTAATAAATATGTTAAAAAGAAGCGGGCCCAAAACTGACCCCTGTGGTACCCCACTGCTAACCGTGACCCAGTCCGAGTGTGCTCCATTAATAACCACCCTTTGTTTCCTATCCCTGAGCCAGCTCTTAACCCACCTACACATATTTTCCCCTATCCCCATTGTTCTCATTTTATGTATCAACCTTTTGTGTGGCACCGTATCAAAAGCTTTTGAAAAGTCCATGTACACCACGTCCACTGCATTCCCTTGGTCCAGTCCGGAACTTACCTCTTCATAAAAGCTTATCAGATTAGTCTGACAGGAACGGTCTCTTGTAAACTCATGTTGATATTGGGTCATAAGGTTATTCTTCTCCAGATACTCCAGTATAGTATCTCTTAGAAAACCCTCCAGGATTTTACCCACAGTTGAGGTTAAACTTACAGGCCTATAATTTCCAAGTTCAGTTTTTGTCCCCTTTTTGAATATTGGCACCACATTTGCTATACGCCAGTCCTGTGGCACAGACCCTGTTATTATGGAATCTTTAAAGATTAAAAATAGTGGTCTATCAATGACTGTGCTTAATTCCTGCAGTACTCGGGGGTGTATCCCATCCGGGCCCGGGGATTTGTCAATTTTAGTGATTTGTAGACGCCGCCGTACTTCCTGCTGGGTTAAGCAGGTGACATTTAATGGAGAATTTTTATCCCTGATCATGTTATCCATCATGGGATTTTCTTGTGTAAATACTGTTGAAAAAAAGTCATTTAGCATATTGGCTTTTTCCTCATCCTCATCCACCATTTCACCCAGACTATTTTTAAGGGGACCAACACTATCATTTTTTAGCTTCTTACTATTTATGTAGTTAAAGAATATTTTGGGATTATTTTTACTTTCTCTGGCAATGAGTCTCTCTGTCTCAATCTTTGCTGTCTTGATTTGCTTTTTACAGAATATATTTAATCTTCTGTATTTATTTAATGCCTCATCACTACCTACTTGCTTTAATTCTCTAAATGCTTTATTTTTATCTCTTATTGCGCCCCTTACAGCTCTATTTAGCCATAGTGGTTTCCTCCTATTTCTCGCATGTTTATTCCCATACGGTATATATTGTGCACAGATCCTATTCAGGATGCTAATAAACGTCTCCCATTTTCTTTGTGTATTTTTATGTCTCAGGATATCGTCCCAGTTAATTGCACCAAGATCATCTCTCATCCGTTGGAAATTTGCCTTCCTGAAGTTTAGTGTCCTTGTAACCCCTCTACTACACATCTTATTAAAGGATACATGAAAACTTATTAATTTGTGATCACTATTACCCAAGTGACCCCCAACCCTTACATTTGATATGCGGTCTGGCCTGTTGGATAATATTAGGTCTAGCAGTGCCCCCCCTCTTGTTGGGTCCTGAACCAGTTGTGAAAGGTAATGGTCTCTCATAGTAGTCAAAAACCTATTACCTTTGCTGGAACTGCAGGTTTCGGTTCCCCAATGTATTTCAGGGTAGTTGAAGTCCCCCATAATAATGACTTCTCCTTGAGTCGCTGCTTCATCTATTTGCTTTATGAGGATATTCTCTGTAGCTTCCATTATTTTTGGAGATTTATAACAAACCCCTATCAGTAATTTATTATTTTTCCCCCCTCCCCTTATCTCTACCCACAGGGACTCTACATTTTCATTATATTCATATATATTATCACGAAGGATGGGTTTTAAGGATGATTTTACATATAAACACACGCCTCCCCCTCGCTTATTTGTACGGTCATTTCTGAACAGACTATAGCCCTGTAAATTAACTGCCCAGTCATGGCTCTCATCCAGCCATGTCTCAGATATCCCCACCATGTCATAATTATGTTCCAACAACATTAACTCCAATTCCTCCATTTTGTTGGCGAGACTTCTGGCATTAGTATACATGCACTTTATGTATCTCTCTGTACCTCTATTCTTTCTTAAATTATTAACTGTTCTAACCCCACCCCCATGCCACCCCCACCCCCAATGTCATTATTTGTGCCCAGGTCTCTATCTGCACTGTCTTCCCCTCCTATAAAAGGAATACCCTCCCCCCCCGTCCCTAGTTTAAACACTCCTCCAACCTTCTAGCCATTTTCTCCCCCAGCACAGCTGCACCCTCCCCATTGAGGTGCAGCCCGTCCCTAGCGTAGAACCTGTAGCCAACTGAGAAGTCGGCCCAGTTCTGCAGGAACCCAAACCCCTCCTTCCTACACCAATTCCTGAGCCACTTATTAACCTCCCTAATCTCCCGTTGCCTCTCTGGCGTGGCACGTGGTACAGGAAGTATTTCCGAAAATACCACCTTGGAGGTCCTTGCTTTAAGCTTACAGCCTAATTCCCTGAAATCATCTTTAAGGACCTTCCACCTACCTCTAACTTTGTCATTTGTGCCAATGTGCACCATGACCGCTGGATCCTCACCAGCCCCTCCCAGTAATCTGTCAACCCGATCAGCGATGTGTCGGACTCGAGCGCCAGGTAGGCAGCACACCGTTCGACGATCCCTGTCTTTGTGACAGATTGCCCTATCTGTTCCCCTAATAATTGAGTCTCCCACTACCAGAACCTGTCTGGCCTGCCCTGCTCTCCTATTTCCCCCCTTACTGGAGAAGACACTCCTCCGGCTTTCAGAGGACATGCCTTGCTGCAGCAGTGCTACTCCTGCACTAACACTCCCCTCATCTGCCAACTTAGCAAACTTATTGGGGTGTGCCAGATCAGGACTAGCCTCCCTGGTGCTCTTCCCTCTACCCCGCCTTCTAACTGTCACCCAGCTAGCTGCTTCATTGTCCTGCAGCTCCAACCTAGGATCCCCCCCCTCATCTATCCCATTGAGCGTCTGCTCAGTGAGCAGAAGACTCCTTTCCATATTGTCTATGGATCTCAGTGTTGCCAGCTGCACATTTAGATCCAGTATCTGGGCTTCCAAATGCACAACGTGCTCACATCTTGCACAGCAGTATGCACCCTCGACCGGCTGTTCAAGGACTTCATACATGCGGCAAGACGTGCACTGGATGGCATTGGCAATAGTGGAGCACATCCTAATGGGGATTGCACCAGACAATAAGATAAGCAAAAATAAATTAAAAAAAAAAAAAAAAAAAGTATTACTATAACAGCAATTCAGTAAGACCTCCCTTGGAAACTCTCTGAATCTAAAGTCACTGAATTTCAAGTCACACACTTACCACAGTTCGCACTTACGCTCAGGTCACACTCAGCTCGTTCACACTCGCTCAGGAAGAAGATTTAAAAGAGTTTTTTTTTTTTTTTTTTCCCCTTTCACAGCACACCACCTTGCTGCTCAATGCTAATTACGCTTGCAAAATGCTAGTTTTTCCGCGGGAAAATCACGGGAATTTAAAATGCGATTTTCCCGCGGACTGGAATTCCGGAATTCTCGCGGTAATTTCCGCGAGAGTTCCGGTACGTGTGCACTTAGCCTTAAAGGGGTGGTCCGGAATCCAAAATTAATTTTCTTCCTAAATCCCTATCTATTTAATGCCATAATCTAAACTATTTTCTAATATACTGGAATTAAAAATTCCTTAACTACTATTATGAACCAGCTAGGTCAGGAAATCCCCGGCCAGTCCGTACATCGTGGTCTGAAGGCGGACCACGAAAGACAGATGTGTGAAACCGGCCTAAGTACCTACAACAACAATTTAGCATGTCACACAAGTGGACAATTCCACCCTCCAGCGTACAGTATCACTGTGAACACTTGTTCACTGTCATAATGAAGGACAAACATTATGGGAACATGCCGAAAGGTTTTCTAGGGACTTCTAGCCACTAAAAAAAAATATTGAGGAACGGGAAAAGGTTTTCATTGTCTATAGCAACCAATCATAGCGCAACCTTTTTCAGTAACCCATGAATCATACAGGGAAAATTGACCTCCTGTTTCTACATAGAGCTTAGAAGGATTCAGCTAGTCAGTTATTAAAAACACACACAGGACAAAGTCCTTTGTTTGACCAAAACACCCCCTTGAACCTCTTTTACCCATTTATTAAGATCCAAATAAAAATAAAACAAAGTAATCCTCCCCTGTCCGCAGATAACTCACACTGATGATGTCCCACGACGATCCCCAGCTCTGCTGCATCCAAATTTTGAGTTGACCGGTTGCATGAGCATGCGAACGCTCAGCACGCCAGCCAGAGCTCACTGACAGTAGCGTGAGGACACGCTGTTAAATATTAATTGTTTATTAATTTTAAATTTACACGCGCCTGCAGTAACGAGCGGTGATGTCAATAAGGTGACCGGAGTTCATCAGCTGTGAACTGCAGTAACCTTACTGACTTCACTGCTTGTAGCGCGAGAGATTTCTGGAGATAGTCGAGGGACATCAATATCGATTACCTGTGAACAGGTGAGAATTAGTTTGTTTGTTTTTTTCATTTTATTGGGATCTTAAAAAATGGGTAATAGAGGGTCAGAGAGTGGTTTGTTCAAATAAAGGACTTTGCTCTGTGTGTGTTTTTCAACATAAACGTACGAGGTTATTAATAGGGGTGTCTTATTGACGCCTCTTCATAACTAAACCCGTGGACTCAATGTCAGCGCACATCAAACAGCTGACGTCAACCCCAATTCTATTCTGATGGTTCACGCTGTGAATTTACTGTACATGGCAGATGACATGTGGGGTTTCCGCATGGTCCGTGTGCCATGCGTTTTTTTTCTCGCACCCATTGAGTTGCATTGGCGAGTCTCATCCAATATACCTGTATACTGTCACTCGCAGCATGCTGAGATTTTTCTCAGTCCGATCCGAGCTGCGAAAAAATTTTTTTCAGATGAACACAGAATCATTCAATAATATTAGACAATCTGAACTGTTAACGAATAGCACTACTCCGATTTAAACGCAGCTGAGTATGAACCCTTGTGAAAAATACTGATATCTAGGAGGCCGTTAACTGTTTGGGAGGAGAGGTCCGGACATTCAGTTTGCCTTCTAGTACAGCAGCTCAATATCATAGCCTGCAGCACCACTGTGGATGGATGGCACATGGGCAATCCCTGTGTCCGAGACTTGATACCTGCAGGTTAATAAACTCCTGAGCACACACATCTCCTCTCTGAGGGCTGTCCATGTCTGTGCTGATTATCGAACAGATCACATAATGCCACCTTTACCCGACTCTGCACATAGCCTAACTGTGAAATTAAAAGCCTGATATCGCAATGGCCGAACAAAATTAGTTGCATTTTCCCCATAACACAGTTATGATGGTTAAAGGGAACCTGTCAGCAGGATTGTGCACAGTAACCTACACACAGTGTCAGGTCAGCGTCGTGCATGATAACTTGGCACTGCCGCCGGCACTGGGACCGGAGCGGGCGGCTACATGTGTTTCTATGCAGCCACACGCTCCGGTCCGACTGCCAACAGCAATGCCAGGTTTTCATGCGAGAGACTCGCACGAGAATAGTGCGAGTCTCTCGCAAGTGAGTATGAGCCCTAAACAGAGACCAGGTTAAACTATCACATTTTCAACACGCAAATCAAAATGATTCAATTAACAATAGCAAATCAGGATTATTAGCAAAATTTACAAACGCTCTCCTGTCAGTAAACTAATGAAACAAGAACAATTTAAAGGGAACTTTTCACCCATTTTGTCCTGTAACAACTAAAACTATGACCTTTTTCAGTGCAGCGATGCATTTCAGCTTACATAACCCGCTGACTCTCCTTTATAAACCCTCAAAACCTTTAAGTTCTCCAGCACTCTATGGAAATCAGATCGGACAGGTCAGATGGGTGTGGCTTCGGGCCTCTCTGTCCCTCCCCTGGCTGCTGCTCGCCATACGCCTTGCGTCTTCCACATTGCCAGGCAAAATATTGCGCCTGTGCACAGAAAGTGCGCAGGCGCAAGCCGCGATATGCTTTGCCCTACTGCGGGTGCATGCGCACCTGTTTTCAGCTCTGCCGCAGTAGACAGACCTCATTTCCATACAGCGCAGGAGACCTTAAGGTTTTTTTTGTGTGGATACAGGGTGAGAGTCAGGGGGTTATATAAGCATTTATGCAAAGCAGCACAGGCGCTCAACAAGGTCATAGTTTTAGTTGTTATATGACAAAACTAGTGACAGTGCTATCTTCAAATTCAACACAAAATGCCACTTTTACCGACTGGTGCAGTCTCCAAATTATTCAACATCTTCACGACAAACGTCTTTAGTATAGTAGAGCCCCTCTGGCTGTTGTGACTTGCTGCAAATTTGTTGCACAGCCAAACACCAGCTTCTGGCAATGTTACATAAGAATCTTTTCCCAGTCCTCATGGGCAATGGCCTCCAGTTCACTAACTTTCTTTGGATATCAAGAGAGTGGCCCAAAAAGTTCATTGCCTTGCACAAAAAGAAAATGATACAAAGAGATATAAAATAAAAGCATTGAAAGGTTCCATGAAAAACAGCTGTAAGCAGATTTCACAGGTACAAAGTTACATGAACACAGACGACACTACATGGATGAGACAGAAAGATCAAGAAATAACTTGCTTCTACCAGATTCCTGAGGAGGCAGGTGACTCGAGTGATAGCAAAAGTCCTGTGTAAGATTTTGGTAGTAGTGTGGCGCCCCCAGGAGTATGGTCGCCACATTGGCATTGCCTTCCTCCTAGGGAGTGTGATGTCATGCTTGGAAGCAATAAGGGATCTCTCTGGCAGTTAACCACAACACAGTTTTCCACTCCAGGCCAGGAGAGGGAGCTCTGAACAAAACCTGGGGGGAAGAGCTGCTCTCTGGGGGCCGGGAAGGGGAAATTTAGTGAGTTCCTGTGAGGAGGGCAACATGTGTTGACGTGGACGAGAAGAGTTGGGAGATTGAGCAGAGAGTTCAGGCTCATTCCCAGCTATAGCGCATGATCTGGAGCCCGGTCTCCAAGGCTGTACGGACACTGATGGTCCTGCAACAGAAACCGTAGGAATAGGAAGCTGTAAATGCTCTATTCCCACATAAGACTCGGAGGCACAACAGCGACGTGTGAGCCAGAAGAGGAAGGCTACAGCTGTCTGCCATACGAGGGGGTTCTAAAGAGAATAAGAAAGTGGACCTTCATTGTAACACAGTACTGCAAGTACCTAAAAATAAGCGCTAGGAAGGAGACTACACAACCCATCTGCATAGAGAGATTTCCAAGTTGCTTCCAGGCTAGCCAGCTCCTGTGCCATCTGTAATCTGGACCCTGGACTGCATTTGCCAAGCAAAGTAAAGGTAGAGAAACTGCACCCTGTTGTGTCCTTGTCTTCTTCCTGCAACCCTGTCAGCACTGCTTCATCCCTGTGCCAGGCACTGCACCCTCTTCCTCAACACCTATCCTCACTGCCCTGGGACTACTGCCTACCTGTGGAGGGCCCCAACATCACTGCTACACCACACCATCTGTCCCAGAGGATCTGTCCGCAGCGTCGGCTTAACATCTTCATTGCCGACCACCACAAGTGGCGTCACGAATCACTCAAACTTTATTCCATCACTTAATCCATTTTACATGGGTGCCTAGGGCCACGGACCGGGTCACCGCTGCTGTGACTTTCCCCTCTGAAAGACCGGCCCGGTACAGAGTACCCCACAGCCCTGGGAGGGCGACCCAGTAGCAGGCACTGAAGTTTCAGTTTACATAGCAAGATGCATAATAAATATTGAAGGTCTTCCTGCCCAAACTCGAAGATGTCACCTCTACTGACCTAAATGCACAAAAAGCCTCATCTCCAATATGCTGAAAATCATAACTAACCACAGGAGTTTGGGGATTTGTTCTCTAGAGGAATGAAGCAAAAGTGGAACTTTTCTGGCCTATGAGTCAGCGGCAGCTCTGGAGGAGGAAGAATGAAGCATACACTGAAGAGAACATCTAGCCTACAGTGAAGCATGGCAGTGGCTCCGTGAAGCATACAAAAAAGCATGGTGAGTTCATAGAGGTTTTGGAGCTGGAAATGTGCAGCACGTGGAAGGCAAGATGGATCCAATAAATATATTCAAAAATTCCAAGAGAAAACATTATAAGAAGCTGAAACTTGGGCATCATTGAAAGTTGCAATACGACAATGATTCCCAGCATACTTCAAAGTCCACGAAAGTTATGCTGCAAAATTTGTTGGTAGTCTTCAGACTTCATAATCCCATGCACACGGTCAAGCAGTCCAGTGCCAGAGGCAGCAAAGCAACCCCAAAACATCAGGGAACCTCTGCCATGTTTGACTGTAGGGACTGTGTTCTTTTCTTTGAATGCCTCTTTTTCTCCTGTAAACTCTATGTTGACGCCTTTGCCCAAAAAGCTCTACTTTTGTCTCATCTGACCAGAGAACATTGTTCCAAAACGTTTTAGGCTTTTTCAGGTACGTTTTGGAAAACTCTAGCCTGGCTTTTTTATGTCTCGGGGTAAGAAGAGGGGTCTTCCTTGATCTCCTACCATACAGTCCCTTTTCATTCAGACGCCGACGGATAGTACGTAGACTTAATAGCTGTCTACAAATATCTAAAGGGCTGTCACATTGTAGAAGGATCAACTTTATTCTCATTTGCACAAGGAAAGACTAGAAGCAATGGGATGAAACTGAATGGGAGGAGACACAGATTAGATATTAGAAAAAACTTTTTGACAGTTAGAGTGATCAATGAGTGGAACAGGCTGCCACGAGAAGTGGTGAGTTCTCCTTCAATGGAAGTCTTCAAACAGAGGCTGGACAGACATCTGACTGGGATGATTTAGCAAATCCTGCTTTGAGCAGGGGGTTGGACCAGATGGCCCAGGAGGTCCCTTCCAACTCTACGATTCTATGATTCTATGATTCTACGGGTTGACACTGCTGTACCCTTGGACTGCAGGACAGCTTGAACTTGTTTGGATGTTAGTCGAGGTTCTTTATCCACACAATCTTGCGTTGAAATCTCTTGTCAATTTTTCTTTTCCATCCACATCTAGGGAGGTTAGCCACAGTGCCATGGGCTTTAAACTTCTTGATGACACTGCGCACGGTAGACACAGGAACATTCAGGTCTTTGGAGATGGACTTGTAGCCTTGAGATTGCTCATGCTTCCTCACAATTTGGTTTCTCAAGTCCTCAGACAGTTCTTTGGTCTTCTTTCTTTTCTCCATGCTCAATGTGGTACACAAGGACACAGGACAGAGGTTGAGTCAACTTTAATCCATGTCAACTGGCTGAAAGTGTGATTTAGTTATTGCCAACACCTGTTAGGTGCCACAGGTAAGTTACAGGTGCTGTTAATTACACAAATTAGAGAAGCATCACATCACGAACAGTGCCAATACTTTTGTCCACCCTCTTTTTTATGTTTGGTGTGGAATTACATCCAATTTGGCTTTAGGACAATTCTTTTTGTGTTTTTTCATTTAAGACAAATTAAATGAAGATAATAATACTAAAGAATTTGTGTTTGCAATCATTTTCAGGAAGAAACTGAGTATCATCTGACAGAATTGCAGGGGTGTCTATACTTTTCGCCACAACTGTATATCTTTCCCTATGCTCCACACTACCATATCACAGTCTATGCACAATATACATGTTATGCTTATTATTACCTCTACTTTACTCATCCTCTACATTATCGCATCAAAATACATTACACAAGATAACACCAAGGTATTGCGGTCACCCTCCGCACATAACAACTGAAGAGTGGGCATGGATGTCTAGTATTTGTGTGATTCTCTAAGACTTTGAGGACTGCACAAAGATGACGCCATAATCACAGCGTTGATCACGCTTCTGTGCCTACTTAAACAGTCTCTGCTCACAATTAAACATGAAGTTTTGCATGCGGACCAGGTGAAGATGGAGGAAGACATGAGACAGGCAGACACTACCCAGAACAGCTTCATCTCATCTGCTCAGCACAGACTGCGTAAAACTGAAGAGAAGAAGGAACAAGAGCTGGCTGCTATCGCAACAGAGGCTAGTACCCATACTGACTTCATCCCGTCTCTCCTAAGTGGATGGGCTAAGGAGGGTAATGAGGTGTAAGGGCCCCGTCACAAATAGCGATCTCGCTGCTGAGTAGTGTTGAGCATTCCGATACCGCAAATATCGGGTATTGGCCGATATTCGCGGTATCGGAATTCCGATACTGAGTTCCAATACTTTTTGCATATCGAATACCGGAATCGGAAGTTCCCATAGTGCTATGAGCCAGTTTGATTTGTTTCAGCCAATGAGGAATCCTAAGAAGTGTGGGCATATCCTGTTAGGCATGTAGGCATGTTAACTAATGGCATGGCTGTGTTTGGCTGTTGAAATGATGTCATGATGCACTATAAAAGCCGCCGCCGCCGCCATTTTGGATTCTCTATGCTGTGATTTCAGTTAGGGACAGAACGCTGCTCTTGTGACTCTGAGGGACAGTTAGAAATATCGATTTGCTAGATTGTGCTTTACCCAGGCTAGTTTAGCAACCCCTGTGAGAAGCTTTCTTTTGCCTTGCAGCGCTGTTCACAGCTGTCTACAAGGTCTGTGTGAGTGCAGCTCACGCTGTAGTGTGTTCTGCATCCACCTCTGGTTGTAGGCCACTCAGCGTGCGTCACTGCATCATACACATTTATTTTTCTTTTATTGCTGCTCATTTTTCATTAATTCTCCTATTAGTGTGCATCCATCCGTATCCATCTACATTGGTTGCAAACACTATATAGGAGTAGACAGCGGAGCCTTTCTGCAGCCTTTCAGTGCTAGTGCACAGTTCTCTGCACTGTTCATGGCTGTCTGTGAGGTCTCTGTCTGTGAGGTCTCTGTGTGTTCTGCAGCCACCTCTGGTTGTAGTCCGTTCAGCGTGCGTCACTGCCTCATACATTGTCCTTTTTTGCTGTAATGCTGTTTATTTTTCCTGAATTTCTCCCTTTAGTGTGCTTCCATCTGTATCCAGCTAGATTGGTAGCAAACACTATATAGGAGTAGTTAGAGGAGCCTTTTTTCTGGCTTGTGCCCTGCAGCCCCAGCCAGATTAGTATTAGCCTATTTTTTGGAGCCTCATCTATTGCAATGTAGGTTACCTTTCAGCATTGTAATACCTCCAAAAAGTTTGTGATACTATCGCTTTTACATCTTTGGTCACATCCTTTTTGTTTTTTTGAAAAAAAAACCACGTAAATAAAGTTCACCAAACACTCCACTTGACAGTTGTGTAGGCCACATTAGTTCATATTAAAGTGTAGTCCACACACTTTATAAAATTAGTGTTTCTTATACCTGTTACCAGCTGTTCAGGAATAAGTACATGAAGCCCCCCTTAGTACTTTTCTGCCTATCTATCAGTCTACCAAGATGAAGAAGGCAGGGAGTAAGGCACGTGGTCGTGGGCGTGGAGTTTCAGCAGGGAGAGGACGTGGGGATTCTGTGCCTGCTGCGGGCACCAGTGACTCAGCATCCCCCAGTTTTACCAGGGAACAGTCCTTTATGTGCAGCTTTGTAGGACCTCGCCGTACCCCACTGCTGCGGGACGAACAAATTGAAGCTGTTGTCAGATGGATGGCAGCTAACGCATCGACTTCAATTACTTCCACATCCTCTCAGGGCCAAAGCACTGAAGAGCAACCATCTGTCTCTTCACCACCTGCCAAATTGCCCAGGCAGTCAGAGAGCCCTGGACAGGAGCCATCTCTTCTTCTGTTCTCTGAATCTCTTGGCTTGGAAAAAGGGGGCCAGCAAAGCAGCATTCTAGAATGTGAAGAAGAGGGAGTATGCAGTGATGCCCAACTGCTTTGTCCCTCTGAATCTCAAGAGGCGGGTGGGCCAGTGCCTATGCTCAGCACACCTCAGTACGCATCAGATGATGAGACTCAGATGCCACTTTATGGTGTGTACTGTGCTGGCGAGACTACCCAGGAGAAGCAGGTGTTTGAAGAGGGGAGTGTAGATGATGAGGTCCTTGACCCATCATGGCGAACAGGAAGGTGGTTGGAGCAGCTCTGAGGAAGAGATTCCCCGAATGGCCAAAATAGGAGGGAGAGGGAGGGGGCAGACTTGATTGCCTGTAGCCTCCACTTCAGCACCCATTAGAAGCATTCCTCTTCCAAAACCCAAAACAGGCGCTCCCAGGACTTGCAGTGCGTGGTTCTTTTTTTACACAGTTGCAGATGACATTTGCTTTGTCAAATTGCAAGCTGTGTAATCAGAAAGTCAAAAGAGGGAAAAGTGTCAGCAACCTCAATACCTCAAATATGTGGAAACATGTGTGGACCAAGCACGTGGTGGAGTTACAAAGACACACTGAAGACGTAGGCCAACCTACAGCACCACCTACCACCTCTTCAGCTCGTGTTGTAGCCTCTTCCTCCAGGTCACACACAGCTGGTTCGGCTTCCTCACAGGATCGCCATGGAAGAACCTCTGGCACTGTTGTCCAGAGACCCAGTGACATTCCACCCTCAGCACCACGTTCCCTGTCATCCTCACACTCCCAGGCCGCTGTACAGCCATCGGTAGCACAGGCATGGGAGAAAAGGCGGCAAACCATCCCCGAGCAAAGGCTCTGAATACTGGCATTGCAAAACTACTGGCCCTTAAAATGCTCTCATTCAGGATGATGGAGACTGACACCTTCCGTAACTTCATACACCGTGCCCAGCCGCTTTTATTTCAGCAGGCAAGCCGTCCCTGCCCTGCAAAAGCATGTGGAGGGAAAAATTAAACATGCGCTACTAAACGCCGTCAGTAGCAAGGTCCACCTGACCACCGATGCGTGGACCAGTAACTATGGACAGGGACGATACCCTTCCCTCACTGCCCATTGGGTCAATGTTGTGGAGCCGGGTACAGATCTTGAGAGTGGCGCTGTACGTGTTCTGCCAACTCCAAGGATTGCAGGAATCCAGTCTGTACACATTGATTCCTCCTCATACTCCAGTTCCTCAGAATCAGCGCTGCAGGAGCTGTCACGGTCTACCTCCACATAGACCCGTGAACGCTTACCTGTTACGACCGATATGAGCACAGCCGTGGCCAAAGGTCAACAGGCCGTACTGAAATTAATTTCTTTGGGGAATCGAAGCCACACAGCGCAGGAGCACTGGAATGCCATCAAGCAGGAGAGCGATGTGTGGTTTTTGCCAGTGAATCTCCAGCCAGGCTTGGTAGTGTGTGACAATGGCTGAAATCTGGTGGAAGCTCTGGGCCTAGGCAACCTCACTCACATCCCATGTCTGGCACATGTGCTCGAATTGGTCGTGCAGAGCTTTCTGAGGGACTCTCCAGATCTTGATGCACTGCTGCACAAGGTCCGCATAGAGTGCGCTCACTTGCAGCGTTCCAGCATGACAAGATCGCGCATTGCAGCTCTGCAGCGCCGATTCCGCCTTCCGGAACATCGCATCATATGTGACCTACCTACCAGGTGGAATTCAACGTTACATATGTTGGAGCGGTTGTGTAGCAGCAAGCAGCAGTAATGGAGTACCAGCTGCATCAGGTGCAAACGAGTGGTGCTGCACGGCGGTCACACTTCACCACCACTGAGTGGGCCTCTATGAAGGACATCTGCCATGTTTTGCGTGCCTTCGATGATTCCACGCGGATGGCGAGTGCAGATGATGCACAAGTCAGCATGACTGTCCCCCTTATTTGCCTGCTTAAAAAACACTGCAAGCACTAAGGGAGGAGGTTTTGGAAGAGGTGGAGGATGATGAGTCACAAATGCCATTTGCTTAAGGACAGTCTGTGCTATGTTGTTCCTCACGGCCTAGGCAGGGGACACTTTGTGAATAGGATGAGGAGTCAATGGAGGAGGAAGACATCTCTCCAGAGGAGGGAGGTACACAATGCTCTAGTAGTCAGTATGTAGAGCGAGGGTGGGGTGATGCAGAGCAGGCAGAGATGACGCCTCAAGCAGGAGACAGCGTTTCTTGGCCAGTTGGGAGTCTGCAGCACATGGTTGATTTCATGCTGCACTGTCTGAGAAACGACCGCCGCATCACCCACATTCTCAACACGGCTGATTATTGGATGTACACCCTCCTAGATCCTCGCTACCGGGACAACTTACCAAGCCTCATAACACCGTTGAACCGGGAGTGTGAAATGCGGGAGTACCATGACACTCTGGTGCATTCCATCATTTTCTCCATTCCACCCGAGAGCAGTTCTGCTAGTGCTTTACAAAGCAGCTCTGTGCGTCGAGGCAGTGGAGGAAGCTCTGCACAAAGAGGGAGCAGAAGCAGCGCCTCAGCACAAGGCAAAACCAGTATGGCCAAAATGTGGCAAAGTTTTGTGTGCCCGCCACAAATGTCTACACCATCACAGACGGCTCCAGTCAGCACGAGGCAAGGTTTCCGTTAGATGGTGACAGACAACATGTCTTGCCCTCTCAATGTACTCCTAGACGGCTCTTCCGCCTTCAAGTTTTGGGTCTCTAAGCTGGATACCTGGCCAGAGCTTAGCCAGTATGCATTGGAGGTGCTGGCTTGCCCTGCTGCTAGTGTATTATCGGAACGCGTCTTTAGTGCCGCAGGTGGTGTACTAACAGACCGTCGCATGCGACTATCCTCTGATAACTTTGACCGGCTTACTTTTCTGAAAATGAACAAGGCCTGGATCTCCCCAGAATTTGCCAGTTCTCTTCCAGATTAAATAATTGGTTGGCAACAGTAACCAGGTCTCCTGTTGTGTTCATGTTTCTACCACCTGAACTGTAATCCCTGGGCTCCAACACCGCCAGTTGTTGCTCAGAAGTGCCGTCTGCACAGAAAAAAACACTAGCTCCTGTGTTAGTAGGGTTCAGTAACGTCAGCTGCTCCCCTGCTGTGTGTCCGGCAATATCTCCTGCTCCCTCCACATTCAAACTACATCAGATTTTAAACTTGCTCCAAGTAGGCCTCAGCCTACTCCATGATTGACCCTGGGCTCCAACACGACCAGTTGTTGCTCAGAAGTGCCGTCTGCACAGAAAAAAACACTAGCTGCTGTGTTAGAGGGGTTCAGTAACGCCAGCTCCCCTGCTGTGTGTCCGGCAAAATGTCCTGCTCCCTCCACATTCAAGCTACATCAGATTTTAAACTTGCTCCAAGTAGGCCTCAGCCTACACCATGATCGTAAATGGCTGCACATCCAGTTGGAAGAATGTCTCAAGTGGGGTACCACAGGGCTCTGTCCTGGGCCCTGTATTGTTCAACATCTTTATCAACGATTTAGATGAAGGAATTGAGGGTAAACTGATTAAATTTGCTGATGACACAAAGCTAGGAGGGATAGCTAATACTAGAGAAGAGAGAGAGGATTCAAAAAGATTTAAATAAACTGGAGAAGTGGGCAGCAACTAACAGAATGGTTTTTAACAGGGAGAAATGCAAAGTACTACATCTGGGCAAAAAAAATGAAAAAAGCATATATATAATGGGAGGAATAGGGCTAAGTGACAGCTCATGTGAAAAAGACTTGGGTATACTAATAGATCACAGACTGAATATGAGTCAACAGTGTGATGCAGCAGCAAAAAAGGCAAATGCAATTCTAGGATGTATTAACAGAAGCATACAGTCTAGATCACGTGAAGTCATTATTTCCCTCTACTCCTCTTTGGTGAGACCTCATCTGGAATATTGTGTCCAGTTTTGGGCACCACATTTTAAAAAAGACATCAACAAACTGGAGCAAGTTCAGAAAAGAGCAACCAGAATGGTGACCGGTCTGCAAACCCTGTCTTATGAGGAAAGGTTGCAGGATTTGGGAATGTTTAGTTTGCAAAAGAGAAGACTGAGAGGAGACTTAATAGCTGTCTACAAATATCTAAAGGGCTGTCACATTGTAGAAGGATCAACTTTATTCTCATTTGCACAAGGAAAGACTAGAAGCAATGGGATGAAACTGAATGGGAGGAGACACAGATTAGATATTAGAAAAAACTTTTTCACAGTTAGAGTGATCAATGAGTGGAACAGGCTGCCACGAGAAGTGGTGAGTTCTCCTTCAATGGAAGTCTTCAAACAGAGGCTGGACAGACATCTGACTGGGATGATTTAGCGAATCCTGCTTTGAGCAGGGGGTTGGACCAGATGGCCCAGGAGGTCCCTTCCAACTCTACGATTCTATGATTCTAAGATTCTATGATTCTTTGATTGATCCTGGGCTCCAACACTGCCAGTTGTTGCTCAGAAGTGCCGTCTGCACAGAAAAAACACTAGCTCCTGTGTTAGTGGAGTTCAGTAACGCCAGCTGCTCCCCTGCTGTGTGTCCGGCAATATCTCCTGCTCCCTCCACTTTCAAACTACATCAGATTTTAAACTTGCTCCAAGTAGGCCTCAGCCTACACCATGATTGATCCTGGGCTCCAACACCGCCAGTTGTTGCTCAGAAGTGCCGTCTGCACAGAAATAAACACTAGCTCCTGTGTTAGTGGGGTTCAGTAACGCCAGCTGCTCCCCTGCTGTGTGTCCGGCAGTATCTCCTGCTCCCTCCAAAATCAGACTGCATAAGATTGTAAACTTGCTCCAAGTAGGCCTCAGCCTACTCCATGATTGACCCTGGGCTCCAACACCGCCAGTTGTTGCTCAGAAGTGCCTTCTGCACATAGAAAAACACTAGCTCCTGTGTAAGTGGGGTTCAGTAACGCCAGCTGCTCCCCTGCCGTGTGTCCGGCAATATCTCCTACTCCCTCCACATTCACACTACATCAGATTTTAAACTTGCTCCAAGTAAGCCTCAGCCGACACCATGATTGATCCTGGGCTCCAACACCGCCAGTGTTATTGGGGTTCAGTAATGTCAGCTGATCCCCAGCTGTGTGTACAGCTATGTCTCCTGCTCGTTCAATACTCACACAACTAAAGATTTTAAACTTGCTGCAATTAGGACTCTTCCTCCACTCTGTTTGAACTGAAATCCCTGGGGTTGTGAGCTCATTTTCGGGTTTGCCTCTGGCTTCTGGTGAGGGTTATGAAGCTGGCTGTGCTGACAGAGGAGTAGTGAGTTCTCTATCTGGACTCCCTCTGTTGGTGAAGGGAGGTAATGAAGATGATCTAAATGGCAGGGACCGTCCACCTGAGGAAGAGGACTGCGATTGGACATCAGGAGTTTCTGATTGGATTGTAAGCAGCCGACTCCCTAGTTTCTTGCTGGTGATTTTTCCTGACTGTGGCTCCTGGTTTCCAGTTTGGTTCCTGCCTTCCTAAAGCTAAGTTTTCTCTGCTATTGTTCATATGAGTTTTTGTCTGATTTACTTAGTTTTTGTGTTCAGCCAGCCCTGGCTGGGACTGGGCTGAATCCCCATTTTGTCTCTGATCAGTTGATCTCTTTTGCTCTGTCTTCAGAATATACCTGAGTGCTGATATAGTGATTTGAAGTCTAGCGACTTCAGGGCCTTTTTCTATCAGACGTGTTGGGCATTCTTTTTGGCAGGGATTGCAGACAGCAGCTTTTCTTTACTGTCCTTTCTAGTTAGCGAGGGCCCCATCGTTTGCTCAACCTATATTTCTACCTGTGTCTGTGTTTTCATCTTTTTTCACCGACAATACATGTTGGGGGCTGTCTATTGCTTTGGGGTCTGCTCTGGGGCAGTTTAGATTTTCCCTTTCTTTTTTTAGGCTTATTTAGTTCTCCAGCCGTGACAAGGCGTCTAGGACCACCGTAGGCAAGCTCCACGGCTACTGCTAGTTGTTGTGGATAGGATCAGGGGTCTGCAATCTGCTAGTTACCAACCTCTCCGGTTTTCTGGGTTTAGCTTGCTTTTTGTTTTTTCCTCCTCGGTGACTCATTCATAACACCTTGGGCTCCAACACTGCCAGTTGCTGCTCAGAAGTGCCGTCTGCACAGTCAACATACTGTATGCTCCAGTGTTATTGGGGTTCAGTAATGTCAGCTGATCCCCAGCTGTGTGTACGGCATTGTCTCCTGCTCTGTCCACACCCACACAACTAAAGATTTTAAACTTGCTGCAATTAGGACTATTCCTCCTCTCTGTTTGAACTGTAATCCCTGGGCTCCAACACCGCCAGTTGCTGCTCAGAAGTGTCTTTGGCACAGGTAGTCCTTCCTGGCCAGTCTGGTTCCAGCACGCCAGCTGTTTCTGGGAAGTGTCAACATCAGTTTGTCACCAATACGTTGTCCTGTCGTGTTGCGGTCGGGTTAGCCGACTCTATAGTGCCTGCAGTTTAGGTGCTTCCTATGTGGGCTGCGGGTTCTGGCAATAAAGGCTGGTTCTGTAGTGCCAATAGGACAAGCACCCCCTGTAGGACTGTGGGTTTCGGTAACTGCGGCCGGCTCGCGGCCTTGCAACTTTATTTTTCATGGGTACCTTCTGCTACCCATCCGGGTTCCAGCACCGTCTGCTGGTTCTCGGCAGTGCCCCTGGCTTAGGTGCCTCCTTCTCGGTATCCGAGTTCCAGCAACGTCTGCTGGTCCTTGGTAGTGCTTTCTAGTACAGGTACCTCCTGCTTAGTCACCGAGTTCCAGTACCATCAGCTGGTCCTCGGTAGTGCCATTGGCTCTTGTTCCTTCTGCTACCCTTCCGGGTTCCAGCACCGTCAGCTGGTCCTCGGCAGTTCCATTGCCTTTTGTTCCTTCTGCTGCCCCTCCGGGTTCCAGCACCATCAGCTGGTTCTCGGCAGTGCCTTTGGCTTAGGTGCCTCCATCTCGGTATCTGAGTTCCAGCAACGTCTGCTGGTCCTTGGTAGTGCTTTCTAGCAGAGGTACCTCCTGCTTAGTCACCAGGTTCCAGTACCTTCAGCTGGTCCTCGGTAGTGCCATTGGCTCTTGTTCCTTCTGCTGCCCCTCCGGGTTCCAGCACCGTCAGCTGTTTCAGGGAAGTGTCAACGTCACTTTTGCACCAATACATTTTCCTGTCGTGTTGCGGTCGGGTTAGCCGACTCTATGGTGCCTGCAGTTTAGGTGCTTCCTATGTGGGCTGCGGGTTCTGGCAATAAAGGCTGGTTCCGTAGTGCCAATAGGACACGCACGCCCTGTAGGACTGTGGGTTTCGGTAACTGCGGCCGGCTTGCAGCCTTGCAACTTTGTTTTTCATGGGTACCTTCTGCTACCCATCTGAGTTCCAGCACCGTCAGCCGTTTCTCGGCAGTGCCTTTGGCTTAGGTGCCTCCTTCTCGGTATCCGAGTTCCAGCAACGTCTTCTGGTCCTTGGTAGTGCTTTCTAGCACAGGTACCTCCAGCTTAGTAACTGGGTTCCAGTACCATCAACTGGTTCTCAGTAGTTCCATTGGCTCTTGTTCCTTCTGCTACCCATCCGGGTTCCAGTACCGTCAGCTGGTTCTAGGCAGTTCCTCAGCCTTCTTGTACCTTCTGCTACATTTCCAAGTTCAAACTTTTTGAAATGGTTTTTGGTAATCACTCTGGATCTCCCTGACAACGACCCTGAAGACCACCCAAAAGAAGACCAAAAAGATGACCATGAAGAAGTTGACCAAGAGGACAAAGAACATGAAGATAACATTAAGCATAAGACTAAAAATCAGAGCAAAAGATATTATCTAAATTATAAGCAGAAGAAGACTAAGCAGTGTATGGGGGTGAGTCCGTTCCTCCTCGTGGTGCCCCTGGAAAATGCCTGCTGCTGCAGGCCAAACTGAACGCGGACAAATCCTGTTGTAAATCTTTTGTCATAGGCAGAACGGCTGGTGTAATCTTCAAACTTTTATAGATAGCAACTACAGGAATGCCTGTCACAAATAAGAATATGATGAAGAAGAAGAATAGGAAGAAGATGAAGAAGTAGAATATGAAGAAGAATAATAGTTGAATATGAAGAATGTAGAAAAAAAGAATAATAGGAAGAAGGTGAAGAAGAAGAAGATGAATAAGGTGAAGAAGAAGTTAATGAAAAAGATGCTGCTGCTGAGGATCATGAAGGAGAAAGTGTGGGAGAAGTAAAAAAGAAGGTGAAGAGCATGAAAGTAGTGAAACATACATATATGACAAAATATAAAAAAGGTTAACATAGTCAATATCTTTGTAACTCCGATCGTCTTTTAAAAAAATGTATTCCTGCTATTCCATTTGATTGGGCTAAACCTCTATGCCTTTTATGTCTCCTCCACCTCCCCCAATACATTCTACATTATTATTAGTTGTTTTTCTTCAAGTAGAATTAACCTACAAGGAAACAAAGGGTTTATTTTAATTCCGATATTTCTGTCCCATTGACTTGCATTGGTTTCTGGTATCGGAATCGGCAATAGCCCATACTTTTTTGGTATCAGTCCGATCCAATCCGATCCCATATTTCACGATATCGGTATCGCTCAACACTACTGCTGAGTCACAAGTTTTGTGACGCAACAGCGATCTCACCAGCGTGATCGCTGTGTGTGACACCTATCAGCGACCGGCCCCCCTGCCGGTATCGCTGATCGCTTTTGGAAAGCCCTGGACATTTCTTTGATCACTAGTCTCCCGCTGGCCAGCACACATCACTGCGTGTGACAGGAGGGACACCAGTGATCAGCTGGTAACTAAGGTACACATCGGGTTACTAAGGGACGTGCGTCACTTAGAAACCCGATGTGTACCTTAGTTACCCGCGCGCTGATGCAGGGAGCTGGTAACTAAGGTACATATCGGGTTTGTAAGAGACGCACGTCCCTTAGAAACCCGATGTGACACCATTGTTCTCAGCAGCAATCTGGAAGTCAGAGATGTTTCCAGGGGTCTTACCATGCTGTTTACCTTCCATTCAGCACTTTTTCCATCCATTTTCACTGTCCTCCAGACCCCCTTGTATGGTCTGCCGGAAAATATCTCAGATTTCCCATTGACTCCCATTAAATTCGTTATTCGAAACGAGCATCTGAGCATTTTAGTGCTCTCTCATTACTAGTAACAACCCTATTATAGTTTCATAGTTTTATGGTTGAAGGTAGACTTAAGCCCATCAAGTTTCACCTATAGCTTAACATGTTGATCCAGAGGAAAGGAAAACCCCCTATGGGGCAGACATTAATAGCTTCATATTAGGGGAATTATTCCTTCATCACTCCACACGGCAATCAGTCTAGTTCCCTGGATCAATGCCCCATCACATAATCTTGTGCCCATAACCTGTAATATCATATTTTTCAGGAAAGATATCAAGACCTTTATTAAATTTTAGTAGTGAATCAACCATTACAACATCATGTGGCAGAGAGTTCCTGTTAGGGATGGCAGAATGCACTAAATATAAATAATAGGAAGTGCGTTCGCCGCACGGGGTCCACCGTGCAGTAGGTGTAACAACCGCTGCTGAGTAATGGCAGACTAGCTATATGGCGGTATACTGCGCTCGGGTTAAACGTCACCCGAGGTGCGCAGAGCGGACTCACAGAGGTGCTTTAGTACAAAAAAAGCATAAACGCCGAGCCTGTTAGCTTCACAGGTCTCAGCTGGCGTACACACGGTATATGGTCACAGGACACGGCCCAAGGCAGAGGTCGGTGTCCGCCTTGACCTTCCGTGCGTGCGGCGTCACTACCGCGGACACCAGTAAGTGATGTTAACTGCAGCGCGGCGGTAACTACTGCCGCTGTACGACAGTGCCGTGAGGCATCACACTATCGGACGCTAGTGTAGCAGTGCGGTATGCACTGTGAAATATGGCTTGCCACTGACTGGCGCTGACTATAACTCTAATTCCCTATCCACATGCGTAATATCAGAGGGAAGGGGTTTCATAATGAGTCAGTCACCAGAATCATACATCCATCACCATTCACACATTGCAAGTATAGTCTATACTAGCGCATGGGCGAGCGGCCATTCGGGCCTTTTATAGCCATGCGCTTTCGGAACCTTCCAGACCTCTGAGATGGGCCAATCAGATCAGGACAAGGACCTGAGCATGTGACCCCCGATCTCCACTGGGAGATCGTCTCGTGGGCATGCCCAGTAGCGCGGCGAGAGAACGTAGCCTCTGGAGTGGTTTCCTGCAAAGCAGGTTGCGCTACCATTGTTGGTCCAGAGGTGGCAGCAACTTCCAGACCCAGAGAGCTGGTCTGAGCAGGGTGCCTGGATTGCCGAGATTGCTGTTCAGGTCCCTGAGCAGTCAGAAAGGAATGGGAGACTGCAGGATGTATGGCTCTGGATTCCTGCTGTGCAGCTGCAGGAATCTGATGCCTAACAGTTCCATAATCTCACTGCTCTTACAGTAAAGTATCTGTCTCTATGATTAAGTAAACCTTTCCTATAGATGTGGAGGATTCCCACTTGTCTAAGTGTAGAAAGATCTCTAGTATAAAGGGCCTTTTACATTCAGCGATACGACCCGGTCAGGATCGCTGGTGCATCGCTAAATGATCGCTAGTGAGCTTCCACACAGGAAGATCTCACAGCGACGCAGCGGACGATACTTACCTTTCACACACAGCGATCCAGACGTCCTCCCGCCCGCGTCCAGCGTCGCTCGTCTCACACAGCAGGAAGCGCCCAACGAGAAATGGAGCCGGACCTTCTCGCGCGATCAGCGACAGACAGCGGGGGAGCCAGTCGGAGGTAAGGATCACACATAGCGATATCGCTATAGCGTCACAAAATCAGTGACATTTTAGCGATATCGCTATGTGTAAAACCCCTTTAAGACTAGACCATAATATCCCAATTTTACTAATCACATAAATCTAACTTTATGGTATGAAAAATGTAGATTTTTTTGTCCTTCTGATAAATTCCCCTTATTTTTTCATCACTATTCATCATATTTTTTACTTATTGAATCAGCACCAATGGACCAAGGATACTTTTTATTTATTTTATTTAGTTAAAAGTTACAGATTTCCACTGGTCCAAACCTTTCAGATGTCCATTTAGGAACGTGTAATACAGCTTTAGTCCCCACACAGCGGTCAGACAGGCAGAAAATTCTTCACATTGGTGGTCACTTTTATATGAAGATTTATTTGAAACCTGTACTCATAAACTTTATAGGTTCATCATAGGGTTCATTTGATCAGACAAATGAACTGCATTGTGGGAGAACCACTCGCGTTTCATTACCATTTATTGCCTTTACACTGGTTCTAATGCTCCGGCACAATATTTTAAAGCAAATCTCAATTTCTTTATATTGTAATTATGGTATTTAAATGTGTCGCTGGCCACGGCTTTTTAACCATTGGGTGCATTGATTAAGTATTTATCTTTGGAGGATTTTTATCTAATTCTAGATTACATTCTGGGCTTCGCTGCTGACCTGAAATAAAGGCATTGACAGATCACTATATCAATGCAAAGCAGAAGTTACAGCCCTGTAACAATTCATCTGGAAGATAATAAGAGCCCGGAAAAAAGTGACATTTTACGTTGACATGAAGGAATTATCTCCGGCCATCCACTAACATTGCAGTGTGCCTGGAATCTGCAGTCATTGTTTATTACACATCCTTTCTTAACACTTAGCACAAATAAACTTCATGTAGAACATTATTAATGAGATATCCAATAGTATTGACTGGTTAATAAACTTATAAGGTCTCATTGGATTTACCAGATGCAACGTGTTCAACTGAGATTATTACCACTCAACATCCTCACTCAGACACTGGTAAATTGCTATTTTTTTGGATCTGACATCTGTTTCTGCATAAAATACTTATAGGAGTGCAGTTTTGCCTTTGAGTAATGCATACCTTGAATGCAGCAACACTGGTAGACATAGGCTATTAAGCTAAAGAGCACATGGAAGCAGTTGACATCTTTTTGGTCCATTTGCTATAGGTAGTTACTAGTGATGAGCGAGTACACTCGTTGCTCGGGTTTTCCCAAGTCCTCTGAGTATTTTGGCGTGCTCGGAGATTTAGTTTTCGTTGTCTTATGTGTATTATTTGTGACTTGTAGACAGGCTGAATACATGTGAGAATTCCCTGACAAACAGCCATTCCACACATGTATTCAAGCTGTCTAGCAGTCACAAATAGTGATGAGCAAGTATACTCATTGCTCGGGTTTTTCCGAGCATGCTCTGGTGTCCTCCGAGTATTTTGGCGTGCTCAGAGATTTAGAGCAGCTCAGGGGTGGGATTCAGCCGGTTCTCCCCAGTTCGGTGGAACCAGTTGTTGAAAGACCAGCTGGTTCCCCGAACTGGGGAGATCCAGAGTCGCGATCCGGTACTTTGATGTTGCTGCAGCCTGCCAGGCAAGGAGCAGGAGCAGAGGAGGACTCTTGCTCTGCTTCCTAGCCCCGCCCGCTGGATACCGTGCATTGATACGTGCTCTGCTCTGTCTTACTCTGACTACTGGACAGAGCACAGCACACCCCGGCGGCCCCCGCCCCACGCACTGATTCCTGCGGCGCAGTGCGGCTATTGGTGGGTAACTGGAGGCTGGAGCTGAGCTCGCTGGAGGAGTCACCGCTGCCCAGTCAATGTGAGCTGAGCCCAGGCCAGGCGTGATTTGCTTTCTGTGCACACTGTGACCCGGAGGAGCAGGACAGGCAGTGCAGGGCCTGGCCATCCAGGAGGCCTCCCTCAACTCAACCAACGCCAGGTCAGTTTTACTGTATGTGCTGTGTCCTATTGGGGACCTGTGCAGTGCTGCCTATTAGGGACCTGTGCCTGCCTATTGGGGACCTGTGCAGTGCTGCCTATGCTGTTAGGGACCTGTGCCTGCCTATTGGGGACCTGTGCTGCCTACTAAGGACCTGTGCCTAACTATTGGGGACCTGTGCAGTGCTGCCTAGGCTATTAGGGACCTGTGCCTGCCTAATGGGGACCTGTGCTGCCTACTAGGGACCTGTGCCTGCCTATTGGGGACCTGTGCTGCCTACTAGGGACTTGTGCCTGCCTATTGGGGACCTGTGCCTGCTATTGGGGACCTGTGCTGCCTACTAGAGACCTGTGCCTGCCTATTGGGGACCTGTGCCTGCCTACTAGGGACCTGTGCTGCCTATAGGGAACAATGCTGCCTATTGGGGACCTGTGCTGCCTATTATTGACCTGTGCTGCCTATTGGGGAACAGTGTTGCCTATTGGGGACCTGTGCTGCCTGTTGGGGAACAATGCTGCCTATTGGGGAACAATGCTGCTTATTGGGGACCTGTGCTGCCTATAGGAAACAATGCTGCCTATTGGGGACCTGTGCTGCCTATTATGGACCTGTGCTGCTTATAGGGAACAATGCTGCCTATTGGGGACCTGTGCCTGCCTATTGGGGAACAATGCTGCCTACTGGGGACCAATGCTGCCTATTGGGGACCAATGCTGCCTATAAGGAACAATGCTGCCTATTGGGGACCTGTGCTGTCTATAGGGACCTATGCCTGCCTATTGGGACCTGTGCCTGCCTATTGGGGACCATTCCAATTTATTTTTTTTTCAACTGTTTGACTGCGCCCCTACTTGTATATGTTTGAGGAAAAGGTGTGTGTAAATGGGTGTGGTTTAATAATGGGTGTGGCTTAAAATGGGTGTTGCTTAAAAATGGGGGTGGTTTTCCTACACACAAACACAGAACCTGTTGTTAAAAATTTGAATCCCACCACTGGAGCAGAGGATGCCTATCAGAGGGCAGAGGGGGCTCCTTCCCTCTGTCTGCTTTCTAAATGCTGTAGTCGATATCATTTGCAGTATTTAGCATGTTAAACTGCTGGGAGCGGTGCAGGCACCACTCCTGGCAGTGAGTTCCAGGTGTCAGCTGTCAGAATCAGCTGACACCTGTTAGCGTTCTCCCAGGCACGGCCTCCTGTGGGCAGTCAATCACCATGACGTACATACTGTATACTGCATTGATTGGGAACGCCTTCCTGACCGTGACATATATATTCTGCAAATGTTGTGAAAGGGATAAAATTCTAATTTTCCAACTTAGTAATATTTTCCACAAAATTTTGATTTGCGGCAAATAAATTTGCAAGAATTTCAATACTAAGCAAATCTTCCAAAGCCACAAAAGCCACCCTCTTACTATGACTCTGAAATTCATGTAGTAGTACATTCCTACTGAGCAACTTCTTCAAAATGAGCTTGTGTGAAAAAAATGTGCAAATCCTTTAAAGGGAACCTGTCAGCTGTTTTGGCCACCACTGCCTTTCAGGGCTTATCTACAGCATTCTATAATGCTGTATATAAGCCCCCGATCCGACCTGCAAGATAAGAAAAATATGTTTAATTCCACTCACCCAGGGGGGCGGCCCGGTCCAATGGGTGTCGCAGGTCCGGGTACAGCGCCTCACATCTTCTTGCGATGCTGCCCTCCTGCTTGCTTCATGGATTCCTGGCATTGCTCTTCTGTGTAGGCGTGCTTATCTGTCTTGTTGAGAGCAGAGAAGATTCCTGGTTTACTTTGAAGCTGTGAAATTAAGAAATGAATTAGTTGGAGAGAATGTCAGCCCCCTACCCATAACCTCAAGCTGCACCTGTAAACACATGAGAAGATACATTTATTACCTGTAACCCTCCTTAGGACTTATTTTGAAGTTGTTTTCCCAGTGTTCCCTTATTTTAAGCGGCCTGTCTGGTCTTACCTTAATCCTCTTGGTGGATTGGCCTCCCCTATCTTCCCATCACGGGTGTTTCTATATGAGGGTTGTTGGTCATCACATAAAAGTAAATGACTTAATTAAGGTAGACCTTGGAATGGTAAGCCAAACTAATTCTCAACAAGGAACATGATGAGTCAGTGCTATTTCTTCATTTGCAATCTTATCGTTCAGGTCACTCTAGAAGTTCTTGAATTTAACTGTCTGTATTTCAGTAGTCCTTTTCTGGAGCTTCTGATCCATTTCCCTTTTGAATTTTTTCAACACATCATCAGACATCTCTTTTTTCAGCATAGTTTGTAGAGTCTCAATTTCAGTTTCCATCTCTGTTAAGGAGTTTCAGTTCAAATCCCTCAGCAGTTCGATATACCCATTTAAACACACATTAGATAGTTCTTCCCATCTAGTTTTAAATATATCATCCTCACTTGGGAATGATGAGAACACCTGAAATCTAAGACCTCTATGGATTAATCTCTTTTGTACATACTGTACTTTTGCAAAAGCGCTTCTTTCCATTAGATTCTGGTCCTTTTTCTAAGTAAATCTTAAAACCTAAATTTTTACCAGTAACCTCCATAAAAGAACTGCAGTCATCTTTGAACACATCATTAAGCCATGTGTTGTCACGGGGCCTATAGTCCATTATAGGTTTGGATTCAACTGTGAAAAGCACAGAAAAATATGTTAACAACAAAAGAAAACCCAAATGCATAATGCTTGTGACTAAAGGTACTGTCACACTTAGCGATGTACCAGCGATCCCGACCAACGATATGACGCGGTCAGGATCACTGGTACATCGCTAAGTGGTCGCTAGTGAGCTGCCACACAGGCAGATCTCACCAGCGACATCGCTGGGGACGGGGATCGCTACTTACCTGTCACACCAGGTGATCCTGCGTCCTCCCGCCCGGCTCCACGCGTCGCTCGTCGTCACAGCAGGAAGCGCCACAGGAAGCTGACGACGAGAAACAGTCCTGAACGTTCTCGCGCGATCAGCAAGAACCAGCGGGGGAGCCGGTCGTAGGTAAGTATCAGACACAGAGATATCGCTAGCAATATCGCTATAACGTCACTAGTTATAGCGATATTGCTAGCGATATCTCTTAGTGTGACATGCCCTTAACACCAGCATATGTAAATGAGAATTTCACAAGAAAACAAAAAGAAAACCACTCCAAAGATATATTGTAAACAGGAGAAATTGGAGTTTAAGTGGTTAAAAAGGTAAACTTTATTTATACAAAGAAAGCAATTATATACTATTGGTAGATCAAATATTCCTTAATAGTAATGGCATCATAGTCAAATTGTATTAAGCATGGTAAGCATAAATTTCACAATGATCATGAGAAATACTCTTACCCATAGATAAAGGCCATAATTGTTACCAATAGTGAGTACAAAGATCGCCACAGTGCGTTTTGAATATTTTCACTTGCTTTCTCAAGTCAGGTGATGATCATGTGATTCACAGCCAACCAATGAAACTGAGGGAGGCGGCTCAGGCGCTCTGTGCCAACACCATACGGCCATAAAATATGTGATGGCCCACGAACTGACCACCATTTTACAAGGTATGATAAGGTGACAGATGTTATACAGAATATTGCAGGGAGGCATGCTCAGTAATGCAAAATGACATTAATATGATGCTTTAACAGTGTTGGAAAGAGTGCATGGCAAGTTTTAATTGTGAAAAGAATCTCAAAATCTTCAAATTTGTGCAAAACCACAAATTTCAGGAAAATCGACTAGGACTTGTTCTTCTGCGGATCGATCTTCTCGTCTCTTGTAAAAACCAAGGCCAAACACTTTTCATATACTTTAAACAAAAAATGTAATAAATGATAGCAAAAATTTGGCATAGCTGCATTGACCTACTCCAGTGAAGAAACAACTCAAAAATGTGCTAAATTTGTTAGGAAACGTTTGAATTTTTTTGCGCATCTAATTCCAGCAGACTTTCGATCAAAACCTTCTTATTCATTCATTAATATTTGCACATTTTATGCTAGTCTAGGTAAAGATGATAACTGGAGGGATTTCCTCTAAACTTATTTAAAACAATAGAGAAGAGAAAAGCTGTTGTTTGTCCGCGCTAGACCACAAGGAACCAACCGAAGATGCAAGCAAACCTTTATTCACATTCAAGCCAACGCATTTCATGGCCTCCTGGCCACTTCATCATGGCAGCAATGTTACAGTCAGTTAACAAGAAACCATTATATACATTACGCAGATGACATCTGAATGATGTCTCTTCCTGTGGGAATGCCCACATTGAACTGAAAAACCTGAAAGTTATCATCCTGATGGAAAAATATTATAAAACTGTAGATAAAAACATGCAATTCAGCAAAAATGATTGGAGCTTATAGAACCCATGTTTCAGCGGCTAAACAATGAGTGTGGGCTTATATAAGTTCAAAACCCCCCAATGTTCTTTTACCTAGATGATGTAATCATGGTGCTGAAGCTTTAAAGTAACCTTAGATAATGACTGCAGAAGCTAAAAGCAGCTAGAATTGGTAATTATGTCCTTAATCCATTGTTTAGCTGCTAAAACATGGGTTCTAAGCTCCAATCATTTTTGCTAAATTGCACATCGATTTACATAATTTTATATTTTTTATATATGTTGAATATCAGTTTTAGCATTTTAGATTAGATAAATGTTTTTATCTACAGTTTTATAATATTTTTCCATTAGGATGATAACTTTCAAGTTTTTCAGTTCAATGTGGGCGTTCCCACAGGAACTGACATCATTCAGATGTCATCTGCGTAATGTATATAATGGTTTCTTGTTAACTGACTGTAACATTGCTGCCCTGATGAAGTGGCCAGGAGGCTATGAAACGCGTTGGCTTGAATGTGAATAAAGGTTTGCTTGCATCTTCGGTTGGTTCCTTGTGGTCTAGCGCGGACAAACCCCGGCTTTTCACTTCTCTATTGTTTTATCTGCATCCCGGTATCTGCAGCGGCCAAAACTTCCTTAGGTGGTTGTGACCCTTCAGAACCACATCAGGTGAGTGGATTACCTTTGTTAAACACGCTGGTGTCCCTCATTTACCGCCTTAGTGCGCGCCCCCTCTATTTATTTTTATTTTAAACTTATTTAAAGGCACCTGTCTGTTACTCAACTTGGCATCCTTTGAAATCCTGAAACAGATTTGATCTTCAAAATGTGCCTAAATTTGTTTGTGTGCCACATCAATTTGGGATTTTAAATACTTTCTGCACCAACAATGAGACATGGTGTGGTGGGAAAGTAGCATAGCTTCCAGAAAAAGATTTAGTTTATTATGTTGCTCATTGAAACACAATTTTAGCATGGTAATATTGGACTAAAGGTATCCAAAGTAATGTTATACTTATCATCCAGTATGAACCATTGTGATAAATTTTGATGCATCCAGTTCAATTTTAAATTGTCTAAAATTGAATAATACCATATTTTTCAGACTGTAAGCTGCACCAGACCATAAGATGCACCTAGGTTTTAGAGGAGGATATTAGAAAAAAAAAATTGAAGCAAAAAATGTGGTCAATTCTGTGCTAATATCCCCTATCCTGGTATATATGGTCCCCTCATCCCCATCATGGTATGTATGGCCCCCTCATCCCTATCCTGGTGTGCATGGCCCCCTCATCCCTATCCTGGTATGTATGACCCCTCATCCTCATCTTGGTATGCAATGCCCCCTCATCCCTATCCTGGTATACATGGCACCCTCATCCCTATCCTGGTATGCATGGCCCCATCATCCCCATCCTGGTATACATGGCACCCTCATCCTTATTCTGGTATATATTGCCTCCTCAACCTTATCCTGGTATGCATGACCCTCTCATTCCTAGCCTAGTAGGCATGTCCCCCTCATCCCTAGCCTGTTAAGCATGTCCCCATTATCCCTATCCTAGTAAGCATGGCCCTCTCATTCCTATCAATGCTATGTGGGGCCTCCATCTAAATCCTGGTTTGCATTGCCCCATCCCCATCCTTGTATGCAAGGCCCCATCAGAAAAAAATGTAAAAAAACATAAGCCATTAAAGTAACATAGTAACATAGTTTTGAAGGCTGAAGGAAGACCTTATGTCCATCTAGTTCAGCCTATTTTTAGTGCAGCTGTTCTGCATTGTTGATCCTGGGGAAGGCAAAAAACCCACAGAGTAGAAGCCAATTTTGTCCATAGGGAAAATAATTCCTTCCCCTAAGCTGGGTCAACCATCTACCTATAATATTCTGTTATTCGTAACCTTCTATACTGTTACTCACAAGAAAAGCATCCATTCCTTTCTTAAATTCATTCAGTGAGTTGGCCATCACCACTTCCTCAGGAAGAGAATTCCAGAGCCTCACTGCTCTCACCGTGAAGAACCCTCTTCTATGCTGGTGCAGAAATTGTCTTTCCTCCAAACGAAGAGAATGCCCCCTTGTTCTTGTCACAGTCCTTGTTACAAACAGTTTATTGGAGAGATCTCTGTATTGCCCTCTGATATACTTGTACATATATATTAGGTCTCCCCTAAGTCTTCTCTTTTCTTGAGTAAATAGACCTAATTTTGATAACCTTTCTGGGTATTGTAGTGAACCAACTCCATTTATCATGTTAGTAGCCCGCCTTTGAACCCTTTCAAGTTCAGTAATGTCTTTCTTGAGCACCGGCGTCCAAAATTGCACACCATACTCCAAGTGTGGTCTGACGAGTGATTTGTACAGAGGGAGAATTATGTTTTCATCTCGTGTCCCCAGATCTCTTCTAATGCATCCCATGACCCTATTTGCTTTGGTGGCAGCTGCCTGACACTGGGCACTCCAATTTAGCTTCTTATTGACTAAGATGCCTAAGTCTTTTTCCATGTCTGATTTCCCCAGCAGTTTCCCATTTAGTAAGTAATTGTAGCATCTGTTTCTCCTTCCCATGTGCATAACCTTACACTTATCTGTGTTAAACCTCATTTGCCATTTTTCAGCTCAATTTTCCAATTTACTCAAATCTGTCTGTAGTTGCAAACTGTCCTCCTTTGTGTTAACTACCTTACATAGTTTTGTATCATCTGCAAATACTGATATTTTACTGTGTAAGCCATCCACTATATCGTTAATAAATATATTAAATAGTAGGGCCCAATACAGAACCCTGTGGTACCCCACTAGTAACCCTAGCCCAATCTGAGTATGCACCATTAATAACCACTCTTTGTTTTCTATCACTAAGCCAGCTACCTACCCATCTACACACATTTTCCCCTAGCCCAAGCTTTCTCATCTTACTTACCAATCTTTTATGTGGGACAGTGTCAAATGCTTTAGAGAAGTCGAGATAAATGACATCCAATGATTCTCCTTGGTCCATTTGAGAGCTTACATCCTCATAGAAGCTGATCAGGTTAGTTTGACAGGAGCGATCCTTCATAAATCTATGTTGATATGGAGTTAAACATTTATTAACATTGAGATATTCCATAATGGTATCCCTTAGAAACCCTTCAAAAATTTTACCCACAACAGATGTTAAGCTTACCGACCTATAGTTTACAGGTTCCCTTTTACACAACTTTTTGAATATTGGTGCCACATTTGCTTGCCGCCAATCAAAAAGAACAGACACTGTTTCTATAGAGTCTTTAAACATAAGGGATAGAGGCCTGTCTATCACATAACTTAACTCCCTTAATACCCGAGGGTGAATGCCATCAGGGCCTGGTGATTTGTCAATTTTAATCTTACTAAGGCGGTTCTGCACTTCTTCCTGGGTTAGGCAGGTAATACTTAATGGGGAGTTTACATTATCACTCTGCATTTCCCCTGGCAAATCTTTTTCCTGTGTGAACACTGTTGAGTAAAAAGTATTTAAAACATTTGCTTTTCCCACATCGCTCTCTATGATTTCACCGTCATTGTTTAAAGGGCCGACACCATCAATTTTAATCTTTTTACTGTTTATGTAATTAAAGAATAGTTTGGGGTTTGTTTTACTTTCCTTAGCAATGAGTCTCATTATACATACCTTCCTGAACTCCCTCACAGCTTCCTGTTCCGATGCCAGCAGCTGATTTATGCTTGTAAGCAGCGCATGGGAGTGATGTCACTGCTTACAAGCTGAAGACAACTGCCAGAATACTCATTGCTCTCCATGCCGAGACTATGTGCATGGAGAGCAGTAAATAGTGAATAGTCATTGCTCTTTATAAGCCTGAAGAGTGTTAGCCACAACCGCCAGCTACCTGCAGCTGCCGAGCATTCTCGTGTGCCCACTACTAAAGAGAATGAATATTCACTGCATTCCATGCCTGTGGGAGTGGAGAGCAGTGATTATTCATTCCCTTAAGTAGCAGACACATGCGAAAGCCCTGCAGCTGCAGGAATATGGCTTCTGAGGCTAACAGTCGCTATTAAAGAGAAATGAGTTTTAATTGCTCTCCACTCCCATGGGCATGAAATGCAGTAAATATCCATTTCTTTTTAGCAGTGGGCACAGGAGTTAGCAGCAGTCACTGGTTCCTGCCTCTTGTGATCCACTGCTCCGCTGCTATCACTCATTTACCTCCCCATCCACAGCCAGAGCAGGTACATTTGGACTATAAAATGCTCCCCTTTTCCTCCACATTCTTGGAGGAAAAAATTCATCTTATAGTCCGAAAAAAACGGTAAGTACATTGGCCACATTGTTATGTGAAAAATCCACACTTTATTTGTAATATATAATCTGGCACAAATTGCATCACCTTTGGACATTTTTTTCTCCAAAAGTACAGAACAGTTGTAACTTGTAAAGTTTTATCCATGTCCCAAGAAATAACCAATTTGGTTCTCCAAAAAGTACATTTAGGTTTTAGCTCTCATTCATGCTGCTGTCAAGCTAGAGGAGAATCCTTGTTGTTACATCACAATGTCCTGCTTCTTGTTTCTTGAAACCTCAGTTCCCAGAAGCTCTATGTCCATTGCTCAGCTAAAATACATCTCAGCAACCCATAATGAATGTAGACAATGTCTGTATAGTCAGAGTAGTCTACTCTGCACAAACCCACCCTGCAGTGTGGGTGGGCAAATTGTGCATGTGCAGTTCTGCTGAACACGGAGAAACTGCGCAGTGCATAGGCACAAAGTAAGCAGAATCTGTGTTATTTTGACCGTAAAATTGAGCACTGCTGAAAGACTTGTCCAATGTCGACTAAGGATAAACAAAGGCTAGGATTTTATTACTTCTGCCGATGAGTAGTCTTAAATTTTCCAATTTTCGATTTATAAGATGCTCTCCCCCAAATTTTGAGGAGAAATACAGGGATTTTTTTTTTAATAAAATGGTGGTGCTTCTTATAATCCATGCATCTTGTTTCTTACCGGGGGTTGTGGCTGCGGTGAAGCGGGGTCCCAGGGTCACTGCTAGAGGAGGCAGGAGTGAGGTGATGCTGCAGGCCGCAGGCTGGGATGAGGGGGTGTTCCAATGTGTGGCTCACCGCTGTGGGTGTCTGGTGCTTCTGCGGGTGTCCGATACTGCTGCGAGTGTCCAGTGCTGCTGCGGGTGTGTCTGGTGCTGCTGCGGGTGTCTCCGGCACTGCGGGGGCTCTGCCGACATTTTGTGAAAGGTCAGAGCCCCTGCAGTTCCATGGTTTCTTATGTGTTGGACTCGGGGAAAATGCATGCCGGGGGCGGGGCATGCACAGATGGAGATCTTGGCACCAAGATCTCGGGAGATGAGATCTCAGCGCTGAGATCTTATCTCCCGAGATCTTGGTGCTGAGATCTCCATCTGCACATGCGCCACCCCCGGTGGCCATTTTCCCAGAGTCCACTGCATAGGAAACCATGGAACTGCGGAGGCTCTGACCTTTCACAAAATTTCAGCAGAGCCACCGCAGCACCGGACACCCCTGCAGCACCGCCAGACACCCCCACAGCACTGCTGGGCACCCGCAGCACCGCCGGACACCCCCCTCATCCCAGCCTGTGGTCTGATACAATGGTGCAGGTAAGATATATCCGCTTTATAAAACACATCCCCATTTTCCCCCAAAATTTTGGGGAAAAAAGTGTGTTTTATAATCTGAAAAATACAGTATATTCACAGTATTCAAGGGTTTGTCCAATGAGCAAAGCACATTTTAATCAATAGATCTTGAACAAAGATAAGTTTAACAACAGGCTGTGTTAAAAAATAGTTTCTAAAATGTGTCCCCACTATGTTGTGTGTAATGTCTGTCTGTGGCCATGCTAGAAAATGGTCTGCAGATGCCACATCTCCTGGGCAGGGGAGGAAGCAAAAGAGAGTACAGTCATTTCAGCTTGTTCCTTCTGTAAGGTAAAACATTTCCATGCCTGATTAAAGGGCCTGTCACACTAAGCGATATCGCTAGCAATATCGCTGTACCGTCACTGGTTTTTGTGACGTTGCAGAGATATTGCTAGCGATATCGCTATGTCTGATACTTACCTGCGACCGGCTCCCCCGCTGGCTCTCGCTGATCGCTTGAGAACTTCCTGGGCCATTTCTCGTCGTCAGCTTCCTGCTGGGCTTACTGTGGCGCCGACGAGAGACGCGTGGACGCGGGCGGGAGGACATCAGGATCGTCTCATCTGACAGGTAAGTAACGACCCCCGACCGCTACTGCATCGCTGGTGAGATCTGCCTGTGTGGCAGCTCACTAGCGACCACTTAGCGATGCACCAGCGATCCTGACTGCGTCATATCGCTGGTCGGGATCGCTGGCGCATCGCTAAGTGTGACAGTACCTTAAGACACGGCCATTACACAGTGCACAGCAGTGGCACATTTATAATATTATCTCAGCACAGGAACATTTTTTAACACATCCAAGTGTGGAACTCATTTTAATTCCAAGATCTATTAATTAAAATGCACTTTGTTTGTGGCAAAACCCATTATTCAGTTGTTAGGGAATAATGAAATATCAATTACATGTTGGGATTGCTTATTCAACTGCATAATCCATGTGAGCTGGAGTTTGCAATCCTTTACATTATGAAGTCCTGCAGAACATGTTGGCTTTACATTCCAAGTACAATAGTGTCATTTCCCCTCTTAGCTATCTTTTCCATTAGACTAGAAGAAATGTCTACTGCAATATTGTACCTCAGATATTCATCAATGCTTCACGGAGCCTTAAACAAGTCATGCTTGTGCCACAGCATAAAAGGGAGAAAATTTCTAACAAGCCATATCATACCTTTGCTTTATTTCTACTAATATGCAAAAATGTTTTGCTTATTAGTAGATTAATTAAAAAAATAGAAATGAAAAAAATATATATTGCAGAAGAATGTCATAAGTTATTTTCAGAGAAAGTCTTGGGTTAAATTCTTTACAGAATCTTAAAGATGCCCACTCAAAAATTGCTTTCTTTGAGCAGGAATTCATCATCATGGTATATGTTGTAACAGGTAATTGCACCGAAAATCTGATTATTTGATTTCTCAGTGGTGCAATAATCTTTAGCTCATGATCTATTTATCATTGATGTGACCTTTTAAGAGCAGTTACTCTGAGTCAATGATATTCAAGGGAAGACAGTTACTTGACTGGATAATATTAATTCTAGAAGGTGTTCTATAATTTTCTATTAAGCGTAACGCAACATATTAAATGTCTGTGTGAAGCACTATTCTCATAAAGAGAGTTTATTGAAGTATTAAGTTTACGCTCCTTTGCTAAAATGGGGGTTCTTTGGAAAATAAGTGAGACTTGTTACCGAGATCAACATGAACAACTGTGGGGAAGTTTGGAGTATGGATCCTTTGGATGTCGGATGCCAGTGTAAGTGGAAATGTTAGTGGTATTAGATTTCAATGCAAATGGTAAATATAGTGGAGATTAATAAAGGATTATATGAATGAGTGGGGTTCTAGCAGAGTCACATGTTGACATTTCAGCCATAAGAAAGTATAAGAAGTTTACGTGGAAAGGTGGAAGAGCGGTGCTGTAAACGTTAGATTAGATTGGAGGGATGTTATCTGGGTCACTGACTGACCAGCAGAGAGGGAAAATAGTCAACTAAACATAATATGATGAGGAAAGAGACTACCATTTTAGTAAGGTTAAAGAGAATTCATCATCAGATAGTGATCTTTAATTCAGATTTTTATGGTAAATGTTTTTCTGTCTTGAGACATATATATATTGTTACACCCGGTCCCCGTCCTGGCGCTGCACCCAGGTCTGTCGCTGTTACATCTGGCCCCTGTCCGCCTGCCGCTGCTTTCCGGTCTGGGCACTCACCTCAAGCCTCTCAGGCTGTTGCTCAGCATTCTGTCCTCCCTCCTGACTCCTCCTCCTGGCGCCCTGTGAGGAGATCTGTAGCTAAGACTATTAGGGCACTCCCGCCCGCTCTCTTGCATTCTTAAAGGGGCGGCGCGCATTATTCAAAAAATACAATTAACCAATGGCAGCACACTGGCTGCTATTTCTGGCCTCTCCTCCATAGGGAGAGCGCCGGAGGAACAAGATCTATCATTGCTACATCCGGTTCTCATGCTAACCTGTCTGCGCTGCATCTGCAGTCTCTGTGCATTCTCTAATGCTGTCTGTTTCCACAGCATATCAGTATCCTGTGTTACCTGGTTATATCAGCAACCATCTGGGCCTAAGCCATCCCGTTCCGCCTACAGCCATCCGAGTCCAAGGACTGTGTGAAGGTCACTGGAACCGACTCCTTACCAACTAACCGGATCCAGGACCCAGCGCATTACGGACTCTGCTGTAACTTTTGTTATCCCTTTTGGTCCCGCTGGGACAGCTACCACGTGTTCGGGGTCTAACTGGAGGTAGCACCTCTGTCCTCTGGGTATACCATTCTGGCCCTGCCTGAGGTGCTTTACTACGGGTGCCCGGGGCTCACTAGTCACACCCCCTTCAGAGCGTCCCGGACCTTGGTCCTGAGGTTCCACTTAAAAAATAAAAACGAATGTGAACTTCACCATCTCTGCCTCCGCTTCCATTCGTTACAGATTGCTCCGGCCATGGAATCCGCTGGACCCCAGAGGCCTCCGACGTTGGAGTTGAGCCAAGAGGTGACCCGTTTAAGAGATCAACAGGATAAGATCACGACGTATCTACGTAACTTGTCCACCCGCATGGATTCTCTGCAGAACCCGGCTGCTCCTGGTTCATCTAGCAACACCCAGGTACCTGCTGTCATGACAAGCAAGGGCCCCCGCCTGGCGGCTCCTACCCGCTTCCATGGTGATCCCACTCAGTGTCGGGGTTTTCTCAATCAGTGTACCCTGCATTTCGAAATCTTGGGGCATATGTTTACTTCTGACCGTGCCAAAGTGGGCTTCATTATGTCACATCTAGCAGGAGAGGCTCTCGCCTGGTTGAATCCGTTATGGGAAAGAGGAGACCCGCTGGTTAATGATCTTCAATCTTTCCTAGAGACTTTTCGCAGGACCTTTGATGAACCCGGCTGAGTCACGTTGACTGCTTCTGCCCTGCTTCACTTATGCCAAGGAGCCCTCATGGTGGCTCAGTATGCTGTTCAGTTCCGCACCCTCTCGACTGAGCTATCCTGGAACAATGAGGCCTTGCTGGCTACCTTCTGGGAGGGCCTATCTGGAAAAATTAAGGATGAGCTGGTGGGACGGGACAGGCCTACCATCTTGGATGACCTGATTTCCTCGGCGACCCAGATTGACCTGCGTTTTCAGGAGTGTTCCATGGAGAATAAGCGTGACAGGAGGTCCTACCACCTGGACTCTAATTCTTCCAAAACGTCTACCTCATCCTCTTCTCCCGAGGCTATGGAGGTAGATCGAGTAAGTCTGGCTAGCCGCCGCCAGGAGGCGCATCGCAAAGACGGAAGCTGTCTGTACTGTGGTAGTTCCAAACACCTGATCCGCTCCTGTTCAAAGAAGTTGGAAAGCTCCTGTGCCTAGGCTCGGTAGGAGAGGCCACCCTAGGTAGAGAATGTTCCTCTCCTTCGTTGCAGATCTCAGTCTCCGTGACCTGCGTAGCAATAAAATTTTCTGGACTCTGTCTGTTGGACTCGGGAGCCACCGGAAGCTTTATCCAGCAGACGCTTGTGGATCGCTACCACTTACCAGTTCAGGCTCTTCCCAACCCATTGCGAGTAACTGCTGTTGATGGCCAGCCTCTGACTGAACCCGTCCAGTTCCAGACTGAGCCAGTGGAACTCCGGGTAGGTCTTATGCATTCTGAAAGAATCCGTTTTTATGTGTACCCTGGTTTGTCTCACCCCTTGCTTCTAGGTTTGCCTTGGTTTCAGAAACATGAACCAGTCCATAATTGGAGAACAGGCGAAATTCTACATTGGGGAGATTCCTGCTCGGACTGTTGTTTAACCCGGATTGAACCAGCTTCACCCCCAGTCCAACCTGCTACCCTGCCTGGATTACCATCCGCTTACTGGTCCTTCTCTGATGTCTTTGGTAAAGAGGAGGCTGAAAAACTCCCCCCCACAGGTCATATGACTGTCCAATAGACCTTCTTCCTGGAACATCTCCTCCCCGTGGGAGAGTTTACCCTCTTTCCCAGGCAGAGACTCAGGCTATGTCGGACTACATCCAGGAGAACTTGGCCAGAGGGTTTATCCGAAAATCATCGTCACCGGCAGGAGCAGGCTTCTTCTTCGTGAAGAAAAAGGACGGATCCCTGCGGCCCTGTATCGACTACCGAGGGCTGAACCAGATCACAGTAAAAAACAGGTACCCTTTGCCTCTAATTTCAGAACTGTTTGACTGTCTCCAAGGGGCCAGAATCTTCACCAAGCTGGATCTCAGAGGTGCATACAATTTGATCTGAATCAGAGATGGAGACGAATGGAAAACAGCCTTCAACACCCGTGATGGCCACTACGAGTACCTGGTAATGCCGTTTGGTTTAAGCAATGCACCCGCTGTTTTCCAAGAGTTCGTCAATGACATTTTCAGGGACCTGCTTTACACGTGTGTTGTTGTCTACCTAGACGACATTCTGATTTTTTCTACTGACTTGGTCTCGCATCGCAGACAAGTGCGCCTGGTCTTACAGAGGCTCAGGGAGAACAGACTGTACGCTAAGTTTGAAAAGTGCCTCTTTGAACAATCCTCTTTGCCTTTCCTCGGTTACATTGTTTCCTCCACAGGATTAAAAATGGATCCAGAGAAGTTATCGGCTGTACTCAAGTGGCCTAGTCTGTCTGCGTTGAAGGCCATACAGCGATTCCTGGGCTTCGCCAACTACTACAGGCAATTCATTCCTAACTTCTCCACCCGAGTGGCACCCATCTCAGCAATAACCTGGAAAGGTACAAATCCGAAGGATTGGCCTCCTGAGGCTGAGGAGGCCTTTGTTTCTCTCAAAAAGACCTTTGCAGTCGCACCTGTTCTTCATCATCCTAACTCCAATGAACAATTTTTTCTTGAGGTCGATGCCTCTTCAGTAGGTACGGGAGCCGTACTAACCCAGAAATCGTCCTCTGGGCAAATGCATTCCTGTGGTTTTTTCTTCCGCAGAGAAGAATTATTCTGTTGGGGATCGGGAATTGTTGTCTATCAAATTGGCTCTGCTGGAGTGGAGGCATCTTCTAGAAGGAGCTCTTCATCAGGTAGTCATATACACTGATCACAAGAACCTTGCTTACCTCAAAACTGCACAAAGGCTGAATCCTCGTCAAGCCCCCTGGGCAATGTTTTTTGCTTGTTTTAACTTTGTTCTTCATTTTTGCCCAGCTGACCAAAATGTCAAAGCAGACGCTCTTTCCAGAGCCTTTCTACCTCCTGATCAAGAAGAGGAACCACAGCATAGCATTGAACCCTCAAGGTTAGTCATGGTCGCTTCTACTGATCTTGCCCGGCTGCCTCCCGGGAAGATTTTTGTGTCAGCTTCTGAGCGTACTCGTTTTCTTCGGTGGGGTCTCCAGTCCAAGTTGGCTGGGCACGCCAGCCAGAGAAAGACTCTGCAACTCATCTCCCGGCACTACTGGTGGCCTGCCATGGCAAAGGACATTCTGGAGTACGTCACAGTCTGTCCTTCCTGTGCTCATAACAAGACAGCCAAGCATCTACCCGCAGGTAGGCTTCAGCCTCTTCCAATTCTGTCTGCTCCCTGGCAACATATCGCGATGGACTTCATCCCAGATCTCCCAATCTCATCTGGCTGTTCTGTGGTGTGGGTAATGGTGGATCGCTTCTCTAAAATGGCTCACTTCGTTCCACTACCCAGTCTTCCAACTGCTCCTGAGTTGGCGGACCTGTTCATTCGGCACATCTTCCGTCTTCATGGTTTCCCTCTCCACATCATGTCCGACAGAGGAGTACAGTTCACCTCAAGATTCTGGAGAGCAGTTTGTAAACTGGTAAGAATAGAACTGGATTTTTCCTCAGCGTACCATCCCCAATCCAATGGACAAGTGGAGAGGACAAATCAAATCCTGGCTGGATTCCTGCCACTTTGTTAATGCCCATCATGACGACTGCGTAGACTTACTGTCCTGGGCCGAATTTTCTTAACACAATCAAGTAAGTGAATCTTCTGGAAAGTCTCCCTTTCACATTGTCTCCGGATTGCAACCCGGAGTACCTCTTCCCATCTCCGGATCATCTGGCGTTCCAGCTGCCGATACCTTCTCCGAAGATTTCTCTAAGGTCTGGAGGGATACCAAAACTGCTCTGGAGAAAGCCTCCCAGCATATGAAAAGGCATGCGGACAAGAGACGTTTGGATGCACCTATTTTTCGCCCCGGAGACAAGGTATGGCTCTCTTCTAAGTACATCCGGTTAAAGATGCCATCCTACAAATTGGGTCCCCGGTTCATCGCACCATTTGAGATCTTGAGACAGATCAATCCAGTCTCGTACAAACTGAAGTTGCCCACTTCTCTATGTGTGCCTAACTCCTTTCATGTTTCTCTCCTCAAACCAGTAGTTTTGAGACCCTTCTTTAAGGATCCAGGTACCACTCCTGACCCTGTCTCGGAGGATGATGTTTTTGAGGTAAAACATATCCTGGCCGTAAAAAAAGTAAGGGGTAAGACCTACTACCTGGTGGACTGGAAGGGTTTTGGTCCTGAGGAGAGATCTTGGGAGCCTAGGGAGAACATCCAGGCTCCTCTCCTCCTTAAATGGTTCTACGCAGGCTTGAAGAAGAGGGGGTGTAAAGAGGGGGATACTGTTATATCCGGTCCCCATCCTGGCGCTGCGCCCAGGTCTGTCGCTGTTACACCTGGCCCCCGTCCTGGCGCTGCGTCCAGGCCTGCCTCTGCTTTTCGTTCTGAGCACTCACCTCAAGCCTCTCAGGCTGCTGCTCAGCGTTCTGTCCTCACTCCTGACTCCTCCTCCAGGCGCCCTGTGAGGAGATCTGTAGCTAAGACTATTAGGGCACGCCCGCCCGCTCTCTTGCATTCTTAAAGGGGCAGCGCACATTATTAAAAAAATACAATTAACCAATGGCAGCGCACTGGCTGCTATTTCTGGCCTCTCCTCCATAGGGAGAGCGCCAGAGCAACGAGTATCTATCATTGTTTCATCCGGTTCGCATGCTAACCTGTTTTCGCTGCATCTGCAGTCTCGGTGCATTCTCTAATGCTCTCTGCTTCCACAGCATATCAGTATCCTGTGTTACCTGGTTATATCAGCAACCATCTGGGCCTAAGCCATCCCGTTCCGCCTACAGCCATCCGAGTCCAAGGACTGTGTGAAGGTCACTGGAACCGACTCCTTACCAACCAACCGGATCCAGGACCCAGCGCATTACGGACTCTGCTGTAACTTTTGTTATCCCTTTTAGTCCCGCTGGGACAGCTGCCACGTTTTCAGGGTCTAAATGGAGGTAGCAACTGTGTCCTCCGGGTATTCCATTCTGGCCGTGCCTGAGGGGCTTTACTACGGGTGCCCGGGGCTCACTAGTCACGCCCCCTTCGGAGCCCCCCGGACCGTGGTCCCGAGGTTCCACTTAAAAAAACAAAAACAAAGGTGAAATTCACCATCTCTGCCTCCGCTTCCATTCATTACATATATACTAGCTGAAGAGCCCGGCGCTGCCCGGGGGTGGTAACTAACTACAGTTAGTTATGACAGATTATAATGATTATGTCTATATATATAAAGCTGAGCGTAGAGCCCCGCCCACTCCACATAGCCACATTCACTATAATGTCCCACATCATCCCGTCAGCCAGAGCCACCGGACTACTACCCCTTATATCCCACATCATCCCGTCAAAGTCAAGTGACTACTAACCCTAATATCCCACATCATCCCATCAGCCAGAGCCACCTGACAACTACCACTAATATCCCACATCATCCCATCACAGCTGCCGGACTACTACCCCTTATATCCCACATTATCCCGTCAGCCAGAGCCACTGGACAACTACCACTAATATCCCACATCATCCCGTCACAGCCGCCAGACTACTACCTCTAATATCCCACATCATCCCGTCACAGCCGCCAGACTACTACCTCTAATATCCCACATCATCCCGTCAGAGCCACCGGACTACTACCCCTAATATCCAACATCATTCCATCAGCCAGAACCACTGGACTTCTACCCCTAATATCGCACATCATCCCATCAGCCAGAGTCACCGGACTACTACCCCTAATATCCCGCATCATCCCATGAGCCAGAGCCACCGGACTACTCCCCCTAATATCCCGCATCATCCTGTCAGCCAGAGCCACTGGCCTACTACACCTAATATCCCACATCATCCCGTCAGCCAGGGGTCAGAACCAGAGCGCTGACTGGAATGGTCCTAACTTCAATACCGGGGATCCATTTAAGAGAGGCCTGGTGTCAGAACCAGAGCACTGAGTGGATTTGCCCTGACTTCCATACCAATGATCCCTTTTATAGAAGCCTGGGGTGAGACTCAGAGCACTGAGGGATTTACCCTAACTTCCATACCAGAGATCCCTTTAAGAAATCCTGGGATCAGAACCAGAGCACTGAGTGGATTTGCCCTGACTTGCATACCAATGATCCCTTTAATAGAACCCTGGGGTCAGAATCAGAGCGCTGAGGGATTTGCCCTAGCTTCTGTACAGAAGATCCCTTTAAGAGAGACTGGGGTCAGTACCAGAGCATTTGAAGGCAATTGCCCTGACTTTGATACCGGGGATCCCTTTAAGAGAGGCATGGAGTCAGTACCAAAGTGCAGAGTGGATTTGCCCTCACTTCCATACTGGGGATACCTTTAAGAGAGGCATGGGGTCAGAACCAAAGCACTGGATGGATTTGCCCTTGCTTCCATACCGGAGATCCCTTTAAGAAAGGCCTGGGGTCAGTACCAAAATACTGAGTGAATTTGCCCTAACTTGCATACCAATGATCCCTTTAAGAGACTCTGGGGTCAGAACCACAGAGCAGAGTGGAATTGTCCTAACTTCCATACCAGGGATCCCTTTAAGAGAGGCCTGGGGTCAAAACCAAAGCGCTGGATGGATTTGCCCTGACTTCCATACCGGAGATCCCTTTAAGAGGGAAGATGTGCCTATGGAATGGATGATGTGTGATGTGTACAGGGTCGGACTGGCCCACCGGAGAATCGGAGGATTCTCCAGTGGGCCCTCGCTCTGACACCTGCTGCCATATTGGCCAGCAGCTGCCTAGGGCCCCCACTGCTCCAGGGGCCCCCAGCCAGTGGTCTGTCATTAATAGCGGCACACCCAGCTGCTATGGGGCCCCTGAGTCAAGGGGGACCCTCCCGCTGCCAAGAGCAGCAGCTGGAGACAAGCCCCTGTCCCCGCTGCTAAACATAAATGAATATTCACACCTTGCCATGCCCCCTTGAGTGTGGAGAGGCGTGAATACCATTTCTCTTTAACAGCCATCAGTGTTAGCCATCAAGCTGCAGCTAACACTGCCCGCTGGTGCTGCTGAGTCGGGGCCCCAGAGTTGGGCCCACTAAAGGGGGCCGAACCCTAATTGCGATCCCTGCAGCTTTTGACCGGAGTGGAGCTGCAGGGATCCAATTATCCGAGTCGTGATCTGACATTGTCCTCCTTCCTGCTGGCCTGCCCAACACTTCCTGTCTGACTCAGCGAGGCTGGATGATGCGGAGAGGTGAGTGTGTGTGTCGTGCGGTGCTGTGTGTGTGTGGAGCGGTGCTGTGTGTGTGTGGAGTGGTGCTGTGTGTGTGTATCGGTGGAGCGGTGCTGTGTGTTTGTGGAGAGGTGCTGTGTGTGTGGAGCGGTGCTGTGTGTGTGGTGCAGTGCTGTGTGTGTGGTGCAGTGCTGTGTGTGTGGTGCGGTGCTGTGTGTGTGGTGCGGTGCTGTGCTGTGCGTGTTGTGTGGTGCTATGCTGTGCGTGTTGTGCGGTGCTGTGTATGTGTGTATGTGGTGCAGTGCTATGTGTTTGTGGTGTAGTGCTGTGTGTGGTGTGGTCCTGTGTGTATGTGGTGTGGTGCTGTGTGTGTGCGGGCGGTGCTGTGTGTGTGCGGTGTGGTGCTGTGTGTGTTGTGCGGTGCTTTGTGTGTGTGAGAGAGTGGTGCGGTGCTGTCTGTGAGGTGCTGTATGTGTGATGGTGTGGTGAGGGGGAGGCAATGATGATGGTGAGGAGGCAATTATGATGGTGGTGAGGAGGCGATGATGATGATGGTGGGGGAGGCAGTGATGATGGTGAGAAGGCAATGATAATGGTGACGAGGAGGCGATGGTGGTGGGGGAAAGGCAATGATGATGATGGTGGTGAGGAGGCAATAGTAATGGTGGTGAGGAGGCGATGATGATGGTGGTGGGGAGGCAGTGATGATGGTGAAGAGGCAATGATAATGGTGATGAGGAAGCGATGATGGTGGTGGGGGGAAGACAATGATGATGGTGGTGAGGAGGTGATGGTGGAGGGGGAGGCAATGATAGTGGTGAGGAGGCGATGATGATGGTGGTGGGGGGAGGCAGTGATGATGGTGAGGAAGCAATCATGATGGTGGGGGAGGCGATGATGGTGGTGGGGGAGGCAGTAATGATGGTGAGGAGGCAATGATGATGGTGGTGAGGAGGCAATGATAATGGTGCTGAGGAAGCGATGATGGTGGTGGGGGGAAGACAATGATGATGGTGGTGAGGAGGTGATGGTGGAGGGGGAGGCAATGATAGTGGTGAGGAGGCGATGATGATGGTGGTGGGGGGAGGCAGTGATGATGGTGAGGAAGCAATCATGATGGTGGGGGAGGCGATGATGGTGGTGGGGGAGGCAGTAATGATGGTGAGGAGGCAATGATGATGGTGGTGAGGAGGCAATGATAATGGTGCTGAGGAGGCGGTGATGGTGGTGGGGGAGGCAGTGATTATGGTGAGGAGGCAATGATGATGTGGTGGGGGGAGGCAATGATGGAGGTGTTGGAATGGGCAATGATGAAGGTGTTTGGGGAGAAAGCAATGATGGTTGTGGTGTAAAGGACAATGATGGTAGTGGTGGAAAGGACAATGGTAGTGGGGGAGGAGGCAATGATGGAGGTGGTGATGAGGACAATGGTGGAGGGGTGCTGCATTATACCCTTTTAGGGGGGTTGCATTATACCCTATGAGGGGGCTACATTATATTCTGTGGGGGGCTGCATTATATTCTGTGTGGGGGCTGCATTATACTATATTAGGTGGTCTGTATTATGCCATATGAGGGTGCTACATTATATTCTATGGGGGGGCGGCATTATAACTTATGAGAGGGTTGCATTATATTTTGTGGGGTGCAGTATTATACGCTATGGGGGGGTGCATTATATTCTATGAGGAGACTGCATTATATTCCATAAGGGAGGCTACATTATATTCTATAAGGGGGGCTACTTTATATTCTATGAGGGGGCTACCCCAAACTGTGCTACATAATTAAGCTGTGTACTACCATATATTATACCCTGATATTAGACTGTTTTACCGCACAATTGGTGGTCTTGTATTTATTTCTATGTGGCTACATAGTGGGCCCCAAGAATGATTTTCTCTGGTGGGCCCAAGGTGCTCCAGTCCGACGCTGGATGTATATATGGGCATGGGAGGGGGGATTCATTTCTGTCATGTGCTCTGTGCTTTTTTCTGGGGGACAGACAATGGCTGGGAGCTTATGTTCCCAGGGATGCTAGATTTCTCCCACCATGTCAGTGTCTGCTGAGGTGTTGTCAAGTGGGAAAACTTGCTCATAGTAACCAATCTCAACTCAGATTCTTTTAACCAGCTCTGATGAAATGAGAGATGCTTAGTGATTGGTTGCAAGGAAAACTGTTGCTCATTGCAACCAATCATAGCTCAGCTTCTTTTGAACAGCTCTGGTGAAAGTTCGTGATGGTTGGTGATACACACACATACATACATACATTCAGTTTTATATATAGATTATATATATATATATATATATATATATTGCCTTGCGAAAGTATTCGGCCCCCTGGAACTCTTCAACCTTTTCCCACATATCTTGCTTCAAACATAAAGATACCAAATGTGAATTTTCGGTGAAGAATTAACAACAAGTGGGACACAATTGTGAAGTTGAATGAAATTTATTGATTATTTTACATTTTTGTGGAAATTCAAAAACTGAAAAGTGGGGCGTGCAATATTATTCGGTCCCTTTACTTTCAGTGCAGCAAACTCACTCCAGAAGTTCATTGTGTATCTCTGATCCAATGTTGTCCTAAATGACTAATGACGATAAATATAATCCACCTGTGTGTAATCAAGTCTCCGTATAAATGCACCTGCTCTGTGATAGTCTCAGGGTTCTGATTGAAGCACAGAGAGCATCATGAAGACCAAGGAACACAACAGGCAGGTCCGTGATACTGTTGTGGCGAAGTTTAAAGCCGAATTTGGATACAAAATGATTTCCAAAACTTTAAGGGTGTGTGCACACGCTGCGGATTCTGCTGCGGTTCTGCAGCGGATTTGGCCGCTGCGGATCTGCAGCAGTTTTAGCTGCGGTGTACAGTACCATAATATCCTATGGATATTAAAAACCGCAGTGCAGACGGTGCAGATTTTTCCGCGCGGTTTTCCTGCTGTTTCAAAACCGCAGAAAGAATTGACATGTCAATTCTTTCTGCAGATTCCGTTGCGGTTTGCAATCTCCTCCATTGTGGAGATGAAAAACCGCAGGGCAAAACCGCAGGCCAATCCGCAGGTAAAACCGCAGGTCTTTTGACCTGCAGATTTACCTTCGGATTTTACAAAATCCGCGCGGCAAATCAGCACCCCAATCCGCAGCGTGTGCACGTACCCTAAACATCCCAAGGAGCACTGTGTAAGCAATCATATTGGAATGGAAGGAGAATCATACCACTGCAAATCTACCAAGACCTGGCCGTCCCTCTAAAATTTCATCTCAAACAAGGAGAAGACTGATCAGAGATGTAGCCAAGAGGCCCTTGATCACTTTGGATGAACTGCAGAGATCTACAGCTGAGGTGGGACAGTCTGTCCATAGGACAACAATCAGTCGTACACTGCACAAATCAGGCCTTTATGGAAGAATGGCAATAAGAAAACCATTTCTCAAAGATATCCATAAAAAGTGTCATTTAAAGTTTGCAACAAGCCACCTAGGAGACACACCAAACATGTGGAAGAAGGTGCTCTGGCCAGATGAAACCAAAATCGAACTTTTTGGCAACAAAGCTAAATGATATGTTTGGCATAAAGGCAACACGGCTCCGCACCCTGAACGCACCATCCCCACTGTGAAACATGGTGGTGGCAGCATCATGGTTTGGGCCTGCTTTTCTTCAGCAGGGACAGGGAAGATGGTTAAAATTGATGGGAAGATGTATGGAGCCAAATACAGGACCGTTCTTGAAGAAAACCTGTTGGAGTCTGCAAATACCTGAGACTGGGACTGAGATTTGTCTTCCAACAAGACAATGATCCAAGCACAAAGCAAATCTACAATGGTTCACAAATAAACGTATCCAGGTGTCAGAATGGACAAGTCAAAGTCCAGACCTGAATCCAATCGAGAATCTGTGGAAAGAGCTGAAAACTGCTGTTCACAAATGATCTCCATCAAACCTCACTGAGCTCGAGCTGTTTGGGCAAGAATTTCAGTCTCTCAACGTACAAAATTGATAGAGACATACCCCAAGTGACTTGTAGCTGTAATCGCAGCAAAAGGTGGCACAACAAAATATTAAGTTAAAGGGGCCAAATAATATTGCACGCCCCACTTTTCAGTTTTTGAATTTCCACAAAAATTTAAAATAACCAATAAATTTTGTTCAACTTCACAATTGTGTCCCACTTGGTGTTGATTCTTCACCAAAGATTTACATTTGGTTTCTATATGCTTGAAGCATGATATGTGGGAAAAGGTTGACAAGTTTCAGGGGGCGAATACTTTCGCAAGGCACTATATATATATATATATATATATATATATACACTGCTCAAAAAAATAAAGGGAACACGTAAACAACAGAATATAACTCCAAGTAAATAAAATTTCTGTGAAATCAAACTGTCCACTTAGGAAGCAACACTTATTGACAATCAATTTCACATGCTGTTGTGCAAATGGAATAGACAACAGATGGAAATTATTGGCAATCATCAAGACACACTCAATAAAGGAGTGGTTCTGCAGGTGAGGACCACAGACCACATTTCAGTACCAATGCTTTCTGGCTGATGTTTTGATCACTTTTGAATGTTGGTTGTGCTTTCACACTCGTGGTAGCATGAGATGGACTCTACAACCCACACAAGTGGCTCAGGTAGTGCAGCTCATCCAGGATGGCATATCAATGTGAGCTGTGGCAAGAAGGTCTGCTGTGTCTGTCAGCGTAGTGTCCAGAGACTGGAGGTGCTACCAGGAGACAGGCCAGCACACCAGGAGACGTGGAGGGGGCCATAGGAGGGCAACAACCCAGCAGCAGGACCGCTACCTCCGCCTTTGTGCAAGGAAAGACAGAAGGAGCACTGCCAGAACCCTGCAAAATGACCTCCAGCAGGCCACAAATGTGCATGTGTCTGCACAAATGGTTAGAAACCGACTCCATGACGATGGTCTGAGGGCCCGATATCCACAGATGGGGGTTATGCTCACAGACCAACAGCATGCTGGATGCTTGGCATTTGCCACAGAACACCAGGATTGGCAAATTCACCACTGGTGTCCTGTGCAATTCACAGATGAAAGCAGGTTCACACTAAGCACATGTGACAGATGTGATAGAGTCTGGAGATGCCATGGAGAGCGATCTGCTGCCTGCAACATCCTTCAGCATGACCAGATTGGCAGTGGGTCAGTAATGGTGTGGGGTGGCATTTCTTTGGAGGGCTGCACAGCCCTCCATGTGCTCGCTAGAGGTAGCCTGACTGCCATTAGGTACCAATATGAGATCCTCCGACCACTTGAGAGACCATATGCTGGTGCGGTTGGCCCTGGATTCCTCCTAATGCAGGACAATGTCAGACCTCGTGGCTGAAGTGTGTCAGCAGTTCCTGTAAGATGAAGGCATTGAAGCTATGGACTGGCCCGCCAGTTCCCCAGACCTGAATCCGATTGAGTACATCTGGGAGATCATGTCTCGCTCCATCCACCAATGTCACATTGCACCACAGACTGTCCAGGAGTTGGCGGATGCTTTAGTCCAGGTCTGGAAGGAGATCCCTCAGGAGACCATCCGCCGCCTCATTAGGAGCATGCCCAAGCGTTGTAGGGAGGTCATACAGGCACGTGGAGGCCACACACAATACTGAGCCTCATTTTGACTTTAATTTTTTGTGTGACTCCAAATCCAGGCCTTCATTGATTAATAAATTTGATTTCCATTGATGATTTTTGTGTAATTTTGTTGTCAGCACATTCATCTTTGTACAGAAGAAAGTATTCAATGAGAATATTTTATTCATTCAGATCTAGGATGTGTTATTTGAGTGTTCCCTTTATTTTTTTGAGCAGTGTATATGGGTTGGTTTTTCTGTCAATAAGCGAGGGGTACCAACAATTTTGACCACATGTGTAGTATGTGGGCTGGTGGGGTTTGTGTGGCAGGGCAGCTTTTTTGTCCCAGTCTGGCCCTGTACGTGAGCCTGCTGGACATCCTGGGCCATTGACTCTGGCCCTAGGCTCCTTACGTACTTTCTATGCTCCCTGCTTCTCGCGCATGTGGCACGAGGCAGACACTGAGGACCCCTGTGTCCCACCACCAGTCTGCAGAGTGTGGCAGCAGGCTTACATTGCGTGTGATCCCGGCTGAGGAGTGAGGGATGTGCTTCAGGCAAGCCAGACTGTCGCCATACTGAGAGATTCTATTGTTAACCTTCCCCCTGAAAATTACAACTGCCAACATGTCATGCCAGAGTCAAACCTTCAGGGCCTGCTGGGAGTTGTAGTTTGGTTCCTGCAGTGAAGATGCTAGGACAGGTGCTCCATCTAAACCCACAGCATCAAAAGTCATTCACATTTGCATTGTGAAATCTGGCAGGCTCTTATGTCTAGGAAAAGTCAGATGGAATTCACAGAATCCAGCACTTTCAAGATACAGCCAGATGCTCCTATTGACTATAATGGAAGGCCGATCATGAGCCAGCAAAGCAGGTGGCTGGAAATCACACCATGCTGAGGCTTTGCCATTTTGCTGGCTCAATGCTGGATCCGGGTGGCCTCATCTTATATTCAATGGGATCATCTGGCTGAATCACGTGAATCCTGTGAAACCCATCTGGCTCTTCCCAGACAGCAGTGCCTGCAGGATATCACAACCACTATGGCAGAAAAAAACAGATAAATGTCAGATTAAGGCTGGGTTTACATCGTATTAGGTGCCATTTGTATAACGCATCCGTCACAAAGCGGCACTAACGCTATGTAACGGATGCTTTAATGCACACATTTCCAGCCATTATCGTAACGCATCCTAACGCATTTCAAATTCGGCATGCGTTAGCGATGTTCTGTTACTTTGTGACGCACCCTCGAATGTGGCCTACTGCGTTTTCGGGTACGTTATGTCTAACGCTCAGCGATCGGACACGTTTGCTGTGCACAGACCTCCATTACTAACGCATGCCGAGTCACGGGTACCTAGCGTTAGCGCATCCGTTAACATGATTGAAGAAAAAAGTTGCTTTTGGCCATCAGCGTTAGTGCATCCGATGTGTGATGTGAACCTAGCTTAACATAACGCAAATGTTCACCAGAGTCAGATGGAAAAGATTATTGGCGTGAATCTGCTATACACCCCCACATATATCTCACGTTATAGGGTATTTCCCAAGTCAATTGTGAAAGACCCTCTATGAGTGGATAGATGGCGGCAGAGGTGGATTCATTGTTGTAAACGTTTCCATTTGAAGTTGCTGGATAACATTTTGCTTCACTTTGAATATTGTTTAAATGGAATCTGTCAGGTCCCCGTCTCCCAGATCCACCAGCAGTTTTGTCCGCATATATAATTTCCCTGCCTAACTGTCCCTTTATTACATTACAAACATAAACAGATCTTTAGAAAAAGCATTTCTAAAGTCCATTTATGATATGTAAGGGCTTTGACAAGTCGATGGGGTGTTATTGTTCCCAGACTAGATGGCCCACTTAGATGTTATCATGCCCCTGTGGATGTGATAACATGACTCGCTAGCGCTATACTCACCTCACGCATGCGCGGCTTCTTCCCCTCACTGTATGGATCGTCTGAAGTTGGGTGTACGCGTCCTGGCTTCAGAGAGGCTCAATGTGCATGATCGGGAGTGCAATAGACTAGACAAAGGCCTCTTTTACATATGATAAATTGACTTTAGAAATACTTTTTCTAAATATCTGTTTATGTGTGTAATGTATTACAGGGACTGTTAGGCAGGATGTTTATATGTGTAGACACAACTGCGGTGGTTCTGAGGGTGTGGGGGACATGACAGGTTCTCTGTAAACTGATTGAGAGGCTAGGTGGTCTACCTAGGACTAGTGTGAAAAACTACTGATTGTAAATAACATATTCCGCTATTAACTACAATAAATAAGTTGCTTAACAAGAAACACTTTGATATAGTGCAGTGCACAATAGAGGTCTCTTTTGCCCACTGTATAGTTTGCTAAAAGACACGTTTTCGTGAGAGAGGCCAAAAAATTAAAAAATAATAAAACCATTTTTGGAAGCCATAGGGTGGGCCACTAGAGTCAATGCCACTGGTGTACCCTCGGCATCTGAGTCCAACCCTAGTTATACATTATTGTAATCCTGTAGGGAATGTGGAAAACCACAGAAAAAATGCGACCATAGATCCACAATGTTAAAATATAAAGCGTCTTTATTAGATAACGGACAGAAAAGGACAACTGGAGGACGTGCAAAATAGCAACCAAAGTGCAAATAGTGCAAAAATGTAAAATGAGCAGTCTAGCCACAGTCAAACCCCGTTACAAAATAAACCATTACTCATATTCAAAATACCAAAGAGTGAGGAAGTAAATAGTACGCCTAAAAGGACTTTATCAATGATTAGGGGGTAGAGATGGACTATCCTATATATTGGACTGGCTGCGCATGTTGAATCCGTGTATAATAATAACAAAAATGGGAAAAATAGTGCCCGTATCTATTCCCCATACGTGCTCTATAGATTAAGCAATCAAATCCCATTTAAATACTGCCACAAGGCAGAATCATCTTTATTGCTAGAGCACACTATGGGAATATAGGGAAGATTCCCAGCACTATCACACATGCGCCCAAAGTACCCTGAAAGGGTTACTTCCCCGCAATAATATTACCTCACTGAAGGTTCAGGATGACCGGGCGGGCTGCTCGTCTCCCCGACGCGCGTTTCGGAGCTCTAGGGCTCCTTCCTCAGGGGGCGTAATCAGTAGATGCATGGTGCACATTTTTATATATGTCCGCCGGAAGTGCCGCGGACACGCCGCCCGCCGCTGCACTGCAGAGGTACCTCCCACCGCTGACGCGGCCGGAAACACGCGGGCCCACGTGGTCCGGCACCCGACACCGGCTGGGCACGTCACACAAAGGAGCAGTAGGCGCGCATGCGCGGCGCTTATGACCCCGGCGGCCATATTGCAATAGGGCAAGTGAACAGAACACCCACAACGGGACAAATAAAAACAACCAAAAAACCAAAACCGCATAATGATTTAAAATAGGGAAGGGGATAGGGGGGAATCAGATAACAAAGGACAAGGTTAGAGTTAAAATGCTCCGGACATAATACATAAAATTATACATATATTGGAAAATATTGATATATTATAACTCTCTCCTCGTATTATTAATGATATTTCTACAAATAATCCTCAATCGGAGGATCTTCCTGACATTACCCTAATACAGGGGAAAGAAAGGAAGGGGGAAGGAGGGGGGAGGGAAAGGGGAAACCGAGGGGGGGTGGGAAGACATAAAGAAAACATGGTGCTGCATATATAGATATCTTATATCACCATGTATAATGTAATAACAGACCATGATTACAATTATTAATATATATTCATATTACCGTTATAGATATATATACTGGCCACAATATGATATTACAATCTCATTGAATATATGTATTGCCCTTACAAATATGCTGGCCACAATATGATGTTAAATAACACTTAATAGGATCCATGTGAACACGTAATACCACAAAAAAAGGCCAAAATTGAGTCCCTCAATATATTCCTCATGTATATATATGTGGCAAATAACCCCAAGGACAAAGGTCAGGAGGGAAGGGGGGGGAGGGGAATGGGGAAAGGAAAGACAAGGAAAACCATCACAAAAATGAATATAAAGAAAGAACGAACTTCATATATAAAAGTCCATATCATTAACAATCCACACGGAGTCTTCAAAAAAGAAGTCTTCTCTTCTCCGAATTCCTTCGTGGGTATCATTAGATTCCTTCTTTATAATCTGGAGCAATAAACTTGTGTCCCAAAATGACCCCGTACACCCGACGCCTACTGCTCCTCTGTGTGACGTGCCCAGCCGGTGTCGGGTGCCGGACCACGTGGGCCCGCGTGTTTCCGGCCGCGTCAGCGGTGGGAGGTACCTCTGCAGTGCAGCGGCGGGCGGCGTGTCCGCGGCACTTCCGGCGGACATATATAAAAATGTGCACCATGCATCTACTGATTACGACCCCTGAGGAAGGAGCCCCAGAGCTCCGAAATGCGCGTCGGGGAGACGAGCAGCCCGCCCGGTCATCCTGAACCTTCAGTGAGGTAATATTATTGCGGGGAAGTAACCTTTTCAGGGTACTTTGGGCGCATGTGTGATAGTGCTGGTAATCTTCCCTATATTCCCATAGTGTGCTCTAGCAATAAAGATGATTCTGCCTTGTGGCAGTATTTGAATGGGATTTGATTGCTTAATCTATAGAGCACGTATGGGGAATAGATACGGGCACTATTTTTCCCATTTTTGTTATTATTATACACGGATTCAACATGCGCAGCCAGTCCAATATATAGGACAGTCAACTTGTGACATACAGGATGCAATGCTATACCATTGCTATTGTGGTTTGTCAATTTTTTTCTGTGTTTTGCACAGGTTTTTGCATTGGTAGAATGGACTACAGGGCCAGGGAAAAATCCTGGCTGGGTCAAGCTGATGAAGTCTTTGGACGGGACGGGACAAGTGGTATGCAGGCTGATGGTCATGGGAATGATGGTTTATTTGAATCTATTAAGAAACTACTCGTTAAGTGAACGAAGATCTGGTGGAGTAGAATATTTTTAGAGAAATATATCGTGAAAGACATGATTCCAAGGGGCTTACAGGTCCGCATTCTACCCACTTTCCCCATTGAGGATGCCGAATTTGTGTCGTGTTGGGAGGAGGCATGTGGGACATGTTCTTTTGCATTAATGAAATTACTGATTAACTACAATTCAAAATCTATTAGTGGTCTTGATAAGGAGATTGATCAGGCCTTGGCAGATCTCCGGGCTGGCTGTTCTGTGGAACAATTGAAATTGTACGAGGATAATCTTGAAAAATCAGTGGACACTGTGGTGAAGAAAATCAATGATACACAGGCCTCAAAATTCAACAGGGACATTAAAGATTATCAAGATAAAATTGTGTATCAATGGAAAAGACATGCCGGCAATCTATCTGTAGGACATCGCAGTGTTTCTAACACTTCGATTTCGTCACTTAGTACTCAATCTGGAGCTTCCATTGCTTCCATGGTTACCCGATCTAGGGCCAATTATGGGCGAACAAGGAATCACAACTTTCACCCATACAAAAGACAGAGGTATCGTTCACCTGAAGGCCCAAGTAGGGATAACAAGGTAATCAATCTTAGTGACTACGTGCTTACTAAAGCTGATTGTGATTTGCTATATAAAGGTCTGTCATTCTCACCTACGGCGGGTTTTGACAGATTTACAGCTATTAAAGATCTACACATCTTTGCTAGATCTTTACTTTTTAAACGTTTTTTCTTCGATGATAACAAAAATAAATTGTTTCCTACAGAAAAAGAACAGTCGGCCCTGAGAATTCTTGAGGAGTTGGCGGAGGAACATTCATCCATCGAGGGAGGCAAGATTCCTCCGGTTTTGAGGGTACGCTCCAAGAAGTTCCCCCTCCTTTCGAACTGTGGTGTCATTGACCTTTTTGTTAAAGTTGTTAGTAACGAATTTCTTAAGATTCCACAGTATATACAGAGGGATAACTTGACTGGGGAGGAGAGAAAACGTTTGAGCTATCTAAAGAGTCTCCCTGATATTGTGATAAAGCCGGCGGACAAGGGGGGAAACATCGTACTATGGCCCAAACAAATGTATGAAAAGGAAGCCATGCGTCAGCTCTCTAACACTACGTGTTATAAGAGACTGACGTTTAACCCCTTGTCAGCCTACTGTGCACAGTTGAAGGGGATTCTTACAAGAGCCAGAGATGCCGATATTATCTCGGCGGAACTCTTTACAGCATTAATAGTAGTTGAACCCATGATACCAACGTTTTATCTCCTCCCCAAGACCCATAAAAACATACAGTGCCCCCTGGGTAGACCCATAGTCTCGGGGCGGGGGGGCTACTTGGAGTGTATCAATCAATGGTTGGATTCCCTCCTCCAGCCGCTGGTGGAGGATTTGCCATCCTACCTCAGGGATACAAATCAACTGCTACGTAAAATGGATGGTCTTACCTTGGAGGATTCAGAAAGTTGTGGGAAGCAGGGTGTGTTGCAGTCCGCGCTGCCGAGATTCACAAATCACCTGGGATGCAAGATGTTGTAGCAGTGTACTCCTTTATTTCCTCCTACGCGTTTCGGCGCCCTTCCTGGCACCTTCCTCAGGGATCCCTGAGGAAGGTGCCAGGAAGGGCGCCGAAACGCGTAGGAGGAAATAAAGGAGTACACTGCTACAACATCTTGCATCCCAGGTGATTTGTGAATCTCGGCAGCGCGGACTGCAACACACCCTGCTTCCCACAACTTTCTGAAGGTTTTTCCACGTGCGAGTGGTTGGTGGAGGTCCTGCAGCAGCTGATTCTGTGATATGCTCTCAAGCCAGTTGTGGGTTACACAACTGGAATAGGTGAGTGGAACTGTATTATACCGCTCATACTTCTAGTGTCACTAGTGATAGGGCACTATTGCGCCTCTTGTTCCCCCCACCATTTTTGTATTGTTACCTTGGAGGATGACACACTTCTGGTCACTATGGACGTGGAATCGTTGTATACGAATATCCGCCATAGTGACGGATTACGTGCAGTTGATTTCTTTCTATCCACATCCAATTTTTCCTTTTGTTTTAGGACTCTTATCTTGGAAATTCTAGAATTTGCCCTCAGGCATAACTTCTTCACGTTCAGGGGGTCTTTCTTCCTGCAGCTCCAAGGGACAGCTATGGGGGCGGCCTTCGTGCCCTCATATGCCAATCTGTTCCTGGGGCTGTGGGAGAGAGACCTCCTGATGTCAGATCAACTGTCATCTATGGAGCTCGTCCCCCTTTGGACGCGCTACATAGATGACATTCTATTGATCTGGCAGGGGGATACGGGGTCATTAGACAAGTTCATCTTAGAATTAAATGGCAATGGCCTTAACATTCATCTTACTGCCTCGTATGATCAAGATAGGATAGAGTTTTTGGATGTTTTGTTGAGGAGGGGTCCCGAATGGAATAAACAGACCACTATTTATAGAAAGCCTACTGCCACAAACATGCTCCTGCATGCATCCTCCTCACACCCGACACACATGGTACGTTCTGTACCGGTAGGCCAGTTTTTACGCCACAGACGTCTATGTTCAACAGAAGAAGAGTTTGAAACTCAAGCAAGGGACCTGAGGGGTCGTTTTGCAGAAAGGGGATATAGCAACAGGTCAACTATGAGGGCCTATTTACGGGCCAAATACAGCAATAGAGATACTCTTCTGTATAAAATTGACGATGAGGTGAAGAAATCAGAGATAGCGAGATTTATTACCACCTTTAATGCCCGGTCTGACCATGTACGTGGTGTTTTGAATAAATCCTGGAACATCCTGCAAACTGACCCCATTCTAGCAAAGATCATCCCAGATAAACCACAAATTACCTTTAGAAGAGCTAGGAATCTACGAGACCATCTTGTACGTAGTCATTACATTGGGGATCCACCTAAGACCTTTTTGGACAATTTTACCCGTAGCAAGAAAGGTGGCAGTGCGGCTTGTGGTCATTGTGTGGCGTGTGTTAATATGATCAAGGATAACAAGTTTACGGATTCTACAGGGCAGAAACACTGTAAAATTGAGAAAAATATCAATTGCCTATCCCGTAATGTGATTTATTATGCCACATGCCCGTGCTCCCTGATCTATGTAGGTCTCATGACCAGACAATTGAAGGTCAGGATCAGGGAGCATGTGCTGGGCATACAAGCCGCGGCCAATGAGGATGAGGTGCACTTGCTGAAGACTCTACCGAGACACTTCAAGTCACACCATAATTGTGACAGCAGTGGCCTTAAATTTAAGGGCATTGACATGATAGATATGGGGATTCGGGGTGGAAAAATCTCCCAACGCTTAGCTCAAAAAGAAACGCGTTGGATTTGGACGCTTAATACGGTGCATCCCAACGGATTAAATGAAAGTTTGTCTTTTGTTCCATTCTTATGATTTCAGTCTCGTATTTTGGGACTGTGCTTTGGCATACTATGGTGCGGTAGTTTTTATGCATTGGTTTTAATTTAATTTTGTTTTGTTATTTAAGTTTATTATTAGGGTCGGGTGTACGGGGTCGTTTTGGTACACAAGTTTATTGCTCCAGATTATAAAGAAGGAATCTAATGATACCCACGAAGGAATTCGGAGAAGAGTTCCGACATTGGTTGTGGCCCATAGACGTCCAGGAGACGGAGGATGTGTTCGTTGGCTTCCCCCTTTGAAGACTTCTTTTTTGAAGACTCCGTGTGGAGTGTTAATGATATGGACTTTTATGTATGAAGTTCGTTCTTTCTTTATACTCATCTTTGTGATGGTTTTCCTTGTCTTTCCTTTCCCCATTCCCCTTCCCTCCTGACCTTTGTCCTTGGGGTTATTTGCCACATATATATACATGAGGAATATATTGAGGGACTCAATTTTGGCCTTTTTTGTGGTATTACGTGTTCACATGGATCCTATTAAGTGTTATTTAACATCATATTGTGGCCAGCATATTTGTAAGGGCAATACATATATTCAATGAGATTGTAATATCATATTGTGGCCAGTATATATATCTATAATGGTAATATGAATATATATTAATAATTGTAATCATGGTCTGTTATTACATTATACATGGTGATATAAGATATCTATATATGCAGCACCATGTTTTCCTTTTGTCTTTCACCCCCCCTCGGTTTCCCCTTTCCCTCCCCCCTCCTTCCCCCTTCCTTTCTCTCCCCTGTATTAGGGTAATGTCAGGAAGATCCTCCGATTGAGGATTATTTGTAGAAATATCATTAATAATACGAGGAGAGAGTTATAATATATCAATATTTTCCAGTATATGTATAATTTTATGTATTATGTCCAGAGCATTTTAACTCTAACCTTGTCCTTTGTTATCTGATTCCCCCCTATCCCCTTCCCTATTTTAAATCATTATGCGGTTTTGGTTTTTTGGTTGTTTTTATTTGTCCCGTTGTGGGTGTTCTGTTCACTTGCCCTATTGCAATATGGCCGCCGGGGTCATAAGCGCTGCGCATGCGCGCCTACTGCTCCTTTGTGTGACGTGCCCAGCCGGTGTCGGGTGCCGGACCACGTGGGCCCGCGTGTTTCCGGCCGCGTCAGCGGTGAGAGGTACCTCTGCAGTGCAGCGGCGGGCGGCGTGTTCGCGGCACTTCCGGCGGACATATATAAAAATGTGCACCATGCATCTACTGATTACGCCCCCTGAGGAAGGAGCCCTAGAGCTCCGAAACGCGCGTCGGGGAGACGAGCAGCCCGCCCGGTCATCCTGAACCTTCAGTGAGGTAATATTATTGCGGGGAAGTAACCCTTTCAGGGTACTTTGGGCGCATGTGTGATAGTGCTGGGAATCTTCCCTATATTCCCATAGTGTGCTCTAGCAATAAAGATGATTCTGCCTTGTGGCAGTATTTAAATGGGATTTGATTGCTTAATCTATAGAGCACGTATGGGGAATAGATACGGGCACTATTTTTCCCATTTTTGTTATTATTATACACGGATTCAACATGCGCAGCCAGTCCAATATATAGGACAGTCCATCTCTACCCCCTAATCATTGATAAAGTCCTTTTAGGCGTACTATTTACCTCCTCACTCTTTGGTATTTTGAATATGAGTAATGGTTTATTTTGTAACGGGGTTTCACTGTGGCTAGACTGCTCGTTTTACATTTTTGCACTATTTGCACTTTGGTTGCTATTTTGCACATGTCCTCCAGTTGTCCTTTTCTGTCCATTATCTAATAAAGACACTTTATACTTTAACATTGTGGATCTATGGTCGCATTTTTTCTGTGGTTTTCCACATTCCCTACATTATAAGTTTTAGCGATTGATCCTTGATGGTCCGGGTTTCATTGCACCTGTGTGTCAATTTATGACATACAGGATGCAATGCTATACCATTGCTATTGTGGTTTGTCAATTATTGTAATCCTGCCTGTGATGGTAATGAAACTGTTGAAAAGTCATCTGTACAGAACAAAAAATGAAAGTACATCCCTTGACCCAAGAATCTTTATTAATGAACTAGCTGAAGAGCCCGGCGCTGCCCGGGCATAGTAACTAACTGTGGTTAGTTATAGCAAATTATAATTATCCTCCATCCCATAGTCCCGTGCCCATATACCCATCATACATATCCACGATCCTATAGGCCCGTGCCCATATACCCATCATACATATCCTCCATCCCATAGTCGAGTGCCCATATACCCATCAAACATCCTTCATCTCATAGTCCCATGCTCATATTCCCATCATACATATCCTCCATCCCATAGTCCCGTGCCATATACCCATCATACATATCCTCCATCCCATAGTCCCGTGCCCATATACCCGTCATGCATATTCTCCATCCCATAGTCGAGTGTCCATATACCCATCATACATCCTTCATCTCATAGCCCCATGCCCATATACCCATCATACATATCCTCCATCCCATAGTCCCATGCCTATATAATACCCATCATGCATATCCTCCATCCCATAGTCCCGTGCCCATATACCCAACATACATATCCTCCATCCCATAGTCCCGTGCCCATATACCCAACATATATATCCGCCATCCCATAGTCCCGTGCCCATATACCCGTCATACATATCCTCCATCCCATAGTCCCGTGCCCATATACCCGTCATACATATCCTCCATCCCATAGTCCAGTGCCCATATACCCATCACACATCCTCCATCCCATAGTCCAGTGCCCATATACCCATCACACATCCTACATCCCATAGTCAACCATTATGACATCATAATGAGCGGCGGCAGGGCTTGCAACCTATGATGACATCAGTGTCGCCATGGCAGCCATTGTGACATCATAATGGGAGAGGCGGGGCTTGATACGCACACACTGTTTCCCTAGTATGCAAATAGGGGCATTATGACATCATAATGAGGGGCGGGCTTGACACACGCACTTTTTCCCCAGTATGTAGATAGGGGCAAAATTGTTTGGTGAATTGGAACGCACGGGGTTAAAATTTCACCTCACAACATAGCTTAGGACGCTCTCGGGGTCCAGACGTGTGACTGTACCAAATTTTGTGGCTGTAGCTGCGACGGTGCGGATGCCTATCCCGGACATACTCACACACGAACACACACACATACATACATACATACACACTTTGAGCTTTATATATTAGATTATCATAGAGTACAATTAAAATAAGATAAGGTGCCTCATGCCAAGAGGAGATGCAGTAGCAAAAAATTAGATAATCAGTGTATATGACAAAGCATAATGATTTCACTAGTAGTCTAGGTGTAAATATGCATTTTAAACCTTCATGTGAAAAACAGTAACGCACTATTATGAATGTAGATGTGCAGAGTGGATCCACCAAAACAATACGTACATGGTATAATAATTTTACTTACCTGAGAAGAAGTGCTGGTGGTGTCCACATGAAATATAATACTGTGTCCATCCACCTCGATGATCATTTTGACTTGCTTTTTTGGGGGCGGGTGAGGGAGCGCCATTGCTATATAAGTACGGATTAGCCAATCAGAAGATAGCAAACCCTAACAATTTACATCCCCTTTCAAAAGTTGTATGTCAATCAGGTTGTGACATGTCAAAGTGTCAAGTGCATGTGGTCCCGGTGCCATCACAAATTAAGTGACTTCCGGTCCGCCGCCAAGGTGGAATGCATGAATTCCATCACACCCAACTGGACAGAAGTGGAAACCTAATCGTCACCAGCTGCCATGGACAGGACAGTCATATGGGTGGTGCAGTTGATGCATGCGCACAGCCACGGCACTGGTCCATATTGTGTACATTGGATAAATGAGTGAACCATCTTGGCAGTTAAGAGCAAAATGCTGCAAGGGCTCTGTGTCCAAAGATAACTTTTATTAAAAGGTCTAATATTCTTAATACTTAACTAGAAAGGCTAAGGCAAACACAGAAGTATAGGCAGTATGCAAACAATATTGATGCAATAAAGTGATACCTTGGGTCAAGGGATATATTTTCCTGGTGTCATTATGTTATAATGAATTGTGAAGTGTAGCCCTCCCAGGTGTTAGTGTTTTTGAACACTATTATGTTTATTAGTATTAGGCTTAGTAGCCAGTGTGAAAATTGCAAGATGATTTTTATTCCTTGAAATATAAAGGAATATGAATATTGAATGATGGAATTTGTAACAATGTAGGTAAAAGGAAAAATTTTAGCTGTTACTGATGACAAGAGAGCACAAATAAACAACAGCATGGAGGTTAGAATAAAGGTAAAAACCTATAGACTGAACAGTGTTCAGGAACCACTGCCCGATTTTCACACAGGTCTTGTTGAGGGGGCTTGGTGGGGTCAGGCAGTCCTGATCCATTAGGAGGCATCTGATGTGGGGTGCGAGCCTCCTTGCGCCTCACGACAGTGACTGTAATAAGATTTCTAGTGTAAGGAATACCACAGCTCATCATGAATTAAACAAGCAGTGGTGTCATGCCCCCATTGTGTCATTTTTTTATAGAGCTGTGAGAAACTGGTATGAAAACGCCAAAAATCAGTAAATGTCTGCTCAACTCTGAGTTGGTGACTTTTCAAAGCAATTTATGCCAAAATTCTGGTGAAATTTCTTTGAGGAATTGTGGCCATAATCTTCAGGTTTCTAACCTTCAATTGGATGTCAACTGCCAAATGGAAAAGTAATTCAAGATAGTTTGGAAAGTAAATAGAGGGCCCAAGTGGTCAACTGTATCAAACATAAAACAAAAAAAAGACTAAAAGATGAAAGCTGGAATGGTCATCTTTAGATTGTGTGGTCAGATGAAGACGTGTGGCCTTATATCTCTTTCTATATACTGTAGAACAAACTTTGTGGTGAGAATAGCTTAAAACCCATTATTTTATATGAGGCAAAAAACCCATCAAGAAAGTACTAAGTGATATCAGTGTGCTTTACGATAAGACCTCTATGCAGTAAAAGCTAATGTGAAATACGCTAAAGGTCAAACTGATTGACATCATTTACTGGACATAATACTTTTTTACCCATTGACATAAGATAGCTGTCACTCATCGTTATTCCATTATTCCTCCATTGATTACAATACTCATGCTGTTTGGTTTATGTCTATAGAAGAACAATCCTCTGCTGCTGCTTTTCCTAAAGGTAGAAAACATAAATTAGGTGAAAATAAAAAAAAAACAAAATACTAAATGGTACTCAAGAATTGACGTCCTAATGGATGTGAAGTAAATCAAATGGTTATTTCACAGAGAAATATTTGGAAAATGTAGGTTTTTTTTTCAGGTGGAGCCAGAAGTGTCTTCAGCAATATGGTGAGTAAAATCGAAGGTTTATCCCCTTCACCCTCCAAGCCTGTTTTCACCACAACACATCTGAAGTGACCTTGGGGGGCCTACCTGAAAGAAAATACCCAAATGTGACACCATTCTATAAACGGTAATGCTCAAAGTCCTGAAAACCACATTCAAGAAGTTTATTAACCAATCAGGTGCTTTATGGGAATTAATGGAATGTGGAAGGATGAAATGAATATTTAACTTTTTTTACAAAACTTTTATTTAGCCCTAAATTTTTTATTTTTACAAGGGTAACGGGAGAAAATGCACCCCAAAACTTGTTGTGCAATTTCTTCTGAGTACATCAATACCCCATATGCGGGGAAGACTTCTCCTTGGTTCGGACACAAGGCAGGGCTCAGAAGAGAAGGAGCACATTTTGACTTTTTTGAAAATGTGATGTTCCCCCACACGCGCACTTTGAAAACACAGTGTACGAGTCAGAAAACTATCGTTCAGTACATTTCTCTGCAAAGATTTTTAATTGTCCATTTGCTCCCTATATTGCAAATCAAGCAGCTCTCTAATAGTCTTCATTAAAAATATCCCACCTTTTTGCTTCATCAGAATGTCTGTAAGTTTTTTATTTGGAGAGCGTTCTGCAAAACTGACACAAATCATTCATTGCTTTACCTCTGGCGTCTCTCTATTCTCTGCCTCAACTCTGTTAGTGTTAATATTATCAGCAGGGAGGGAATTGAGCACAGATTTCCAAAGTGTTAAAAGGGACTGGGGAAAGTATCTACTGTTTCAGGGAGGGCTGTGAAAGCAGGTTGGAGATAGGGAGGAAAGCTCAAGAAGAGAAAAAAAGAACATGATGGACATGAAGCTATGCTGATATATAAGCTAGTGAATATAGCAGCATCCGGGATATACATACCTCATATCCAGTCTAAATTATTGGGTGGGACATCCACACAAGAGAAAAAGTATGAACTCTAGAGCAGGATGCAAACTACATATCAGTGCATATTTTGCAACTAGAGATGACCAATAGCATGAAAAACTACTTATTTCCATGCAAAAGGTGCCCATAGCCTTTATTAAATGCTTGAATAAGAAATATAAAATACTATTTATTTTACTACAGGAATCATGCAGAAACTTATTTAATAAGGGGTAAAGCACTAAAATACATTTTGCCAAAACCTCCAATACAATAACATAGGTGGAATGTATGCCAGGGTTAAATCAATGTTATTTTATTATGGATCATTCCATTAGGAAGATCTGTATATCATCAATCATCCCTGACATCATTGGAGCCGCTGTCCAGACCAAAGGTAAGAAGATACACTTCAAATACTAATAATACAACTTATGGACGGATCCCGCTAACAGTAATATGACTAGCATGCTGCATAAGAGTAGTCCATTTATAGAGAGTATTTACAGGAAGCAAAATTAGTAGTTAATGGTAAAACTCAACATTTGAAACTGGAAAAAAAATGAACTAGCTTTATAGTCCAGCTTTATGCAAATTTATGCATTTGTAATACAGACTGCACATATGCAATGCATAGTCTGATCCTACAGCCATAATCCCTCATGTCTGTACCATAGTTTATAGATCCTACAAATTGGCAAAAAGAATGGACAGGAAGATTTTTGAACCCAAGGACAAGCTACACAAGTTATGCTTGGTGGTCAGGGTCGTATTTGGTGTTCATGCTGCCCTAGCCACTTTTAGTGGTCACGCCTCCTACTGACAAGTCAGGCTAAGGGTATGTGCACACGACATCTATTTCAGATGGATCTGCTATATAACCCATCTCAAAAAGCGCTAAATAGATGCTAAAAAGAATGCACATATGCTCTGAAGTATAAAACTGACTTGCTGAAAATATGTTAAGTAGTGATCTGACCATTTTTAATTTGCCTTCTGCTTGAAAGCCACTCACTAGTTTATTTTATACAATTTATATAAAAAGACAAGCGTGGCCAAAAGATGTCAGAAAAATTACCAAAAAGAATAAGAAAAAGTCTTTTCAGGACAATTAAAAGGTGTTGGCATGTCCTCAAGCGTCTACTGCCTGAAACATTTGCAGATTTGGCAGACTACAGATCATTTTGTTCTCTAGTGATTAGCCAGCACTAGAGATGTATAGCAGCGATTTTCTCATAGAAGAAACAGGAGCCCTTGGTAGAGTGAACAATCCTGTGCATGGGAAAAATGGTCAAGCTAGCAGACAGCTTAATGGTCTGACAGCTGTCTATATTGTATGAGGGCTTTAGTCAACCATTTATTCTGCTGACATATATAGTCTGATTCAAATAATGTATTTTAAGAGCAGCAAATTAGCCCTGTAATGATCTAGTATAAAGTCTAATACATAAAAGATTAAAATATCTATATAATTACATCACCAGAACCACTTTCAGTACATGAATACATAAACAGAACCACCATCAGTACACAACTTCATCATCAGAACCAGCATCAGTACAAGAATACATGACCAAAACCACCATATTAACATGTAACTACATCACAAGAGCCACCATCAGTACATGAATACATTACCAGAAACACCAATGGTACAAAACTATATTACTGGAACCATCATCGCTGCATCAATAGAACCACTATCAGTATATATCTACATCACCAGAACCATCGTAAATACATAAATACATCACCACAACCACCATTGGTACACAATTTCATTAACAGAACCATCAACATTGCATCACCAGAACCACCATCAATACCAAGCTACATCACCAGAATCAACAATGGTACATGACTACATTACCAGAACCACAGTCAGTACAGGCATGCATCACCAAAACCACATTCAATTCACAAGTACATCACTGGAAGCACTGTGAACACATAACTACATCACCAGAACCATCATCAGTACACAACTATAGCATCAGAACCAATGTCAGTACATAACTACATCACCAGACCACCATTGGAGGATGGCTTCATCATCAGAACCACCTTAAATACATAATTACATCACCATAACCATCATCACTACATCACCAAAACCACCATCAGTATTCAACTACATCACCAGAATCACTATTGATACAGAACTACATCACCAAAGTCACCATCTGTACAGGAATACATCACCAGAACCACCATCAGAACACAACTACATCACCAGAACCACCATCAGAACACAACTACATCACCAGAACCACCATCAGTATACTACTAAATCACCAGAACCACCATCAGAACATGATTACATTTCCAGAACCATCATCAGTACACAACTACTCGAGTTTATTACTGTGATCAATTACAATATCAGATCAGCTCCACATACATTTGCATTGCTAAAATTGTAACTGCAGCTCCCATTATGTCCTTAACAATGGTAAGATGATGAGTGCTGTTGTTAAAAGCCATCATTAGGCTGTTGACCATACAGGAACCACAGAGCTTATTAGCTGCAGGCACTATTAAATATTTAAAGAGAAACTTAACTTTTGGGAGATATCTATTATATTTTAGGTCCACTAATTCTGAGCAGATAGATATGGGTCTGGGACCTGAGATCCCCAATGATAGCTCAAAAGACTTCTTAGAAGTATGTAGCTCAAGAGACAGAAACCTAGGACTTTTTACTGCATCCCTACTCTGCTGTGTGCTCTCCTGTCTACTGAGCTGCAGTAGTCTTCTAAGACGTCAATTGGTCTCAGGACCAGGTTCCCCAACAATCTTCATAGTATTAATCAGGCCCTAAAACATACAAAATCTCCTAAAAGATTAGTTACTCTTTAACATGCATCTACACTGCGGTTGATAATCATATACCAATTATTAGTCTATATAAACAGACTAAAGGGAATCTATCACTATCACCCTCAAACTGGCAATTAAATTGCATATGTCACAAAGGAGGAAAAAAAAAAGACCGAGTTTTTCAATGTATCCGTGCTGACCACGCAAGGACAGGATTATTCTTCAAAGCTTTATAGTGCCAAAGTGTTTCGTGGTAAATCTGCCACTTCCTCAGGGTTAAAGATTCTGCAAGGCTGCAGCGCTGGGGTCCTGGGTTCGAATCCCACCAAGGACAACATCTGCAAGGAGTTTGTATGTTCTCCCCGTGTATGCGTGGGTTTCCTCTGGGTACTCCGGTTTCCTCCCACATTCTAAAGACATACTAATAGGGAATTTAGATTGTGAGCCCCATCGGGGACAGTGATGATGTGTGTGCAAAAACTGTAAAGCGCTGCGGAATATGTTAGCGCTATATAAAGATTATTATTATTATTATTATTATTCTTCCTTTATGACATTGGTATCTATGGGAGTCTGCAGCGACCACTGGTTCCTTTTGCATTCTGCAAGGGGTTGTGACTGTTTACAACCTGTAAAGGTGAGTGCACTAACTGTGTATTGTCACCCAAAATATCACTTTTGTCGCCCTATGTGCGCTCTCTTTCCTTAATTATAGTGCTTAAACATTTATATAGAAAAAGATGAATACCTCTATAAAAATCATACCAGATGTATACAGTTTAGTGTAATATTTCCTGAAAAATCTATGTTTATTTAATATGCAAATTAAGGCGCTTTGGTACAACATTTGGCATGGCCTATGCTTTGGAATACTGTTATGCCCTTTTTCATATTATTATTATTATTATTATTTATTATTATAGCGCCATTTATTCCATGGCGCTTTACATGTGAGGAGGGGTATACATAATACATACAAGTACAGTAATCTTAAACAATACAAGTCAGGACAGGCACAGGATGAGAGAGGACCCTGCTCGCGAGGGCTCACAATCTACAAGGGATGGGTGAGGATACAGTAGCCGAGGGTAGAGCTGGTTGTATTGTCATAATAAGTCTGTCCATTGTTCTGATTGCCAGCGATCATTTGATAAGGGCGAGAGCTATCTGAAACCACTTTGCATTCTCCACTTCTTTTGTGAATAGACTCTGGAGAAGTACAGCAGCGCAATGTGATTATGGAAGCGTTATTGTGACTGAAATAGCAAAAAAAGAGGACTTAAAAATCCTCCAATAATACAAGACAACAGCCAAAAAGCAGAGAGGTTTACCCATCCAGGCCTCCAGACAAATGCACTATCAGGATGCAGTCGACCCATATAATTAAGATGGCAACACAGGTGCAAGACTACCGATGAAACAACCGCTCACAGCCTACCAATACATGGAGGGGGAGGCTGCCTGGTATGTTAATGCACAATAAAAAACTTGTATGCGGCGCTGTCCACACTATGGCCATGCACAGCATCCAGGCCAGCCTAGTAGTGACACCCTTCTATTAGCTCAGGCGGGCTGCCCAGCGCTATCAAAATGCATCCCATGTGAACAGACTCCACAGTTTACAAGACCAAATGGGCCCAACTGCACCCTGAATAAAAAGTGCAAAAAAACACATAAAAATTGTGAGGCATTAGCTGATATTTTGGCCAAAATACGTGAGCCCGTAACCTGCGCCAAAGGTCTCCAGCAGGATTCAGAAAAGTAATGTCTGATGTGGACACGCTGTGTAAAACGGCTTTATATGTGCATGGCCCACAAGAGAGGGATTGAGACCTCCCAAAAACTTGCAAAAGTAAGAAAGCAATTGAATGCAAACGCATGGGCCATGCACACACAGTGAACAAGTCGGTAGGACAGTGCTCACACCACCAAGAGACTGAAACATAGAGAAACACAGTTCAACAAATGTGAAAAAGTACTCTGCATTACGTTTCTGAATCCTGCTCATATAGCTACTGTTCACATGGTCAGGTTTTAAATACATTGGTTAGGACTGCTCGGAAGGGTATACCTTGGCGTTTGGTAGAGCGGCTTAGTATACAATTTTTGCAAAAAACGTATCAACTAAATACAGTGTTTTGTTATCATCTTTTTACTAGCACTTGCTGTTTATTGTTAGATATGTTTTTACAGCAGAGTATTTTTTCACGTTTGTTTTACTGTGTTTCTCTGTGTTTCTGTGTAGATATTAGTTTAGTGTGTTATTATACTATGCAGAGCAGCTTCTTTTCTGAGTGTTAGTGTAGGGGAGGTGGACTGATGTACGGAACTGTCTGCAGTGGGAAGGTAAAGGTATAGTGTGCTTTAGGTGGACTGTTGCATTTATAGATGGGAGACAGCTGAAATAGTGGAGATGGGTGCAATACTGAAGTTTGGCCACAAGATGGGAGTAGAGAGAGTTGTGAGAAATGGACTTAACATCAGCTTATGGCTACGAAACCTTATAGTCATGGGGGGGCGGGGTTTCCAGAACTCTGGGAGGAATCCTCAAGGAGGGGGATTTAAAGCAGGTAGAGAGTTCTAGAAGCAGTCAGTCCAGGGAGAAGACCTGAGGAGAAGAGTAGACCTGAGGAAGAGAAGGACAGTGGGGAAGCTCCAGAAGGGACTGACATCTGAGACAGTCAGGGGGGGTGGCCCTGACAAGCGAAGCCGCAGACAGAGAGACAGGAGAAGCCGCAGACTGAGAGAGCCTGGGGGTACCACAAGACAGACGGACTCGGGCAGGCGAAGCGTTGTAGGGGTAAGCCTAGGGCAGCTGCAGTGAAAGAGCGAAGGTAACCAGGCCTGTGTGAGGAGAGTGTCTAGCTGCTGCTGTATGTTGCTGCAGTCGTCAAGAGGACGGCCATTAAAGAGGACCTGTTCGACGCACTTCAGTCTCCGTCTCAGTCTGTTCATGGCGGTAAGAGGACCACCCCCCCAGCCAGTCACTTACTACATTGTTATCACTCTTCAGATTGTCTGGGTCCCACTGCCTCTATGTGACCAGGAAGTGGCTTTTACAATGTAAGTCTATGAAGCGTCAGAACAAGGATCCATAGACTGACACTGTAAGAGACTTCTGGCCCACACATAGGGCAGAGGGTGATCTGGGAAAGTCTGAACAGCGGTGACGTCACTCAGAAGTAGAGTGGAGCAGCGCTAGATACCGGAGAAGATGGCAATTGGTGATTTTATTAACACAATGACAATACACTACCTTTAACACAGGTTTAGGGGAAAAAATAATGGGACTGTTTCTTTTAGTTAACCTTGCCTGGTATGATGTTAATTGCGTCTATCTCCCCTATATAAAGGTGTATGCAGTTAAAGTGGCATTTGGGGAGTGAAACGCTCTCTTATATAATTGTTCAAAGAAGCACATTGGCCTCTGTACACATGTGCTGTGAGAACAATTTTATTCTATGTGCTCAGGACAATCACGCTAATGATCATTCTGTGCACATGCTATTAACCCCACGATCCCAGAGCCTATTTTAACCTTACTGACAAGGTCAAGCTGACAATTCTGACCAATGTCACTTCATGTGGTAATAAGTCTGGAACGCTTGGACGAATCCCAGTGATTCTGAAATTGTCTTATTTTTTTTTCATGACACATTGTAGCTTTGTGATAGTGGTAAACTTAGGTCAATATTTTTGGCATTTATTTGTGAAAATATTGGAAATTTGGTGAAAATTTCTGAATATACAAACTTTCAATGTTTATATCTCTAAACCAGTTATGATGTACAAAATAATTTACAAATAACCTTTCTCATATGTTTACTTTACTCTACATCTGCTTCATTTTTGAAAAATAATATTTATTTGTAAGGAAGATAGAAGGTTAAATGTTTATCAGTAATTTCACATATTCGCAAAATTTACAAGACCTTTTTTTACGGGCCAGATCACGCTTGAAGTAACTTTGAGGGGCCACTGATTGCCAGAAAAGCAGAATCCCCACGCAAGTGACCTCATTTTAGAAATTACACCCCTCTGGGGATTTACCTACATGTGCAGTGACAATTTTTGCTCCATGTGTGCTTGCAAGAAACAAGCAGTGAATGTTGGTAAGTGAAAACTGAAAATCTTCCTGTGTAGCGCCTTGCGCTGTAGTGCCCATACATTGTAGTACCCATACATTGTGCCCAGCTCATACTTGTGGAGACATGGACCCTTTAAATTAAGCAGGCTCTCTTTGATATACAAATGCCAAACATGGATGCTATCTGCAATGTAGGCAAACTGTGGGGCGCAAAAGAGAGGGGGATTTGGGAGTGCAGAATTTGCTGAATTTTTTGGGGGGCAAGGAGCCATTGCTTTACCAGTAACGTGGAAGACACTTATATTTCCATTGACAGATGATGGACCTGATTGGGGACGTGATTTATTGTGGATCGAGTTGAAGCTTTCATTGGGAACAATTTACTTTATTTATTTTATTCCATAAAGCTCATGAAAACTGCTTAGTGAATCAAGGCGTATGTTTCCAAATAATTGTGACCCTTGAAGTGCCCAATCCTTCTGCTTAAGTGCTTTCATTTCCAATGTAGCGTGAATTACCGTACTAATGTTTTATTTAGTGCGTTTCTTTTTTGTTTAATACAAAAAACACTTTGCAAAGTATTGCTTCCATAAAGCCAAAATTCTTCCCAAAGTAAATACAGTAAATGTCCGGTTCAGCTGCCTTTTGAGTATCACAAACATCCAATTTGCATTGATGTTCAGATGTCTGTGCACATTGTGAGTTGTTATTCGGTTCAGAGTACGGCCACGAGATGACAATAATTGTATCGCGTTTGTCATTCCAGTAGTTTCGTACTGTGCTCCCGAGTTACATTGTTGCATTATGTAGAATAGTTGAAGAATGACAGCACAATCACTTTACTGCACCAGTCACAGCTGTGTGGGTTTTGGATAATTAATTATTTATGCGCAGCCAGACACAGCAATTAACATCCAGATGAATATAATATTCCGATCAGAAATACTATGCATTTCAGCCATCCCTCAAGCAACTGTCAAAACCAAAGTGGAACTTGCCAAAAAGGTTCAGACATATGTTTCAAAGAAAAGGCGAGCAGGTTCTATAAAGTCTTCCCGCACACATTTCCCTTACCCGCGGCTAGACATAACTGATTACTTCTTTACGTATTCTGCTCCATTTACATTTCACATTTCATCTTACGCATCCTCTTATGTTCTCTTGTATTAGATGTATATGAAAATTGTAAGTTTATTCAAGGAGTTTCAGCCTAATGAATCCACAAATGAAAAGATATCCTGCATATATATTTTTGATTGACAGACTACTAAACACAAAGAAAATGCTATGTATAAAGAAAAAAGCTGCTTAGGATAATAATATCACTTTGTAGGGTTGCTACAAGCATATATCCGCTAAGCCTGGTGTCACTGTGGTTAAGGCGGTATGTCGGAACTCAGTGGTCACTGAACCAGAGCACTGAAAACCTCCTACTATCCTGTGGCATTTTCAGTGCCTCTTATGATTAGTAGGTCCTACAACTCCCTTTTGTAACAGCACAATGCATGCATGACCTCATGAGAGTGTAATAATCAGGAAATATGCCTGTGATGCCACAAGTAGTAAGAAGTTCACAATATTATGGTCTGGTGGGCCTCGGGAATAAGAGATAGAAAGTTCTCCTTGTAACTGAACAGTATGAGGAAGAGAGTATTCAGGATTCTCAGAAAATTTACAACTCCACTGGAAAGGGTATGGTCTGAAGGAGAAGTCCTGGGTACTAAGAAACAGAATTCATGCTGATCGCCTGAATTCCGTAGGAGGTTTCCTAATAAGGTGGGTGCTGAGTGTTCAGAGGTCTCTCTTAGACAGGGGGATTGTGCTAGGAATGCCTGCCGTGGACACAATCATCTTTCTGCAGGTTCCAGACTGCACTGCCGGTCTGTCCGCGCTGGGTGCAGAGCTATTGCGCACTTGGATGGTGCGATTGCACACGTTGGTGCCTCATCTGTGGAAGTAGTGACTGCTGCTTCCTTCTTGTTTCATGCCTCAGGAGACATGGGACTCTGTGTCTTATGGCTGCCAGGAAACGCAGGACGTTGCCTTGACTGGTGTAAGCCAATGGCAGAAACGTGTGTATCCTGCTTTTACAGGTGAATAGAGAGTGGCTCCCAGGACATGACTGGAAGGAATGCATCACCTGATTATCTTTAGGTTTGGGCTGGCTATTTATGGCCTACTGTTTATCCATTCCAGTGGTGTTGATGCAGTTCCCTTGCATAGAGGTATGGTGAGTGCTTCCATGTTGGGTTCAGGTTGCTTCACAGCAGTTGCTAATGGTCTTTACTGATTCTTCTTTATTAACTATTGTCCCGGGGTTTCCCATTGGCTTTCATTTGCGATTTATACTGCTAGCTGTAGATTTACTCCTATTACCTGACTCTACATTGTCTGCTTCACCAGACGCCAGCTACCCTGCGACAGCAATCTGGAAACAGCTCTGTATAGCCCTCTCCCCTTCGGGAGTGGATGAAGAGTATCCTGGCCCTTAAGGACTTGCCTAGCAGTGGTGGCTTGTGCAAAGGATGTCTGCAATTGTGCTCTTGCTGGTCTGATGAGAGTCTCTGCAGAGTAGTTATTCCTGTGCACAAGACTGGCCATGTTAAGATATTGCAGGACCTGTCTTTGAAAGAAGTAAATGCACATATGTACGAAGGTGACAGGGTCCCTCAAGTGTCTTCCCCCCTGTGGATACAGTACGTTTTTCTTGGCCTTCCTGTGCTGGGATATCCGGAGCAGGAAAGGACTGGCCCACGGGCCTGGATTGTTGTTAAGTAAGCACCTTATGTGTACAGGTCCTAGAAACAAAGGGACCAGGGTAAGTTAGAGCCATGGTAAAGAACTTGAACTCTTTTGATTCCAGGGTTCCAACCGAGTGTAACCGAGGTCATGGTTAACCAACAAGAACCGTTAGAGATAGACTGCATGAACTGTAAAAATGGTAAATGTTTTAAAATTTCTAACAGTTTTAGTTGCAGGTGCCGCCATGGTCGGGACAACCATATATTAGATGGGAGGAGTGTAAAGAGGTGACAGGGTCCATCAGGTGTTTCCCCCTGTGAATACTGTACACCTGTCTTACGTGCGGCACCCTGCTGTTTGCTAATGTTACTGTTGGGTTACAGAGCAGTGCAGCACAGAGGAATGGGATATAGGAGGGCACTTCCTGGCTAGGGCTCAGTGCAGTCAGGATGCAGCAATGAAGAGTGACAGTCTGCCAGCAGTGGGGATAGAGCTGCTATAGCAAGAAGGGGCCCCAGGCTAAGGAGCGTGTGGGCGGTCACTAGCTAGAACAGAGACCAACCCGAAGAGAATCCGGGGTTTACGACCAGGGCATGTAAAGCTGAGATGATAAGCCTGGCACCTTTTCCTATTGAAGCTGCACCATGTAATGGTAGGAAGCGGGTGGGCCTGGAGCATGGATGGGACAGGCATTGTCCAGAAGCAGGACAGGGATTGTCCAGGAGTGGGACAGAGATTGTCCAGAAGCAAGTTAGAGATTGCCGGAGGAGATAGAGACTGCAGGAGAAACAGGGAAAGCTGAGGAAATGCCCCTCTGTGTAGATTGTGCTGCATGTATGATGGATGTCCTACTGCTCAGTAAAGTTAAACCGTTGGAAAAGAACATTGTCTCTAAAGTGGTTTGTGGAGCTCATGGATGCGGAACTGGAGTGACAGCAGCCAAGGAGACTCTGGCAGTGAATGTGAGTGTTCTGCTGTGCACGCTGCACATGCAGTGGGTAATACATATTTCATCTGTGGAGCGCCGGGGTGTGACAACACTACAGCTCGTTGCCACAACTACCACCCTGGCCATCTTACCCATATAAATAGTTGAGGGGTGAAATGCAGTTGACAGATCCCCTGGAAATAATGGGAACATTTATCAGCGTATAAATTATGTGAGAAGTTACTGGAGTCAAAGGCATCTATAAGACATGATTAACACCCACAGTGCGATATAATGATCTCTGATTTCATCGATCATAATATTCCAATGAGCATTCAAAAGGTCTAATAACAAAAAAATCTGAAATAATTTCTTCATCTTTCCATCAAATGGATGTCTGTCAGGCGATGACAGTCGGGCATCATTTGCTTAGCATTACTGGGATAAGAAATCAGTAGGAGAAGTGCATATTGCAAATTAACTTCAAAATCACTGTCTGGCCTAGCCTTATTATGCCCACATTAGCAATCAAGACTCCTCGCTGTACATAAAGCTGATGGAACTATTCTCTGGAGAGCTGGGCTAATACAACTACTGATTCTAAAGACTGATTGACTGTTGAAAATATTCACTATACACATGATTGCCCATCATGCTATGAACTAGAACTATGCAAGTGTTGTTTGGAGGACAATACACATATGGACGTGTGAACTCCTATTAACTTCTATTACCATCTTGGTACTCCTACAGCAGTCTATAATTTATAACCCTGCTGCTTGGATCTAATTGCTGTAGAATGGTAATCGTGCATGTGATTAGATGAGATTGATGACTTACTGCTAGCGTTGAGTGATACCATCCGATATCGTGAAATATTGGATCAGATTGGATTGGACCGATACCCAAAAAGTATAGATGTTTAGCCCAATCAAATGGAATAGCAGGAATAATTTTTTTTTTAAAGACGTTCGGAGTTACAAATATATTGACTATGTTAACCTTTTTTATATTTTGTCAGATATGTATATTTCACTACTTCCATGCTCTTCACCTTCTTTTTTACTTCTACCACACTTTCTCCTTCATGATCCTCAGCAGCAGCAGCAGCTTTTTCATCAACTTCTTCTTCACCTTATTCATCTTCTTCTTCTTCACCTTCTTCCTATTCTTTTTTTTTACATTCTTCATATTCTTCTTATTCAACTATTATTCTTCATATTCTACTTCTTCATCTTCTTCCTAGTCTTCTTCATCATATCCTTATTTGTGACAGGCAATCCTGTAGTTGTTATCTATAAAAGTTTGAAGATTACACCTTCCATTCTGCCTGTCACAAAAGATTTACAACAGGATTTGTCCGCGTTCAGTTTGGCCTGCAGCAGCAGGCATTTTCCAGGGGCACCACGAGGAGGAACGGACTCACCCCCATACACTGCTTAGTCTTCTTCTGCTTATAATTTAGATAATATCTTTTGTTCTGATTTTTAGTCTTATGCTTAATGTTCTTCTGCTTTTTTTTCTTCTTTTTGTTCTTCAGCTTCTTGGTCTTCTGTCTCTTGTTGTTCTGTATCTTGGTGGTTGTCTTCATGTTCTTTGTCCTCTTGGTCATCTTATTCAGGGTCATCTTTTTGGTCTTCTTCGGGGTGATCTTCCGGGTCATCTTCAGGGTCATCGTTTTCATGGCCGTCGTCTTCTTCGGGGTGGTCTTCAGGGTCGTCGTCAGGGAGATCCTGAGTGATAACCAAAAACCATTTCCAAAAGCTTGAACTTGGAAATGTAGCAGAAGGTACAAGAAGGCTGAGGAACTGCCGAGAACTAGCTGAGGGTACTGGAATCTGGATGGGTAGCAGAAGGAACAAGAGCCAATGGCACTACCGAGGACCAGCTGACGGTGCTGGAACCTGGCGACTAAGCAGGAGGTACTTGTGCTAGAAAGCACTACCAAGGACCAGCAGACATTGCTGGAACTCAGATGCCGAGAAGGAGGCACCTAAGCCAAAGGCACTGCCGAGAACCAGCTGATGGTGCTGGAACCCGTATGGGTAGCAGAAGGTACCGATGAAAAACAAAGTTGCAAGGCTGCGACCCGGCCGCAGTTACCGAAACCCACAGTCCTACAGGGGGTGCTTGTCCTATTGGCACTACGGAATCAGCCTTTGTTGCCAGCTCCCGCAGCCCACATAGGAAGCCCATAAACTGCAGGCACCATAGACTCGGCTAACCCGACCGCAACATGACAGGACAACGTATTGGTGGCAAAGTGACATTGACACTACCCGGAAACAGCAGGCGTGCTGGAACCAGGCTGGGCAGGAGGGAGTACCTGTGCCAAAGACACTGACAAGAACCAGCTGACGGTGCTGGAACCTGGAGGGGCAGCAGAAGGAACAAGAGCCAAAGGCACTACCGAGGACCATCTGACGGTGCTGGAATCTGGCTACTAAGCAGGAGGTACCTGTGCTAGAAAGCACTACCAAGGACCAGCAGACGTTGCTGGAACTCAGATACCGAGAAGGAGGCACCTAAGCCAAAGGCACTGCCGAGAACCATCTGACGGTGCTGGAACCCGGATGGGTAGCAGAAGCTGCAAGAGCCAATGGAACTAGCGAGGACCAGCTGACAGTGCTGGAACCCGGAGGGGCAGCAGAAGGAACAAGAGCCAATGGCACTACCGAGGACCAGCTGACGGTGCTGGAACCCGGTTACTAAGCATGAGGTACCTGTGCTAGAAAGCACTACCAAGGACCAGCAGACGTTGCTGGAACCACGATACCGAGAAGGAGGCACCTAAGCCAAAGGCACTGCCGAGAATCAGCTGATGGTGCTGGAATCCGGATGGGTAGCAGATGGTACCCATGAAAAAACAAAGTTACAAGGCCGCGAGCCGGCCGCAGTTGCCGAAACCCACAGTTCTACAGGGGGCACTTGTCCTATTGGCACTACGGAACCAGCCTTTGTTGCCAGATCCCGCAGCCCACATAGGAAGCCCATAAACTGCATTCACCATAGACTCGGCTAACCCGACCGCAACATGACAGGACAACGTATTGGTGGCAAAGTGATATTGACACAACCCGGAAACAGCAGGCGTGCTGGAACCAGGCTGGGCAGGAGGGAGTACGTGTGCCAAAGACAATGCTGGGAAACAGCTGGCGGTGCTGGAACCCAGGGAAAATACTACAAACAGAGTAGAGACAGAGGCCTAATTGGAGCAAGTTTAAAATCTGTAGTTGTGTGAATGTGGACAGAGTAGGAGAAATTGCCGGACACACAGCTGGGGATCAGATGACATTTCTGAACCCCAATAACAGTGGAGCATGTGTTGACTGTGCAGACGGCTCTTCTGAGCAGCACCTGGCGAAGTTGGAGCCCAGGGTCAATCAGGGTGTAGGCTGAGGCCTAATTTCATCAAGTTTAATATCTGTTGTAGACTACTACTGATTTTAAACGTGCTCCAATTGGGCCTCTGGCTCCATTCTGTCTCTAGTATTTACCCTAACCTCCAACACCGCCAGTTGCTGCTCAGAAGTATCGTCTGCACAATCAACACTTGTTCCTGTGTTACTGGGGTTCAGTATCGTCAGCTAATCCCCTAGTGGGAATGTGGACCGAGCAGGAGACATTGCCAGACACATAGCAGGGGATCAGCTGACGTTACTGAACCCCAGTAACACAGGAACAAGTGTTGATTGTGCAGACGGCACTTCTGAGCAGCAACTGGCGGTGTTGGAGGCCAGGGTAAATACTAGAGACAGAGTGGATCCAGAGGCCTAATTGGAGCACGTTTGAAATCAGTAGTAGTGTGAATGTGGAGACAGCAGTAGACATTGCCGGACACACAGCAGGGGAGCAGCTGGCGCTACTGAACCCCACTAACACTGGAGCATGTGTTTTTCTCTGTGCAGACGGCACTTCTGAGCAGCAACTGGCAGTGTTGGGAGCCCAGGGTCAATCATGGAGTAGGCGGAGGCCTACTTGGAGCAAGTGCAAAATCTGATGTAGTTTGAATGTGGAGGGAGCAAGAGATATTGCCGGACACACAGCAGGGGAGCAGCTGTCATTACTGAACCCCACGAACACAGGAGTTAGTGTTTTTCTCTGTGCAAACGGCACGTCAGAGCAACAACTGGCAGTGTTGGAGCCCAGGTTCAATCAGTGTTTAGGCTGAGGCCTAATTGGAGCAAGTTTTATATCTGATGTAGTTTGAATGTGGAGGCAGTAGGAGACTTTGCCAGACACACAGCAGGGGAGCAGCTGGCGTTACTGAACCCCACTAACACTGGAGCATGTGTTTTTCTCTGTGCAGACAGCACTTCTGAGCAGCAACTGGCAGTGTTGGAGCCCAGGGTCAATCATGGAGTAGGCTGAGGCCTACTTGGAGCAAGTGTAAAATCTGATGTAGTTTGAATGTGGAGGGAGCAGGAGATATTGCCGGACACACAGCAGGGGAGCAGCTGGCGTTACTGAACCCCACTAACACTGGAGCATGTGTTTTTCTCTGTGCAGACGGCACTTCTGAGCAGCAACTGGCAGTGTTGGAGCCCAGGGTCAATCATGGAGTAGGCTGAGGCCTACTTGGAGCAAGTGTAAAATCTGATGTAGTTTGAATGTGGAGAGAGCAGGAGATATTGCCGGACACACAGCAGGGGAGCAGCTGACGTTACTGAACACTACTAACACAGGAGCTAGTGTTTTTCTCTGTGCAGACGGCACTTCTGAGCAACAACTGGTGGTGATGGAGCCCAGGTTCAATCAGGGTTTAGGCTGAGGCCTAATTGGAGCAAGTTTTATAGCTGATGTAGTTTGAATGTGGAGGCAGCAGGAGACTTTGCCGGACACACAGCAGGGGAGCAGCTGGCGTTACTGAACCCCACTAACACTGGAGCATGTTTTTTTCTCTGTGTAGACGGCAATTCTGAGCAGCAACTTGCAGTGTTGGAGCCCAGGGTCAATCATGGAGTAGGCTGAGGCCTACTTGGAGCAAGTGTAAAATCTGATGTAGTTTGAATGTGGAGGGAGCAGGAGATATTGCCGGACACACAGCAGGGGAGCAGCTGGCGTTACTGAACCCCACTAACACTGGAGCATGTGTTTTTCTCTGTGCAGGCGGCACTTCTGAGCAGCAACTGGCAGTGTTGGAGCCCAGGGTCAATCATGGAGTAGGCTGAGGCCTACTTGGAGCAAGTGTAAAATCTGATGTAGTTTGAATGTGGAGGCAGCAGGAGACTTTGGCAGACACACAGCAGGGGAGCAGCTGGCGTTACTGAACCCCACTAACACAGGAGCTAGTGTTTTTCTCTGTGCAGATGGCACTTCTGAGCAACAACTTGCGGTTTTGGAGCCCTGGGATTACAATTCAGATGGTAGAAACATGAACACAACAGGAGACCTGGATACTGTTGCCAATCAATTATTTATTCTGGAAGAGGACTGTCAAATTCCGGCGAGATCCAGGCCTTGTTCATTTTCAGAAAAGTAAGCCGGTCAACGTTATCGGAGGATAGTCGCGTGCGACGGTCTGTTAGTACACCACCTGCTGCACTAAAGACCTGTTCCGATAATACAATAGCAGCAAGCCAGCACCTCCAATGCATACTGGCTAAGCTCTGGCCATGTATCCAGCTTAGAGACCCAAAACTTGAAGGGGGAAGTCTGGGAGTTCACTGACAGGGCAAGACATGTAGTATGTCACCATCTGACGGAAACGTTGCCTCCTGCTGACTGGAGCCGTCTGTGATGGTGTAGACATTTGTGGCGGGCACACAAAACTCTGCCACATTTGGGCCATACTGGTCTTGCCTTGTGCTGAGGCGCTGCCTCTGCTCTCTCTTTGTGCACAGCTTCCTCCACTGCCTCGATGCACAGAGCTGCTTTGTAAAGCACTAGCAGCACTGCTCTCGGGTGGAATGGAGAACATGATGGAATGCACCAGTGTGTCTTGGTACTCCCGCATTTTACGCTCCCGGTTCAACGGCGTTATGAGGCTTTGTAAGTTGTCCCGGTAGCGAGGATCTAGGAGGGTGTACACCCAATAATCAGCCGTGTTGAGAATGTGGGCGATGCGGCAGTCGTTTCTCAGGCACTGCAGCATGAAATCAGCCATGTGCTGCAGACTCCCAACTGGCCAAGAAATGCTGTCCCCTGCTTGAGGCGTCATCTCTGCCTGCTCTGCATCACCCCACCCTCACTCTACATACTGACTAGAGGATTGTGTACCTCCCTCCTCTGGAGAGATGTCTTCCTCCTCCATCAACTCCTCCTCATCCTCCTCACAAAGTGTCCCCTGCCTAGGCCTTTGTGAGGAAGCACGTTGCGCAGACTGTCCAGAAGCAGATGGCATTTGTGACTTCTCATCCTCCACCTCTTCCAAAACCTCCTCCCTTAGTGCTTGCAGTGTTTTTTGAAAGCAGGCAGGTAAGGGGGACAGTCATGCTGACTAGTGCATCATCTGCACTCGCCATCCGCGTGGAATCATCGAAGGCACGCAAAACATGGCAGATGTCCTTCTTAGAGGCCCACTCAGTGGTGCTGAAGTGTGACCGGCGCACAGTGTGACTTGTTTGCGCCTGATGCAGCTGGTACTCCATTACTGCTGCCTGCTGCTCACACAACCGCTCCAACATATGTAACGTTGAATTCCACCTGGTGGGTAGGTCACATATGATGCGATGTTCCGGAAGGCGGAATCGGCGCTGCAGAGCTGCAATGCGCGATTTTGCCATGCTGGAACGCTGAAAGTGAGCGCACTCTATGCAGACCTTGTGCAGCAGTGCATCAAGATCCGGATAGTCCCTCAGAAAGCTCTGCATGACCAAGTTGAGCACATGTGCCAGACATGGGATGTGAGTGAGGTTGCCTAGGCCCAGAGCTGCCACCAGATTTCGGCCATTGTCAAACACTACCAAGCTTGGCTGGAGATTCGCTGGCAGTAACCACACGTCGCTCTCCTGCTTGGCATTCCAGAGCTCCTGCGCTGTGTGGCTTCGATTCCCCAAAGAAATTAATTTTCCGTCCGGCCTATTGACATTTGGCCACGGCTGGGCTCGTATCGGTCGCAACAGGCTCCAGCAGCGCTGAATCAGAGGAACTGGAGTATGAGGAGGAGTCAATGTGTACAGACTGGATTCCTGCAATCCTTGGAGTTGGCAGAACACATACAGCGCCACTCTCATGATCTGTACCCGGCTCCACAACATTGACCCAATGGGCAGTGAGGGAAAGGTATCGTCCCTGTCCATGGTTACTGGTCCATGCATCGGTGGTCAGGTGGACCTTGCTACTGACAGCGTTTAGTAGCGCATGTTTAATTTTTCCCTCAACATGCTTTTACAGGGCAGGGATGGCTTGCCTGCTGAAATAAAAGCGGCTGGGCACAGTGTATTGTGGGACTGCCAATGCCATGAAGTTACGGAAGGTGTCAGTCTCCACCAGCCAGAATGAGAGCATTTCAAGGGCCAGTAGTTTTGCAATGCCAGCATTCAGAGCCTGTGCTCGGGGATGGTTTGCGGAGTATGGCCGCCTTTTCTCCCATGCCTGTGCTACCGATGGCTGTAGAGTGGCCTGGGAGTGTGAGGATGACAGGGAACGTGGTGCTGTGGGTGGAATGTCACTGGGTCTCTGGACAACAGTGCCAGAGGTTCTTCCATGGCGATCCTGTGAGGAAGCAGAACCAGCTGTGTGTGAGCTGGAGGAAGAGGTTACAACATGAGCTGAAGAGGTGGTAGGTGGTGCTGTAGATTGGCCTACGTCTTCAGTGTGTCTTTGTAACTAAACCACGTGATTGGTCCGCACATGTTTCCACATATTTGTGGTATTCAGGTTGCTGACACTTTTCCCTCTTTTGACTTTCTGATTAAACAGCTTGCATTTGACAAAGCAAATGTCATCTGCAACTGTGTCAAAAAAGGACGACGCACTGCAAGTCCTGGGAGCGCCCGTTTTGGGTTTTGGAAGAGGAATGCTCCTAATGGGTGCCGAAGTGGAGGCTACAGGCAACCAAGTCTGCCCCCTCCCTCTCCCTCCTGTTTTGGACATTCGGGGAATCTCTTCCTCAGAGCTGCTCCCACCACCTTCCTGTTCCTCACGCCAGGATGGGTCAAGGACCTCATCATCTACACTCCCCTCTTCAAATACCTGCTTCTCCTGGGTAGTCTCGCCAGCACAGTACGCACCAGAAAGTGGCACCTGAGTCTCATCATCAGATGCGTACTGAGGTGTGCTGACCATAGGCACTGGCCCACCTGCCTCTTCAGATTCAGAGGGACAAAGTAGTTGCGCATCACTGCATACTCCCTCTTCTTCACATTCTAGAATACTGCTTGGCTGGCCCCCTGTTTCCAAGCCAAGAGATTCAGAGAACAGAAGAGATGGCTCCTGTCCAGGGCACTCTGACTGCCTGGGCAATTTGGCAGGTGGTGAAGAGACAGATGGTTGCGCTTCAGTGCTCTGGCCCTGAGAGGATGTGGAAGTAATTGAAGTCGATGCGTTAGCTGCCATCCATCCGAAAACAGCTTCAATTTGTTCATCCTGCAGCAGTGGGGTACAGCGAGGTCATACAAAGCTGCGCATAAAGGACTGTTGCCTGGTAAAACTGGTGGATGCTGAGTCACTGGTGCCCGCAGCAGGCACAGAATCCCCACGTCCTCTCCCTGCTGAAACTCCATGACCACGACCATGTGCCTTACTCCCTGCCTTCCTCATCTTGGTAGACTGATAAAGATAGGCAGAAAAGTACAAAGGGGGGGCTTAGTGTGCTTATTTCTGAACAGCTGCTAACAGGTATAAGAAACATTAATTTTAAGTGTGTGGACTACTGTACACTTTAATATGAGCTAATGTGGCCAACACAACTGTCAAATGGAGTGTTTGGTGAACTTTATTTACGTGTTTTTTTTTTCAAAAAAACAAAAAGGATGTGACCAAAGATGTGAAAGTGATAGTATCACAAACTTTTTGGAGCTATTACAATGCAGGAAGGTAACCTACAATGCAATAGATGAAGCTCCAAAAAATAGCATAATACTAATCTGGATGCGGCTGCAGGGCACAAGCCAGAAAAAAGGCTCCTCTATCTACTCCTATATAGTGTATGCAACCAACCAATGTAGATGGATACGGATGGAAGCACACTAATAGGAGAACAAAATCAGGAAAAATGAGCTGCAATAAAACAAAAAAAGGAAGATGTATGAGGCAGTGACGCACGCTGAGCGGACTACAACCAGAGGTGGCTGCAGAACACACTACAACGTGAGCTGCACTCACACACAGAGACCTCACAGACAGCTGTGAACAGTGCAGCGAACTGTGCACTAGCACTGAAAGGCTGCAGAAAGGCTCAGCTGTCTACTCCTATAGTGTTTGCAACCAATGTAGATGGAAACGGATGGATGCACACTAATAGGAGAATTAATGAAAAATGAGCAGCAATAAAACAAAAATAAATATGTATGAGGCAGTGAAGCACGCTGAGCGGCCTACAACCAGAGGTGGCTGCAGGACACACTACAGTGTGAGCTGCACTCACACAGACCTTGCAGACAGCTGTGAACAGCGCTGCAAGGCAAAAGAAAGCTATAGTGTTTGATAATTTAGCCTGCGCAAAGCACAATATTATATAGCAAATCACTATCTCTAACTGTCCCTCAGAGTCTTGAACAGCAGCCTGTCCCTAACTGAATTCACAGCAGAGTGAACCCTAAATGGCGGCAGCTTTTATAGTGCATCATGACATCATTTCAGCAGCCAATCACAGTCATGCCATTAGTTAACATGCCTACATGCCTAACAGGATGTGCCCACACTTCTTAGGATTCCTCATTGGCTGAATCAAATCAAACTGGCTCATAGCATTATGGAACTTCTGATTCCGGTATTCGATATGCAAAAAGTATCGGAACTCAGAATCGGAATTCCGATACCGCGAATATCGGCCGATACCCGATATTTGCAGTATCGGAATGCTCAACACTACTTACTGCCTTTCTATTTTCACACATTATTGGTATCATTTTTATAAATTAATAGGTACATTTTAATTGTGGCGGCTAAGAAAAGGTCCAATTTTGGCATAAATAAAAAATTTACACAGAAAGATAAAAATAAAATAAACAGTGAATTTAAAAAGTGCCTATTGTCTTCGATTGAATGTAGTATAGTAGTGTAGTTTATTCATTTATCTTAACAAATAGCTTCTCTATCCATAAGCAGGTTTGTCTTTGGGGCTGTCCAACTGCATCTATTTTATTCTATTTTTTTACAGACAACTGGCAATCATCAAAAGCAACAAAAGGAGTACCGTAATTATCAACTTACCAGTCCCTTATACCACACATGTCAAACTTTTGCTTGTGGGCCATATCTGGCCTGAAGGGTGATTGCATTTGGCCCGCGACATCGGCACCAACCCCCTCCCCATTCGGCACCGCACTTTCAAATGTAATGGTATTTGAAAAACTTCATCAATTGTAGATATTCTTTTGATAAATATAAGGTTGGCCCGCAACTTTGTCCAAATTTGTTATTTTGGCCCTCTTTGTATTTGGGTTTGACATCCCTGCCTTAGAGTACGTGCACACGCTGCGGATTCTGCTGTGGATTGATCCGCGTGGATTTTTCAAAATCCGCAGGTAAATCCGCAGGTTAAAAAACCTGAGGTTTATCTGCGGATTAGCCTGCGGTTTTGCCCTGCGGTTTTTCATCTCCACAATGGAGGAGATGGCAAACCGCAGCGGAATCCGTAGAAAGAATTGACATGTCAATTCTTTCTGCGGTTTTGAAACTGCAGCAAATCCGCGCGGAAAATTCCGCAGCGTCTGCACAGCGTTTTTTTTTTCCTTAAGGTATAAAGGTACTGTACAATGCAGCAGAAACTGCTGCGGATCCGCAGGGCCAAATCCGCTGCGGATCCGCAGGAGATTCCGCAGCGTGTGCACACAGCCTTATATCAATGCTTCGCTGGTCTGCTTTCCCATCAATCTCTCTTTAACAGGCTCCAGGAATGGTGAGACATCGACATATGACTGCTGCAGCCAATCACTACCTGTAACAGTAAAGTGTGGACAACACTGAACTCACCTCTCCAGCCAATGTTTGGAGACAAGGGTCACAAGTTGTGATGAAAGAACTTCAATGGATCTCAGTGAGCGTTATTTTAAACCATTTCAACTATTTGGGGTTGGAAAATACTTTTAAGCGTTACTTAAAATTGATATTCCTTAGGGAGCAAAATTATTGGGACATTATTGGGATTTTTTTTTCGAACCGCAAATCTCAAAAAATAATGAAACCACGAATTTCATGAGATTTCCCTTGAATGCGATTATATGTTGATCTATCCACTCATCTCTACTCATATATTCATTAACCCTATGCTTCTAAATCACATCACTCCATGCCTGAGCAATAGATCTATTTGCTTACTGAAGGTGGAAATAACGAAGGAAAGAAAACGCCCCTAAAAACAATACTTTTATTAGATATTATTAAAACCAAAAATGTAGGCATTCACTCCAAGTTTAAAGGAATTAAAATAATACATTGCACTCTGCCAGGTGCCAGACTAGGGGATAAGGGATATATAGACAAAACAACTTTAATCAGTTGGGGAAAGTAAAAAGTCAAAGTCTCTAATATGTTAATCCCTACTCTGCTAGCTATCCCTAAATGATTTTCAGATATGAGCAGTATTATTAGAGAATAGAATCTATTTGAATTTTCCCAGAAAGGAAATTTGCTTGAATTTGGCAGCCTCAAGGCCTGTCATGCAATGAACCCTGCCAAAATGTTCCTAATAAGCTGATCCCTACTCCGCCAGAAAACCCTAAATGATTTTCAGATATGAGCAGAATATCGAGAACGTAGAATCTATTGTAGCCATCCCTGAAAGGAGTTTTGCTTGTGTGTGGAAGCCACAAGATCTGTAACGCAATCAATGCTGGGCAGTGGCGTAGCAACTGTTTGTGGCGCCCGGGGCGGTCGAAAAATTTGCCGCCCCTTTGGTCAATGATAATCCGGATTCCGGAAGCATCCGAAGAGCCCACACTACACTCAAAGATATAATTTTTAGTCTGCTACTAAAGGTACAGTCACACTTAGCGATCTACCAGTGATATGACGCGGTCAGGATCGCTGGTACATCGCTAAGTGGTCGCTAGTGAGCTGCCACACAGGCAGATCTCACCAGCGACATCGCTGGGGACGGGGGTCGCTACTTACCAGTCAGACGTGGCGATCCTACGTCCTCCCGCCCGGCTCCACGCTCGTCGCTCGTCTCGCCGCAGGAAGCTGACGACGAGAAACAGTCCTGGACGTTCTCGCGCGATCAGCGATAATCAGCGGGGGAGCGGGTCGTAGGTAAGTATCACACACAGCGATGTCGCTAGCAATATCGCTATATCGTCACAAGTTATAGCGATATTGCTAGCGATATCACTTAGTGTGACAGTACCTTTACTCTGCTGTTATTATTTCTAAATTTCTAGACTTTCATCTTCTTGCAGTTCTCTATATATACACGGGTATAGGATGTGTATGAAATCCAGCAGACCTGTGTATGCGGTCATACATGATGAGAGAGGAACCCCGCCCCCTGCACTCGGCTGGGGGCCACAGTACGGCTGTGTACTTAAGGAGCATCCCCAGAATGACAACCGATGGCGGCGGTGTGACATCACATCACTACGACCATTAGACAGGACGGCTAGATGAGGTCTCCACCATCATCATCTACGACGCATGACAGAACGTGAACACTGCAGATGATTGGTGGCATTGGACTGGCTGCAGCGGTCACGCGACACCCCTTCCAGACATTGATGACCATAGATTGCCCAAGACTCTGCTGTGAGCGTGATAAGCGGCGCTGATCCAGGGGGCAAGAATAGGATTTCGGGGTCTCGGCTTAATTATTCCACCTTGGACCCAACAATAAGTGATGGAAATCCCCTTAAACTGTGGTGTAGAGATGAGGAGACCACCCAGCACCGGCCTCACTATCAGGGGGCACAGAGAATTGCCCCATTTATATCACATCAGGACTACAACCCCCAGCAGACACCCCCACAGTAATGTGCCTGCCCCACACCCCAGGACGCAAGTAATGAGGGGCAGAGAACTGGTGACAGTACAGACCCCAAGGAGCCCTTGTGGGGTCCCAGACGAGGACTGTGGGCTGCCAGTGTGTGCGCCCACCTCCACCTGCCCTGCTGTACTGGGCACAGGAATGGCGCTGGTGTCGGGCACTCACACACCACCGGAGACCTCTCACCTTGTCAGACGGCGGCTCCGCCATGAATGAATGGGGCCTCGGCCCGTCCTCCCGGGAAGGCTGCCAGCGTCCCCACTTCCTCCACAGCCCCCAGCGCCGAAGCCGCCTCAGTACCGAGGAGCAAAGGCTGGAGGGGGCGGGACGCTGCTGAACGACGTCACAGCCCGCCCCTTCTATCGATGGCGAACAGGCCGCTCTGCTCAGCCTCATGTGCCCGCACACAGGCTGGCCCGATGCTGCTGCACTGTGCCTCTGCGCTTCTCTCACAGAGGAGATGAATTGCTGCTGCTGCCGCGCCGCCCCCACACACGTGCCGCCTGGGGCGGACCGCCCCGCCCGCCCCCCCACGCTACGCCACTGATGCTGGGAAATGTCTCTAATACGCTAATTCCTACTCTGCCGGCTAAGGCTAGTTTCACACTAGCGTTTATTCGACGCAGCGCATGGCGCCGCTAAGCCCTGCCCCCTGCTGGCTCCCTGCCTGCCCCATCCGGTCATCGCCGCCTACTATCGCACATGGACGCTTGCGATCTGCGCACCCTATCTTTAGTCGGCAGGGGGCGGGGCTTAGCGGCGCCGTGCGCTGCGTCGAATAAACGCTAGTGTGAAACTAGCCTAACCCTAAATGACTTTCAGATATGAGTGGTATTATTAAATAATAAAATTATTTGAACTAACCCTAAAAAGGGCTGTTGGTTTAACATAACAACACCATAGTCTATAATGCAATCAACCCTTCTCTAAGTGCTTCTAATTCACTTTTCCTACTAATGCAGCTAATCCTACCCTAATGGCAGCTAACTGCAGTATTCTAGAGTAGAATCTCTTTAAATTAGCCCTAAAAAGGGCTGTTGGTTTTAGTATTCCACCAGCATGTAAATAAAAGCTATAGAACACACTGTCCCATCTCTAGCAGTGACTCTTCCTACACTATGCCCAGTTACAATGAGCCCAAGAAGGCGACCCTGGGTCCTATATAGACCTGATGACTCTATGCGGCCAGACAGTCACAGTAATGTCAATAGACAATATGGCTATGGCATTATCATGATTGGCAGGCAATCCACACATGTTTAGTGGCTGAGACTCAGGTACCAAACATGCGAGTCGGGAAGTCAAGCGTGGCGCCCGAGTCCCCGGATACTCAATCGAGTGCCGAGCTTCTCGAGCACCATGATGCTCAATCGAGTTGTTTACAAATAAAACTTCTGATTTGGCCTGTACTTCTTGTCAGCACCGCTCCCCGTTCCGCTGCTCCTGCTCCCGCTGCCATACTCACCACCTCCGCTTCTGGTCCGACTCGCTCCTCTGACGCGTCCTGGACGCGCGCCCCCGCTCTCCTCGCTTTCCGGCGGCCGGCGTCCCGATGCACTCCTCCACTTCCCTCGGCCGCGCGCACTATGCCTCTGCGCACGCGCCGGGGGGTTAAGCCGTGCGCCTCTGCCGTCAGCCACCTGCCTGGCGTGACCTGACCCGGACCAGCCTCATGACCTATCAGAGCTCACCACCAGGTATTTCAGGCCGCCCGACTATTGAGTTACCTCTCTTATGTCTAGACCGCGCTCTCTGCTGCTAGTTTCTTGCAAGATTGCGCGCTGGTTAACCCCTTGTGTCTTGTACCTCTTCTTCCTGATAATCCCTGTGTCTCCCGCCTGTGTCTCCTGTGTTCCCCCTGAGACTCCTGCCTGTGCCTCCTGGTAACCCCTGTGTCTCCTTCCCTTTTCAGTTAGCCTCTCCTGGTTCCCGCCATCCTCTTCCGTCCTTCTCCACCTCCCTCAGCTTCTGGACCCTGGTCTTCCTGGTTCCTCTCCGGATCTTCCTCTGCTCCTCATCATCTGCTCACCCTCCTGAGCCGTCCCCTGGTCCTGGCTGCCGTGGCGCTTGAACTTCCCGAGTCTGTTCCCTAGCGGTCCCTGTATAGGGGTCGGTCCACTTGGTGCACTCGCTCGGGGAGGGCTCGGCGTCACGGCCCAGAGGGTCCACTCTCGCCACCGTCATCTGCAGCATAACAGTATAGTCAGGCCATGGACCCCGCCGGGGCCGCTGCCCAAAAGGAGTTGATTTTCCTAAGGGAGAACCAGACCCATATTATGTTTTTCATGAAGACCATGGATTCCCGCTTGTCGGCCTTGCAGGCCGCTGACCCTGGTAACGCCTCCCAACTGGCCAGCCTCCAGCAGGAGCTGGTTCAACAACGGGACACCCAGTCCCATATTCTTTCATATATGACTTCGGTCGACGATCAGCTGCTTTCCCTTCAGTCGGCTGCCGGGCGCGATTCGTCCCGCAGCTCTGATCCCGGACCCTCACAGCCTCCCAGGCTTGGTAGACCACCTCGGTATGGCGGCGACCCAAAGTTGTGCAGAGGCTTCTTAAATCAGTGCAGGTTGCACTTCGATCTCCTGCCCCAACAGTACCCCACTGACCGGGCCAAGGTTGCCTTCATTGTCTCCCATTTGGAGGGAGAGGCACTATACTGGGTGAAGCCCCTGTGGGAGCGGGACGATCCCGTAGTCTCCAGCCTCCAGACCTTCACTGACACTTTCCATAAGGTCTTTGACGAGCCCGGACGGTTGGCTTCCGCCACGGAGTCTCTTTTTTGCCTCACCCAGGGCACTCTTACGGTCGGACAATACGCCATCTGGTTCCGTACCTTGGCCTCTGAGGTGGGGTGGAATAACAAGGCTTTGGTTGGGGCCTTCTGGCGTGGTCTCTCTGGCAAAATTAAAGATGAGCTGGCAGGGCGAGATACCCCGACCTCCTTGGAGGATCTAATTTCTTTGGCCACATGAATCGACCTCCGGTTCCAGGAAAGCGCTAGGAAGACTGCTAGGGATAGGAGACCGCTTAGACCATCTGCTTCTTTTCACAGGCCGTCCAGCCCACGTCCTCCTGGGGCATCCTCCAGTCCGGCGCCAGAGCCGATGCAGGTGCATCGGGTCAAGTTGGCAGAACAGCGCCGTAAGGAGAGATTGATGGAGGGTTTGTGCCTGTATTGTGGCAGCGCGTCTCACTTCCTACGCTCCTGTCCTGAGAGACCGGGAAACTCCTCCACCTAGGGCAGGTAAGAGAGGCCGATCTAGGTGTGTCTCACTCCTCTCATCCCCTTACCCTTTCGGTTCAGCTGGTTTTGGGCCAGAGACGTGGTTCGGAGGTGGCCTATGTGGACTCGGGCGCGGCAGGGAATTTCATTAGGTTGAAGGAGGTGAAGAAGTACCAGATTCCCGTGATTTCCCTGAAGACTCCACGTGTCATCGCCTCAGTAGATGGAAGACCCCTGCGAGAATCTGTGTCCCTGGTTACGGAGGAGGTGTGCCTGCAAATCGGGGCCTTGCACCAGGAGTGGATCGCTTTCTACGTTCTTCCCAACCTTTCTCATGCTGTGCTGCTAGGTCTTCCATGGCTTAGGACACATGAACCTGTCTTGGACTGGCGTTCCGGTGAGGTCCTCCGCTGGGGGCATCCTTGCCAAGAGAGGTGCCTGGGGTCTGTCCGCCGGGCCAATCCCCCTCCAGCCTCCTCGGGTCCTGAGGCTCTACCAGCCGCATAATGGGCATTCTCCGACGTGTTCGATAAGAAGGAGGCAGAGGTTCTTCCCCCGCATCGCCCGTATGACTGCCCTATTGACCTGCGGCCCGGGACCACCCCACCTCGAGGGCGAATTTATCCCTTGTCTCCAGCAGAGACTACGGCCATGTCCGAGTATATTCGTAAGAATTTAGCTCGAGGTTCCATACGGAAGTCTTCCTCCCCGGCCGGAGCCGGGTTTTTCTTTGTAAGGAAGAAAGACGGTTCTCTCCGTCCTTGTATTGATTTCCGGGGTCTGAACGACATTACTGTGAAGGATAAGTATCCTTTGCCTCTCATCCCAGAACTCTTTGGGGAGCCCGCATCTTCTCGAAGTTGGATCTACGCGGAGCTTACAACCTCATCCGCATTCGCCCTGGTGACGAATGGAAGACCGCCTTTAACACCCGGGACGGGCATTACGAATACCTGGTTATGCCCTTCGGTCTCTGCAACGCTCCCGCGGTCTTTCAGGAGTTCGTCAATGATATCTTCCGAGATTTGTTATACTCCTGCGTGGTGGTGTATCTGGACGACATCCTTATTTTTTCCCCGGATCTAGCGTCCCATAGGAGGAGTGTTCGTCTGGTCCTACAACGTCTGCAGGAGAATCGCCTCTACGCGAAGCTTGAGAAGTGTCTCTTTGAGCAGTCTTCCTTGCCCTTCTTGGGCTACATTGTTTCAGATTCTGGACTGGAGATGGATCCTGAGAAACTGTCGGCTATTCTTCAATGGCCCCGCCCAGTGGGGGTCAAGGCGATTCAAAGGTTCCTCGGCTTCGCCAACTATTATCGTCAATTTGTGCCACATTTTTCGTCCGTCATCAAACCCATCTCCAGTCTCACTCGCAAGAGCGTCAACTCCTCGCCCTGGCCCCCGGAGGCTGAAGAGGCCTTTTCCTGTTTGAAGCAAGCCTTCGCGACTGCACCTGTCCTACACCGACCCGAGGCTAATGAGCCATTCATCCTGGAGGTAGATGCCTCTTCCACCGGAGCAGGTGCAGTGCTCTCACAGAGGTCCCCGTCCGGCCGACTGATTACCTGCGGGTTCTTTTCAAAGGCCTTCTCACCGGCAGAGTGTAACTACGCCATCGGGGAGCCGTTGGTCATAAAATTGGCACTGGAGGAGTGGCGTTACCTTCTTGAAGGGTCGGTCCATCCGTTTACCACCTTTACCGACCACAAAAGCCTTGCATATCTTCAGTCAGCCCAGAGACTTAACCCTCGGCAAGCCAGATGGTCTCTCTTCTTTGGACGGTTCGATTTTGAATTGCGTTTCCGTCCCGGGCCAAAGAACATCAAGGCGAACGCATTGTCCCAGTCTCTACAGTCTCCTGATCTGGTGGAGGAACCAACTCACATTATCGATCCTGCCAGGATCATCACTGTGGCTCCTGTGAGATTGATTACTCCTCCTCCCGGCAAGACCTACGTTCCTGACTCTGAAAGAAAAAGGTACTGCATTTGGGACATTCCTCTAAAATTTCTGGACATGTCGGAGTCAAAAAAACGTTGGAGCTCATCGCTCGTTTTTATTGGTGGCCCTCACTCCGCCAGGATGTGAATGACTTCACGGCCTCCTGTCCCTCTTGCGCCAAGGTCAAGATTCCTAGGCGGCCACCCGCCGGTCTTCTGCTTCCTCTCCCGATTCCCTCGGTTCCATGGCAACATATAGCTTTGGATTTCATTACAGATCTGCCTAACTCTTCCGGATCTACGACTATCCTGGTGGCGGTCGACCGCTTCTCCAAGATGGCCCATTTTGTTCCTCTTCCAGCGCTGCCCTCCGCTCCAGAGTTGGCGAAGATTTTTATCCAGCACATCTTCCGCCTCCACGGCTTTCCACGGCATATTGTTTCTGATCGAGGTGTACAGTTCACCTCTCGATTTTGGAGAGCCCTGTGTAAACTTCTGGAGGTAAAACTGGACTTTTCATCCGCGTACCATCCCCAGTCCAATGGTCAAGTTGAACCCGTTAATCAGGTGCTAGCGTCCTACTTACGGCAGTTCTCTAACGCTCATCAAGACAACTGGGTCCATCTACTCCCCTGGGCAGAATTCTCCTACAATAACCATCCCAGCAAGTCATCAGCCAAGTCTCCATTCTTCGTGGTCTTTGGAACGCACCCTGGTGTCCCTATACCTATATCCGGTTCCTCCGGTGTGCCTGCAGCCGATTCCCTGACCCAAGAGTTCTCTAGGATCTGGACCGAGACTAAGGAGGCTCTCAGGAAGTCAGGGGAGCGCATGAAGAGGCACGCTGACAAAAGACGCTAAAGCTCCCTTCTTACAAGCTGGGACAGCACTACATTGGGCCTTTCAAGATTCTCAAACGTCTTAACAACGTGTCTTACAAACTGGAGTTGCCTGCGTCGCTTCGGCTCCCCAACTCCTTCCACATCTCTCTACTTAAACCAGTTGTCTTGAATCGGTTTCACCCGGCCCCGAACCTTTCTCCTCTTCCTGTCACGTCTGATAATGTCTTTGAAGTAAAAGACATTCTGACCTCGAAAAAGGTTAGGGGTAAAACCTTTTTTCTGATCGATTGGAAGGGTTTTGGTCCCGAGGAGAGATCTTGGGAGCCGCAGGAGAACATCAATGCTCCACGCATTCTTAAGAGGTTTTTAGCCAGACGCAGTGGAGAGGAGTGTAAGAGAGGGGGGTACTGTCAGCACCGCTCCCCGTTCGGCTGCTCCCGCTGCCATACTCACCACCTCCGCTTCTGGTCCGACTCTCTCCTCTGACGCATCCTGGACGCGCGCCCCCACTCTCCTCGCTTTCCGGTGGCCGGCGTCCCGACGCACTCCTCCACTTCCCTCGGCCACGCGCACTATGCCTCTGCGCACGCGCCAGGGGGTTAAGCCGCACGCCTCTGCCGTCAGCCACCCGCCTGGCGTGACCTAACTTGGACCAGCCTCCTGACCTATCAGAGCTCACCACCAGGTATTTCAGGCCGCCCTCCCTCAGTGGAGGCGCCTGACTATTGAGTTACCTCTCTTATGTCTAGGCCGCGCTCTCTGCTGCTAGTTTCTTGCAAGCTTGCACGCTAGTTAACCCCTTGTGTCTTGTACCTCTTCTTCCTGATAATCCCTGTGTCTCCCGCCTGTGTCTCCTGTGTTCCCCCTGAGACTCCTGCCTGTGCCTCCTGGTAACCCCTGTGTCTCCTTCCCTTTTCAGTTAGCCTCTCCTGGTTCCCGCCATCCTCTTCCATCCTTCTCCTCCTTCCTCAGCTTCTGGACTCTGGTCTTCCTGGTTCCTCTCCGGATCTTCCTCTGCTCCTCATCATCTGCTCACCCTCCTGAGCCGACCCCTGGTCCTGGCTGCCGTGGCGCTTGAACTTCCCGAGTCTGTTCCCTAATGGTCCCTGTATAGGGTTCGGTCCACTTGGTGCGCTCGCTTGGGGAGGGCTCGGCGTCACGGCCCAGAGGGTCCACTCTCGCCACCGTCATCCGCAGCGTAACACTTCTCCAACTACTATTCGTGTCTGCTGCCTTGGTCATATCTGTAGGTGCTTTAGTCCAACCATTTGTTAGCAGTTTCTAACAGCGATTACTCCAGGGTAAGGAACCTCAAGATTGTCTGTGGGAAAGTCTACACCTACTTCTATGGATGTAGAATGAAAAACTCAAAATTCATTAGACTCTACTCTTTGGTTTAGCCCAAAACTAAATATTTATTTTTCAACAAAGAGTCCATATTTCAAGTCCACTAGAACAGGGACCCTACAATCACATACTTAGTGACAATAGGTACTGCTATAGCAAAGCCCAAAAGCAGTGGCCCGGTAATATATTGTAGCACTCTTACTTTCTGTTGTTCCTTTACAGTGAGATCTCTTTCATGAAATTAGTGTAAGAACAATGCTCCAGTATAGTGCTACCTTAACTATGTCAAAGACTTAGATAGCCAAGAGCTGCATGAAAGAGGTTCCCGAGACATATTTAGGGGAATATAGCAAGAATAATGCTTAATATGCCAGTCTTGAACATATAGCCCATTGGTGTAAGGGCTCATGCTGACGCAGGATTTTGATCCTCAATCCTCGGAATGGACACAAGTCTTACGACTGCATGACAGCATCATAGAAATACATGAAGCTTTCATGCTGTGGTTTGGAGACCGACGGCCAGTCAGTGCATTTCAGTCTGTGATCGGACTGAGATCAACGGACATCTGCATGAGTCCTAAGGATAGCCAAATTAAATTTTGTTGCACTGTGGTAGACAATGTCCCCTTTTACTGAGACTCATAAACTCTGTAGAATAGTGCCAGGGTTTGCAGAAAAAGGCACAAAAATGTTGTATACATACTACACGCGGCAAGATTTTTAAATTTTTTAACTTCTCAAAAAAGTATCTTCCTAACGATCATAAGACCAGGCTGGCAATCCTTATCAGGGTTTATGATTAGTAAGATGAATGCTTCCACCCTTCCCTTGTATTAACCCAGTGGCAGACACAGACAGAAGAGGGCACCTGTGCAAGAATGGTATACTGTATAGGCCCATTGTAGTCCAATAGCTCATCATAATGCACAGTTCCACTTGCCAAATCTGCGATGAAACCTGTAAGCAACACGTGGATTTTACCATAGCGGATATTTTCAGCAAAGTGTGAACATAGCCTTATAGGCCATGAAATTCTCCTCTGGGAACCTAAATATTCAAATTGCATGCCAACTCTCGACAATATGCAAATTGCCTGTTTAAAGAGGAAGAGGACTTGAACTCTAGTGAATCCTATTGGAAGTAGCAATCCTAAAACTGGAATATCACTGTCAGGCATGTCACTCCCCACAAGGAGAGGCTTCACCCTTTAGATCCACATAAGAGGCTCTCTCATACTGTCAGACATCTTGCTTTGCACTGATGAGGAGCAAATACCCCAAAATGTGCATCTGCAAACAGAGTGTCTAGTTGGGCGTTTATTCATGTGGTAAAACTCATTAAAGGGTTGATATTGACTTTTAGGATCCCTTCTTCCAATTTATGACATTAGAGTTCAAGTCCTTTTCATCTCTGAAGGGGCAATTTCCATAGTGTTGAGAACGGTCATGCAATGCTGCACATTATAGGGTCTGTTCACACATACTGTAGTGCTTTGCTGTTTTTTCCTGTGCATTTTTTGCAAATTTACCATTTTCACAATAGTGCATTTTATTTTGAGAATTTTTTAAACAGCAGCATGTAACTTCTTTTACTGTTTTTGCAAAGTAATACAATTAGTGTTGAGCATTCCGATACTGCAAATATCAGGTATCGGCCGATATTCGCGGTATCGGAATTCCGATACTGAGTTCCGATACTTTTTGCATATCGAATACCGGAATCGGAAGTTCCCATAATGCTATGAGCCAGTTTGATTTGATTCAGCCAATGAGGAATTTTAAGAAGTGTGGGCACATCCAGTTAGGCATGTAGGCATGATAACTAATGCCATGGCTGTGATTGGCTGCTGAAATGATGTCATGATGCACTATAAAAGCCGCCGCCGCCATTTTGGGTTCACTCTGCTGTGAATTCAGTTAGGGACAGGACGCTGCTCTTGTGACTCTGAGGGACAGTTAGAAATATCGATTCACTAGATTGTGCTTTACCCAGGCTAGTTTAGCAACCTCTGTGAGTAGCTTTCTTTTGCCTTGCAGCGCTGTTCACAGCTGTCTGCAAGGTCTGTGTGAGTGCAGCTCACGCTGTACAGTCATGGCCAAAAGTTTTGAGAATGACACAAATATTAATTTTTACAAAGTCTACTGCTTCATTTTTTCTAATGGCAATTTGCATATACTCCAGAATGTTATAAAGAGTGATCAGCTTAACAGCAATTACTTGCAAAGTCAATATTTGCCTAGAAATTTAACTTTATCCCCCAAAACACATTTCAACATCATTGCAGCCCTGCCTTAAAAGGACCAGCTAGCATAGTTTCAGTGATTGCTCCATTAACACAGGTGTGGGTGTTGATGTGGACAGGGCTGGAGATCAATCTGTCATGATTAAGTAAGAATGACACCACTGGACACTTTAAAAGGAGGCTGGTGCTTGGCATCATTGTTTCTCTTCTGTTAACCATGGTTATCTCTAAAGAAACACGTGCAGTCATCATTGCATTGCACAAAAATGGCCTAACAGGGAAGAATATCGCAGCTAGAAAGATTTCACCTCAGTCAACAATCTATCGCATCATCAAGAACTTCAAGGAGAGAGGTTCCCTTGTTGCCAAAAAGGCTCCAGGGCGCACAAGAAAGACCAGCAAGCGCCAGGACCATCTCTTAAAAGTGTTTCAGCTGCAGGATTGGGCTACCAGTAGTGCAGAGCTTGCTCAGGAATGGCAGCAGGCAGGTGTGAGTGCATCTGCACGCACTGGGAGGCGGAGGCTCTTGGAGCAAGGCCTGGTCTCAAGGAGGGCAGCAAAGAAGCCACTTCTCTCCAGGAAAAACATCATGGACAGACTGATATTCTGCAAGAGGTACAGGGAGTGGACTACTGAGGACTGGGGTAAAGTCATTTTCTCTGATGAATCCCCTTTTCGATTGTTTGGGACATCTGGAAAACAGCTTATTCGGAGAAGACCAGGTGAGCGCTACCACCAGTCCTGTCTCATGCCAACTGTCAAGCATCCTGAAACCATTCATGTGTGGGGTTGCTTCTCAGCCAAGGGAATGGGCTCTCTCTCAGTCTTGCCTAAAAACACAGCCATGAATAAAGAATGGTACCAGAATGTCCTCCAAGAGCAACTTCTCCCAACCGTCCAAGAGCAGTTTGGCGATCAACAATGCCTTTTTCAACATGATGGAGCACCTTGCCATAAAGCAAAGGTGATAACTAAATGGCTCAGGGAACAAAACATAGAGATTTTGGGACCATGGCCTGGAAACTCCCCAGATCTTAATCCCATTGAGAACTTGTGGTCAATCATCAAGAGACGGGTGGACAAACAAAAGCCTTCAAATTCAGACAAAATAAAAGCATTGATTTTGCAAGAATGGTCTGCTATCAGTCAGGATTTGATCCAGAAGTTGATTGAGAGCATGCCAGGGAGAATTGCTGAGGTCCTGAAGAAGAAGGGTCAACACTGCAAATATTGACTTACTGCAATAACTCATTCTAACTGTCAATATAACCTTTTGCTACTCATAATATGATTGCAATTATATTTCTGTATGTGATAAAAACATCTGACAAACACACATAAAAACCAGAGGCCAGCAGATCATGTGAAAATATAATATTTGTGTCATTCTCAAAACTTTTGGCCATGACTGTAGTGTGTCCTGCAGCCACCTCTGGTTGTAGGCCGCTCAGTGTGCGTCACTGCCTCATACATATTTATTTTTGTTTTATTGCTGCTCATTTTTCATTAATTCTCCTATTAGTGTGCATCCATCCTTATACATCTACATTGGTTGCAAACACTATATAGAATTAGACAGCGGAGTGTTTCTGCAGCCTTTCAGTGCTAGTGCACAGTTCTCTGCACTGTTCACAGCTGTCTGTGAGGTCTCTGTGTGTGAGTGCTGCTCACGCTGTAGTGTGTTCTGCAGCGACCTCTGGTTGTAGTCCTCTCAGCGTGCGTCACTGCCTCATACATTGTCCTTTTTTGCTGTAGTGCTGCTTATTTTTCCTGAATTTCTCCTATTAGTGTGCTACCATCTGTATCCAGCTAGATTGGTTGCAAACACTAAAGTATATAGGAGTAGATAGAGGAGCCTTTTTTCTGGCTTGTGCCCTGCAGCCGCAGGAAGATTAGTATTAGCCTTTTTTTTGGAGCCTCATCTATTGCATTGTAGGTTAACTTCCTGCTTTGTAATAGCTCCAAAAAGTTTGAGATACTATCGCTTTCACATCTTTGGTCACATCCTTTTTGCCTTTTTGAAAAAAAACACATAAATAAAGTTCACCAAACACTCCACTTGACAGTTGCGTAGGCCACATTAGCTCATATTAAAGTGTAGTCCACACACTTTATAAAAAATAGTGTTTCTTATACCTGTTAGCAGCTGTTCAGGAGTAAGCACACTAAGCCCCCCCCCTTTGTACTTTTCTGCCTATCTTTATCAGCCAAGATGAAGAAGGCAAGAAGTAAGGCCCGTGATCTTGGGTGTGAAGTTTCAGCAGGGAGAGGACGTGGGGATTCTGTGCCCGCTGCGGGCACCAGTGACTCAGCATCCCCCAGTTTTACCAGGCAACAGTCCTTTATGCACAGCTTTGTAGGACCTCGCCGTACCCCACTGCTGCGGGACGAACAAATTGAAGCCGTTGTCGGATGGATGGCAGCTAACGCATCGACTTCAATTACTTCCACATCCTCTCAGGGCCAGAGCACTGAAGAGCAACCATCTGTCTCTTCACCACCTGCCAAAGTGCCCAGGCAGTCAGAGAGCCCTGGACAGGAGCCATCTCTACTTCTGTTCTCTGAATCTCTTGGCTTGGAAACAGGGGGCCAGCCAAGTAGCATTCTAGAATGTGAAGAAGAGGGAGTATGCAGTGATGCGCAACTGCTTTGTCCCTCTGAATCTGAAGAGGCGGGTGGGTCAGCACACCTCAGTAGGCATCTGATGATGAGACTCAGGTGTCACTTTCTGGTGCGTACTGTGCTTTCGAGACTACCCAGGAGTAGCAGGTATTTGAAGAGGGGAGTGTAGATGATGAGGTCCTTGACCCATCATGGCATGAGGAACAGGAAGGTGGTGGGAGCAGCTCTGAGGAAGAGATTCCCCGAACGGCCAAAACAGGAGGGAGAGGGAGGGGGCAGACTTGGTTGCCTGTAGCCTCCACTTCGGCACCCATTAGGAGCATTCCTCTTCCAAAACCCAAAACGGGCACTCCCAGGATTTGCAGTGCGTGGTCCTTTTTTGACACAGTTGCAGATGACATTTGCTTTGTCAAATGCAAGCTGTGTAATCAGAAAGTCAAAAGAGGGAAAAGTGTCAGTAACTTCAATACCACAAATATGTGGAAACATGTGCGGAGCAAGCACGTGGTGGAGTTACAAAGACACACTAAAGACGTAGGCCAATCTACAGCACCACCTACCACCTCTTCAGCTCGTGTTGTAATCTCTTCCTCCAGCTCACACACAGCTGGTTCGGCTTCTTCACAGAATCGCCATGGAAGAACCTCTGGCACTGTTGTCCAGAGACCCAGTGACATTCCACCCACAGCACCACGTTCCCTTTCATCCTCACACTCCCAGGCCAGTCTACAGCCATCGGTAGCACAGGCATGGGAGAAAAGGCGGCTATACTCGGCAAACCATCCCCGAGCACAGGCTCTGAATGCTGGCATTGCAAAACTACTCGCCCTTCAAATGCTCTCATTCAGGCTGGTGGAGACTGACACCTTCCGTAACTTCATGGCATTGGCAGTCCCACAATACACCGTGCCCAACCGCTTTTATTTCAGCAGGCAAGCCGTCCCTGCCCTGCAAAAGCATGTGGAGGGAAAAATTAAACATGCACTACTAAACGCCGTCAGTAGCAAGGTCCACCTGACCACTGATGCGTGGACCAGTAACCTTGGACAGGGACGATACCTTTCCCTCACTGCCCATTGGGTCAATGTTGTGGAGCCGGGTACAGATCTTGAGAGTGGCGCTGTACATGTTCTGCCAACTCCAAGGATTGCAGGAATCCAGTCTGTACACATTGACTCCTCCTCATACTCCAGTTCCTCAGAATCAGCGCTGCAGGAGCCGTCATGGTCTACCTCCACTTCGACCCGTGAATGCTTACCTGTAACGACCGATATGAGCACAGCTGTGGCCAAACGTCAACAGGCCGTACTGAAATTAAGGCAACCTCACTCACATCCCATGTCTGGCACATGTGCTCAACTTGGTCGTGCAGAGCTTTCTGAGGGACTATCCGGATCTTGATGCACTGCTGCACAAGGTCCTCATAGAGTGCGCTCACTTGCGGCCTTCCAGCATGGCAAGATCGTGCATTGCAGCTCTACAACGCCAATTCCGCCTTCCGGAACATCGCATCATATGTGACCTACCCACCAGGTGGAATTCAGCGTTACATATGTTGGATCGGTTGTGTGAGCAGCAGGCAGCAGTAATGGAGTACCAGCTGCATCAGGCGCAAACAAGTCGCACTGCGCGTCGGTCACACTTCAGCACCACTGAGTGGGCCTCTAGGAAGGACATCTGCCACGTTTTGCGTGCCTTCGATGATTCTACACGGATGGCGAGTGCAGATGATGCACTAGTCAGTATGACTGTCCCCCTTATCTGCCTGCTTCAAAAAACACTGCAAGCACTGTTATGATTGAGTCACCATAGGAGGCAGACACAAAAATAGAAGCTACGTCCAGAAAACCAGAGAAGTTGGCAACTATCAGATTGCAGACCCCTGAACCTATCAACACAACTAGCAGTAGCCGTGGGGGGTTCCTACGATGCCCTAGACCCCTCGATCACAGCCGGAGAGTTAAATAGCCTAAAGACAGAAAAGGAAATCTAAACTGCCCCAGAGCAGACCCCAGAGTAAAAGGCAGCCCCCAACATATAATGACGGTGAAGCAAGATGAAAAAACACTCACACAGATAGAAAGATAGGCTGAGCAAACGATGGGGCCCAAGCTAACTAAACAGAAAAGGAAAGGAAGGTTGCTGTCTGCAGTCTGCCAAAACTCTATCAAAGACATAAGCCACCAAGCTGATATGGAAAAAGACCCTGAAGCAGCTAAGCTTCAAAAACTAAATCAGCACTCAGGTATTTTCAGAAGACAGAGCTAAAGGAATTCAGCACACCCCAGCAGGGAATGGCAGAAATCCAGAAAAACAAAGCAAAACAAAGTCAAAGCAAAAATGCAAAAAGCCGAGCAGAAAACTTAGCTTTAGAAGAGCAGGAATTCAGACTGGTCTCCAAGAATCCCATAGAGAAATCACCCGCAGGGCAGAAGGGCGTCGGCAGCCTTATATCCAGTCAGTAACTCCACTCAGCCAGTCATCATCATCAGGTTCAGGTGTTTGATAATCAGGTTCAGGTGTTTGATAATCAGGCTCACTACCTTTCTTTACCAGAAGAGGGAGTTCCTTGGGCCTCAGTAGTGAAGGGGAAAATGAACTCACAACAGTACCTCCCCCTTGAGGAGGGGTCACCGAACGTCAACCACGCCACCAGGGCGATCAGGGTGAGCCCGATGAAAGGCACGCACCAATCTTTTGGCATGAATATCAGAGGCAGAGACCCAGGAATTATCCTCCTGACCATAACCCTTCCACTTAACCAAATACTGGAGTCTCCGTCTAGCCAGACGGGAATCCAGTACTTTCTCTACCTCATATTCCATGTTACCTTCAACCAATACAGGGTCTGGAGGTGCCACCCCCGGAACAACAGGTTCAACAAACCTCTTCAACAAATATTTATGGAACACATTATGGATTTTAAATGTGACAGGAAGAGCCAAACGAAAAGAGACCGGATTAATAATCTCCAAAATCTTGTAAGGTCCAATAAATCTAGGCTTAAACTTAGGAGAAGCCACCTTCATAGCAATATTTTTTGATGATAACCACACCATATCACCAACCTTAAACTGGGGATCAATGGTCCTATGTCGGTTGGAAAACCGCTGGGCCTTTTCCTGGGAGAGAGATAACTTATCCACCACTTGGTCCCAGATCTGGTGCATTCTCTCCACCACAGTGTCAACACATGGGCAGGCAGAGGGCTCCACCTGCCCTGAAGAAAATCGAGGATGAAACCCAAAGTTACAAAAAAAAGGTGACATCAAAGTGGCAGAAGTAGCTCTATTATTTAAAGCAAATTCGGCCAAGGGCAAAAATGAAACCCAATCATCCTGATCAGCAGAAATAAAACATCTCAAATATGACTCCAAGGTCTGGTTTGTTCTCTCTGTCTGCCCATTGGTCTGAGGGTGAAAAGCAGAGGAGAAGGACAACTGAATTCCCAGCTTGGAACAGAAAGTTCTCCAAAATCTAGACACAAACTGAACTCCTCTGTCAGATACAATGTTCTCAGGAATCCCGTGCAAGCGAACCACCTGTTGTAAAAACAGGGGCACCAACTCAGAGGAAGACGGCAACTTAGGGAGTGGTACAAGATGAACCATGTTAGAGAACCTATCACAAATCACCCAAATAACAGTCATCCTTTGAGAGACAGGCATATCAGAGATGAAATCCATTGAAATATGGGTCCATGGCCTTTTGGGGACAGGCAAAGGCATCAACAACCCACTAGAGCGAGAACACGATTTAGACCGGGAGCACGTCCTACAGGACTGCACAAAATTCCTGACATCACGAGACAAGGAGGGCCACCAAAAAGACCGACTCACCAGATCTCTAGTACCAAAAATACCTGGATGACCAGCCAAAGCAGAGCAATGAACTTGAGACATCACTCTCTTCTTCCACTGGTCAGGAACATACAACTTTCCACTGGGACAACGCTCAGGTTTGTCCTCCTGGAACTCTTCCAGAGCACGTCTCAAATCGGGCGAGATGGCAGAAAGAACTACCCCTTCGCCTAAGATGGTAGCAGGCTTGGTCACCACAGGAGAATCAGCAAAGAAGCTCCTAGAGAGGGCGTCTGCCTTGACATTCTTAGTTCCAGGAAGAAAAGAAACCACAAAATCAAAACGTGTAAAAAACAAGGCCCACCTAGCCTGTCTAGGGTTCAAGCGCTTAGCCAACTCTAGGTAAATCAAATTCTTGTGGTCAGTGAGGACCACGACTTGATGCTTAGCTCCCTCCAACCAATGTCTCCACTCCTCAAATGCCCATTTCATGGCCAACAGTTCCTGATTCCCCACATCATAGTTACGTTCAGATGGAGAGAACTTTCGGGAAAAGAAAGCACAGGGATTCATTTTAGATGTTACAGGATCCTTTTGGGACAAAACAGCTCCTGCACCAATCTCAGAAGCATCCACCTCTACCTGGAACGGAAGTGAGACATCAGGTTGCCGCAAAACCGGGGCGGAGGTGAATCTTCGCTTCAGCTCCTGAAAGGAAGAAACAGCCTCTGGAGACCAATTTAACACATCAGCACCCTTCTTAGTCAAATCAGTCAATGGCTTGGCAATACTAGAAAATTTTGCTATAAATTTCCGATAAAAATTAGCAAAACCCAAAAACTTCTGGAGGGCCTTCAAAGAAGTGGGCTGAACCCAATCGTAAATGGCCTGTACCTTGGCCAGGTCCATTTCAATAGTTGACGGGGACAAAATAAATCCCAAAAAAGAAATCCTCTGTACTCCAAAAAGGCATTTAGATCCTTTGACATACAGGGAATTCTCCCTCAAGATCCGGAACACAGTCCGAATATGTTCCACATGAGAATCCCAATCCTTGGAGAAGATCAAAATATCATCCAGATAGATAATCAAAAATTTATTTACAAAATCTCGGAAAATATCGTTCATGAAGCACTGGAAGACAGAAGGGGCATTAGTGAGCCCAAAAGGCATCACCAGGTACTCAAAATGTCCCTCCGCAGTGTTAAACGCCGTCTTCCATTCATCCCCATGCTTAATGCGAATAAGATTATACGCCCCCTGAGGTCAAGCTTGGTAAACCAGCAAGCACCTTTAACTCTGGAGAATAGATCAGAAAACAGGGGTAACGGATATTGATATTTAACAGTAATTTTGTTGAGGGCACGATAATCAATACAAGGTCTTAATGATCCATCCTTTTTGGCTACAAAAAAAAAAACGGCACCTAAGGGTGACGAGGATGGTCTAATATTACCCTTCTCCAACGCCTCCTTAAAATAGGATCGCATAGCCTCGTGCTCGGGTACAGATAAATTGAAGAGCCGACCCTTGAGAAATTTACACCCCGGGCTCAGTTCAATTGCACAGTCATAACTCCTATGAGGAGGCAGAGACGCAGACTCATTCTCACTAAATACATCATAAAAGTCTGCCAAATAATCAGGAACATCATGCAACTGAGGAGAGGTGGAAAACATCGGAGCCTCACTAAAGGCACACCGACAACCCCAACTCACCACAGACACAGATTTCCAATCCAAAACTGGATTATGAATTTGTAACCAGGGAAACCCCAGAACAATAGTATCATGCAGATTATGCAACACCAAAAATCTGCAATTTTCTTGATGGTCTGGGGCGACCCGCATTACCACCTGGGTCCAAAACTGAGGTTTATTTTTAGCCAAAGGAGTAGCATCAATCCCCCTCAAAGGGATAGGCGTCTGCAGAGGTGTCATCGGAAATCCACAACGTTTAGCAAAATCCAAGTCCATTAGGTTTAGGGCTGCTCCCGAATCCACAAAAGCCTTGGCAGAAAATGTGGACAGGGAGCAGATCAGAGTAATAGCCAGAAGAAACTTAGGTTGAACACCACCAACAGAAAATGTGTGTGCAAAGCGTTTCTCTCGTTTAGGACAGACAGAAATAATATGCGAGGCATCTCCACAGAAAAAACACAACTTATTAAGCCTTCAGAACTCCTGACGCTGCTCTCTGGAAAAAACTCTATCACATTGCATAGGTTCAGACATTTGTTCAACAGGTGGCAACACCTCTCGTGCAGCTTTGCGTTCGCGCAAACGCCGATCAACCTGAATGGCTAATGACATAGAATCGTCAAGACCAGAGGGAACAGGAAATCCCACCATAGTATCTTTTACGGCTTCTGACAACCCCTTCCGAAAGAGAGCAGCCAAGGCATTATCATTCCAGGTACTAAGTACTGCCCACTTTCGGAATTTTTGACAGTACAATTCTGCAGAATCTCGACCCTGGTTCAATGCCAGCAGGGTCTTTTCAGCCTGATCAATGGCATTAGGTTCGTCATACAACAACCCCAAGGCCTGAAAACATGTGTTCACATTAGTCAGAATAGGATCATCTGGTTTCAAAGAAAACGCCCAAACCTGGGGATCGCCACGCAGCAAAGAGATGACAATTTTAACCTGCTGCGTGGAGCTCCCTGATGAGTTAGGCTTCAAGGCAAAAAATAATTTACAATTATTTTTGAAATTCAAAAATTTAGACCGATCTCCAAAAAATACATCAGGTGTAGGAATCTTTGTTTCCGCAGCATGTGAATGAGCAAGGTAGGCGGAAATTCCCTGCACTTCCGCAGCGAGCTACTCCACACGATCAGACAATTGCTTTATCTCCATTGAGAGAAAAAAAAATTCCCCCTACGGCCTCAGAGATATAGAGGAAAAAATATACACACTTTTTTTTTTTACAATTCTTTCCTGCTATTGAGTACCCTAGGATCTGCGGTATGGCGGGTGATTCTGTTATGATTGAGTCACCGTAGGAGGCAGACACAAAAATAGAAGCTACGTCCAGAAAACCAGAGAAGTTGGCAACTATCAGATTGCAGACCCCTGAATCTATCAACACAACTAGCAGTAGCCGTGGGGTGATCCTACGATGCCCTAGACCCCTCGATCACAGCCGGAGAGTTAAATAGCCTAAAGACAGAAAAGGAAATCTAAACTGCCCCAGAGCAGACCCCAGAGTAAAAGGCAGCCCCTCAACATATAATGACGGTGAAGCAAGATGAAAAACACTCACACAGATAGAAAGATAGGCTGAGCAAACAATGGGGCCCAAGCTAACTAAACAGAACAGGAAAGGAAGGTTGCTGTCTGCAATCTGCCAAAACCCTATCAAAGACATAAGCCAACAAGCTGATATGGAAAAAAAAACCCTGAAGCAGCTAGGCTTCAAAAACTAAATCAGCACTCAGGTATTTTCAGAAGACAGAGCTAAAGGAATTCAGCACACCCAAGCAGGGAATGGCAGAAATCCAGAAAAACAGAGCAAAACAAAGTCAAAGCACAAATGCAAAAAGCCGAGCAGAAAACTTAGCTTTAGAAGAGCAGGAATTCAGACTGGTCTCCAAGGATCCCACAGAGAAATCACCCGCAGGGCAGAAGGGCGTCGGCAGCCTTATATCCAGTCAGTAACTCCACTCAGTCAGTCATCATCATCAGGTTCAGGTGTTTGATAATCAGGCTCACTACCTTTCTTTAACAGAAGAGGGAGTTCCTCGGGCCTCAGTAGTGAAGGGGAAAATGAACTCACAACAAAGCACTAAGGGAGGAGGTTTTGGAAGAGGTGGAGGATGAGAAGTCACAAATGCCATCTCCTTCTTTACAGTCTGCGCAACGTGGTTCCTCACAAAGGCCTAGGCAGGTGACACTTTGTGAGGAGGATGAGGAGGAGTCAATGGAGGAGGAAGACATCTCTCCAGAGGAGGGAGGTACACAATGCTCTAGTAGTCAGTATGTAGAGCGAGGGTAGGGTGATGCAGAGCTGGCAGAGAAGGCGCCTCAAGCAGGGGACAGTGTTTCTTGGCCAGTTGGGAGTCTGCAGTACATGGTTGATTTCATGCTGCAGTGCCTGAGAAACAACCGCCGCATCGCTCACATTCTCTACATGGCTGATTATTGGGTGTACACCCTCCTAGATCCTCGCTACCGGGACAACTTACAAAGCCTCATAACACCGTTGAACAGGGAGCGTAAAATGCGGGAGTACCAAGACACACTGGTGCATTCCATCATGTTCTCCATTCCACCCGAGAGCTGTGCTGCTAGTGCGATACAAAGCTGCTCTGTGCGTTGAGGCAGTGGAGGAAGCTCTGCACAAAGAGGGAGCAGAAGCAGTGCCTCAGCACAAGGCAAGACCAGTATGGCCACAATGTGGGAAAGTTTTGTGTGCCCGCCACAAATGTCTACACCATCACAGACGACTTCAGTCAGCAGGAGGCAACGTTTCCGTCAGATGGTGACAGACTACATGTCTTGCCCTCTCAATGTACTCCTAGACGGCTCTTCCCCCTTCAAGTTTTGGGTCTCTAAGCTGGATACCTGGCCAGAGCTTTGCCAGTATGCATTGGAGGTGCTGGCTTGCCCTGCTGCTAGTGTATTATCGGAACTAGTCTTTAGTGCCGCAGGTGGTATACTAACAGACCGTCGCATGCGACTATCCTCCGATATCGTTGACCGGCTTACCTTTCTGAACATGAACAAGGCCTTGATCTCTGCTGAATTTGCCAGTCCTCTTCCAGATTAAATAATTGGTTGGCAACAGTATCCAGGTCTCCTGTTGTGTTCATGTTTCTACCACCTGAACTGAAATCCCTGGGCTCCAACACAGCCAGTTGTTGCTCAGAAGTGCCGTCTGCACAGAGAAAAACACTAGCTCATGTGTTAGTGGGGTTCAGTAACGCCAGCTGCTCCCTTGCTGTGTGTCCGGCAAAATCTCCTGCTGCCTTCACATTCAAACTACATCAGATATTAAACTTGCTCCAATTAGGCCTCAGCCTACTCCTTGATTGACCCTGTGCTCAAACACCGCCAGTTGTTGCTCGGAAGTGCCGTCTGCACAGAAAAAAACACTAGCTCATGTGTTAGTGGGGTTCAGTAACGCCAGCTGCTCCCCTGCTGTGTGTACAGCAATGTCTCCTGCTCCCTCCACATTCAATCTACATCAGATATTAAACTTGCTCCAATTAGGCCTCAGCCTACTCCTTGATTGACCCTGTGCTCAAACACCGCCAGTTGTTGCTCGGAAGTGCCGTCTGCAAAGAGAAAAACACTAGCTCCTGTGTAAGTGGGGTTCAGTAACGCCAGCTGATCCCCTGCTGTGTGTGTGGCAATGTCTCCTGCTCCCTCCACATTCAAACTACATCAGATATTAAACTTGCTCCAAGTAGGCCTTAGCCTACACCATGATTGATCCTTGGCTCCAACACCGCCAGTTGTTGCTCGGAAGTGCCATCTGCACAGATAAAAACACTAGCTCCTGTGTTAGTGGGGTTCAGTAACGTCAGCTGCTCCCCTGCTGTGTGTACGGCAATGTCTCCTGCTCCCTCCACATTCAAACTACATCAGGTATTAAACTTGCTCCAAGTAGGCCTTAGCCTACACCATGATTGATCCTTGGCTCCAACACCGCCAGTTGTTGCTCGGAAGTGCCATCTGCACAGATAAAAACACTAGCTCCTGTGTTAGTGGGGTTCAGTAACGTCAGCTGCTCCCCTGCTGTGTGTACGGCAATGTCTCCTGCTCCCTCCACATTCAAACTACATCAGGTATTAAACTTGCTCCAAGTTGGCCTCAGCCTACTCCATGATTGACCCTGTGCTCCAACACCACCAGTTGTTGCTCGGAAGTGCCATCTGCACAGAGAAAAACTCTAACTCCTGTGTAATTGGGGTTCAGTAACGCCAGCTGATCCCCTGTTGTGTGTCCGGCAATATCTCCTGCTCCCTCCACATTCACACTGCAACATCAGATATTACCAATTAGGCCTTAGCCTACACCATGATTGATCCTGGGCTCCAACACTGCCAGTTGTTGCTCAGAAGTGCCGTCTGCACAGAAAAAAACACTTGTTCTTGTGTTAGTGGGGTTCAGTAATGCCAGCTGCTCCCCTACTGTGTGTCCGGCACTACTCCTGCTCCCTCCACATTCAAGCTACATCAGATTTTAAACTTGCTCCAAATAGGCCTCAGCCTACACCATGATTGATCCTGGGCTCCAAAACCGCCAGTTGCTGCTCAGATGTGCCGTCTGCACAGTCAACATTTGCTCCAGTGTTATTGGGGTTCAGTATTGTCAGCTGATCCCCAGCTGTGTGTACGGCAATGTCTCCTGCTCTGTCCACACTCACACAACTAAAGAATTTAAACTTGCTGCAATTAGGACTCTTCCTCCACTCTGTTTGAACTGTAATCCCTGGGCTCCAACACTGCCAGTTGCTGCTCAGAAGTGTCTTTGGCACAGGTAGTCCTTCCTGGCCAGCCTGGCTCCAGCATGCCAGCTGTTTCCGGGAGGTGTCAACGTCACTTTGTCACCAATACGTTGTCCTGTCGTGATGCGGTTGGGTTAGCTGACTCTATGGTGCCTGCAGTTTAGGTGCTTCCTATGTGGGCTGTGGGTTCTGGCAATAAAGACTGGTTCCGTAGTGCCAATAGGACAAGCACCCCCTGTAGGACTGTGGGTTTCTGTAACTGCGGCCGGCTTGCGGCCTTGCAACTTTGTTTTTCATGGGTACCTTCTGCTACCTATCCGGGTTCCAGCACCGTCAGCTGGTTCTCGGCAGTGCCTTTGGCTTTGGTGCCTCCTTCTCGGTATCCGAGTTCCAGCAACATCTGCTGGTCCTTGGTAGTGCTTTCTAGCACAGGTACCTCCTGCTTAGTCACCAGGTTCCAGTAACATCAGCTGGTCCTCGGTAGTGCCATTGGCTCTTGTTCCTTCTGCTACCCATCCGGGTTCCAGCACCGTCTGCTGCTTCTCGGCAGTGCCTTTGGCTTAGGTGCCTCCATCTCAGTATCCGAGTTCCAGCAACGTCTGCTGGTCTTTGGTAGTGCTTTCTAGCACAGGAACCTCCTGCTTAGTAACCGGGTTCCAGTACCGTCAGCTGGTCCTCCTTAGTGCCATTGGCTCTTGTAGCTTCTGCTACCCATCCGGGTTCCAGCACCGTCAGCTGGTTCTCGGCAGTGCCTTTGGCTTAGGTGCCTCCATCTCGGTATCCGAGTTCCAGCAACGTCTGCTGGTCCTTGGTAGTGCTTTATAGCACAGTTTCCTCCTGCTTAGTAACCGGGTTCCAGTGCCATCAGCTGGTCCTCGGTAGTTCCATTGGCTCTTGTTCCTTCTGCTACCCATCCGGGTTCCAGTACCATCAGCTGGTTCTCGGCAGTTCCTCAGCCTTCTTGTACCTTCTGATACATTTCCAAGTTCAAACTTTTTGAAATGGTTTTTGGTAATCACTCTGGATCTCCCTGACAACGACCCTGAAGACCACCCCAAAGAAGACCAAAAAGATAACCCTGAAGAAGATGACCAAGAGGACAAAGAACATGAAGTCAACCACCAAGATACAGAACAACAAGAGACAGAAGACTAAGAAGCAGAATTACAAAAAGCAGAACAAAAAGCAGAAGAACATTAAGCATAAGACTAAAAATCAGAGCAAAAGATATTATCTAAATTATAAGCAGAAGAAGACTAAGCTGTGTATGGGGGTGTGTTATGAATGAGTCACCGAGGAGGAAAAAACAAAAAGCAAGCTAAGCCCAGAAAACCGGAGAGGTTGGTAACTAGCGGATTGCAGACACCAAATCCTATCCGCACAACTAGCAGTAGCAGTGGAGCGTGCCCTGGATGCCTCGTCATGGCCGGAGAACTAAATAAGCCTAAAGAAAGAAAGGGAAAATCTAAACTACCCCAGAGCAGACCCCAAAGCAATAGACAGACCCCAACATGTATTATCGGTGAAACAAGATGAAAACACAAACACAGATATTAAGATAGGCTGAGCAAATGATGGGGCCCTCACTAACTTGAAAGGACAGGAAAGAAAAGCTGCTGTCTGCAATCACGCAAAAACCCTGCCAAAAAATGTCCAAAACGTCTGATAGAAAAAGGCCTTGAAGTCGCTATACTTCAATTCCCTATATCAGCACTCAGGTATATTCTGAAGACAGAGCAAAAGAGATCAACTGATCAGAGACAAAATGGGGATTCAGCCCAGTCCCAGCCAGGGCTGGCTGAACACAAAAACTAAGTAAACCAGATGAAAACTCATATGAACAATAGCAGAGAAAACTTAGCTTTAAGAAGGCAGGAACCAAACTGGAAACCAGAAGCCACAGTCAGGAGAAATCACCAGCAAGAAACTAGGGAGTCGGCTGCCTTAAATCCAATCAGAAATTCCTGATGTCCAATCACAGTCCTCTTCCTCAGGTGGCCGGCCTCTGCCATTTAGATCAGCTTCATTACCTCCCTTCACCAACAGAGGGAGTCCAGATAGAGAACTTACTTCTCCTCTGTCAGCACAGTCAGCTCCATAACCCTCACCAGAAGCCAGAGGCAAACCCGAAAATGAGCTCACAACAGGGGTGAGTCCGTTCCTACTCGTGGTGCCCCTGGAAAATGCCTGCTGCTGCAGGTCAAACTGAACGCGGACAAATCCTGTTGTAAATCTTTTGTGACAGGCAGAACGGAAGGTGTAATCTTCAAACTTTTATAGATAACAACTACAGGAATGTCTGTCACAAATAAGAATATGAAGAAGATGAAGAAGTAGAATATGAAGAAGAAAAATAGTTGAATAAGTAGAATATGAAGAAGAAAAATAGTTGAATAAGAAGAATATGAAGAATGTAAAAACAAAAGAATAATAGGAAGAAGGTGAAGAAGAAGAAGAAGATGAATAAGGTGAAGAAGAAGTTGACGAAAAAGATGCTGCTGCTGAGGATCATGAAGGAGAAAGTGTGGGAGAAGTAAAGAAGGTGAAGAGCATGGAAGTAGTGAAACATACATATCTGACAAAATATTAAAAAGGTTAAAATAGTCAATATCTTTGTAACTCCTAACGTCTTAAAAAAAAAATTATTCCTGCTACTCCACTTGATTGGGCTAAACCTCTATGCCTTTAATGTCTCCTTCACCTCCCCCAATACAGTCTACATTATTATTAGTTGTTTTTCTTCATGTAGAATTAACCTACAAGGAAAGAAAGGGTTTATTTTAATTCCGATATTTCTGTCCCATTGACTTGCATTGGTTTCCGGTATCGGAATCAGCGATATCCGATACTTTTTGGGTATCGGTCCGATCCAATATTTCACGATATCGGAAGGCATCGCTCAACACTAAATACAATACAAAACAATAGCTTCAAGCTACAAAAGTATTAGTTGTGCATCCAAAGCATAAATGCACGCTAGTGTCCCCCGCTTTCCAAACGGACAACAATTCATTCGATTTCCGGAAGAAACTAGTGCACGCTGCGATTTTTTTTCATATGCAAATTCGGTCAGTGAAAAAAAAATCACTCATCTGCACTGCCCCATTGAATACCTTTGCTTAGAGTGCTGTCCATTTTTTTTTACGGACAGCACTCTGACCTAAAATACGGTCGTGTGAACGAGCCCTTAGAGGGAATCTGAGACCAGGTTTTTCCTACCTTATCTGATAACAGCATAATGTAGAGACAGAGGCTCTGATTCCATTGATATATCACTTAGTTTATTGGTGACTCAATCATAGTTTTTACATGTAGCCGAGCTCACAAAGCTGTTCCCACCCACATCACAGCTCTCTGTGTACATTGTCTAATGGCAGTGAGCTGATGATCAGGGGAGGGACCACTTGTTATATGAGAGCTAGTCCAGGACTGATAATCTCTTGGTGATAAAATATTCAGTGTATGAAAACAAAGCCTAATAAGTGGCATATCCCTGAAATCTGTGTCTCAGCCACTATTTCATGCTGTTCTCAGATTACATTGTAAAAATCTAATGATAGATAATGATAAAGTCCTTCCTTCATTGCCTTCCCTGTATGTACAGTATGTCTATTGGGATCTTTTTTTCCCCTTTTCGAGCATCAATACATTTTTAGATTAAAAACAAATCCAACTAATATTTACCATTGGCTTGTAGCTCTCATTTAACATTTTTTAATAATCATGTTTTTTTTTTTTTTTGCTTTTATTACACTGTTAATAAGGCCGCGTGTGGGGAGAAAATAAAAGATTAATGCCATAATATAGGTGTTGTGCCATTTTCATTTACAACGCCATCTGGAACATGTGCATTGTCTTATCTGACTAACTACTTTAATTTTGAGCCGTATGCATTACACCGGATCATGGCTGATTCGCAGTAGAAAAATAATAATAAAATCAGGTGAAAACACACTTTATTATTTTATATTATTCATTTGCATGTCTGCATTGCACATAAAAAAAAACCTGTTTGCATTCATTTGTATGCCTATAGATCTCCCATGTTCACATTTGCTAAACATGTAAGAAGTTGCAGTGAGCTGTGATTTAACTAAAAACAAATCACGCTGCGCTTCCCTTGCACACTGGGGGCTATTTGCATATTTTTGCATATCATCAAAATTGATTGAAACCGTAAAATATATGTAATAAAACTGTATCTTTCAGGGCTTGCTGCATAATGTCACATTTATTTTCAAGCCAAAGCGAGCAGGAAATGGCCAAAATTTATAACAGAGAGAATGAAGTACAGGTTCATAAACTGGCCTCATACATTTATTTGGATGTTTTCTGACTTTCTGGATATTGCTATGGCAGAAATGCTACAAAATAATGTGGAGAGACTTTAATTTTACCTTTTCCCTCAGTACGGTGTATTTGTGTGGATGAATATTTACATGTAAAGTAGAAATATAATATATAGTATTTATTATTATATATTATACTAGATTATGGCCCGATGCTATCGCATCGGGAGGATGCGATAGCATCACACCTCTTGCCATTTTAACCCTCAACACACACACTCCTCAACACACACTCCTCTCACCTTTCACCATCTCCACTCACTCGTTCACTCCACATACGACCCTTTCTCTCACTCCGTCTCTCATACTCACGCCGTCATCGCCGCTGCTCCACGATCCCCGACATCTTCTGCCGGCGCCATCCTGGATCCAGACGTTGTCCACGCCGGCGACATGTTCTTGCGGCGACGCCATCTTGAGTATCGCGGGATTTCGCGGATCCAAAATAGCGTCGCCGCAGGAACATGTTGCCGACGTGGAGGACGTCTGCATCCAGGATGGCGCCGGCGGAAGAAGATGTCGGGGATCGTGGATCAGCGGCAATGACGGCGTGAATATGAGAGACGGAGTGAGAGAAAGGGTCGTATATATATACACATATACATACACATATATACATACACATATACACTCACTGGCCACTTTATTAGGTACACCATGCTAGTAAGGGGTTGGACCCCCTTTTGCCTTCAGAACTGCCTCAATTCTTCGTGGCAGAGATTCAACAAGGTGCTGGAAGCATTCCTCAGAGATTTTGGACCATATTGACATGATGGCATCACACAGTTGGCGCAGATTTGTCGGCTGCACATCCCTGATGCGAATCTCCCGTTCCACCACATCCCAAAGATGCTCTATTGGATTGAGATCTGGTGACTGAGGAGGCCATTTGAGTACAGTAAACTCATTGTCATGTTCAAGAAACCAATCTGAGATGATTCGAGCTTTATGACATGGCGCATTATCCTGCTGAAAGTAGCCATCAGATGTTGGGTACATTGTGGTCATAAAGGGATGGACATGGTCAGCAACAATACTCAGGTAGGCTGTGGCGTTGCAACGATGCTCAATTGGTACCAAGGGGCCCAAAGAGTGCACAGAAAAAATTCCCCACACCATGACACCACCACCACCAGCCTGAACCGTTGATACAAGGCAGGATGGATCCATGCTTTCATGTTGTTTACGCCAAATTCTGACCCTACCATCCGAATGTCGCAGCAGAAATCGAGACTCATCAGACCAGGCAACGTTTTTCCAATCTTCTACTGTCCAATTTCGATGAGCTTGTGCAAATTGTAGCCTCAGTTTCCTGTTCTTAGCTGAGAGGAGTGGTACCCAGTGTGGTCTTCTGCTGCTGTAGCCCATCTGCCTCAAAGTTCGACGCACTGTGCGTTCAGAGATGCTCTTCTGCCTACCTTGGTTGTAACGGGTGGCAATTTGAGTCACTGTTGCCTTTCTATCAGCTCGAACCAGTCTGCCCATTCTCCTCTGACCTCTGGCATCAACATGGCATTTCCGGCCACAGAACTGCCGCTCACTGGATTTTTTTTCTTTTTCGGACCATTCTCTGTAAACCCTAGAGATGGTTGTGCGTGAAAATCCCAGTAGATCAGCAGTTTCTGAAATTCTCAGACCAGCCCTTCTGGCACCAACAATCATGCCACGTTCAAAGGCACTCAAATCACCTTTCTTCCCCATACTGATGCTCGGTTTGAACTGCAGGAGATTGTCTTGACCATGTCTACATGCCTAAATGCACTGAGTTGCCGCCATGTGATTGGCTGATTAGAAATTAAGTCTTAACACACAGTTGGACAGGTGTACCTAATAAAGTGGCCAGTGAGTGTATATATACACATATGTGTGTATATATATATATATATATATATATATATATTATTTTTTTTTTTTTATGGTGGTTTCCCTTTCTTTCCTTTAACCTGGGCAGGTGAGTAGTGGAGTGTATTAAGACACAGTACACTGGGTACAGGTATAAACAAACATGTATTTTATTTTTACCAAACAACAAAACTATTAAACCATTTGATCCTGCCATGCTACACAACCCACATCGGATAAAAAGAAGTCCGCAAATTGGTCCCTCATTTGGGCAACTTCGACTGATGACCGAAGAGGGTGCTGAGTAAAATCTGGCAAAGGGTTGGCAGCAGGTTCATCCATGTCAAAGTTCGGCCGCTCCTTTGCCATAACAAAATTGTGCAGAACCACGCATGCCTTCACCACCTCATCCACTGTTTCCATTTTGAGATTGATGGCGGTGCTGAGAATTCGCCATCTGGACACTAGAATGCCAAAGGCGCATGAAAATTTTCTTGGGGTGGTCCAAGTCACGGCTGGAGTACGGCTTCAGCAGGTTTTGGCACATCTGAAATGCCTCATCCCCAACCACTACAAATGGCAGTGGTGGAGTTTGGGTTTGGGGAAGAGGCCGTGCCAGTGGAAAATTGAAATGGTTGCCGTACAACCTCCGGCCCATATCTGAGTTCTTAAAAGTCTGGGAATCGTTGCCCCGTCCGAATGCCCCTATGTCCACCGCCACAAACCGGCAGTCTGCATCCGCAATGCCCATTAGTACTGTGGAAAAGTACTTCTTGTAGTTGTAGTACTCAGAGCCACTTCTTGCACGTTTTGTGATGCGGATGTGCTTCCCGTCCACCGCTCCTAGGCAGTTCGGGAAATTGCAGATCGCCCAGAATTTTTCCGATATTTGAAGCCACTTTTCGGCAGTGGGCAATGGCAGAAACTCCGGACACAGAACATCCCACAGAGCCCTGCAGGTGTCGGCAACAATCCCAGATAAAGTTGAGATTCCCAGCCGGTACTGGAAATGCAGGGATGAAAGACTCTCTCCAGTTGCCAGGAACCTGAAAAAAAAAAAAAGAAAAAATAATTATATTTCTGTCTTGGGTATTACTAAAAACACTGAAAATAAAAAAGTACATGGCCTAACTATTTTGCATGTTTTTTTAATACAACATAGCAAAAAAACATTTTATAAAGGCTTGGGATTAGTACATGACAGAAGAAAAACCATTATGCCAAAAAGCAATTTCCCAAAAATAATGTTAAAATTCAATAGCCAAAAAAAAAAAAACGATTTTTTTTTTTGCCAAAAAAAAAAAAATGGAAAAAGCCAAAAAAATTATGCAAACATAACAACATACATACCGTAAGGTGACAAGGAGCCTTTCTTCGGGAGGAATGGCACGCCGGAGCTGAGTGTCCCGTCTCCGGATGTTTCCTTCAACCATACCCAGCAAGTCACGGAAGCTTTCCTGGGACATCCGTGTATAGTCAGCAAATTTCTCCGGGTTTTCCTGGAGCTCGCTGTACAGCGTGTGATATGCTCCACGGCTTGCCCGGAGTTCGATAATTGGATGCCTCCAAAACCGACGCCGCTGCCGTCTCTGCTGTCTCTCCCTCTCCCTTTCTTGCTGGCAACAAAAGGCATACGCCTGAGACAGCGCAATGTCAAGATCCAACTTGAAGCGGAAATTATCCAGACGCAGGGCCATCTTGACACCGGAAACAGCAGCAAAATCTGATGAATTCAGCAGTACAGGGTCTATAAAACATTCCAATGACACATGCCCACTGGTGACCCATTGGTGTTCAAGGATTTTTCTATTGTGAAATGTCACACCTAAAAACGCATGCGCATAAAAAACGCAAACGCATGCAAAAACGCATGTAAAACGCAAGTAAGCTGCGTTTTTTTGACGCATTAGCGTGCGCATGACGTAAAAAAAACGCTCGTTTGTTTTGCGTTTTTCTTTGCGTTTTTTATGCGCCCGATGCGCTGCGCAAAAAAACGCTAATGTGAAACTAGCCTTACTGGTCAAGAAAAGCTGCAGCTGTCAGGCAGGCTGGACAACTGAAGACTGAATCTACAGATTGAACAGATGAGGTCTCATTCTTTATATGGACTCACAAAATCCACATTATAGTCAAATAACATCCATTCTGACATGAATTACCATAGTAAGCTCCCCAGCCTCATCAAGTGTAAGAGATCTATTTATAATGTATGCAGTTTGTATTGTGAAATCTGGTGAAATAAACCTGGTGGCCCTATTGTACTTCTGTATATTCTTGATTTCATACAGAGACGTGTTGATGTGCAAAAACTCAACAGAAATAAATTGGACGTGCTTTGTAATATGTAGAGAATAGCGGATCGAAGATTTGACTTTAAGTTGACATTCATGGTTCCATGTATATTCAAACACTGGAAATAGATTTGCAAGAATCACAAGTTTTTGTAAAAAAAAAAAAATACACATGCCTGGTTTGTAGTCACATTTGGCTTTTAGCCCATGCCATGTAAATACCTTTGTCTGGTTTGTGTAGACACTCTTTGACACCTTAGACTTTGTGAGTGATGTCCAATTTCACTTGTAGTACAGAATGGATCAATTGTTGAACCAGTGATATGGCCATATATCCAAAATGTCAAGGAGTCATTTGTCATGTGAATAAGATGTCTATCAGCCATCCTGTGATTTCCATAATTCCACAAATAGTCATACAGTAAAGTAAGATCTAGCAATTCAATGGAGAAGGAGTTGGCAAAGTACGATGAGCAGTAGATGTTGTTGATGACAATAACAACCAGGTGTGATGCTAGTCCCTTCTCATGGTCAAGCTGTGAGTCAGAGTGGTCAAGGAATCCAAGGTCAGAAGCCAGGATGGTACGTTATAAATAGAAGGAAGGGACAAAAGTGTAGTCAGGTAACATTCCGAGGTCAGAGAACCAGGAGGATAACGGATCAGAGGAGAGGTTAAACAGGCAAATGGTCAGAATGAAGTCCAAGGTCAGGCAGCAAATGATCCAGCATACAGAATTTAAGGCACAGGGAGCACAAACCTCACATGTTGAATGTAAGTCTGGCGGAGGTCTGGGAGAAGCTGCTCAGTTAAGTAGGCGTGGCAATCACCCGGGATAGTGAACACTTGGAGACAGCCAACACCTCCCAGTCATAGATTGGCTAGTTGAGCTGTCAATCAATACAATGACAGCTCAGCATGTCCCTGAACCAAATTGGATAGCCATGCTATCAATCAAAGTACTGACAGCCTCAGCATGCCCCTGTACTGGATTTGACGGCCGAGCTGTCAGTAACTACATCCCAGACACCCTGAGTGGTGGAACCGTGACCACCAGGTATAACTTTGATATTGAGCCTGGTCACCAAAAAATGATTATATTGCTGGAGAGTTTGCTTTTTTCTCTGTGAGCAAATAATGCTGGTTCATGTGTTGACAGATAGCTGTAGTTCCTAATCTTTTGTTCTGGAATTTCTATGATTACATTTTTCATAGCAAAGCCCACACATTGCAAAAGATTTGCTGATCATCAACATTGAATAGAATTCTCACATCCAAGATGATCGCACATAGACACACCACCAGAATAACCACGGCCTTAGATTCCAGTCGCTATTGAACTTCCTCCACCAATAGCAGTTGCAACATCTCCTGTTCATGAGTTAACCACTAGGTCTTTTGGCTAGAAATTGCCACTGTTCTTTATCTCCAATGCCACTACCCTACTTCTGTGATGACATTACATGTACCTCACTTGGTTTCTGATCTTGGCCAACACACGATCATCATCCCTCATTTTGTAGATAGTGTTACTGCTCAGTTAGTCAGCAGGTTTCACGAAGATACAGGCTATGGTGAACACATGGACTTATCCCTGGTAACAAAACCCAAAGAAGGTTCCAGTTTCCCTTCAGTAAAAGAGGAAAGTTCAGACAAAAACAGAAGGACAGCTGGCATAATGGTCGCGAGCTCTGGATCTCACCAGAAGATGTCTGCATCATAACTAGCTAGAAGTTGTGTTGGGTCACACAAAGTACATACGGTGTGCTAGACCAAGGTTATAGTGGATAAAAGATGTCCCCCAAAGTAGGTGCCTCAGTCTCAAGAGGTTCAGGTTCCTCAACAGTTTGCATTGGGAAATCTTATAGCTGATGTGCTTTAACTTCACTTTACATTTACTGTTATTTTTAGTCATGAACTCTGACTTTAAATCTGGAGCAACTAAAATACCCCAAGATTGCAGTCTATTTTCAGCATTATTTATCTAAAACAGTACATTTCTACAAATGATAGCTTTGCACAGCAGAAGAATACAAAAACCCAGCAGGCTGAAGAGGTAGCCCTAAGCTACATGGGAGTATATGAGTAGTACAATCATACAAGTGAAATTGCCTGTGATCAGTGACACGTTCTAGAAATGTAATGATTCTCTGTGACCTGCCATCCTACTGGAATTTTTCAACAATAGGACAATTTCCTTACCCACAAGTCTGCTGTAACCTGTAAAGAATAGCACTCTTGAGCTCACCCATGAAATTTCTCACATTGATAAATGTATGCCGGTATAGGTTTCTCAGATAGCAATATAAACATATTTCCAAAATAATAATCCCTTCCTGTGCATTGCATACTAACTTTTTTTTACGATAAAATGATGGCATCATATATAATGCAAGATCATCAGCAGCAGGTGAAGGCTGTAACTAACAAAGGGGTTGTCCCATGAGCAAAGTACAATAGATCTTGGACTCAAAATAAATTACACACCTGGATATGCTAAAAAAAATCTTCCTGTGCTGGGATAATCTTATAAATGTGTCCCTGATGTGTAATGTGTAATGGCTGTGTCTGACTGTGCCGGAACATAGTCTGATGATATCACAGCTCCTGGCCAGAGGAGGAAGCCAGGCCTGGCATGGCATTATGCCCTACTGGCCAGATGTCCACTGGGCTGCTGGTACTCTGGCCATTTGGACCATTCATGTATAGACCCGGTACAGTCCCACTGGCCATATGCGGCCCACCAAGGCGTTAGGTGTGGCCCACGGAGCTATGCAGGAGATACCGACCTTCTTCTACCTACATTCAAATATATTTGTGTCTTTCAGATGAGTGAGGGGTTATTTTGTAGAGGAGTGTGTGTATAAAGGGGCTTTTTTTTGCATAGGGAAAATATGTGTGGGGGGATATTTTGCAGAGTGGGAGTGTGTGGGGGCAGATATTTTGCAGAATAGCAGTGTGCAGGGGATATTTTGCAGAGGGGCAGTGTGTGTGAGGGTGACAGTTTTGCTAGAGGCAGTTTGGGTGGATGGGGGCTATTTTATTCAGAGGGGCAGTGTGTGAGTGTTGGTGAGTATTTTCAGAGGGGCAGTGTGTGTGTGTGTGTGTAGGGGTATTTTGCAGAGGAGCAGTGTGTAAGTGTATGGATGGGATATTTTGCAAAGGTGAAGTGTGTTCGGGGTATTTTTCAGAGGGGCAGTGTGTAGGTGTGGCGATATTTTTCTGAGATCCATGTGCGTTTGGTGGGGATATTTTACAGTGGAGCCATGTTTGTGTGTGTGTGTATGTGTGTGTGGGGGGATCATTTGCAGAGGGGCAGTGTAGGGAGTTATTTTATTTTTAAGTGAACATGTCAAGATGTGCTGCTGAAGACCGAGAAGATGGAAGTTTGGAGATGATGTCAGTGCATGAAATCTAAAGCTAAGTTCAGATTGGCAGATGTCAGAGCTGCGGAGGGCTGTGTAGTTCCTCCGTGAAGCACCGCCCACTGTCGCACCTCCTCCATTCAGCTCTGCCTATGCCTGCATGCAGCCTGCATACCTATCTTTATCATTGGGTACGCAGGTCATGCGAATGTATGTGGATGCGTCCGCATGCGTCGTTTTGACATTGCTGCAACCTGCGTTGAATGCAACATGTTGCATTTTGTTGCGATCGCTGCAGTGTCAAAACAACGCATGCGGACACATCCGCATACATCCACATGGCCTGCATACCCGTTGTTAAAGATAGGTATGCAGGCCGCATGCAGACGTAGATGTAGTTGAATGAGGTGCAGCAGTGGGCGAAGCTTCACGGAGGAACTACGCAGCCCTCCGCAGCTCTGACGTCCGCAAATCTGAACCTAGCCTAATTATGGCATATGGAGACAAAAGTGACTGGAATGACTTCAATCAGAGAAGATGTCACCTATAAGGTACCTGGATGTAAATATTTACATGTGATCCTGCCTGTGTCTCATCAGTACTTTGGTTCCTTTATGTTCCGCAGTCTGATGGCAACTGCTAAAAGCAACTTCCAGCATCTCCTTACCATTATTAAAAACATTCCGAGATTTGTAAGTTCATGCAATACAACTGAATATGGGTTTGATCTGACATTGCAGTTGATCACTGTGTTAAACTTGTTGATTTATTCCTGTACTGACTGTGGTTCTAGCGCTGCATTTATGTACTGACTGTGGTTCTGGCACTGCATTCATGTACGGTGTTGCTATCAGTGTGTCAAGAGTGAGAAAAGAGGGTTGCATTGACAATCCAACACAATGGGCAGCACTTTGAACACATTTTATAACTGGTCATAAACTTGTATATAACTCATGAAAGAATAATGTTATATAAAGGTATGTTAAAACCAAGCACACCATTGTTATTCTTGTGAAATTCTCATTAAGTTTGATGTGTCACATGACCCTCTTTCATTGGAAAAAATAAAGTTGGATCCAAAATGTCTGACATCAAAATGGCCACCATTGAAACCACCCGTCTTGAAAAGTTTCCCCCCTCCTATATACTAATGTGCCACAAACAGGAAGTTGATATCACCAACCATTCCCATATCCATATAAATAGCCCACCCTGTAGTACACACATGTATACAAAGAGCAAATACATGCACCTATATGCATATAGAGAGCACCTACATACAGGTGCATACATATAGATACATACATGTGTAAGGGGAATTACAAGATCACGTGATGCTCCACTCCCTGTTCTCATGTTGGTATTTTATTGTTCGTGTATTGCATGTGCTATGCATACAGCTCTGGCAAAAATTAAGAGACCACTTCCAAATGTCCAGTTTGTCTGATTTTTCTCTTTAGGCTGGAATCCCACTTAACGTATAAAAAAATCGGTCAGATTTTGATGGCCGAGAATCACACAAATGTTCCCTGAACATCCGTATGACGAGATTTTATTGCAGCCTTGCAAAATGGACATATAACGTTTTTTGGGCCTGAAATTAATTAAAATCAGAATCAGCAACCCTATTTATTTCCTCAACAACAGGTTCCACCCTCCAATCTTTGCATTAGAGTCAGTGCTTATGTTGTGGTATTTCTGCTTTATGTCAAACATGTCAGACAGGCTTACTTTCAACACAACTGAGCGTGTTTTTTTCCATTGGGTTTTGTCCCAACGTTTTGGGGAGCCATACGCAGTGATTGTGGACCCGAGGAGGCGGAGACGAATGTGGGTACATCCGCTTTTCAGACAACAGCTGACTAAAGGCCATTTCCACCGTCAGTGTGCTTCTCTAAGTAGCCATCCTGACAAGTTCTACCAGTATTGTCAGATGAGCATGCCCATATTTGATATTCTGTTGGAGATTGTGCGCCCTGGGATTACATTGAAGGACACCAAGATGTGCAAGTGTATTTCCACAGAGGAGTGAATTTTGCTAACTTTACGGTATGTATTCATCCTCTATGTTGATGATGTATTTGACTTGTGTTTTATGGAAAAATAACTCCATTTTTATTTTTAAATGTGGTTTGTCCTTTTGAAATATTGAGCTTTCCTAAACAATTTTGTCTTTCACATTATACTGTATGTTGCTTTGATTAGGACCAAAGGCATAGAATACACTTTTATTTGATTAAGGCTGGACTTAATGTCTACTAACTTTTTGTAACAGATTAACTGTGTATTTGAGGCATGGATCTTCTTTTTTTTTTTACTTACTTCTACATTCCTTGCCACTGGCCTCTCCTATGTGTCTCTTCATCTAGAATTGTTAATTGGGAAATCCACCATCTCAGGCATTGTTCGTTCTACATGCTCTGAAATATGGTTCCGTCTGCTTCAATTGGTAATGCCTGCGCCAAAACAGCAAGACTGGCTGCGGATAGCCCGTGGGTTTGAGGAAATGTGCCAGTTTCCCAACTGTATGGGGGCCCTGGATGGGAAGCACATTTGTGTGTGTAAGCCGCCAAACTCAGGGTCCCAATATTATAATTATAAACAGTATTTTTCTGTAGTGCTGTTGGCCCTGGTTGACAGTGCCTACAGGTTTATAATTGTAGATATTGGGACCTATGGAAGAACTGGAGACTCCAGACTCTTCAATTCTTCCATAATGGGTTGGTTGTGCAATAATGAGTTGGACCTCCCACCCTCCACGTCACCTACCAGGGTCTACTATGGAAGCGGTGCCTTATGTGATGGTTGCAGATGAGGCCTTTCAATTAACATGCAACCTCATGAGGCCCTATCCACGTCGAGGCATGGACCACCAGCACAGAATATTTAATTTCTGCCTATCCCGTGCCAGACATCTGGTGGAGTGCACCATCGGCATTCTCTGTGCCAAATGGTGGGTCCTGCAGTCTGCCATTCAACTTAGTGAAGGAAATGTGAATGAGGTGATTAAAGTGTGTGGTACTTCACAACTTCACCAGATTCCAGGACTGTCCATCAAAAGCTGGTAATGAAGTGGAGAATGCAAATACTGTTTTGTCTACTACACATGTCCTTCATCCACGTCATCAGCCCTCTAGACTTAAAGTGCATGATGTGGTAACAAATTATTTTGTTTCATCAGAGGGAACCACTCCATGGCAAGACAATGCTGTTTCTATGTAGTGTTTTTTGCCTTTGAAAGAAAATAAATATAGTAATGCGACTGAAGTGTGTATTGTGTTTACCTAACAATGTGTACACTTTGAAAATAAGCACATCATGTATGTCATCATAACAACACATTACACTCATTACTGTTTCAAATGTTTTGAATCCAAACTTTTTTTATTACAATAAAACAATAAACAATAAACCATATTACCATCATATGGCATATTTGGCCGATAAACTAGGGCCCATATTAAAGTATTAAATTAACAAAAAAAAATTACAGGTTGTGGTAGGTTAGGGGTGGTGATGGCGGGAGGGCTGCATGTGAGGAAGTTGGCCTAGGTTGTTGCCCAACCTGACTGTCAACCTGGGTTATGGAAGATGCATAGCCTGGATTCTGAACTAATGATTTATTCCTGTTGCTGCGCCTAATAGTGGGGTTGAGGGTATTGCTGATTTAACTCCTGGGTAGTGAAATGCTCATTTGTTCATACACCCCAGTATGGCCATGTCGTGCAGACACATGTTGGGACCAGCCTCCAACAGTGGGTCTGCCTAAGTGGCCATATTGCGCAGGTGCTGTATACTCATAATGCTGGCCAGGTTGTGGCTGATGTTGGGTTGGGGCGGCCTGTGACTGTGGTGCCATACGTGGAGGAGGTGGTACAGCAACTGTTCGTGCCTGCTCTTCTGGGACTCCTGGCATCTACAGAAGGCTATTTGGTGACATTTGCCTGTAGCAGAGTGTATCTTTTGAGAATCCACCAGTACACAGGAGAACTTCACAGAGCAAGTTATCTTGAATAAACAGTATTTACTTCTTATGGGTAAACATGAGATAAGAATTCAGAAGCACACAGCCGTGCTGCTGGTATAGTACAGTCAAAAGCGAAAGTACAGTAAAACTTAACAACAACAAGAGAACATCCCTCCCCCACAATACAGCAAACATGTAACTTCACACTATCACCATCTGCTGTCAGGCTAGTGTAAAGTCCTCCTTTCATTTATAATAAGTCCATTTCTGTTGCATATGCCCACATTGCCACCTTTCCAGGAGCAGAAAAACAGGATTAGGGTTGTTTGGGGGTTTGCATGCATCTATGAGGATTTGGATGGCACTTCTGGCCCGCAGCCTCACCTCACGTGGAATGGGCTGCAAGTAGCATGTCAGACTGTGTGAGTACGCTTTCTCCCTATCGTCATTCACAGCCCTGAACAAATAGTTCAACACGCCAGTGTCCACTTGCCTCCTGTTGCCAGGGCTGGAAAGCTCCCTCCTGCACCACCCACAGTGTGGGATTGAAGAAGGTAGGGTTAAGGTATCCAGAGGCATGGTTGCACTGCTGCTGCGTGCCCGGTCCTTGTCCTCTGGGTTTGCTTCCTGTGTGGCTGAAGACGCTGGTGGTGGTGGTGGGTGCTGCTTTGTGGTGCCGAAGATGGACCAGCCACTTCATCACCTTCACCAAGTGGGTCAATGTTGACCTCAGAGTCGGAAGTAGTCTCCCTCTCTGTAAGGTTAGAGTCAGGCTGGTTTCACATTTGCGTTTTTTAGCGCTGGAAAAAACGCATATGTGCGCATGCATTTTTTCCCCTATATTTAACATGGGTGCGCATACCTGCGCGCTTGTAAGCGCATGTATGCGATTTTCATGCACTGCGTTTTTTTGGGGTGTGCGTTTGTATTTTCCAGACGCAGCATGTTGCATTTTTTGGCCCTGCAAAAAAGCGCATGCGCACATATGCGCACGTTTTGCGCTAAAAATGGCCATTATAGCCTATGGATGCGCATATGTGCGCACTGGCATGCTCATGTATGCGTTTTTTTGCATATGCGTTTTTTTTTTTTAACCATGGAATTTAGGGGTTTGGGTTAGAGTTAGGGTAAGTTAAGGGGGTTTAGGGTTAGGGTTAGGGTCAGGGTTAGGGTTGGGGTTTGGGTCAGGGTTAGGGTTAAGTATGGTTTGGTTAAGGGTTAGGGTCAGGGTTAGGGTCAGGATTAGGGTTAAGTATGGTTTTGTTAAGGGTTAGGGTCAGGGTTAGGGTTAGGGTTAGGGTTAGGGTCAGGGTTAGGGTTAGGGTTAGGGTCAGGGTTAGGGTTAGGGTCAGGGTTAGGGTTAAGTATGGTTTTGTTAAGGATTAGGGTCAGGGTTAGGGTCAGGATTAGGGTTAAGTATGGTTTGGTTAAGGGTTAGGGTCAGGGTTAGGGTTAGGGTCAGGGTTAGGGTTAGGGTTAGGGTCAGGGTTAGGGTTAGGGTCAGGGTTAGGGTTAAGTATGGTTTTGTTAAGGGTTAGGGTCAGGGTTAGGGTTAGGGTTAGGGTCAGGGTTAGGGTTAGGGTTAGGGTTAGGGTTAGTTAGGGTTTAGGGTTTGGGTTAGGGTTAGGGTCAGGGTTAGGGTTAGGGTTAGGGTTAGTTAGGGTTTAGGGTTTGGGTTAGGGTTAAGTATGATTTGGTTAAGGGTTAGGGTCAGGGTTAGGGTTAGGGTTAGGGTCAGGGTTAGGGTTAGGGTTAGGGTCAGGGTTAGGGTTAGTAAAGTCATGGTTTGGGTAGTGTGAGGGGCCACCTAAAAATGTTGGAAAAAAACGCAAACGCGGTAAAAATGCACTAAAAACGCATACAAACGCATAAAAACGCTGCGTTTTTTTCATGCATGCTCATAAAAATGCTTGAAAAAAACGCAGCAGTTGTATGCTTTTGTATGCGTTTTTTCAATGCGTTTTTTTGCGGGAAAAACGCGCTGCAAAAAAAAGCAAGTGTGAAACTAGCCTCAGCTCTGTTGTAAAAAAAAAACAAAGCATGATAAAAAAAATATTAAAATATGCCTTTAAAGAACATGTGGAAAAGATGTGGTGTCATGCATGCACTTACGGTCTGAGATTCATCACCGGTGCCAGAAAATTTAGCCTGTCATGCTACAGGTACTTTCTTTTTTGGGGGCTGCATTGCCACTCTGGCCTCAATGCTGCCATTCCTGCAGGTACTGGTCTGGGCAACTCCACCAGCATCTAGTGACATTAGTAACTGCAAAAAAACACAATGGTTAGGGTAATTTAACTCATGTTAAACTTTACATTTTTTTTAATTATTGTACTTACTAATTTGTTGCTGGACCTCATGGGGTTGCTCCTCAAAATCGGGGAACATTTGGTAACAGATTCTCCGCCATGCTGGGTCCTTATGTGCACGGTCAGCATAATGTGCGTCACGTTGGTCCCAAAGTTCTGGCCTCTCCTGGACCAGAACTATCAGCATCTCGACATTGATGTGTCTTGCCTTGCTGCTACACTCCGTGGAGGCATGTTTCCTGGATTTTTCTAGAGGTTGTCAGGGACATTTACATGACAAAGCTTCCTGATAATGGATGATTCAATTTCCTGTCACCTGCAAAATGCTGGCATATTTCTCGCAAGTCCCACGCATGGTCCATGTGGTGTCTGCTTTTTTCTCGTACCCATAAACTTGCAGTAGCGAGTCTCGGCCGAGATACGATGCATATCACAGCATGATGCGATTTCACTTACATGTTTAATACGGCCGAGAAAAAAAATGGTGATGTGAGCTACCCCATAGATTAACAATGGTACGAGAGCTATGCAATGTTTTCTCGCATAGCACTCGTCCGTATTCCTCTCTAGTGTGACTCCAGCCTTATAGGTATATTTTTGAGTAAAATGTAAATTGTTCTTTTAGTCTATAAACTTCTGACAACATGTCTCCATACTTCTAAGCAATAAATTTTGTTTGTTTTTTTCTGAAAAAGAGAAATGGTCAAAATAAAAAAACAGCTTTCATGCGTCTTGGCGTGTTTTCCACTATTCTTTTACACTGCTTCCGGCGCAAAAATTTAAGCAGTTCTTTGTTTGATGGCTTGTGACAATCAGTCTTCCTCTTGATTACATGCCAGAGGTTTTCAATGGGATTCAGGTCAATGGGCTGCCCATGACAGGGTTTTGATGTGGTGATCTCTTAATTTTTGACAGAGCTGTATGTATATGTATATAGGAAAGTGAAGTTTTAGGGTTAGCCACTAGAGGGGAGCATAGTAGCAAAGGAATAAGAGCTTAGTATAACAACTAGAGATGAGCGACTTTGCCTTTTTTTCGGGTCGAGTCGGGTTTCATGAAACCCGACTTTCTCAAAAGTCGAGTCGAACGAAATCGGCCAACTATAGGGAAAAGTCGGCGTCCGACTGAAACACGAAACCCAATGCAAGTCAATGGGGAAGCAAAGTCGTCAGAGAGTGGAGGACAGTAAACACACCTACAGTGCCCATTTCAATGCCAACAACATCAATTCTTATTACTTAAGCTTGTCAACCTTAATTTACTTTATAATAATAGTTACGCACTGAAAACTGGGGGTTATTTGGCTAAAGTAGTGGAGGGGGGGTAGGGCTGGCTCCAGGTTTTCGTGTGCCCCGGGCCAAAGAGTGTCAGTGGGACCCTTTAACACATAACACAATTCATGATGCTCCGATACGCCAGTGCTCGGGGATGGTTTGCCAAGTATGGCCGCTTTTTCTCCCATGCCTGTGCTACCGATTGCTGGTGAGTGGCCTGGGAGTGTGCTGATGACTGAGAACGTGGTTCAGTGGGTGGAATTTCACTGGGTCTCTGGACAACAGTGGCAGAGGTTCTTCCATGGCGTTCAAGTGAGGAAGCCGAACCAGCTGTGTGTGAGCTGGAGGAAGAGGCCCCAACACGAGCTGAAGAGGTGGTAGGTGCTGCTGAAGGTTGGCCTACATCTTCAGTGTGTCTGTGTAACTCCACCTCGTGCTTGGTACGCACATGTTTCCACATATTTGTGGTATTGAGGTTGCTCACATTTTTCCCTTGTTTAACTTTCTGATGACACAGCTTGCATTTGACAAAGCAAATGTCATCTGCAACTGTGTCAAAAAAAGACCACGCACTGCAAGTCCTGGGAGCGCCCGTTTTGTGTTTTGGAAGAGGATTGCTCCTCACGGGTGCCAAAGTGGAGGCTACAGGCAACCAAGTCTGCCCCCGCCCTCTCCCTCCTGTTTTGGCCGTTCGGGGAATCTCTTCCTCAGAGCTGCTCCCACCACCTTCCTGTGGCTGATGCCATGATGGGTCAAGGACCTCATCATCTACACTCCCCTCTTCAAGCACCAGCTGGTCCTGGGTTGTCTCGCCAGCACCGTACGCACCAGAAATTGGGAACTGAGTCTCATCATCATCAGATGAGTACTGAGGTGTGCTGACAAAAAGGCACTGGCCCACCCGCCTCTTCAGATTCAGAGGGACAAAGCAGTTGCGCATCACTGCATACTCCCTCTTCTTCATGCTCTAGAATGCTGCTTGGCTGGCCACCTCTTTCCAAGCCAACAGATTCTGAGAACAGAAATAAAGATTGAGATGGCTCCTGTCCAGGGCTCTCAGACTGCCTGGGCAATTTGGCAGGTGGTGAAGAGACAGATGGTTGCTCTTCAGTGCTCTGGCCCTGAGAGGATGCGGAAGTCATTCAAGTGGATGCGTTAGCTGCCATCCATCCGACAACGGCTTCAATTTGTTCGTCACGCAGCAGTGGGGTACGGCGAGGTCCTACAAAGCTGCGCATGAAGGACTGTTGCCTGGTAAAAGTGGGGGATGCCGGGTCACTGGTGGCTGCAGCAGGCACCGAATCCCCACGGCCACGACCACGTGCCTTACTCCCTGCCTTCTTCATCTTGGTAGACTGATAACGATAGGCAGAAAAGTAAAAAAGGGGGGGCTTAGTGTTCTTATTCCTGAACACCTGCTAACCAGTATAAGAAACACTAATTTTGACAAGAGTGTGTGTACTACACTTTAATATGATCTAATGTGGCCTACACAACTCTAAAGTGGAGTGTTGGGTGAACTTTACTTCCTTTTTTTTTTTGGGGGGGAAAAATAAAAGGATGTGACCAAAGTTTGAAAGCTATAGTATCACAAACTTTTTGGAGCGATTACAATGCAGGAAGCTAACCTACAATGCAATCGATGAGGCTCCAAAAAACAGGGTGATACTAGTCTGGCTGGCCCTGAAGGGCACAAGCCAGCAAAAAGGCTCCTCTATCTAATCCTATATAGTGTTTGCAACCAACCAATGACAATGGATGCGGATGGAAGCACACTAATATAGGAGCAAAAATCTGGACAAATTTGCTGCTATAAATAAAAAAGGACTGTGTATAAGGCAGTGACGCACGCTGAGCGGACTACAACGAGCGGTGGCTGTAGAACACACTGCAACGTGAGCTGCACTCACACACAGAGAGACCTATCAGACAGCCAAAAACAGTGCAGAGAAATGGGCTATAGCACTGAAAGGCTGCTGAAAGGCTCCGCTGTCCACTCCTTTAGTGTTTGCAACCAACGTATATGGATACGTATGGAAGCACACTATACAGGATAAAAAAAAAGCAGCAATAAAAGAAAAATGTGTATGAGGCAGAGACACACGCCGGGCGGCCTACAAGCAGACGTGCCTGCAGGACACACTACACAGCGTGGGTCTGCACTCACACAGCCCTTGCAGACAGCTATTAAAACAGCGCTGCTGGGCTACAAAAATGCTACAGTGGTGGATTATGTAGTCTGGGTAGAGCAATAGATATTTTTGATGATCGCTATTTCTAACTATTGTATGTTCTCCCCGTGTTTGCGTGGGTTTCCTCCGGGCACTCCGGTTTCCTCCCACACTCCAAAAAACATACTGATAGGGAATTTAGATTGTGAGCCCCATCAGGGACAGTGATGAAAATATGTGCAAACTGTAAAGCGCTGCGGAATATGTTAGCGCTATATAAAAATAAAGTATTATTATTATTATTAATATTATTATTATTAACTGTCCCTCACAGTCTTCAACAGCAGCCTGTCCCTAACTGAATTCACAGCAGAGTGACCAGAAATGGCGACTGCAGCGGTTTTTATAGTGCATCATGACATCATTTCAGCAGCCAATCACAGCCATGCCAGTAGTTAACATACCTACATGCCTAACAGGATGTGCCCACACTTCTGAGGATCCCCATTGGCTGAATCAAATCGAGCGGGCTCCTAGCATTATGGGAACTTCCGATTCCGGTATTCGATATGAAAAAAGTATCGGAACTAAGTATCAGAATTCTGATACAGCTAATATTGGCCGATACCCGATACTTGCGGTATCGGAATGCTCAACACTAGTGAGGAGCGTACACCTCTATACGGTGTGTGAAAAAATGAACGCTCACTAACTGTGCAAAAAAGCAGTTTGAACTGCAGTGTGCACACAGCAATGCAGCTATCAGGTAGCCTTATAAGGCAGCCTAATAACCACCCGTGCTGCTGCACACAAAAGTGTGAAAAAACGAACACTCTTTAACTGTGCAGACAAAAGGAATAAAAGTATTTTTGCTTTGAAAAAAGCAGTCTGCACAGCAGTGTGCAAACAGCAATGCAGCTATCAGGGAGCTTTATAAGGCAGCCTAATAACCACCAGAGCTGCTGCACACAAAAATATCCTCCCCTGTCACTGCACACTATACTGTTGTGTTGTACAGTGAAAATCGCTATGAGCAGAAGCAGATTTTTTTTTGTTTCCTGCCCAAACACTCTCCCTATTGAGAACGAGCAGCAGCAACCTCTCCCTATGCGAAGATCGGCAGAAGTAAGATGGCGGTTGGCCTCAGGGCTTTTATAGCCACTGTGATGCCACACAAAGCCAGCCAATCACTGCAATGCCCATATATAAGATGGTGGTGGCCACTGCCTATGTCATCGCGTTGCCCACAGTGTGCGCCATTGATCATTGGCTGAGAAAAAGCGCTGGAAGCATGATGGGAAATGCCACTTTGGCGAGAGGGTCGGCAACCTCATGGCCGACCTCACACTATGGTCGGATTTCGATCGGCGAAACCAGACTTCACCAAAAGTTGACGACTTTTGAATTTGACCGACATGTTTCGCTCAACTCTAATAACAACTAGTTAAATTAGGAGGGGCCTGCTTTGGGTAAGACAGGAGTATTTCCTGAATGTAGTTAGTAGGGCCAGGGAGCACAGACAGTCCTGAAGGGCCTTTGGGCCCGGGGAACACAGTGGACCCCGCAATGTTACAAGCTAGGAGCCAATTCATCCAGGGCTTGGGAACTGAAGGACACAAAAGCAGTGGAATGTAGGGCAGCACCAAGATGTGGCAGCTGACTGCGTGGGCAGATGTCCTTATGTCTGGGGCAAAACGGACAGAGGAACTCCTGAAAGTAGTTAAGCTGGACAGAAGAAATGCTGCAGTATGGACGAGTCAGTATGACTTGGGATCATTCTAGAAGAAGTAGGGAAAAGCACAGTAATTGACAAGGATGTGTACTGTGATGTTCCCTGTGAAGTTGCTGCAACTGAGCTGGACGTACTGCGAAAGGATTCAGGTAAAGTTGTTTGTTACAAGATGAAACTGGACTCTGTCTCTGTGTGTGAAACCAATAGGAGTGAACCAGCAGCAGATCAGAGGGGACCCTGATGGTGCCGAAGGCTTTAGAGAAGGTATGCTGCAAAGGGGACATTGTATGTATGTAGCCAGAGAAAAGGGCGTGCTTGAGCAATCTATGTCAGCCATGACCCTGGCTCCCCTCACACATGCACATGCACACGCATACAGATAGATGCACATACATAAAGAGTCATGCATGCAAAGTCATTCATACAGACACATGGATGCACATGCATTTATACAGACATACAGATACATGCATGTATAGGCACGTACATACAGATTCATGCATACTCAGGCATACAGATACATGCATGTATAGGTACACATATACAAATACATGCATGCACATACATACAGACATACAGATGCATGCATGTATAGCCTCATGCATACAGATACATGCATGCACATACATACGTAGTGATACATGCATGCAAAGGTACATATATACAGATTCATGCATGCACATTCATACAGACATAAAGATGCATGCATAGACACATGCATACAGATACATGCATGCATGCACATACAGTATATACAGACACATACAGAGATATGCATGCACAGGCACATTCATGAACATACGAGAATACATACATACAAGCACATCCACAAAGTACATACATACAGATATATGCATGCACATACATACAGATACCTGCATGCATAGGCACGTACATACAGACACATGCTTGCATATACATACATACAGACACAGATACCTGCATGCATAGGCACGTACATACAGATACAGTCATATGTTAAAGTTTGGGCACCCCTATTAATGTTAACCTTTTTTCTTTATAACAATTTTGTTTTTTGCAACAGCTATTTCAGTTTCATATATCTAATAACTGATGGACTCAGTTATATTTCTGGATTCAAATGAGGTTTATTGTACTAACAGTAAATGTGCAATCTGCATTTAAACAAAATTTGACCGGTGCAAAAATATGGGCACCCTTATCATTTTCTTGATTTGAACACTCCTAACTAATTTTTACTGACTTCCTGAAGCACTAAATTGGTTTTGTAACCTCATTGAGCTTTGAACTTCATAGGCAGGTGTATCAAATCATGAGAAAAGGTATTTAAGGTGGCCACTTGCAAGTAGTTCTCCTATTTGATTCTCCTATGAAGAGTGGCATCATGGGCTCCTCAAAACAACTCTCAAATGATCTGAAAACAAAGATTATTCAACATAGCTTTTCAGTGGAAGGATACAAAAAGTTGTCTCAGAGATTTAACCTGTCAGTTTCCACTGTGAGGAACATAGTAAGGAAATGGAAGAACACAGGTACAGTTCTTGTTAAGCCCAGAAGTGGCAGGCCAAGAAAAATATCAGAAAGGCGGAGAAGAAGAATGGTGAGAACAGTCAAGGACAATCCACAGACCACCTCCAAAGACTTGCAGCATCATCTTGCTGCAGATGTTGTCACTGTGCATCGGTCAACAATACAGCGCACTTTGCACAAGGAGAAGCTGTATGGGAGAGTGATGCGAAAGAAGCCGTTTCTGCAAGCACGCCACAAACAGCGTCGCCTGAGGTCTGCAAAAGCACATTTGGCCAAGCCAGTTACATTTTGGAAGAAGGTCCTGTGGACTGATGAAACAAAGATTGAGTTGTTTGGTCATACAAAAAGGCGTTATGCATGGAGGCTAAAAAACACAGCATTCCAAGAAAAACACTTGCTACCCACAGTAAAACTTGGTGGAGGTTCCATCATGCTTTGAGGCTGTGTGGCCAATGCCGACACCGGGAATCTTGTTAAAGTTGAGGGTCGCATGGATTCAACTCAGTATCAGCAGATTCTTGACAATAATGTGCAAGAATCAGTGACGAAGTTGAAGTTACGCAGGGGATGGATATTTCAGCAAGACAATTATCCAAAACACCGCTCCAAATCTACCCAGGCATTCATGCAGAGGAACAATTACAATGTTCTGGAATGGCCATCCCAGTCCCCAGACCTGAATATCATTGAACATCTGTGGGATGATTTGAAGCGGGCTGTCCATGCTCGGCGACCATCAAACTTGACTGAACTGGAATTGTTTTGTAAACAGGAATGGTCACAAATACCTTCATCCAGGATACAGGAACTCATTAATAGCTACAGGAAGCGACTAGAGGCTGTTATTTTTGCAAAAGGAGGATCTACGAAATATTAATGTCACTTTTATGTTGAGATGCCAATACTTTTGCACCGGTCAAATTTTGTTTAAATGCAGATTGCACATTTTCTGTTAGTACAATAAACCTCATTTGAATCCAGAAATATAACTGAGTCGATCAGTTATTAGATATATGAAACTGAAATAGCTGTTGCAAAAACCAAAATTGTTATAAAGAAAAAAGGTTAACATTAATAGGGATGCCCAAACTTTAACATATGACTGTACATGCATTCACAAGCATAAAAAAGGTACATACAAAGATATACATACACAGACACATGCATGAACATATGGTACATACATATATATGCACACTTTAGAATACTTACCAGTTTCCCCTTTTTAACTTCTTCTAAACTTCTGCACAGTACACACTAAAGTAAGGACCTAGGCTGAAATACAGGTTGTAAGGACCAAAATATAAAATAACAGAGTCTGATAGCCTGGTATAAAAATTAAGATTATAATGTTGTTGTACATGTCAAAAAAAAAAAAAAATACACGTTGTGTGCAACATCTGTACTATGTAAATCAGCTTGTACACAGGCACAGAAGTTCTTCCAGGCATTGCCTTTGGTAAAATACCAAACACTCCATTTACTTTTTAATATACCAAAACCTTCAGGCGAGTGAAACTAATGTGCTGCTTTAATACAAACATCCCTTGCGAAGTCCCACAAAATGTATATTCTCTTAACAGCAAGGAAAAGGAATCTATGAATATCAATGAGCAGCATGCAGAGGTTTTTCAGAGAGGGGCCATAAGAGTTAATGGGATAATGCATGTCTGCTAGTGTTAATTACCCGCACTTTCCATGGAAATGTGTGCCAGTTGTGCTCGTCAAAAGACATTGATGAAAGCAAATTGGTAAAATGCAAATCATGGTTGAAACACTCACAGTGGTGAAGTATGACAGTGCGGATAATGTTTGTTCAGTAGAAGGAACGCTACTCGCAAGACCAGCTCCGGTATAAAGGGACTGTGAGATGGAATTATCTGTATGTGACTTAAGGGCCCTCTACACATAGAGATATTGCTACATGTGATGCTCACCTCCCCCGCTGATCGCGCGAGATCGGCCTGGTCCATTTCTCGTTGTCGGCTTCCTGCTGGCGCCGATGAGCGAGACATGGACGCGGGCGGAAGAAGACATCATCGCTGCGTCTGGAAGGTAAGAGCGACTGCTGCTGCGTCGCTGGTGAGATCTGCCTGTTTGGCAGCTCACTAGCGACCATTAAGCGATGCACCAGCGATTCTGACCGGGTCATATCGTGGTCGGGATCGCTGGTGCATCGCTAAATGTAAAGGGGCCTTAAGGAGTATGTAGCTCGTGCAGGTTGAACCCACAAATCACACTGGTAATGTATAATGTACTATTTTAAAAAGGCTCCAGTTTAGGCCTCATGTATACAGATGCTTGCTCCTCTAAAAACATTGCTTCTAATTTTAAGTTCCCATGATGAGTTTTTGCTGCTGCATATTTTTGCTGCATTAAAACGCAGCAATTTAGGCTGCGCGTCCACATTCAGTGTTTGGTCAGAATGCTACCTTAGTATTTGTAAGCCTAAGCTTGAGGCCACATTCACACTTTCAGTATTTGGTCAGTATCTTACCTCAGCATGTGTAAGCCAAAACCAGGAGTGGAGCAATCAGAGAAAAAAGTATTATAGAAACACATCACCACTTCTGTAAAGTATTTATCACCCACTCCTGGTTTTGGCTTACAAATACTGATATTAAACACTGACCAAATACTGACCGGGTGAACATGGATGAAAGGTGAATATTAGTGATGAGCGAGCATGCTCGCCACTATTCGGTGCACGCCCGAGCATCGCAGTGATCGTGATGCTCGGAGCTTGCCAAGTATTAAAGGGGTTGCTCGGCTGGAGCCTGGGTCCTCTCTCTGTATGTTTGGCGCTCTTTAGAAAGCCAATGAACATGCAGGGATTGTCTGCCACACACTGTAATGCTGCAGCCATTTTGGTTGTGGCATTAGGCTGTGTGCCCACGTTGGGTTTTTTTAAACGTTTTTGCATGTCTAAGCTTCCTGATGATGGATTGGCCCATTTCCTGTCACCAGGAGAAGTCTGGCGTATTTCTCGCAAGTCACACATCTGGTCCGTGTGTAATGCATTTTTTTTGCGCACCCATAGACTTGCATTGGCGTACTACAGTCGTAGTACGCTGACAATCACAGCATGCTGCGATTGGCTCAGCCCCTAAAAAATATGCGACAAAAATACGGGTGATGGGAGCTGCCCCATAGAGAATCATTGGTCCGTGTGCAATGTGTGGTTTTAACGCCTCTCACTCATCCGTATTCCTCTCTAGTGTGACGCCGGCCTAAGGGTGAGTGCACAAAGCGCGGATTTGGCTGAGGATTTGCAGGTAAATTTGCAGGTAAAAGGATCTGGGGTTTACCTGCGGATTTGCCTGCAGTTTGCCCCTGCGTTTTGACACTTGTACAATGGAATAGGTGTCAAACCGCAGTGGAATCCGCAGAAAGAATTGACATGCTGCGGATTTAAAACTGCAGCAAATCTGCACAGAAAAATCCGCAGCATGTGCACTGCGGTTTTTAAAAGCCATTGGCTAACATTGTACTATACTCTGCTTGCGGATCTGCAGCGGATCCGCAGAGGCAAATCCGCACCGTGTGCACACACCATAAGGCAATGAAAGGCTGTGCTCGATGGGAGGTGTATATAGTCTGTCTCCTCATTATCCTCCCATCCATGTTCTAGTGATGCCCATGAGCATGCTCTGAGAGCCAACCTGCTGTGAACACCGCTGTTGTTCCTCCTCATTCTCCAATACTGTCTGATGGTTTACGCTTGTGTTGATGACAGGCCTGATAACGTTGCAGATGTTCCCTGTTCCTCCTGCTTCTTCTCCTGCTCTCCCACTTCCTCATGCATCATTGCCTGTAGTGTTTTTCCATCAGACAAACAGCTGGTCTCGTAACACTGATGACGGTGTCATCAGCGCTGGCCATATTGCTGGAATAGTCACAGCAGCGTAACACAGTGCACGCATCCCACACGGAAGCATAGTCATTGGTGGTGAAGTATGGTTTTCCTGCACTGCAACATACAGTATAAGGAGGTGAGCAGGAAGAGAAGCTGCAACACACAGGTGAGCAGCAGCAGGTTGAGAGTGCCGAAAGTGTGCACATATTGAACACACTTTCACCAGCAGATCAGTCATATCTGGGTAAGTTTTAAGGAAACTGCACGACAAAATTAAGAAAATGCTCCAGAAAAGAGATATGCATCAACCCAGCTAGGTCAAGAGCTATTACCAGATTTCGCCTGTTATCGCATACCACCAGGCCAGGCTTCAGGTGCAGGAGCACCTACCACTCAATTGTCTGCTCTTTGATCCCAGTCCCCAGCTCCTGTGCTGTTTGGGGCCTGTCCCCCCAAACAGATCAGTTTCAGAACTGCTTGCTGTCATTTCCCATTGGCTGAGCTCAAGTTGGTGGGTGGTGCAGTTTGTACTATGAGATGATTATGAAATGGAGGAGGAAGCAGCAATCTGCCAAAGGAACGTCCAGCAATCCTCGTGGCAGGTCATCCGAAAAACGGATGTGCCTCTGGCACAGCCACCACTACATTTATCCAGTGGGCAGTTGGGGAAATGTAATGTCCCTGGCCATGATTACTGGTCCATGTATGAGTCATTATGTGTACCTTGCCACTGATGGCGTTGCGCAGTGCAGACCTGATTTTGTTCACTACATGTGGTGGTGGTAGTGTCACATCCTCGCTATGCGGGGAGGTAGGTGGCCCTGTTGATTGTGAATGGGGTCAAAATGGCAGGCTACATTGTTGCATGATGCGACTGTACATCCTGCCGAGACACTGAGCTTTGTGTGTTTGCTCAAATCAGTGCCTCACAGTGAACTCAGTTCAACTCGCTGACTTCAGCATGAGCACCATCAGAACTTTCCCCACAGCAATCATGCTGATGTAATTGAGGTGAAAGGAGTTAATTGGCTCTAAACTCCTTTCACCTCATTGACGTCACCATAAGGTGCTGAACAATCACGCTCTGTTCAATGTCTCTGCTGGATGGCAGGTTGTATAGTCGCATCATGCAACAATACAATCTGCCTTCTAGATGTAGCTAAGCTAGATGCGTCACCAGGACAAAATGATTATAATCTTCACATCTGAGACAAGTGAGGATGAAGTTGCTTTATTATTTTATTTTTATCACAGGAGACATGGGATTCAATGGATTGGAGGTTTAGAGGAGTATACGTGTTTTTAGTAGATCTAGATTCTTTAAAGGAGTCTGTGTCATTATTTCAAATATAGGAATTTATTTTGTGTTACTATTTTAACAATTCCACTTAAAGACTAGTGTTGAGCGATAACATCCGATACCCTAAAATATCGGATCGGATGGTATCGGCCCGATACGAAAAAAGTATCGGGTATCGCCGATTCCGATACCGGAAGTCCCATTCAAGTCTATGGGACTTCCAGTATCGGAATAAGAAAAACCCTTTTCTGTCCTTGTACAGCCTCTCGGGGGGGGGGGTGTACGGACCTTTCGGGGGTCTGTGCAGGCTGCGGGGGGCTGTGCCGGCCTGCCGGTGGTCTGTACCTACTGTCTGGGGGTCTGTGCAGGCTGCGGGGGTCTGTACCGACCTGCTGGGGGGCTGTGCCGGCCTGCCGGTGGTCTGTACCGACTGTCCGGGGGTCTGTGCAGGCTGCGGGGGTCTGTGCAGGATCGTCCGATGCTACCATGATGCTACCATGACGGTGATTGACACATTAGCCAATGATGGGACAGTAGTAGTCCCATCATCCGGCTAATGTGTTGAATGTACAAAAAAAAATACATATAACATACATGCTACATACATGCTACATATACACTCACTGGCCACTTTATTAGGTACACCATGCTAGTAACGGGTTGGACCCCCTTTTGCCTTCAGAACTGCCTCAATTCTTCGTGGCAGAGATTCAACAAGGTGCTGGAAGCATTCCTCAGAGATTTTGGACCATATTGACATGATGGCATCACACAGTTGGCGCAGATTTGTCGGCTGCACATCCCTGATGCGAATCTCCCGTTCCACCACATCCCAAAGATGCTCTATTGGATTGAGATCTGGTGACTGAGGAGGCCATTTGAGTACAGTGAACTCATTGTCATGTTCAAGAAACCAATCTGAGATGATTCGAGCTTTATGACATGGCGCATTATCCTGCTGAAAGTAGCCATCAGATGTTGGGTACATTGTGGTCATAAAGGGATGGACATGGTCAGCAACAATACTCAGGTAGGCTGTGGCGTTGCAACGATGCTCAATTGGTACCAAGGGGCCCAAAGAGTGCCAAGAAAAAATTCCCCACACCATGACACCACCACCACCAGCCTGAACCGTTGATACAAGGCTGGATGGATCCATGCTTTCATGTTGTTTACGCCAAATTCTGACCCTACCATCCGAATGTCGCAGCAGAAATCGAGACTCATCAGACCAGGCAACGTTTTTCCAATCTTCTACTGTCCAATTTCGATGCGCTTGTGCAAATTGTAGCCTCAGTTTCCTGTTCTTAGCTGAGAGGAGTGGTACCCAGTGTGGTCTTCTGCTGCTGTAGCCCATCTGCCTCAAAGTTCGACGCACTGTGCGTTCAGAGATGCTCTTCTGCCTACCTTGGTTGTAACGGGTGGCAATTTGAGTCACTGTTGCCTTTCTATCAGCTCGAACCAGTCTGCCCATTCTCCTCTGACCTCTGGCATCAACAAGGCATTTCCGGCCACAGAACTGCCGCTCACTGGATTTTTTTTCTTTTTCGGACCATTCTCTGTAAACCCTAGAGATGGTTGTGCGTGAAAATCCCAGTAGATCAGCAGTTTCTGAAATACTCAGACCAGCCCTTCTGGCACCAACAATCATGCCACGTTCAAAGGCACTCAAATCACCTTTCTTCCCCATACTGATGCTCGGTTTGAACTGCAGGAGATTGTCTTGACCATGTCTACATGCCTAAATGCACTGAGTTGCCGCCATGTGATTGGCTGATTAGAAATTAAGTCTTAACACACAGTTGGACAGGTGTACCTAATAAAGTGGCCAGTGAGTGTATACTACATGCATGCAACATACATACATACTACATATATACCACATGCATGCAACATGCATACTACATATATACTACATGCAACATGCATGCTACATATATATTACATGCATGCAACATATATATACTACATGCAACATACATACTACATATATACTACATGCATGCAACATGCATACTACATATATACCACATATATACTACATGCATGCAACATACATATATACTACATGGAACATGCATACTACATATATACTACATACATACATACTACATATATACCACATGCATGCAACTTGCATACCACATATATACTACATGCATGCAACATACATATACACTACATGCATACTACATATATACAACATATATACTACATGCATACTACATATATACCACATGCATGCAACATACATACATACTACTAGTTTTGAGCATTCCGATACTGCAAATATCGGGTATCGGCCGATATTCGCTGTGTCGGAATTCCGATACCGAGTACCGATATTTTTCAATATCGGAATCGGAAGTTCCCATAATGCAAAGAGCCACTGCTGTGGCTCTGATTGGCTGCCGAAATGACGTCATAATGATGCGCTGTCTGTGCGCATCATGATGCGCCGTCAGTTTGGGCCTTCAGGGGGGTCTATGCCGACTGCCCAGGGGTCTGTACTGGCCTGCCGGGGGGTCTGTGCCGACTGCCCGGGGGTCTGTGCCGACTGCCCGGGGGTCTGTACCGGCCTGCCGGGGGCCTGTGCCGGCCTGCCGGTGGTCTGTACCGACTGTCCGGGGGTCTGTGCTGGTTGCGGGGGTCTGTACCGGCCTGCCGGGGTGTTGTGCCGGCCTGCCGGTGGTCTATACCGACTGTCCGGGGGTCTGAGCGGCCTGACGGTGGTCTGTACCGACTGTCAGGGGGTCTGTACCGGCCTGCCGGGGGTCTGTACCGGCCTGCCGGGGGGCTGTACTGGCCTGCCGGGGGGCTGTGCCGGCCTGCCGGTGGTCTGTATCGACTGTCCGGGGGTCTGAGCAGACTGCCAGGCTCTGTACCGGCCTGCCGGGGGGCTGTGCCGGCCTGCCGGGGGCTGTGCCGACTGTCCGGGGGTCTGTGCAGGCTGCGGGGGTCTGTGCAGGCTGCGGGGGTGTGTACCGGCCTGCCGAGGGGCTGTGCCGGCCTGCCGGTGGTCTGTACCGACTGTGTGGGGGTCTGAGCTGACTGCCGGGGGTCTGTACCGGCCTGCCGGGGGGCTGTGCCGGCCTGCCAGTGGTCTGTACCGGCCTGCCGGGGGCTGTGCCGGCCTGCCGGTGGTCTGTACCGACTGTCCGGGGGTCTGTGCAGGCTGCGGGGGTCTGTACTGGCCTGCCGGGGGGCTGTACTGGCCTGCCGGGGACTGTGCCGGCCTGCCAGTGGTCTGTACCGACTGTCCGGGGGTCTGAGCGGCCTGCCGGGGGGCTGTGCCGACTGTCCGGGGGTCTGTGCAGGCTGCGGGGGTCTGTGCAGGCATCGTCCGATGGGACTACAAGTCCCATCGGGCGATGCCTGCTACCAAGACGGTGATTGACACATTAGCCAATGATGGGACAGTAGTAGTCCCATCATCCGGCCTTTGTGTTGAATGTAAAAAAAAAAAAAAATGCTACATACATACTACATACATACTACATTCATGCAACATACATACATACTACATATATACCACATGCATGCAACATGCATACCACATATATACTACATGCATGCAACATGCATACTACATATATACTACATGCATGCAACATACATATATACTAAATGCATGCAACATACATACATACTACATATATACCACATATATACTACATGCAACATGCATACTACATATATACTACATGCATGCAACATACATATATACCACATGCATGCAACATTCATACTACATATATACCACATATATACTACATGCATGCAACATACATATATTCTACATAATACATATATACTACAGGCATGCAACATACATACATACTACATATTTACTGAAAGCATGCAACATGCATACTACATATATACTACATGCATGCAACATACATACAACATATATACTACATGCATGCAACGTACATATATACTGCATGCAACATGCATACTACATATATATTACATGCAAAGTTCACCACCTGATAAAACTAGTTTAGCACAAAAAGAAGTACACCTATTTCTGAGAAATTTAAACATCGATAAATCCCCCGACCCAGATGGTATTCATCCATGCATACCGAGGAAATTGAGCTCAATAATTGACAGACCACTGTATCACATATTCTTAGATTTTCTTGTAACATGGGTGTGCAATGGGATTGGAGGATGGCTGATATGTACCGATATTTAAGAAAGCTAAGAAGGTGGATCCAGGCAACTACCATCCGGTTAGACTGACATCAGTAGTGCGCAAATTTTTTTAGGGCATTATAAGAGATGACCTGCAGAAATATATTGTAGATAATAATCTAGTAACTCACAACCAGCATGGATTCATGAAAAGTAAGTTGTGTCTAGCAAACATGGTGTGTTTCTATAAAGAGGTACATGCAAATCTGGATATTGGTAATTTATTATTATTATTTATTGTTATTATTATTTATTATAGCGCCATTTATTCCATGGCACTTTACTGTATTTGCTTTTATTATGAATACCCCTCCTCACATGTAATCTTAAGCAATACAAGTCACAACTGCTACAGGAGGAGAGAGGACCCTGCCTGCAATGGCTCACAATCTACAAGGGCTGGGTGAGGATACAGTAGGCAAAGGTAGAGCTGGTCATGCAGTGGCTTGGTCAATCGGTGGTTACTGCAGGTTGTAGGTATGTCGGAAAAGGTAGGTCTTCAGGTTCTCTTTGAAGGTTTCTGCGATAGGCAAGAGTCTGATATGTTGTGGTAGAGCATTCCAGAGTAGGATGATGTGTGGGAGAAGTCTTGTATGCGATTGTGGGAAGAGGAGTTAAGAGGAGTAGAGAAGGAGATCTTGTGAGGATCAGAGGTTGCGTGCAGGTAAGTACCGGGAGACGAGGTCACAGATTTATGGAGGGCAAAGGTTGTGGATGGCTTTGCATGCCATGGTTAGGGTTTTGAACTGGGGTCTTTGGGTAATGGGGAACCAGTGCAGGGATTGACAGAGGGGAGAGGCCGGGGAATAGCGGGGGGGACATGTGGATTAGTTGGGCAGCAGAACTTAGAATAGATTGGAGGGGTGCAAGAGTGTTAGAGGGAAGGCACAGAGCAGGAGGTTGCAGTAGTCAAGATGGGAGATGATGAGGGCATGGACTAGGGTTTTTGTAGATTCTTGGTTGAGGAATGTACGGATCTGTGAAATATTTTTGAGTTGAAGTCGGCAGGAAGTGGAAAAGACATGGAGATGTAGTTTGAATGAGAGATCAGTGTCAAGGATTACCCCGAGGCAGCGAGCTTGTGGGACTGGGAAGAGTGGGCAGTCATTTACTTTAATGGATAAGTCCGTTGGGGGGGTTGAGTGAGATGGGGGAAAGATGATGAATTCTGTTTTGTCCATAGGGAAAGATGATGAATTCTGTTTTGTCCATATTAAATTTTAGAAATCTAGCAGAGAAGAAGGATTAACTAGCACACAGACATTGTGAGATTCTGGTTAGTAGAGAGGTGATATCTGGTCCAGAGATGTAGATCTGTGTGTCATCAGCATAGAGGTGATACTGAAAGCCGTGAGATTCTATGAGCTATCCGTGGCTGAAGGTGTAAAAGGAGAAAAGCCAGGGCCCAAGGACTGAACCTTGCGGGACTCTGACAGATAGAGGGTGAGGTGAGGAGGTGGTGTGCGAGTGGGAGACACGGAATGTCTGGTCTGTTAGGTATGACGAGATCCAAGATAGGGCCAAGTCTGTGATGCCAAGAGATGAAAGGGTCTGTAATAATAGGGAATGGTCCACTTTGTCAAAGGCAGAGGACAGGACCAGGAGGAGGACAGTGTATTGTTGCTTGACCTTGCAGTTAATAGGTCTTTGGTGACCTTAGGGCAGTTTCAGTGGAGTGATGTGGCTGGAAGCCAGATTGTAAGCGGTCGAAGAGGGAGCCAGAAGAGAGGTGGGCGGACATTTCAAGATGGATGTGTTGTTCCAGTAGTTTTGAGGCATAGGGGAGAAGTGATATTGTTAGGCGTCAGGTTTCTGCGTCTACTCTGCAGGAATCCAGAGCCTCACATTCCGCAGTCTCCTGCTGTCTATCTACTGCAGAGAAGATTACTTTGCAGCAGACCGCTCCAGAGACTAAGTTACCTTGTGCTCCTACTGGGCAGGCTCACGAGACGATCTCCCATTGGAGATCGGGAGTCATGTGCCCAGGTCCTGCTCCAGATCTCATTGGTCCATCTCGGAGATCTGGAAAGTCCTGCACAGCTATAAAAAGCGTGCATGACCGTTCGGCCATGCGCTAGTATAGACTATACTTGCTATGTGTGAATGGTGACGGATGTATGTTTCTGGTGACTGACTCATTAAAAAACCCCTTCCCTCTGATATTACGCATGTGGATAGGGAATTAGTTTAGCAGTCAGTGGCAAGCCTTAAGCCACTGTGCACACCGTACCGCTACGCTAGCGTCCGACATTGCGCTTACTTTCTTGCTTTGTCGTCGAGCGGCAGTGTCCTACACCGCGCTGCAGTTGCAGCCCTTCTTGGCGCTCGCAGTAGCGATGCCGCACACACGGGAGGTCTAGACGAACGTAGCTCCTCTGTCTTGGGTCCTGCTCCTGTGACCAGATACCGTGTGTGCATTTACCTGAGGCCTGTGTAACTAACAGGCTCAGCCTTTTTGTATGTTTATGTTGCGGCGCCTCTGTGTGTGAACAGAGCCCGCTCTGCGCACTTCGGGTGAAGATGAACCAGTGCGCATAATACCGCCATATTGCTCCTCTGTCATTACCTAGCAGCGGTGTAACACCTACTGCACGGTGGACCCCGTGCGGTGAACGCACTTTATTATTTATTTTTATTTAGTGCGTTCCGCCGTTTCAAACATTATACTAGTGCCAGGGTCTGGCTAGAAATGGCAGATCAGCAGCAACTCCTTCAGTGCATTCACCAGCTAGAGGGTCGGTTGGCTACTCTTGAGAGTGTTATCACAGCGGCGAAGTCTTTGGAGGCTGTTGTACAGGCGATCGCAGAGGCGGTTTCACGTATGTCCCCGTCCTCCCACGCGCCGACAGTTATCCGCCTCCCGTTGCCAGATAAATTTTCTGCCGATGGCGCCTCCTGTAGGGGTTTCGTCAGCCAGTGCTCTATCCAGCTGGAGTTACTGGCTGCGTGATTCCCTACGGAACGGGCCAAGGTGGGGTTTATTGTTTCCCCTCTGTCGGGCAAGGCGTTGAAGTGGGCTATGCCACTGTGGGAGCGTGGTGACCCAGAGTTTCGGACCGCTGCTCAGTTTCTAACAGCTATTAAGGAGGTCTTCCTGGGACCACGGGTCATGCACGACACCTCTCTTCAGCTACTCGCTTTGACTCCGGGATCCCTCTCGGTTAGTCAGTATGCCGTTCGTTTTCAGACACTGGCTTCCGAGATGGAGTGGTCTGATAAAGCCCTCATCCCTGTGTTTTGGAGAGGTTTGGCGGAGCATGTTATGGATGCTCTCTCTACTAGAGAGGTTCCTGCAAGTTTGGAAGATTGCCATTTCCACCCGCATTGATCTCCGCTTTTCAGGGCGCGGTCTGGAGCGTGCTCAATCCAAACGGAAGGTTACCTCGGCTCCAAACTTTTTTGACCCTCTGGAACCACCCAAGCCAGAGACTCCACTCCCAGAGCCCATGGAGGTGTCTCGCGCCGTTCTCGAGGCGCGTCCAGCGCAAAACTCCATTTGCAGTTACCATTGTCAACGCGCTGTTTCTCAGGACAACAGTGTCCCACAGTGGCCAAACTCTGTGCCGTCAGCAAGACCTTTGTCCCTCCCCACCTGCGTCCAAAGGTCCTCGTGTGGGCACACACGTCCAGGGCGGGTGGTCACTGTGGCTACATGCAGACCACAAAACTCCTGGCGGGGTCGTATTGGTGGCCACACAGGGCTCGGGACATTAAAAAATATATTCAGGCATGCGCCTCATGTGCTCTGGTTAGCCTTCTTAAGCAGAGAGTGGAGACGTCCGCCTTCACACCGCGGCGTTCCATTTCATCTTTTGCTCCGGGCGGTTTTGCCACGCCCGTTGTCTCCCACGTGTCCCTTCTTAAACCTGGCGATCTTGCCGCTTCTAATACCATCAACGTGTCCCGGTTTTCCTGACTCATTATAAAACCCCTTCCTTAGTTTAGCAGTCAGTGCAAGTCAGTGGCAAGCCTTAAGCCACTGTGCACACCGCTACACTAGCATCCGACATTGCACTTGCTTTCTTGCTTTGTCATCGAGCGGCAGTGTACTACGCCGCGCTGCAGTTGCAGCCCTTCTTGGCACTCACAGTAGCGACACCGCACACACGGTAGGTCTAGATGGATGCAGCTCCTCTGTCTTAGGTCCTGCTTGTGTGATCAGATACCGTGTGTACATTTACCTGAGGCCTGTGTCACTAACAGGCTCAGCCTTTTTGTATGTTTATGTTGCGGCGCATCTGTGTGTGAACAGAGCCCGCTCTGCGCACTTCGGGTGAAGTTGAACCCATGCGCATTTTTACCGCCATATTGCTCCTCTGTCATTACCTAGCAGCGGTGTAACACCTACTGCACGGTGGACCCCGAGCGGCGAATGCACTTTATTATTTATTTTTATTTAGTGCGTTCCGCCGTTCCTAACAGATATAGGGCGATAGCTAGATACAGAGGATGGGTCAAAAGAGGGCTTTTTGAGGATAGTTGTAACTGAGGCATGTTTAAAGCTTGAGGGGGAAAAATTGTTAGTGATAGGATGAAGAGATGGGTTAGGCCTCTTTCACACTTCCGTTTTTTACAATCAGTCACAATCCGCCAGGTTTTGAAAAAAACGGATCCGCAATTTTCTTTTGAGGATCCGTTTTTTTCCCCATTGACTCCCATTATTGTCGGATTGTGACGGTTTGCCGTCCGTTGCATCCGTTTTTTTTTTTGCGGATCCGCCAAAAGTTCCTGTCCGTCACCATCCTCAAAGATTTCAAAATGGAGCTTGCAACGTTTTTTTCTGTGGAGGATCCTCCAGACACTCATTTAACCCGAAATTCTTTCTGGGTGCCGGACAAGAAAAAAAAAAATTCTCTCTCTTTCTCCAGGCTGCGATTCCTTTAAAATTCTTCATTTGTCGGATCCGTCAAAAAACGGACGGGTGCCATCAGTTGTCATCAGTACTAAAACGGATCCACCATCCGTCATTTTGGCGGATCTTGACTGATGCAAAAAACTGAAGTGTGAAAGAGGCCTTAGGTTTGGTTTGAAGACTGTGGTGAGGTTTGGGATGAAGTGGAATGGGATCGGGTCAAGTGCACAGATGGTGAGACGTGATCTTGAGAGTAGACTGGAGAGTCGATATTCAGTAATGGTGGAGAAGTTTGGTTTTGGAGGAGGGCTGGGCAGTTAGGAGGAAGGGCTCTGGGGGTTGTCGACCAAAACTGTCTCTGATTATATCAATCTTCTGCTTGAAAAATGAAGAAAAGTCTTCAGCTGAGATGAGTGGCGAGGGAGGAGGTGTTTAATAGCTGTTTAGGGTTGTTAGAGGATATGAAAGATGAGAAGTAGGTTTGTTTTGCTGCAGCAAGTGTGTCCTTGAAAGTAGTGAGGAACTGTTTGAATGCGATGAAGTCCTCGTTGGAGTGGGATATTTTCCATCTCCGCTCAGCAACCATGGAAGCCCGTCTCAGTTCTTTGGTAAGGCTGGTGTGCCAGGGCTGTCTGTTAATTTTGCAAACTTTGGTATGTGTGAGAGGGGCAACCGATTCCAGAGCTACAGCTATTGTGGTGTTATATAGAGCGGCAATGGCATCCGCATTGTGTAGGGAACTTATGTCTGTAAGAAGAAGAAGGGATTCAGACAGTCAATGTAAATTGAGGTGTTTAAGATTTCTGCGAGGGTGTGCAAGTTTGTGGAGTGGGGATTGTAGACCTGGAGAGGGGAAAATGTGGTCAGGAAGTGGTGAGTTACAGAGGTTAGATAGGGAGCAGAGGTGGGTGAAGATGAGGTCCAATGTGTGGCCATCTTTGTGAGTGGCTGCAGAGGATCATTGATTGAGGCCGAAGGAGGAAGTGAGAAATAGAAGTTTAGTGACAGCTGAGAGGGAAGTGTCAATGGGGATGTTGAAGTTGTCCATGATAGTGGGGATGTCAGTGGAGAGGAAATGAAGTAGCCAGGTGGTGAAGTGGTCAAAGAAGGTGGTGGCTGGCCCTGGGGGGGCTGTAAATGACAGCCAGTTAGAGATTGGAGGGGGAGTGTATGTGCACAGAGTGCACCTCAAATGAAGGGAGGGTAAAAGAGGGTGCACAGGGACTGGAGTGAAGGAGCAGTTATCTGACAGGAGAAACCCAACTCCTCCACCATGCTTGCTGCTGGGGTGGGGGGTGTGGGAAAAGTGGAATCCACCATAAACAAAGTGCAGCAGGAGAGGCAGTGTCAGAGGGGGTGAGCCAGGTTTTGGTGATGGCGAGGAAGGAAAGTTTATTAGTAATGAAAAGATTATCAATGTAGGAAAGTTTGATGCAGACAGAGCAAGGATTCCATAGAGCTCCTGTTAGTGGACATGTTTTCATTTATTCAGCAGCCATGATTTCATTCATTCTGCAGTGGTTTACAGCCAGGACAGTAGCATTAACACCGGTCCCAGTTGTAAACTAGTTTACCCCTTGTGATGGATTGCAGCGGGGGACCTGACTGAACTGTGGAGAGGTATGTTGTTTGTTTTTTTTCTTTACAGGAGAACAAGGGATTCTGTTGGATTAGCAGCATAATAAATTTGGTCAAAAACTTTGTTTAATTATTTCATTAAAATAATTTTTGGTTAATGTCTGTGTCTTTTTTAACCCTTTACTACTATAGGATTAATAATGGATAGGTGTCTTATTGACACCTCTCCATTATTAACCAGGCTTATTGTCATCTTTCAATAGCAAGGTGACATTAACACCTTATTACCAAACTTGACACCGCTACAGGGCAAGAGGGAAGAGCTGGGCAAAGCACCAGAATTGGCGCATCTAATAGATGCACCTTTTCTGGGCAGCTGCAGGCTGCTATTTGTAGGCTGTGGGGGGCCGAGATCAATGGCCCCTTACCAGTGTGAGAATATCAGCTCCCAGCTGTCTGCTTTAGCAAGGCTGGTTGTCAAAAATGGGGGGACCCCACGCCGTTTTTTTTAAATTATTTATTTAAATATTTTTTTAAAACATGGGCACCCCCTCTATTCTTGATAACTAGCCTTGCTGAAGCTGACAGCTGAGGGTTGTAGCCCCCAGCTGTGAGTTTCGTCTGGCTGGTTATCAAAAATAGGGGGAGACCCACGCCGTTTTTTTTTTTAAATTATATATGTTCAGCGCAGGAGCGGCAGATGAATACTCCCATCCGCCGCTCCTTCTTTCACTGCAATTCGTGGTAGTAGGTGTCTGATTATGGGATCAGTTGTCCCATCAGCTGTCACCAGTGACCAGAGGTAAACTGAGCATGCTCAGTTAAAAAATCAGTCATCTATTTTTTATTTGAGGGATTGCAACTGATGGCAAACAACTGATATGTGAAAGGGGCCTATGCTGAGAAGCAATACGCAATGTCAAACAGCAGTCACAAAAGCAAACAAGATTTTCGGATGTATAAAAAGAGAGAGAAAATCCCGGTGAGGCCACATTTAGAATATTTTGGGCTACACATTTTAAAAAGATATACAGAAGTTAGAATCAGTTCAAAGGTGGGCACCATGGTTATTACAAGGGATGGCAGGCCTCCCCGATGATGAAAGGTTGGAAAAGTTAGGCTAGTTTAGTTTATAAAAAAGACGTCTCAAAGGAGATCTCATTTACATGTATAAATATATGTGTGGTCAGTACAAAAAACTGGCACCTGACTTATTTCTTACAAAGACCATACTAAGGACCAGGGGGCACTCATTAAAGGTGGAAGAAAGATGATTCTGGTAGCAAAATAGGAAAGGGTTCTTTACAGTTGGAGCAATCAGACTGTGGAATGCCCGACCACAAGAGGTAGTAATGGCAGACACTATAACAGCTTTTAAAAAAGAGATGGACAATTTCATTGATATACATAACATTGTGGATTATATCCAGATTAGCGACGAAATGTAGAATAGGAGGAGGAAGATGGAACTTGATGAACTTAGGCCTTTTATTAACCTATGTAGGTATGTAACTAAAGATTTGTGAAGCAGGGAGCACTGCTTATTCTGTTATTGCACAAATTTGGCAATCTTTTGGAAGCTGGAAAAATTTCTCAGTTTTGCTTTTATGTCAAGGGGTTAAAAGCATGACTATCGAATATTTATCAATTTGCCTGATGCTCATGACATGCCTGTGAAGAGTATAACTTGGTCTTCTTGGGTGCTGGTCACACGTGGGTGAGTAGGAGTGGTGACTTAGAAGATAAAAGATAGAGGTCTCTTGGTCAGACATGGGGTCAGCAGCTATATGATAGGCAAAAGCTTCTCTGTGCAGGAACACATATTTTTTCTGGTAGTCGCCCCAAATAATTATTAAGACTATGTGCCCATGTTAGCATTTTTAAATGCTCAGGAAACCGATCCCCTTCCCAGAAAACGCGTGTCTTTTTTCCGCGTGTTTCTTGTGCGTTTTTTGCACAAAAGACGCGCGTTTTCTGGGAAACATTGGGGAAGGCTAAAAACGCTCAGCAATGTGGAAATTAATGAGCATGCTGTGTTTTTATCCGCTAAGCGATTCCTGAGCGTTTAAAAACGCATGCATTGGCGCAAAAAGCCAAAAATGCATGCAAATTAATGTGAAGCTTCTTTGAAGCATACTTGCAGCGTCTGAGCCGGCACAAACGCTGCGGAAACGCTAAAAAAAGCGCAACGTGGGCACACAACCTAAGTGTTTTCAGTAAGATTGAGAATATTGTGGAAGAAAATTGCATTTACAGAATTCCAAGAATTTTTGTGTGATAATTTACAACAATTTTTCTTGTTTGTGCTCAGCTCTATTCAATGAGTGCACACATGGGGAAGTGTTGACTCTGCAGTGAGTCTCTTCGTCAGAAATGCTATTGGCGGCCATCCACTGCGCATAGTCTTCACCGGGCAGGGAACACATTCTTCTGCTAATTCGCCATTTCACCGACCTAAAAAAATTGTTAACAATTTCAACAAAATTTGTGAATTTTGTGAAAGAAAATTGCATTAATGGAATTCCAGCAATTTTTAATTTACCCTTTGTGCTATGCCTTGTGCAAGAGCAAAATTCTATGCAGGATGCTACCTGAAAAAGTCACTCCTAATGCAGGCACAATAACATTTAGTTTTCACAAAAATTAGAAAGAAGGAGGGAGTTATGCTTCTTGGGCACACACAGACTAATTTAGGATGCAATTGAGGTAGAGGCGGAATAGTATGGAAAGCAGTAAATGAGGATGATTATGGAACTCATAACAATAACAAGGCACTACTTCCAGGTGCTAAGTGGTTGCCAGAAAGACAATCCTGAGAAAATATGAGAGAACAGCTTAAGCTTGCTCATCTTCTTGGTCAGTTTGCTTCCCCCATATAAGCAGGTGATGCTATGTAATATTTTGACAGGATGAATTAGTTCCAAGTCGCTGTGTGACACTGTGTACACTGCTTATTTTGCAACAAATCCAGCTTCCACACTACAAAAGACTGGTCTTCTGGCAACGTAGAAAAGAATTCCTACACCTAAGAGGAAAACATGGAATTGCCACTAGCACCACCACAAGCAGAGCTTACAGTCACTCTTGAGTCTGCTACACCAACAACTGTCACAATGTCACATGCTGCGGAGCTTACCGCAGAACAAACTTACCTTTTCCCCGAAGAAAATTTGTCTTGACATTGCCACTGCTTTTTAATGCCAGTTCCACTACCCTATCCCTTTGATGACATCACCTTCATGGCACCCCATTTTGGTTTCCAATCATAAACAGTGAAATCATGGATAATGCTGACAGTTATCCCTATATGGAAAATGGTTTTGACTTCTTCCTCCTTCGCCTGATTTCCATTTTAAGATTTGCTCAGATTGCTTCTACCACTGTCAGTGCCTCTACCAATACAGCTTGCCTAGCCAGAAGAAAAAGCTTAGCACTGGAATCATCTCATTCATCTCCTCTGATGCCATGTTTTCCATGTACAAAAGCTTCTAATAAAACAGATAGAATATGTTCTAATGAAGCATTTCCCTTAGGCCCCAGGCTGCTATGAGATAGAGGGCATGTCAACAGAAACAGTTGTCATTGACAAAATAAACACTTTGCTCTGTACAACCTTGATAGGGAGGCAATAGAGTTGGACCGAGCAGAACATTGACTCAAACTGAGGATGTCGCTGTCAGAGGCTACATCATCCTGTTGTGATTGAGACCAATGACATACCATCTATTCCATTAAGCCCTCCATTTTTTTCCCTACTAATACGCTTGCCAAAAGTAAAGGAGGCCAGACGTTAATTGTGCTTGGTACTACTACTGCTGCTAATGATTAAAAAACAAATCTGAACTGAGAAAAGTAAGTTAATGTGTATGCACAATGTAAGTGCATATTAACACATGACCATTAACCAGAGAAAACGAAAAGCAAAAAACACAAATATCCTGAACTAAAAGTAAAAAATATACTGAAAATAATGCATAAAGGTAATAATAATAATAAGGGTATTTAGTAAACATAATTTTGATCAAAATAATGTACAAGCCATCCCGCCATGTCACGGCAACCCTTGTGGGACAGTCCCTACTCTAGTATTTAAAACCTTTTCACTTGCCAAGTGGCATGAATGTGAATAAGGGTCGAGCGGCTGAACCACTAGTAACAGCTTAGGCCAGACTGGATGGCTTTCCCAGCTCAGAAAGAGGGCGGTCACACCCCTATATGCACTAAATGCACAATGATTTGTTTTTTATTCATTTCATTGTGCATTCAGTGCATATATGGGTGTGACCGCCCTCTTTCTGAGCTGGGAAAGCCATCCAGTCTGGCCTAAGCTGTTACTAGTGGTTCAGCCGCTCGACCCTTATTCACATTCACGCCACTTGGCAAGTGAAAAGGTTTTAAATACTAGAGTAGGGACTGTCCCACAAGGGTTGCCGTGACGTGGCGGGTTGGCTTGTACATTATTTTGATCAAAATTATGTTTACTAAATACCCTTATTATTATTATTATTACCTTTATGCATTATTTGCAGTATATTTTTTACTTTTAGTTCAGGATATTTGTGTTTTTTGCTTTATGCTGCTAATGATTGTTGCAGCTAGCAACACCTATGGTGCTGCTAGCAGCTTCCCAGTTTTTTTGCAGTGGAATGGCAGTGTTTTTCCACTTTACTAAATCCATTGTCAGCGCCAAATTTTGGCTTAACATATATTTTGGTCATAAGTATAACAATTAAGTCATATACAAAAAAAAATGACCAAACTTACCCTGGCAAAAAATGGAATGCACCAGAAATACTATGTACAGTTCAGAAGACAGACAAAAAGGCTAAAGCAACACAAGCTCTAATAGCGGTGTGGCGTTTTCCTGTCTCCACTTAATATGTCAAAAGAAATGTGCAAAATTTAATTTTTTCATTTACAGTAATAATGTGATTGCATAGTTTGGGATAAAGTAGATTAAACCCCCCTGGCTAAAAGAGTAACATATCCCAGGAGGTAGGAACACAGAGTAAAAATTATGCAACAGCTCACAATATAGTTGTTGGGTGTACAGCAGGAGGAGCTGAATAGCTGCACAGTGGACGCCAGCCTCCCCTGCACCACAGAGGAGAGTGTGTGTGAGGCTGTGTGTGTGTGAGCTATGTGATACATGTGTGTCTGGGCTGTGTGATATGTGTGTGTGTGAGATACGTGAGCTGTGTGTGTGAGTTGTGTGTGAGCTATGTGTGTGAGCTACTTGTGTGTGAGCTGTGATTCATGCGTGTGAGTGTGAGCTGGGTGTGTGAGCTACTTGTGTGTGTGAGCTGTGTGATGCGTGTGTGTGTGTGAGCTGTGTGATACGTGTGTGTGAGTGAGCTGTGTGTGTGTGAGAGAGAGTTATGTGGTGAGCTGTGTGTGTGCTCACAGCCCAACACTGTGCAGGAAGCTTGGCATTTGCCACAGAACACCAGGATTGGCAAATTCACCACTGGCGCCTTGTGCTCATCACAGATAAAAACAGGTTCACACTGTGACAGTCTGGAGACGCCATGGCGAGCGATCTGCTGCCTGCAACATCCTTCAGCATGACCGGTTTGGCAGTGGGTCAGTCATGGTGTGAGGTGGCATTTCTTTGGAGGGCCGCACGGTGTTGGGCTGTCAGCACAACACCCATCTGTGGACGTCGGGCACTCAGACCATCCTCATGGAGTTAGTTTCTAACCTTTTGTGCAGATACATGCACATTTGTGGCCTGCTGGAGGTAATTTTGCAGGGCTCTGGCAGTACTCCTCCTGTTCCTCCTTGCACAAAGGTGGAGGTAGCGGCCCTGCTGCTGGGTTGTTGCCCTCCTACGGCCCCCTCCATGTCTCCTGGTGTACTGGCCTGTCTCCTGGTAGCGCCTCCAGCCTCTGGACACTACTGTACACTGACAGACACAACAAACCTTCTTGCCACAGCTCGCATTGATGTGCCATCCTGGATGAGCTGCACTACCTGAGCCACTTGTGTGGGTTGCAGAGTCCGTCTCATGCTACCACGAGTGTGAAAGCACAACCAACATTCAAAAGTGACCAAAACATCAGCCAGAAAGCATTGGTACTGAGATGTGGTCTGTGGTCCCCACCTGCAGAACCACTCCTTTATTGAGGGTGTCTTGATAATTGCCAATAATTTCCATCTGTTGTCTATTCCATTTGCACAACAGCATGTGAAATTGATTTTCAATCAGTGTTACTTCTGAAGTGGACATTTTGATTTCACAGAAATTTGATTTACTTGGAGATATATTCTGTTGTTTAAGTGTTCCAATTTTTTTTTGAGCAGTGAATACACAATTGTGTGAAAAAAGTGTTTACCCCTTCTTGATTTTCTATTCTTTTGCATGTTTGTCACACTTAAATATATCAGATCACCAAACAAATGTAAATATTTAGACAAAGATAACACAAGTAAACCTACAATGCAGTTTTAAATGAAGGTCTTGTTAGGAATCTGGGTTCTATAATGCCTATGCAGGAATCCAGATTCTCACATTTGACTCCAGAGGCGAAGTCCTTTTTTCCAACTTCTGAGCATGCCCACAGGACGAGCTCCCATTGGAGTTCAGGAGTCAGGTGATCAGGTCCTGCTCCTGATTCCATTGGCTTAGCTCAGGGCTCTGGAGATTTCTGGCAGGTCCCGAACGCTATAAAAAGTGCGCATGGCCGCTATGCCATGCGCTAGTATTTCATACTGCTGCTGTATGTATGGTGACGGATGCTTGGACTGGTGACTGACTCATTATGAAACCCCTTCCCTCTGATATTACGATTGTGTGAGTGATTGGGATGCCGCCAGTAGCAGCGCCAGCGTGCTCAAGCTATTCCTGTCTCAGCAGCTAGCGTCCTGCACCGCGCCAGCGATATTGCGGTGTCTCCTCTGAGGCTCCGTTCACACAGCGCTGCGACTGCAGTTTCTCAAGCGTTCGCAGTTGCGACATCTCGCACCTCTTTTCACGGTAGGTCTTGTCGGAGTAGTTCTGACATTTAAGGCTGCTCCTGTGACCCTTTATTACCGTGTCGCTGTTGTTCTGTGACTTAAACAGACATAGCGTTTTTGTGTGCTTTAAGTTTGTGACTCTGTGTCCTTAACAGAGCTTGCTTCAGTGCACTCTGGGTGCAGTTAACACCGTGCACATTAATGCCATAGTGCTCTGCCTCTCTAGCAGCGGTCATATCACCTGCCGCACGGTGGACCCCGAGTGGCGAAGGCACTTTAATTATTTTTTTTTTTTTAGTGCCTTCCGCCACTCCTAACAGGTCTCTATTATTAAGGGAAAAATAAATCCAAACCTACAGGACCTGTGTGAAAAAGTGATTGCCCCCTAAACTTATTAACTGGTTGAGCCTGCCAAAGCTGCAATAATTCCAATCAAGCATTTGCGATAACTGGCAGAGTCTCTTATAACGCTCAGGAGGAATTTTGGGCCACTCATTTTTGCAGAATTGTTGTAATTCAGTCACATTTGAGGGTTTCTGAGCATGACCCGCCTTTATAATGTCATGCCCCAGCCTCTCAATTGGATTTATGTCAGGACTTTCACTAGGCCACTCCACAGTCCTTATTTTGTTTTTCTTTCGCCATTCAGAGGTGGACTTGCTGGTGTGTTTTGGATCATTGTGAGCTTCAGCTTGAGGTCACCAAAAGGGGGCCGGACATTCTCCTTCAGGATTTTTTGGTAGACAGCAGAATTTATGGTTCCATTTACTACAGAAAGTCTTCCGGGTCCTAAAGCAGCAAAACATCCCCAGACCATCTCACTACCAGCTAAACAAGAAAACGAAACTAGAGTATAATCCAAAAATAGTTAATTTTATTAGTATCCAATAAATATAAAATCCATAATTAAAACAGAGGCTGCCAATATGCACAAAAAGACAATACACCAGCTAGGTGATACTGAGGCTCAAAAAAGTGCAAAGTGCCAAATATTAGACTAAATATGTGCAAATACATGCAAGCAATTATGTTGGAATATCAAGCATGAGTACCAAAATAGAGTATAAATGAAAATACACTGAATCTCCTATATATATTAAATAAAATGCACGTAGACTAATGTAAAAATATCAACCTAGTGGCCCATGACTATTGCAACATTGTCCCATGTGTGAAGCTGACAAATAAGAGGCATAACAGCAAGGAGAGACTTACATTTAAAGCCAGTGGATGTCCAGTCGCCCCAACACACGTTTCGTGTATTACTTCATCAGGAGGCATGTGTTGGGGGAAGGACAGGCTGGAATTTTAAAGGAAAAAATGACCAATTGGCTTGCTTGGCTACCGAGGTGTGTCGGTCACATGAAGAGTGCATAAAAAGAGTCATAGAAGCTATAATGTCAGGTCCCATTAATGGCGCATGCGCTGTGGTTCACTTCCCCTAGAAGTGTCCTCCGTTCAGCGGCCGTGGAACGCAAGCGAGCCGCGCCGTCATGGAGACAGCACGAGCGCACTTGGCTCCCTTGGCCACATCACAGAGGGCCGGGGGTGAAACATAATGCACATTCGCACCGGGACAAGCTGTAAAATGTAATTGAAACAGTGTTTTAAGGGAAAAAAATAAATATATGAAGCCAAAATTAGAGTGTGCTTATATAAAAAAAAAGTGACATATGATATAATGGAGCGAATGATAAAAATAAAGTGAATTAAATGACAATATATACTAAGATAACAATGTGTGTGAAAAAGTGAAAAAATATTTGTCATTATTTTGTATATTTTAATAAAAATATAATTAAGATGAGATGAAAAAGGAAATTACTGCACATTAAGTGACTATAAGGAGTAAAAATTACTCATCAAGAGTGAATACAAGAAAATCACTTGGGCTTCAAATACATATACTCAAAAATTCAAAATTATTCAAAAATTAAAATATAAATAAATAAAGCAAACCAAAAATTCCATATATATACAGCTATTGATACATACAAAGTCCAAAGAGAGATGCCGCACAGATTGAGGTGGTCTTCAAGCTTCAAAGGGAAAAATGCCAGAATATTCTATGCAGACCAGACAAAAACTGGTTAGAACTTGGATCAAGGTTTTACCCAAAATTTATGATGTTCTAAAAGGATAACATAAAATATAAGTTTCCAAAAATAAAACAAAAACAAAAAAGGACCAATACAATCTGACACACATGACATATTGCAGGCCGACCCAAAATGCAAATGAAACAAAGAAGAAACCAGAAAATGTGAATAAAAAAATGATAAAATAAAATTAAAACCCATCCCAACCCCTAAAAAAAGCACAAAAAGGATACACATACTACAGGAATGAGCCGCAATGATGACTTTTATTTCCCATTGACTTGCATTGGGGTCGGGTTTTGGACGAAACTCCGACTTTTTTTGCCCTAGTCGGACCAGTTTCATCTGAAACAAATTTTGTTTCATTCGGGTTTCACAAAACACGATCCGACCAAAGTTGCTCAACTCTACTGCCTACGACTACACCCCCTGTCTTTGAAACAGTGATATAGGTCATTAGATTGATTTTTTTTTTTAAAACCTTCTTCAGTGGAATAAATTCTCCTAATACGTAGATGTTGACTGATTGGAATACTGTTAATAGTGGATAGAAGATGCGAAGAACTCACATGGAGAAGTGAATTTGTGGAGGTGGGTTTACGATACACATCAGTATCAATCCGACCATCAGATTTAACTTCAATTAAAATATCAAGAAAATCCAATTTCCTCCCATGTTTGAAAGTAAGTTTTATGTTTTTATCATTACCATTGAGCCTGGACAAAAATCCGTTCAGTTGATCAAGAATACCCTCCCACACAAACAGGATATCTAATATATAAAGCTCAAACTGTGTATGTATGTACAGTGCCTACAAGTAGTATTCAACCCCCTGCAGATTTAGCAGGTTTGATAAGATGCAAATAAGTTAGAGCCTTCAAACTTCACACAAGAGCAGGATTTATTAACAGATGCATAAATCTTACAAACCAAAAAGTTATGCTGCTCAGTTAAATTTTAATAAATTTTAAACATACAAGTGTGGGTCAATTATTATTCAACCCCTAGGTTTAATATTTTGTGGAATAACCCTTGTTTGCAATTACAGCTAATAATCGTCTTTTATAAGACCTGATCAGGCCGGCACAGGTCTCTGGAGTTATCTTGGCCCACTCCTCCATGCAGATCTTCTCCAAGTTATCTAGGTTCTTTGGGTGTCTAATGTGGACTTTAATCTTGAGCTCCTTCCACAAGTTTTCAATTGGGTTAAGGTCAGGAGACTGACTAGGACACTCCAACACCTTGATTTTTTGCCTCTTGAACCAGGCCTTGGTTTTCTTGGCTGTGTGCTTTGGGTCGTTGTCTTGTTGAAAGATGAAATGACGACCCATCTTAAGATCCTTGATGGAGGAGCGGAGGTTCTTGGCCAAAATCTCAAGGTAGGCCGTGCTATCCATCTTCCCATGGATGCGGACCAGATGGCCAGGCCCCTTGGCTGAGAAACAGCCCCACAGCATGATGCTGCCACCACCATGCTTGACTGTAGGGATGGTATTCTTGGGGTCGTATGCAGTGCCATCCAGTCTCCAAACGTCACGTGTGTGGTTGGCACCAAAGATCTCGATCTTGGTCTCATCAGACCAGAGAACCTTGAACCAGTCTGTCTCAGAGTCCTCCAAGTGATCATGAGCAAACTGTAGACGAGCCTTGACATTACGCTTTGAAAGTAAAGTTACCTTACGGGCTCGTCTGGAACGGAGACCATTGCGGTGGAGTACGTTACTTATGGTATTAAAAAAAATATGAAGTCTGGCACTCCCAATTGCAGAGAAAAGATTTTGCGTTTTATTCACAGCTTTAATTTTCCAAAAACAAATATTGTGTTCACAGCTTTAATTTTCCACAAGACAAATATTGTAATGTTTCGGTCCTTAAAATGGACCTTCTTCAGACTGGATGTCACATAACAGAAAAAAATAAAAAAACAAAATATTATCAATACCTGAAAAATATAACACAAGTCATCAAAAAAAGTCATCAAAAAAAGGGCTGGTTTCCCTATTGAAACAAGAACCAACTAGGTCACATCTGATATGGTGCTACATAGAATGACAAGTTGCTCACAAGTGAGTCTAACATACTTTAACCATAGCATACAAGAAAATATCATAACTACTTTATCACAGTAGAAAAATAGATGCAGGAATACTAAAACAGTACATTTATATGAATATAGCATATAAGACACGAGGTGAGAGTTTTATGCCAAAGAATAAAACATAAAAATAACTGAAGAAACCATTACATGGGTAAGTATAGTAATAATAGTCAGATTGAACAACACTCTCATAATATGAATAATTTCAATATGAATACTATGTTCAATAATAAGTTATCATTCTCTATATAGAGTGGACCACACAAACTTGCAAAAGATAATAATAACAGAATAGAAAAGGAACCAAGATTTAGAAGGGGTATGCAAGTACTTAATGTACCAAACTAGAAAGATTCATCAGGAAAATAAAAATTGTAAAAGAATATAAAAAAATTATATTAAATAATATTGCAGAAAAAAATAAAATAAAAAAATAATGGCACAAAAGCCTTACCCTGGGAATAATCTTGTCAATGCTCACAAAAGACCTCGTGGGCCAGAGTAGCAGGGAGCAAATGTGAAAGAGCTGATCTGCTAAAACAAAAATCAGACCATTGCCTAAAACCCATAATAAGATATAGAGAGATAGCAATAAACAGTGCTCCCATAGAATACCAGTCATATCGCTTACCAAGTGGAGCTGTGAAGAGACATCAGATGAAAATCAGCGCTATCCGGTGTATGTCATATCAATAAGAAAAGAAGCACTGATAACAACCGCCTACAGCCGGCAATAAATACCCGACCAGAATGCGTCCTGCATAGCACCTGTGTGCGGGCCGGCAGGAGAAAACCGGAAGAAAGCTGAGTGAACCGCTCCGTGGAGCTCAAAACGGAAATGCATCATCAAAGATGGCCGCGGACAGGAAGTAGTCAGTGAAACGCTCAGTGCCACTCAGTGAAACTGCGTTCATGTAGATCACGGTGCACGCACAGCGCTAAGTGGCGTGAGGAACTAAAATGATACATATTAGTGAACTCCAGGGTGTCCAGACATATCTAGGCGGTGTGATCGATTCGTGAGAATGCACTGTGAAAGACAATAAAAGATATTAACAAAAGAAAAGATGAAAAAAACAAGAATATTTGAAAATTACTTCGTACTAGGTTTCCAAAAATTTTTTTGGAAAAAGGATAAAAATAGAAAAAAATAATAAATAAAAAAATAAAAAATAAAAAGTAAAAATAAAAATAAAAATAAAAATAAAAAACAAGAATATTTGAAAATTACTTTGTACTAAGTTTCCAAAAAAAATTTTTGGAAGAAGGATGAAAATAGAAAAAAATAAATAAAATATAAACATAAAATAAAAAATAAGAATATTTGAAAATTACTTAGTACTTGGTTAACCATACCCCTTCTCAGGAACCATTTCTAGCGTGGTTGTTGTTGCTGTAGAGAATAGAAAAGATATCATAAAATAAGAATAAGCCAACTAGCATAAGCCCATAACATCATATTTTCTATTTAACCCTTTAGGTTCCAGGGTTTGCAGAGAATGAATCCAAAACGCCTCCCTTAGTTTCAAACTCCTAATCTGATTACCACCCCTCCTATGTGTCGGGACTTGTTCGAGTACAAGGTACCTCAATTGAGCTATAGTATGCCCCATAGCATGAAAATGAAAAGGAATAGGTAGATGGTGTCGCCCACATCTAATGTCAGACATGATGCAATATCCTATCCTTTATGTTCTGCGTCGTCTCCCCCACATATAACTTGCCACATGGACATTTTATTGCATACACAACAAATTTAGAATCACAGGTGTAGAATCCCTTAATAGGGATTTCTGCACCAGTTTGTGGATGGGAAATGAAGGGACCTTTCAGAACATTAGCGCACTGGGCACATTGTAAACAAGGAAAAGTGCCTTTTCTCTGTGTCTGGAGAAAACTCTGTCTAGAAACTTTGACAGAAGAGCCAATATCTGCTCGAACAATTCTGTCCTTCAGGTTATGAGGTCTCCTAAAACACGGGAGAAAAGGAACTTGAAATTCGGGAACGTCTGGGAAACTATTCCCCAGTATAGGCCAGTGTTTACGAATTTTCTTATGGAGTCCATACATGAATGGGTGAAACGTGTGGACGAGGGGAATCCTAGAACCCTTCATGGACTTGCTACGGGGACGTTCGTCATCTCGACATTTCTTAAGTAAATGACGGGGATAACCCCTTTCCATGAACTTCCCTTCCATGTTATCTAGTTGTACAGAACATTGCTGGGGGTCACTAACGATCCTTCTAACTCTATCAAATTGTGAAATTGGAATGGACTTCTTAACAGCCCTTGGATGGCAGCTTCTATATGCCAATAAGTTATTACGATCTGTTGCCTTTGTAAATAGATCAAAAGACAGATTACCAGAGGAATCCTGTTTGATTTTAGTATCCAAAAAACTAATCTCAGTTGTGTGATAATTCAAGGTAAAAGTCAATTCAGGCCAAACGTCATTAAGATAAATGTGAAATTCCTCTAATGAGTTCAATGAGCCATTCCAGAGGCAAAATACATCATCGATGTATCTACACAACAATAGACAATGAGATTGATATTCTCTATGTACATATACATGCTCAGATTCAAAAAGAGCCATAAAACAATTGGCATAAGGAGGGGCCATGTGTGATCCCATGGCTGTACCTTGTATTTGAAGAAAGAAAGAGTCCTCAAAAAGAAAAAAATTCTCCGTTAACACCAATTTTAATAAATCCATCAGGAAATTAATAGCATTCAGTTCTATTTGAGACTCTTCTAACATGAGTCTAGTAGCCCTCATACCCTTCTCATGCTGTATTGAGGTATACAAACTATTAACATCGAAGGTCACAAGTAGAGTACCCTCGGGTAGTGGACCAATCTCATGAATGGTATCCAAAAAGGCCCCTGTATCCAATAGGAAAGAGGAAGTGTTCTTAACAAGTGGAGTAAGTACCTTCTCCAACAATTGAGACAATGGGGATAATATAGAATCGGTCGATGCAACTATTGGTCTACCCGGGGGATTGTTGAGCCGTTTGTGTATCTTTGGCAGTGTGTAGAAAACGGGAATAATCAGATCTACTTTAGTTAAAAAATCCTTCGTTTTCTTATCTATTATGCCCTCCCTCAATGCACACATCAAAATACCCTCAATCTTTTCCTGAACGGATGCTGTGGGATTATGGGGTAGAGGTAAATAGACTTCCCTGTTCATGAGTTGTGATAGAATTTCATTACGGTAGGCCAAGCGATCCATAACAACAACAGCCCCGCCTTTATCAGCTGGTTTTATGATTATCTCACTATCATCGATTAGAGTTCGTAAGGCATCACGTTCCGCCTGATTCAGATTAGTACGATATTTTAACTCACCTCTGGTAATCTGTCTAGTTTATAGAGAAACTTCCTTATCTATCAAGGAAATAAAGGTTTCGATTGGTGGAATGTTTTTAGGTGGACTGAAGGTACTTTGTAACCTAAGGCCCAAATCGGCAATATTAACCGGTCTTTTAATCTGTTCAACTGTCCTAGAGGAAATAGGAGACTGCATACTGAAGTAAGCCTTTAATCTAAGGTTCCTATAGAACCTCTGTAGATCAAGATCTAACTGAAAAGTGTTAAATTTGTATGTAGGACAGAATGATAACCCTTTTTGTAACAGACCTATTTGTGAGGAATCAAGAGACTTTGACGAAATATTAACAACCAAATTAGCTAGATTACCTGTGATCTCGTATTCATTGCGCGACGATTGATGTCTGCGGCACTGGCCCCCCCTCCTCGTCCTCTTCTTAGATTGTATCCCTTGTCTTGGCCTAAAAAAGAAGACCTGCCAGAATTTGTTCTCTCGTTGTCCGAACTTGAGGCTGAGGAGCCATCTGTGAATCTGTAATTGCGATAATTTGGACGAGAGGAGCCCCGGGAGCCCTGCCATCTATAAACTCTCTTCTGCAGGTAATCCTGTGTGTCCCGAATGAACTTTTGGCGCTTACGTTTCTCAGTCTCTTGTCTAAAAGTATTTAAATTCTCCTTAGAGCGGTTATTGATAGTCTCGAACTCTTCCTTAGATAGTGTATCCTTCAGTTGTCTCTCAATATTCACAACCTTCTCTTGTCCAATCTTTATATCCTTATTTAGATGTTCAAGAGTCAATGCCATCAAATCCAAGGAACATTTAAGATCTTCTCAAATTTTTCACAAAACTCAGTATTATTCTGAAACAGAGTGGGTCGCAGTGACACCCTGAGGCCTCTTGGAATCCTCTGCGTTCGGATATATTCAGCTATAGTAGCACTATGTAACTCTAGACCTATAAGATGTCTAGATTCTCTTTCTAGATCTTGTGTCTTGTATTCACTACCAGGAATCTGCAAAAACTCACTAGATGCAGTAACCTGTGAAACTATGTCTGCCACTTCTGTCTCATTAAATGAGAAACTATTGGCGGACATTTCCCAAAAAAAAGGTAATTCTTCTTCAAGAAACCAGTAAAATCGGGTGCTCGTGCATATGGTCAGAAACAGTCTTACTACAAGGCACGTCACTCCGAGTATAAAGACGGGGTGCACAGAAAAAGGGTACCAATCCCAATATATGAAAAAATATGAAGTCTGGCACTCCCAATTGCAGAGAAAAGATTTTGCGTTTTATTCACAGCTTTAATTTTCCACAAGACAAATATTGTAACATTTCGGTCCTTAAAATGGACCTTCTTCAGACTAGATGTCACATAACAGAAAAAAATAAAAAAACAAAATATTATCAATACCTGAAAAATATAACACAAGTCATCAAAAAAAGTCATCAAAAAAAGGGCTGGTTTCCCTAATGAAACAAGAACCAACTAGGTCACATCTGATATGGTGCTACATAGAATGACAAGTTGCTCACAAGTGAGTCTAACATACTTTAACCATAGCATACAAGAAAATATCATAACTACTTAATCACAGTAGAAAAATAGATGCAGGAATACTAAAACAGTACATTTATATGAATATAGCATATAAGACACGAGTTGAGAGTTTTATGCCAAAGAATAAAACATAAAAATAACTGAAGAAACCATTACATGGGTAAGTATAGTAATAATAGTCAGATTGAACAACACTCTCATAATATGAATAATTTCAATATGAATACTATGCTTCTTTTCTTATTGATATGACATACACCGGATAGCGCTGATTTTCATCTGATGTCTCTTCACAGCTCCACTTGGTAAGCGATATGACTGGTATTCTATGGGAGCACTGTTTATTGCTATCTCTCTATATCTTATGGGTTTTAGGCAACGGTCTGATTTTTGTTTTAGCAGATCAGCTCTTTCACATTTGCTCCCTGCTACTCTGGCCCACGAGGTCTTTTGTGAGCATTGATAAGATTATTCCCAGGGTAAGGCTTTTGTGCCATTATTTTTTTATTTTATTTTTTTCTGCAATATTATTTAATATAATTTTTTTATATTCTTTTACAATTTTTATTTTCCTGATGAATCTTTCTAGTTTGGTACATTAAGTACTTGCATACCCCTTCTAAATCTTGGTTCCTTTTCTATTCTGTTATTATTATCTTTTGCAAGTTTGTGTGGTCCACTCTATATAGAGAATGATAACTTATTATTGAACATAGTATTCATATTGAAATTATTCATATTATGAGAGTGTTGTTCAATCTGACTATTATTACTATACTTACCCATGTAATGGTTTCTTCAGTTATTTTTATGTTTTATTCTTTGGCATAAAACTCTCAACTCGTGTCTTATATGCTATATTCTTATAAATGTACTGTTTTAGTATTCCTGCATCTATTTTTCTACTGTGATTAAGTAGTTATGATATTTTCTTGTATGCTATGGTTAAAGTATGTTAGACTCACTTGTGAGCAACTTGTCATTCTATGTAGCACCATATCAGATGTGACCTAGTTGGTTCTTGTTTCATTAGGGAAACCAGCCCTTTTTTTGATGACTTGTGTTATATTTTTCAGGTATTGATAATATTTTGTTTTTTTATTTTTTTCTGTTATGTGACATCTATTCTGAAGAAGGTCCATTTTAAGGACCGAAACGTTACAATATTTGTCTTGTGGAAAATTAAAGCTGTGAACACAATATTTGTCTTTTGGAAAATTAATGCTGTGAATAAAACGCAAAATCTTTTCTCTGCAATTGGGAGTGCCAGACTTCATATTTTTTCATATATTGGGATTGGTACCCTTTTTCTGTGCACCCCGTCTTTATACTCGGAGTGACGTGCCTTGTAGTAAGACTGTTACTTATGGTATTGACTGAAACCAATGTCCCCACTGCCATGAGATCTTCCCGGAGCTCCTTCCTTGTTGTCCTTGGGTTAGCCTTGACTCTTCGGACAAGCCTGGCCTCGGCACGGGAGGAAACTTTCAAAGGCTGTCCAGGCCGTGGAAGGCTAACAGTAGTTCCATAAGCCTTCCACTTCCGGATGATGCTCCCAACAGTGGAGACAGGTAGGCCCAACTCCTTGGAAAGGGTTTTGTACCCCTTGCCAGCCTTGTGACCCTCCACGATCTTGTCTCTGATGGCCTTGGAATGCTCCTTTGTCTTTCCCATGTTGACCATGTATGAGTGCTGTTCACAAGTTTGGGGAGGGTCTTAAATAGTCAGAAAAGGCTGGAAAAAGAGATAATTAATCCAAACATGTGAAGCTCATTGTTCCTTGTGCCTGAAATACTTCTTAATACTTTAGGGGAACCAAACAGAATTCTGGTGGTTTGAGGGGTTGAATAATAAATGACCCTCTGAATAAACTTTTCACAATTTAAAAAAAAATTAAACAAAGAAATAACATTCTTTTTTGCTGCAGTGCATTTCACACTTCCAGGCTGATCTACAGTCCAAATGTCACAATGCCAAGTTAATTCCGAATGTGTAAACCTGCTAAATCTGCAGGGGGTTGAATACTACTTGTAGGCACTGTATGTGTGTATGTATGTGTGTATGTCCGGGATAGGCATCCGCACCGTCGCAGCTACAGCCACAAAATTTGGCACAGTCACACGTCTGGACCCGAGAGCGTCCTAAGCTATGTTGTGAGGCGAAATTTTATCCCCGCGCATTCCAAGTCACCAAACAATTTTGCCCCTATCTACATACTGGGGAAAAAGTGTGTGCGTGTCAAGCCCCGCCCCTCATTATGATGTCATAATGCCCCTATTTGCATAATGGGGAAACGGTGTGTGCGTATCAAGCCCCGCCCCTCATTATGATGTCATAATGGTTGCCATGGCGACGCTGATGCCATCATAGGTTGCAAGCCGCGCCGCCGCTCATTATGATGTCATAATGGTTGACTATGGGATGGAGGATGTGTGATGGGTATATGGGCACTGGACTATGGGATGGCGGATATCTATGATTGGTATATGGGCACGGGACTATGGGATGGCGGATATGTATGATGGGTATATGGGCATGGGACTATGAGATGAAGGATGTGTGATGGGTATATGGGCACGGGACTATGGTATGGCGGATATGTATGATGGGTATATGGGCATGGGACTATGGGATGGAGGATATGTATGATGGGTATATGGGCATGGGACTATGGGATGGAGGATATGTATGATGGGTATATGGGCATGGGACTATGGGATGGAGGATATGTATGATGGGTATATGGGCATGGGACTATGGGATGGAGGATATGTATGATGGGCATATGGGCACGGGCCTATGGGATGGAGGATGTGTGATGTGTATATGGGCATGGGACTATGGGATGGCGGATATGTATATGGGTACGGGACTATGGGATGGAGGATGTGTGATGGGTATATGGGCACTGGACTATGGGATGGCAGATATGTATGATGGGTATATGGGCATGGGACTATGGGATGGAGGATATGTATGATGGGTATATGGGCACGGGCCTATGGGATGGAGGATGTGTGATGGGTATATGGGCATCGGACTATGGGATGGCAGATATTATTATTATTATTATTATTATTATTATTATTATTATTTATTGTTATAGCGCCATTTATTGCCCAGATATGTATATGGGCATGGGACTATGGGTTGGAGGATGTGTGATGGGTATATGGGCACTGGACTATGGGATGGAGGATATGTATGATGGGTATATGGGCATGGGACTATGAGATGAAGGACGTGTGATGGGTATATGGGCACTCCACTATGGGATGGCGGATATGTATGATGGGTATATGGGCATGGGACTATGGGATGGCAGATATGTATATGGGCATGGGACTATGGGTTGGAGGATGTATGAAGGGTATATGGGCACGGGACTATGGGATGGAGGATATGTATGATGGGTATATGGGCATGGGACTATGAGATGAAGGACGTGTGATGGGTATATGGGCACTCCACTATGGGATGGCGGATATGTATGATGGGTATATGGGCACGGGACTATGGGATGGAGGATATGTATGATGGGTATATGGGCATGGGACTATGGGATGGAGGATATGTATGATGGGTATATGAGCACGGGCCTATGGGATGGAGGATGTGTGATGGGTATATGGGCACGGGACTATGGGATGGCGGATATGTATATGGGCGCGGGACTATGGGATGGAGGATGTGTGATGGGTATATGGGCACTTGACTATGGGATGGAGGATATGTTTGACAGGTATATGGGCATGGGACTATGGGATGGCGGATATGTATGATGGGTATATGGGCACGGGACTATGGGATGGAGGATATGTATGATGGGTATATGGGCATGGGACTATGAGATGAAGGATGTGTGATGGGTATATGGGCACTCGACTATGGGATGGCGAATATGTATGATGGGTATATGGGCATGGGACTATGGGATGGAGAATATGTTTGATGGGTATATGGGCATGGGACTATGGGATGGAGAATATGTATAATGGGTATATGGGCATGGGACTATGGGATGGAGGATATGTATGATGGGTATATGGGCACGGGCCTATGGGATCGTGGATATGTATGATGGGTATATGGGCACGGGACTATGGGATGGAGGATATTTATAATTTGCTATAACTAACCACAGTTAGTTACTATGCCCGGGCAGCACGAGGCTCTTCAGCTTTTCATCTATAAAATGAATTCAGTGAAGTACCTTCTCGATGATTTCAACAGGATTGGTTAAGAAAATTTCATGTTCCCAAACCCCCCAAAATTGATTTGCATAGGAAGAGGCACAGTCAGCCCCCATTACAGTCCCCTAAAGCTGTAAAAAAAAATGATTATTGAAAATAAAGCAATTATGACTTGAAACAAACTCCAACAATTGAAGAATGAAGCCAACAAGTGGTTTTTCAATATTTCCAGCCTCAAGAAACCAGGAGACGGCCTCAAGCCCATCCACATGACAAATCGAGGTGAAGAGACTCATCTTAATTATATTTTAATTAAGATATATAAAATAATGACAAATATTTTTTCCCTTTTTCAAACACATTATTATCTTAGTACAGTATGTGTTGTCATTTCATTCACTTTACTTTTATCATTCGCTCCATTATATCATGTCACTTTTTTTATATAAGCACACTCTTGTTTTGGCTTCATATATTTCTTTTTTCCCCTTAAAACACTGTTTCAATTACATTTTACAGCTTGTCCCGGTGCGCATGCGCATTGTGTTTCACACCCGGCCCTCTGTGACGTGTACCAGGGAGCCGAGTGTGCACCCGCTGTTTCCATGACCGCGCGGCTCACTTGCATTCCACGGTCGCTGAACGGAGAATACTTCCAGGGGAAGTGAACCACAGCGCATGCGCGTTAATGGGACCTGACATTATAGCTTCTATGACTCTTTTTTATGCACTCTTCATGTGACCGACACACCTCAGTAGCCAAGCAAGCCGATTGGTCATTTTTTCTTTTAAAAATCCAGCCTGTCCTTCCCCCCAACCACATGCCTCCTGATAAAGTAATACACGAAACGTGCTTTGGGGTGACTGGACATCCACTGGCTTTAAATGTAAGTCTCTCCTTGCTGTTATGCTTCTTATTTGTCAGCTTCACACATGGGACAATGTTGCAATAGTCATAGGCCACTAGGTTGATATTTTTACATTAGTCCACACACAGTTTGTCTAATATATATAGGAGATTCAGTGTATTTTCATTTATACTCTGTTTTGGTACTGATGCTTGATATTCCAAAATAATTGCTTGTATGTATTTGCACATACCATATTTTTCACTTTATAAGATGCTCCGAATTATAAGACGCACCCCAAATTTTGAGGAGAATAATAAGAAAAAAACATTTTTTAATAAAATGGTGGTGCTTCTTATAATCCGTCTTATTGCTTACCGGGGTTGGTAGTTGCGGTGAAGCGGGGTCCCAGGGTTGCTGCTGGAGGAGACAGGAGTGGGGTGATACTGCAGGCCGCAGGGATGTGTCAGGACTCTGAACATTTTTACCTTTTTGCATTACTGCCCTTTTCCAAGATGGTGTCCTTGGTCTCATGTGCATTGTGTCCTCCTGCTATAAAACTCCACCCCAGCCTTCAGTCTGTGCTTGAGTATTCTGCCTTGCATCCAGCTCCTGACCTCTGATTGCTCCCTGGCTATATACCGTCTCCTGTGAACCTGTGTGGTGATCCTGCTGCTCTGCTCTGAGTTCCTGCTGCATACTCCAGTTTCCAGAACTCTTCTTCCTCTGCTGCTCGTGTTTCACTTCCATCTGCATTTGCTGGACATGTAAGCTGTTCCTGCTCTGCAAGAGCCTGAGACTATTTTCCTGGTCAAGCTAAGATAAGATTTGAACTGCCTTTTAAGCTTAGCTATCTGTGTCTGGACTAAGACAAGGATTTATTCATGCCAAGTATCCTGAAGAAATAACTGCGCTTCATAGACTTTTTGCTTGATTGCATCTTCCTCTGAAGTTCCTATAGACTGCTAAGCTGCTTCTTATATTTTCTCCAAGTGTTATGGACTTGAGTTTCTTTCTGCATCTGTTGTATCACCGTGTGTTAATATAGACTTTATCACTTATAAAGCTGTGTCCTGTAGTCATCTTGTTCCACGCACAGAGTCTCCTGAGTTATCCCCTATAATTATTACAGGATACTCAAGCCATATAAAAAGGAGACTGCTGGAACAATGACTGCAGAAAGCAGACTAGAGCAGGTGTTTTCCATAATTAGATCACTGCAGAAAGATGTGGAAGGTCTACAAAAGAAGTTTGGAAGCTTTGAACAACAAGTGTTTGGACAGACTTTGCAGGACTTAAGCAACCGCATGGCAGCCTAGGAAAACAAACTTGCTGGCATAGAGTCCCAGTATGGACGGGCTTTTCAGGACATAAGCACGCAAATAGCTGCACAAGTAACTTTACCCACTGGGCAACCGCCACCAGCTAGCCCACCCAAGTTGCCCCCATTCAGATTTAATGGTGATCGCGACAAATTTCGTGGCTTTGTGAATCAATGTATGCTATACTTTGATGTGCATGCCGACCGTTTTCCTACTGATCGATCCAAGGTATTGTGTGTAATAATGCTACTGACCTCACGAGCGCTCGCCTGGGCGAATCCAATGATTGAGTCTCGTGACCCATGGTTAAATAACTTGGATGATTTCTTGGCCGCTATGGCATTAATGTTTGATGACCCTAATCGCCGTGCAACCGCCGAATCTGCTTTGTTGTCTTTACGCCAGGCTAAACGTTCTGTTATTGAGTATGCCACTGAATTCAGGAGATTAGCGGTAGATACCAATTGGGACAGTTATGCACAATTGCCTATTTTTAAGAGGGGTCTGTCTAGTGTTGTAAAGGATGAACTAGCTCGCTCTGAGTCACCACAAGAGCTAGAGACATTTATACAGCATTGTGTGCGCATAGACATTCGCCTTACTGAGCGTAGGCAGGAGAAATTTGCTGCATATAACCGTATTTCTAACTTTTCCCTTCCTTCCAAAGAGCCTGAAGGTAAAACCTCTCGGGAGGGGGAGGAGGTGCCCATGCAAATTGATTCCGTTCAGAGGCGCGAGAGTAATGAGCGCCGGGAGCATCGCCTTCGTGAGAGTCTATGTTTCTACTGCGGTCAGTCTGACCACTTTTTAATCAACTGTCCCAAGTGTCCCAAGCAGCCTAATAAGGTGCTAGCAGCAGTAGGAGAATATGACAACTGTGATGATGAATCTGACATCTCTGAATGTAGCCTGACTCTAAACGCTGTATTTCATTCACTTTCTATGACTTCACCCCCCAAGGAGCTGAAGGAGAAGAACTCTCACTGTTCTCTCCCTATTAAGATCCTGTGTTCAGGAGAGTGGATTTCCAGTGCAGCTATGATTGACTCTGGTGCAGGTGGCAATTTCATGGATATCGCATTTGCCAAGGAACATGGTATTAAAATTCAGCAAAGAGCCTCTCCACTTACCATGGAAACAGTGGATGGGTCACCTCTAATCTCTGGGCCTGTGGATCAGGAGACCGTACCCATTGAAATTTTGTTGGAGCCTAGTCATCAGGAGCAACTTTCTTTCTTGCTAATTTCTTCTCCTCATTTTCCTGTGATTTTAGGCATTCCTTGGTTGCGTTCTCAGAACCCAAGTATCAACTGGGAAACCAAGGAGATCATCTTTCCAACAAGGAGCAACTCAGCATTAACAGAAGCTGTCCCTGAGTCCATAGCCATAGAACCACATGTACACGTATTTACTTTACCTTCAGCATATAAAGAGTTCTCTGACATCTGTGACAAGAAGAATGCAGATCAGCTTCCTCCACACAGGCATTATGACTGTCCCATTGAGCTGCTTCCTGGGGCAGCTATTCCTTTTGGTAACGTATACCCTTTGGTGGCACCTGAGCTTCAAGCCTTGAAGGAGTATATTGATGAAAATCTGGCCAAAGGCTTCATACGTCCTTCTTCATCACCAGCAGGGGCACCAATATTTTTTGTAAAGAAGAAGGATGGGACCCTGAGACCCTGTGTTGACTATCGGGAACTTAATAAGGTAACCATACGAAATCGTTACCCTTTGCCTCTGATTCCCGAATTACTGGAAAGAGTCCACCATGCTAAAGTGTTCTCTAAACTAGATCTTCGTGGGGCTTATAATTTGGTGCGTATTCGTCCAGGGGATGAGTGGAAGACAGCATTCAGATGCCGGTATGGACACTTTGAATATCTTGTGATGCCCTTCGGCCTTTGTAACGCCCCTGCAACGTTTCAACTCCTTGCTATCGACATTTTCAGAGATTTGTTGGACCAGTTTGTGGTGATCTATTTGGACGATATACTAATCTTTTCTGACTCTCTACAGGAACATGAAATACATGTCAAGACTGTTTTAAGATGTCTGAAAGAGAACCATCTGTATATTAAGCCGGAGAAATGCGAGTTCCATCGTTCTGAGATACAGTTCTTAGGGTATATCATCTCTCCCCAGGGGCTGAATATGGAATCCGGTAAGATTCAGGCTATCCTTGACTGGCCGGTACCGAAGAACGTTAAGGAGGTCCAACGTTTTATTGGTTTTGCAAATTTCTACAGACGCTTTATTCGAAATTTTTCTGATATTGTCCGTCCCATTACTTCCTTGACAAAGAAGGAAAAGCCCTTTAAGTGGTCATCACAGGCTCAAGAAGCTTTCGATCGGCTTAAGATCTGTTTCACCTCAGCACCACTGTTGATACACCCAGATCCAACACTTTCTTTCATTGTGGAGGTGGACGCTTCCGATAATGCTTTGGGGGCGATTCTCTCCCAAAGGACTGGAGAGAAGGGTCTGCTACATCCTTGTGCTTTCTTTTCCCGTAGACTAACCTCAGCAGAGAAGAATTACGACGTGGGAGACAAGGAATTGCTGGCCATTATTGCGGCTTTCAAAGAATGGAGACATCATCTGCAAGGAGCTGCACAACAGATCATAGTGCTAACTGACCATCGCAATTTAGAGTTCCTTAGATCCGCTAAATGTCTTTCTCCTCGTCAGGCTCGTTGGAACTTATATTTAAGCCAATTTAACTTTGTTATCTCGTACCGTCCAGGTTCTCGTAATGGGAAGGCTGATGCTTTATCCCGAATCCATGCTGCAGATTCCGTACCTGGAGCCCCGCCCAAGACAATTCTATCGGATGCCAATTTCATCGGAGTTATCCACGACCAGGACTTGTGGAAGGAGTGCAGGGAGGCTTATGACGGTGATGTATTTCTGGCCAACCCACCAGTGGATATTAATCTTGTCTTTAAGGGTGGCATGTGGTTCAGAGATCGACGTATCTACGTCCCTGAGGTCATCCGTCTGCAGATCCTCAAGTTGGTACATGACTCCAAGTTGGCTGGTCACAGGGGGGTACAGAAGACACAAGAGTTCCTGAGCCGATTCTTCTGGTTGCCAATGTGCCTGAAGGATACCAAGGACTATGTGCTCTCTTGCGAGGTATGTGCTCGTTACAAGACTCCTCATGTGGCACCTACGGGTCTTCTACAACCATTACCTGTTCCATCTCGCCCTTGGGGGTCTATATCAATGGACTTTATCGTTGAGCTGCCCACATCGGGGGGCATGAATACAATCATGGTGGTAGTTGATCGCCTGACCAAAGCTGCCCATTTTGTTCCGTGCACCGGCCTACCCTCAGCTAAAGATACAGTGAACTTGGTTATACAGAATGTCTTTCGGTTACATGGGGTCCCGGATGAGATGATCTCTGACCGGGGAGTACAGTTCACTTCAAGATTCTGGAAGGGGTTTTGCTCTGCACTCAATATTAAGGTCTGTCTCTCTTCCGCTTACCATCCCCAGACTAATGGTCAGACTGAACGGACCAACCAGACGCTGGAACAATATCTAAGATGCTATGTCAGCCATCTTCAGGATGACTGGTTGGAGTTGCTGCCATTAGCCGAATTTTCATATAACAATTCTCAGAGCGCCTCCACTAAATTTACACCTTTCTTTGCCAATCTGGGTTATCATCCGTGTATCTTACCTAGGTCGCCAATTAATTCTCCGGTTCCGGCAGTGGAGGAAAGACTGACTGCGTTGAGGCAAAATCTGGAAGTTCTGAAGGAATCCCTGACCACAGCTCAAGAACGTTATAAGAAATCGGCTGATAGATTCCGTAAACCTGCACCCATGTTCAAGGTAGGAGATTCCGTGTGGTTAGCAACTAAGAATCTGAAGTTAAACGTTCCTTCACAGAAACTTGGACAGAAATTCATTGGCCCTTTCAAGATCAACGGTATTGTGAGCTCTGTGGCCTGCCGGCTGAAGCTGCCTAGGACTATGAAGGTACACCCAGTTTTTCATGTATCTTTACTAAAGCCTGTATCTCCTAATACCTTCCAGGGATGTGTTGTGCCACCTCCGCAGCCTGTGGTGATTGATGACCAAGAACAATTTGTGGTGGAGGAAATTATTGATTCCAGGATTCGCAGGAATCGGCTCCAATATCTGATAAGATGGCAGGGATATTACTGTGAGGAAGACTCTTGGGAACCTGTGGAAAACATCAATGCCCAACAAAAGATTTCTCGTTTTCATCGGAGATTCCCTGAGAAACCAGGTCCAGGATCGTCCTGAGGCCGCTTCTAAGGAAGGAGTAATGTCAGGATTCTGAACATTTTTACCTTTTTGCATTACTGCCCTTTTCCAAGATGGTGTCCTTGGTCTCATGTGCATTGTGTCCTCCTGCTATAAAACTCCACCCCAGCCTTCAGTCTGTGCTTGAGTATTCTGCCTTGCATCCAGCTCCTGACCTCTGATTGCTCCCTGGCTATATACCGTCTCCTGTGAACCTGTGTGGTGACCCTGCTGCTCTGCTCTGAGTTCCTGCTGCATACTCCAGTTTCCAGAACTCTTCTTCCTCTGCTGCTCGTGTTTCACTTCCATCTGCATTTGCTGGACATGTAAGCTGTTCCTGCTCTGCAAGAGCCTGAGACTATTTTCCTGGTCAAGCTAAGATAAGATTTGAACTGCCTTTTAAGCTTAGCTATCTGTGTCTGGACTAAGACAAGGATTTATTCATGCCAAGTATCCTGAAGAAATAACTGTGCTTCATAGACTTTTTGCTTGATTGCATCTTCCTCTGAAGTTCCTATAGACTGCTAAGCTGCTTCTTATATTTTCTCCAAGTGTTATGGACTTGAGTTTCTTTCTGCATCTGTTGTATCACCGTGTGTTAATATAGACTTTATCACTTATAAAGCTGTGTCCTGTAGTCATCTTGTTCCACGCACAGAGTCTCCTGAGTTATCCCCTGTAATTATTACAGGATGAGAGGGTGCTCCGATGTCCAGGGTGCTGCTGCCAGGTTCCCGGCAATGCTGGCTGGTGTTGTGGGTGCCTCCGTTGCCCAGCCCGGAGCTCTGCCAACATTTACCGGGTGTAGGCTGCAGAGGTGTCCGGGTGTCTCCGGGTGCCCAGCCACATCTCCGGGTTCACAGCGGTGTCTCCGGTGCCCAGCCCGCCGAGCCAGGTGCTCTGCCGACATTTTGTGACAGGCCAGAGCCCCGGGGCTCTCTCTCGTTTCCCTCTGTATGATAATGAACTCCGGCAATACGGCGGCGGCCGCCGAGGGCGGCGCATGCGCTGATGGTGATCTCGGGATTGAGAACTCGAGAGATGAGATCTCAGAGCTGAAATCTCATCTCTTGAGATCTCAGTCCCAAGATCACCATCAGCGCATGCGCCGCCCCCGGCGGTGGCCACCATATTGCCGGAGTCCATTATCACGCAGAAGGAACCGAGCGAGAGCCCCAGGGCTCTGGCCTGTCACAAAATGTCTGCATAGCCCCGGGCTCGGTGGGCAGGGCACCGGAGACACCGCTGTGCACCCGGTGACGCGGCTGGGCACTCGGAGACACCATCAGCACCGCCGGACACCCCTGCAGCCTACACCGGGTAAGGCACGTCCGCTTTGTAAGATGCACCCCCATTTTCCCCCCAAGTCTTAAAAAGCGGAAAATATGGTATATAGTCTAATATTTGGCACTTTGCACTTTTTTGAGCCTCAGTATCATCATATTGCTGGTGTATTGTCCTATTGTGCATATTGGCAGCCTCTGTTTTAATTATGGATTTTATATTTATTGGATACTAATAAAATTAACTATTTGGATTACACTCTAGTTTTGTATTCTTGTTTAGTATGTACAATTGAGTTCTCAGTCCAAATCTATTATTTTTGATTTTTGGTGGACATTCCTTGTGTGTTTCATCACACTACCACCACCATATTTTGCTGTCGGTATGATGTTCATTTTCTGAAATGCAGTGTTATTTCTACACCAGATGTAATGGGACATACACCTTTCAAAAAGTTAAACTTTTGTCTTGTCAGTCCAGAATATTCTCCCAAAAGTCTTAGGGATTATCAAGATTTTTTCTCCCAAAACTAAAACAAGCCTTTATTGCTTTACTGTTAAGCAGTGGTTTTTGTCTTGAAACTCTGCCGTGTAGGCCATTTTTGCCCAGTTTCTTTCTTATGGTGGAGTCATGCCTTAACTGAGGCAAGTGAAGTCTGCAGTTCTTTGAATGTTGTTGTGGAATCTTTTGTAACCTCTTGGATGAGTCGTCGCTATGCTCATGTTCCATGTTTTCACAATTTGTGGATAATGGCTCTCACTGTGGTTCGTGAGAGTCCCAACGCTTTAGAAATGGCTTTATAACCTTTTCCAGACTGATATATCTCAATTACTTTTTTATCATTTGTTGCAGAATTTCTTTTTATCGTGGCATGATGTCTACCTTTTGATGATATTTTGGTCTATTTTGTCAGGCAGATCCTATTTTAGTGATTTCTTGACTGAGAATAGGTGTGGCAGTAATCAAGGCATGTTTGTCTAGGGAATTTGAACTTGGCTTCCCAAAGATGTGATAAACCACAGCTAATTTATGTTTTAAGGGAGGGGGTCAATAACTTTTCACACAGAGCCCTGTAGGCTCGGATTTATTTTTCCCTAAATAAGAAAAAGCTTCATTTAATAACTGCATTTTGTGTTTACTTGTGTTATCTTTATCTAATGTTTAAATATGATTGGTGGTCTGAAACATAAAAGTGTGACAAACATAGAAAAGATAAGGAAATCAGGAGAAGGCAAACACTTTTTCACACATCTGTATATATTTTCATCTTCTACATTTTAGAAATTACAAAAAGGAAAATGGGCCTAAGCAACAGTTTAGTAGTCCCTCCACCCCTTGGCAAGTATCACAGCTTGTAAATTCCAAGAGTTTTTCAAATCTTGTTTGCGGAATTTTCAAAAATTCTTCCTTTGGAAAATTCCAGTTCTGTGAGATTCCTGGATCGTCTTGCATGCACTGCTATTTTGAGGTCTAGCCACAGATATTCAATGATGTTCAGATCAGGGGACTGTGAAGGCGATTGTAAAACCTTCAGCTTGCATATTATGAGATAGTCTATTGTGGATTTTGACATGTGTTTAGGATCATTATCCATTTGTAGAAGCCATCCTCTTTTGAACTTCATCTTTTTTGCAGAAGGTGTTATGTTTGCATCAAGAATGGGTTGACATTTCATCGAATTTATTCTTCCCTCTACCTGTGAAATGTTCCCAGTACCATTGGCTGGAACACATCCCAAAGCATGGTTGATCCACCCCCATACTTGATGGTTGGCAAGATGTTCTTTTCCTGAAATTTTGTAACTTTTTTCTCCACATTCCCCTTTGATCATTGTGATCAAAGAGTTCTATTTTAACCTCATCGTTCCACAGGACTTCTTTTTAAACTACATCAGACTTGTGTAGATGCTCTTTTTCATACTTCTGAATTTAATGGTGAGAACACAGGAGAGCTTTTCTTCTGATGACTCTTCCTTGAAGGCCAAATTTGTGCATGTGTCTCTGAACAGTAGAACAATGTACCAAAACTCAGAGTCTGCTAATTTTTTCTGAAGGTCTTTTGCAATCACACAGAGCTTCTGATTTGCCTATCTAAAAATCATACAAGCAGCTCTCACTGAAATTTTGCTTAATTTTCTAAACCTTATCTTGAGCTCCAATGTTCCTGTCAACTTCCATTTTTTAATTACATTTCGAACTGAGGAAAGGGCAACTTGAAAATGCTTTGCTATCTTCTTATAGCCGTCTCCTGCTATGTGGGCCTCCACCATTTTCATTTTCAGAGTGCTAGGGGGCTGTTTAGTAGAACCGATAGCTGCTGTTTTGGCACAAGGTTAAAGGGAGGCTGGGTTTTTATAAAGCTGGGAAATTTGCCTGACCTTTCCTAATGATAGCAGGGAACAAGCTGTAAACCTAACAGGCTAATTAAGGTTTGAAGCCTTGGTTAAATTAAATAAATCTCGAAGGGTGTCCAAAATTTTGCATTGGTCCATTTTCCTTTGTGTAATTTCTGAAATGTAAAAAAATGACAATTTTTTTGCCTAAAATAATAAGGAAATGTGTCATCTTTAACTTTAGGCCTTTTAGAGATAATTTAATATTCAACTTGCTTAACTTTTCAAAAATAAGTCATTTTGACCAGGAGTGCCCAAACTTTTACATGCTACTTTACATATGCAGATAAAACATCTATGCTGTATATTTACACTTATATCATTACAATATAAATGGAAAGTACAAGTGTATTTATCATATCAGAATTTTTTTAACATTAGTAAAAAATAACTATGCAAAAGCAGTAACGCAAAAACACATTTTTAAATTCACTTTATTAAACAAACATTATAACAATTGTAAATGGAACTTGTATCATCACATCTCTAACAACTATACATTACAAGTATCACATTACTATAGAAATCAGTAAATGCCAGCAATAAAAAGATGCCATTTTAGGGTAGTTTAATCCAAAATTAAAGTTTCATATAAAATAAGTTGAACGTTAAAAAAAACATTTTGGAAGAATTTATGTTTTTACTTTGCCAATGTATTTATAGTAAGAGTAAAAATATATAACTCAGACTTGTAGGTGAGGAGCAGGCGCTCCGGTTGTGCACAATGAACTAGTCTTGCTGGGAACTGTGCAGTGTGTCAAGTAGGGAAATTAAAGAGCAAGATAAAGACCATGTGGTGGAGTGATTTCTAACATCACAGCTGAAACTTGATACTAAAAGCTTTATACAAGTGGTGAAAAAGCTCTATTTCTCCATTAAGACTTTCCCTAGGGACTGTCTAAAAATGACATAACGTAAAGTATCTCTTAGATTTATAGAATCAATTGAAACTAGATTTTTTTTTTTAAAGTATGGTGTGACTTACATTAGCATGCACACGTCCTACTAGAGCCTCACTATGCATTAATGTATCCTAAACATTTTTCTTAGCTACATGTAGAAAGTTTTCTAGTCCCCAACAAAGTTGTCAAAGTGAAAATTATGGTATATACATGCAAGAAGAATTACAATGGTGTTTTGGGGGGAAAAAGTAGGCAATACATAATAATTTGTAATCTGCTATAATACCAAGTATTTTGCTTTTTTTTTTTTTTTACATTGTTTCTTAAGTGAAGTGTTAAAAAGTCAATGAAACTTGAAGGGCCCCAGGACAGTGCCATGAAGTATAAAGCATGAGTTAAACTGCTGCCTTCCATATGATGGGCAAAGGGACTGTTGGGACCCATCAGGCTCCAGAATCAAGGTACAGTTTACATACCCCGGCAGAATTTTTGCTTTCTTGGCCGGGGTATGTAAACGTTCTTTTTTTGCTTAAAAACCTACATATGTGATTCCATCCTCAGAAAAAGAAGACATTACTTCGGGCAATTTGTATTTGAGTGCTAGACCCATGATTAAGATAGGAAAGGTGGTTACTGGTTACACTTGGTATAGTCATCTAAGTGCAATAAGAAAATGTGTATTTACTTACATGCAACGTTAATCAAGCTATAGCGTATTTTATCCTACGTTGATCACAAATGACTTCCTTCTGCATTTCCTGAACATCTTTCTACCAGGTGCTAAAAATGTAATTAAATATTTCTGTTTCATATTAAAAGTTTATTACATTTCTCAGTGTGGACACAGTAATATCCCATCTGTTAGACTGAGTACACCAGGCTACTTCATTACTGAAATCATTTTGATACAAGGAAATTCCCTTAAACATATTGGATATTGCATGTTGTAATTAATACTTGAGAAACTGAGCAATGGGTAATACTCCTTACTATGCAGCAGTGGATGATGCAGGATGTCTCAACGCAAGAAGAGGCAGATTTGGCAATTTGAAGATCAGGGAAAACATGGTCACAATATCTGTAGGAGGCAACATTACCGATTCTCCCTAAGTCTTCCCAAAATAAGTTTACCTGAAAATGGCTTAACAGAAGTTTGGCTTCCGACTGGACAGAGGAGAGCAGCTGTTGGACCAGCCTAGAATTCTCCACCGAAATTTGGAACAAAATCAGCATATGTTCTCTGCTAATTATATTGTGGATTTGGCCACTATTTTCACCAATAGAATACGCGAAATTCGCAGTTATAGTCCCCTGCCTTTCCATAATAGATTTTGCAATTTTGCAAGACATTTTAAAAGTTTACAGTGGGGGTTTTTTAGGTGGTAAGTGAATGAAATAGACCAAATCTCTTGTTCACCTACATTGCTCTGCACTTTCTGAAACCAGCCAAGGGGCTCAAGGTAGTGAAGCGATGGCTCTTCCAGGAATTTCACTAGCTCCTTCAGGGTACTACAGGTGAGTTCCGGCTGTAGACAGACGTTTTTACGGGCCTCTCCTTCCAAGGCAGTCAACGCAATGTCCACTTCTAGGTCTGTGCTGATGTTATAAATATTCAGGTTGCTTTGCAGCCGGGACACCCAGTCAGACAGGGGCATATTATTGCCATCAAATTTTGGAAGCACACTAAATATGGTGCCCATAGGGAGTGTCCTTGCAGGGGTTCCACCAATGCCCACAGCAACCCCTCTAACACTAGCATTCTCACCATTGCCACCTTCTGCCTGCATCTTGGTGATAGTCACCCTGTTCGCAGCACCATTTGAAGCGATGGCCGGGGGACCACCACAATGCAGGGAGACTACGGTACACGAGATGAGGTGCAAGCAACAAAGGGTTCATTTATTTACAGGCAAGGAATGCAGTGTTAGGAAAGAGTAAACAGGGGTATGCAATGACATAAAAAAATTAACAAAAGTGATATTCTCTAGCTGGGCCGTACAAATGGCACGGTGCACCAGCTATTACAGATCAGTGTATTTCTCAAAAAAGCAAAACAATGCAATAAAATACAGTATGCTACTAATCTAACTCTATCTTGTCTGGCTGCTTCTACACCAGCCGCATGGCTATCATGCTCTGTCTATTGCAGCCTATCTTAAGCCCTAAACATGTGCACACACGGGGTCAACACTCACGGTGAAGTTGGTGTTGCTGTTCCTTTTTGGGGGCCCCCTGCAGTTCTCTGCAAGATGATGCGACGTCCTCCATGGAAGCTCTGTGCAGTGTGGTCTTGTCCTTGTGGCTCCTCGCAGTAACACAGGAAAAAACACCTTTGTAATCCCCGGAAGGGTACACAATCCCACATGTTCAGTCAGTTCTAAGCTGCACGTTTTTCTCCTCACAGAATCCAGCACGCCAGCTTCCTTCAGACTCCAAGCTCAGAACACTCCCTGGAAACACAGCCCCTCCCCTCTCCTAGCAGGCAGAACAAACCAAAAACAGTCTTATTGCAGGGGAGATTGGAATGTCCAATTGCTCTAGCCAAGGGGGTTCTGTCTCTTAAAGTGGCAGTTTGTCTCTACTGTCCAGAGAAATGCCACCCCCTTACAGTAGTTTGTCAGCCCAACTGACTCTGCATAGTTTATACTGTCAGTTTACCCATACAGTGTGTACAGAAAGTATTCAGACCCCTTTACATTTTCCTCTCTTTGTTTCATTGCAGCCATTTGGTAAATTCAAAAAAGTTATTTTTTTCCTATTAATGCACACCCTGCACCACATCTGCACCCCTGAAAAAAACAGAGTTGAAGAAATTTTTCCACATTTATTAAAAAAAGAAAAACTGAAATATCACATGGTCATAAGTGTTCAGACCCTTTGCTCAGTATTGAGTAGAAGCACCCTTTTGAGCTAGTACGGCCATGAGTCTTCATGGGAATGATGCAACAAGTTTTTCACACCTGGATTTGGGGATCCTCTGCCATTCTTCCTTGCGGATCCTCTCCAGTTCCATCAGATTGGATGGTGAACGTTGGTGGACAGCCATTTTCAGGTCTCTCCAGAGACGCTCAATTGGGTTTAGGTCAGGGCTCTGGCTAGGCCAATCAAGAATGCCCAGAGAGTTGTTCTGAAGCCACTCCTTTGCTATTTTAGCTGTGTGCTTAGGGTCATTATCTTGTTGGAAGGTGAACCTTTAGCCAAGTTTGAGGTCCAGAGTACTCTGGAAGAGGAAGGTTTTCATCCAGGATATCTTAGTACTTGGCCGCATTCATGTTTCCTTCAATTGCAACCAGTCGTCCTGTCCCTGCAGCTGAAAAACACCCCATAGCATGATGCCGCCACCATGTTTCACTGTTGGGATTGCATTGGGCTGGTGATGACCAGTGCTTGGTTTTCTCCACGCATACGCTTAGAATTATCACCAAAAGTTCTATCTTCATCTCATCAGACTAGATAATCTTATTTCTCATTGTCTGGGAGTCCTTCGTGTGTTTTTTAGCAAGCTTTATGTGGACTTTCATATGTCTGGCACTTAGGAGAGGCTTCCGTCAGGCCACTCTACCATAAAGGCCAGAATGGTGGAGGGCTGCAGTGATAGTTGACTTTGTGGAACTTTCTCCCATCTCCCTACTGCATCTGTGGAGCTCATCAATAAAGCATAAGACAATTTATGTTGGAATCTGACATGAATCTCACCCAAAAATTGTATATAATATAAAGCAATAGGTGGAAAATAAAATATAACTTTTAATCCGTCAATTAAAATACTAATCATGTGTCACCCCTGTGAAAATATAAAACAGCAGACAACTGCTTATCTAGCATAAGGGCCCTAACCAAAAGAGAAAGAGACTCAACCTAGATACAATGATAAAGATGGTCACCTAAAAATATTACATAGGTAGACAAAAACATCTAAAGGGTACAGCAATTGAAATACGTTCACTCATAAATGCCATATCCTGTTTGCACATATATGTAAAAAATACAAGATTGCCAAAAAGGTCTCTCAGGACCACAGATTTGACAGTTAAGTGAGAATGATAATAAAAAGGAACAATCTCACCAGATAGACTAATGGGTCAGGAGTCCCGGAAGATCCTCTGTTCAATCCAACTGGAGGATGAAATAAGGGAAGACAATACCCTGTCACATCCCTAAAAAGCTAACATCAGCTAATCCCCAGACTCCTGCCCAGTCCACAACTAGCCCTAATTTGCACATGCCCTGCACTTTTCCTAAGGCGATGTCCCAATGCGTTTCATCCAAGTGTAATCTTCAGGGAACTAAACATGTAAAGTGCCATAGTGCTAATACAGAGAGAAAACCTTCCACTCCCTATGCTGTCTGCGGGTAGTGGAGGAAAAAGGGCATATTTATAAATAACCTCATGTGCAATCACACATAGTTAATAACACCTGTCGCCATATTTAATTACCTCATATGTGTGATTGCACATGAGGTTATTTATAAATATGCCCTTTTTCCTCCACTACCCACGGACAGCATAGGGAGTGGAAGGTTTTCTCTCTGTATTAGCACTATAGCACTTTACACTTGGATGAAACGCGTCTGGATATCGCCTTAGGGAAAGTGCAGGGCATGTGCAAATTAGGGCTAGTTGTGGACTGCCCTTGTCAAGGCAGGAGTCTGGGGATTAGCTGATGTTAGCTTTTTAGGGATGTGACATGGTATTGTCTTCCCTTATTTCATCCTCCAGTTGGATTGAACAGAGGATCTTCCGGGACTCCTGACCCATTAGTCTATCTGGTGAGAGTGTTTGTTTTTATTATCATTCTCACTTATCTGTCAAATCTGTGGTCCTGAGAGACCTTTTTGGCAATCTTGTATTTTTTACATATATGTGCAAACCGTATATGGCATTTATGAGTGAACGTATTTCGATTGCTGTACTCTTTAGATGTTTTTGTCTACCTATGTAATATTTTTAGGTGACCATCTATATCCTTGTATCTAGGTTGGGTCTCTTTCTCTTTTGGTTAGGGCCCTTGTGCTAGATAAGCAGTTGTCTGGTGTTTTATATTTTCACAGGGGTGACACATGATTAGTATTTTATCCTATGTGCAAACAGGATATTAAAAGTCATATTTTATTTTCCACCTATTGTTTTATATTATATCTGTGGAGCTCAGCCACAGTGATCCTGGGGTTCTTCTTTACCTCTCTCACCAAGGCTCTTCTCCCACGATTGCTAAGTTTGGCTGGTCGGCTAGGTCTAGGAAGAAGTCTGGTGATACAAACTTCTTCCATTTAAGGATAATGGAGGCCACTGTGGTCTTAGGAACCTTGAGTACTGCAGAAATTCTTTTCTAACTTGGCCAGATCTGTTCCTTGCCACAATCCTGTCTCTGAGCTCCTTAGCCAGTTCCTTTGACCTCATTATTCTCATTTGGTCTGACATGCACTGTGAGCTGTGAGGTCTTATATAGACAGGTGTGTGCCTTTACAAATCAAGTTCTTTCAGATTAATTAAGCACAGCTGGACTACAATGAAGGAGTAGAACCATCTCAAGGAGGATCACAAGGAAATAGACAGCATGTGACTTAAATATGAGTGTCTGAGCAAAGAGTCTGAATACTTATGACCATGTGATATTTGTTTTTTTTTTTATAAATTTGCAAAAATTTCTACATTTCTGTTTTTTCAGTCAAGATGGAGTGCAGTGAACATTAATGAGAAAAAATGAACTTTTTTGAATTTACCAAATGGCTGCAATGAAACGAAGAGTGAAAAATTTAAATCTGTCTGAATACTTTCTGTACCCACTGTAGTTAGAGGATAAAAAAAATCCTCTAGTATTCTAATTGTTGACTTCATTCTGCCAGAACTGAAGTTCAATCAAATATGAAAACTATGTGCTCGTGCATCCTTGGTGTGGCCAAGAGACTCGGTGCACCATAGTATCCATTAGCTTTACCTGCCCCAACCTCCTTCACTGGTGATTATCCCATCAGATTGGGATTGACAGACTCTTTGTTCACAAGACTGATTACCGTATATACTCGTGTATAAGCTGACCCCCCTAATTTTGCCACAAAAAACTGGGAAAACTTATTGACTAGTGTATAAGCCGAGGGTGGAATACATAGACTATGCCCCCATATGCTGCTCCATAGTTTATGCCTGCATATGCTGATCCATAATTTATGCCCCCATATGCTGCTCCATAGAATATGCCCCCATATGCTGCTCCATAGATTATGCCCCCATATGCTTTTCCATAGTTTATGCCCCCCATATACTGCTCCATAGACTATGCCCTCATATACTGCTCAATAGACTATGCCCCCATATACAGCTCCATAGACTATGCCCCATATGCTGCTCCATAGACTATGCCCCCATATGCTGCTCCATAAATATGCCCCCATATGCTGCAAAAAAAAAAGCCATACTCACCTCTCCTGGGTCCATCGCCGCTGTCTGCCGCTTCTTGTGTCAGTGACTGTTCAGCCACAAGAGGGGCGGTGCACACTAATCATGTCACAGCGCCCCCTGCTGCCTAAACATCACTGACACAGGATGCAGCAGAGACAGCAGGGAGCAGCGATGGACTGGGGGACAAGTGAATATTGCTATACTCACCCATCCTGCAGCGGTCTCCGCAGCCTCGCTCGCTTCTCCACTGTCTCCCTTCCCTTCCTGTCTTCAGCGGTCACGTGGTACCTCTCATTACCACTCATGAATATGCGCATATTCATGAGTGGTAATGAGCGGCACCACGTGACCACTGAAGACAGGAAGGGAGACAGTGGAGCAACGAGGCTGCAGAGACCGCGGCAGGACAGGCAAGTATGATCTCTGACACCCCTGCTCCCCCTCCCCCGCCCGACCCCCAGGTATATGACCCGTGTATAAGCCGAGAAGGGGACTTTCAGCCCAAAAAATGGGCTGAAAATCTCAGCTTATACACGAGTATATATGGTATATTTGAAAATATTTGGACCATTTTCCTTGGATGGAGAAAAAGACCCTACCTAAAATGTTCTTTACAGTGCTGGTTACTAAGGATTGAGATAAATTTGCTACTTCTTCATTAACATAGGAAAAATGTGTGCAGAGACCCAGGTACGTGACCTTCAATGGACAATTTTAATCAAAAAGTGCCCCAAACTAACATCATCTAAATAATATTTCCACAAAAATAATACCACCATACAGCATTCATACAATACTAGGGCTCAGGCGAAAGTGGAAACATTGTGGTGTTCACTTGTGGAACTTCTGTTTTCCTTTTTATAGCAGTCTTCTCTGTACCTACAAATACTTTAGCAGATTAAAAACAAACTAGCTAACTGATAACATAATATCGGGGAAGTAATCGTTTAACTTTCCCCCTACTTGTGAAATGGTGGATAATTTCCTGATCATTGAGGGTCCAATCGCTTGGATGTCAAGAGCTCCCATAAACGATGTTCTAGAATGTTCTGCAAACCCAATTTCAGTGGAGAGTAGTTGTGCTTGCTTGACCTCTCCTGCATTCATTGCCAATGGAAAAGAGATAACTATCCTAGGAATAATCCTTTAAATGAATTGTCAAGCCACTGAAAAGTTAAGAAAAATGATCAAGATAGTGTAAAGTAATAAAACATGTTCCTTGCTGGTCAGTGCACTTACTGTTTGGCTCAGATGGACATGTGACCTCCACATCAAATTACTGGCTGCAAGATCAACAATATATCTGGGAACCAATTCTCAAGATGGAAACCAATATACTCACAAGGTGACCATACAACGTGGTTCAATGGAACCTCAGGACTCAAGTTGTACCAAGCATTATAATAATTTGAAATTTGAAATTTCAATCCCATTGTAAAACCTATCCCACTAATAATACTGGTGTCTTCTTATAAAAAAGGCATTATAGACTTCTTCAGAAGCATAAGACAGGGTGATATTGCAACCTCTCCACACTGTAAATAGCTCACAATACTGCTCACCAATGAGATATAAAGCTGCATACAAGTTTTCAGTTCCAGGTGGAATATTGATGATTAAAAAAAGTCATTGTAAATTTAAAAAAAAATTAAGAAATTAGATGTAGAACTAGAATGATGTGTGAAATATAGTGGTCAAAGTTTGGTGACTAGTGATTAGTGAGCACTAAAATGCTTGGGTGCCCGTTACTCGGGTCGAGCAAATTAGAATGCTCTGGTGCTTGACCTGAGCAACGAGTCCAATGTAAGTCTATGGGAAAACTAAGCATTTTTGCCTTGACACCCCCCCGGGGGGTGTCATTTTTTATTGTCTAAACACGTCTGCAATCGATGGGAACAGTGCTCAAATGACATGGGAACATCATGTGGAATACCCCTGGAAGCATTGCTGACTCCCAAGTCACTGCTGTGAACAATGTATTATGCCACTTTTACAGGGGCACAATAAAACATACAAAAGGGAAACCAAAATGGATTTTCCTAGGAAATATGAAAGGAATATCCTTTAGAGGGTAGTAATTTGTAGGTAAGGCAAAATAAATAACCCAAAACAAAAATGTTCCTCCACCACTTGGGCTGTGTTCATACGTAGCGTTGAGCAGACGTCATGGATGACCACATGCAACCAAAGTTCCCAGTATTAATTTGGTACTCCAATAATGTTTGCTTATGCATTGAGTGCAAGGTCTGCCCTGCACCAAAGTTACACGCACCCCAATAAGCCTTTGAACCCACTTACAGGATGGCCACATGAAAACCAAGTTCACATTATTCATTTTGTACTCCCATACTGTTTGTTTATGCATTGAATGCAAGACCTGCCCTGCAACAAAGAAACACATACTCCAATAAGCCTTTGAAGTCAGCCTTCGAAGCCAGTTTTGGGCACCATATTTTAAAAAAAAACAGCAAACTGGAGCAAGTTCAGAGAAGAGCGACCAGAATGGTGACCAGTCTGCAAACCATGTCCTATGAGGAATGGTTACAGTATTTGATCATGTTTAGCTTGCAAAAAATAAGACTGAGAGGAGACTTAATAGCTGTTTACAAATATCTCAAGGGCTGTCACATTGTAGAAGGATCATATTAATTCTCATTTGCACAAGAAAAGACTAGAAGCAATGGGCAATGGAGTGGAATTGAATGGGAGGAGACACAGATTAGATATTAGAAAAAACTTTTTGACAGTTAAGGTTATCAATGAGTAAAACAGGCTGCCACAAGAGGTGGTGAGTTCTCCTTCCATGGACCATGGAAGTCTTCAAAAAGAGGCTGGACAGAAATCTCTCTGGGATGATTTATTGAATCCTGCTTTGAGTAGGGGGTTGGACCAGATGACCCAGGATGTCCCTTTCAACTTTTCCATTCTATGATTCTAAGAAGTCACGTAGTGGATGGCCACATGAAACCAAAGTTCCCATTATTAGAAATTTGGTACTCTCATATTGTTTGCCTATGCATTGAACACAAGGTCTGCCTTCCCACAAAGTTACACGCACCCAAAAACCCTTTGAACCAACGTACTGGATGGCCACATGAATCCAAAGTTCACATTTTTATTAATTTGCTAATCCCATAATGTTTGCCCATAAAGTGAATGCAAGGCCTGCTCCAAATTAGGATACACCCCAATACCCCTTGGAAGAGACGTGGAGGTGGGCCTCCTAAAATTATTTTCCCAATTTAAGGAAGCGGGTCTCTTATACTTGTAATGCCCATACACTAATTGTATGGGCTGCCAAACATTTCCCCCTGGGAGGTACACCTCAACAAACTGTGTAAACATATTTTTGTATATGCATCATAAACACCCTTGAAAAAAATTACTTGGCTGTTGCATCACCCTGGTGACCTAGTGGTCGCGTCAGAAGAGACCTGGAGGATGACCTCCTAAAAATGTTTTTCCATTTTAAACTAGCAGGTCTCCTATACTTGTAATGCCCATACACTAAGTGTATGGGCTGCCAAACATTTCCCCCTGGGGGTGCACCTCAACATACTGTGTAAACATTTTTTGGCTGTTGCATCATGGAACACGGTCACCATTGTGATCTAGTGGTGGTGGCTGATGAGGATGAGGAGAAGGAGGAGAATAACAGCAAACAGGCAAAATCGGGAAGCGTATACCCATGTGTTGGTGTGAAGAGGTGCATGGGAATATACCTCCCAAAAAATGACAGTGGATTTGAGGTTATGTTTCCCTGTTATCATTCAGTGGTGTAGAGAAGTCTGGCCCAATCCAGCCTTTGTTCATTTTTGTAAGAGTCAACCTGTCAGCATTTTCAGGGACAAGGATTTGGACGTGTTTGATTATGGTGTTAGTTGAGTGTGTGCAAGGGCAGGTACAGGGCAGGAGGCATCTTCGCAGGCACCATGGACAGGGGATTGGCTTCCACGCACAACAGCGGAAAAGGCAGTGGTGTCACCCGCAGACATTGTTCCTGAAGCCTGGTGTTTGGCCCACACAGTCGGGTGCTTTGCTGCCACGTGCCTGATCATTCTGGTGATGGTCAGGCTGGTAGTTTTGCTACCCTTGCTGATGCAGGCATGGCAGGTGGTGTAAATGGTAGAGTCTTTAAAAAACAACCAAACTCAGGAAGACCTAACAGTTGTACTGCCAACTTCCGTCGTGTTGGTGTTACAAGAAACGGTTGCATGCCTTCTGACTGCAGCCACCACACTCCCTCTTCCTGCCTGTTGGGGAGCTATGCCTCCCTCCCCCTGTGTGCTGCTGTCCTCGCTCTGCATGTCCTCCTGCCAGGTTGGGTCCGTTACTATATCATCCACCACCTCGTCTTCCACTTCAGCACCCTGGTCCTCCTCCTGACTTTCTGGCAATTGTGTCTCCTCATCATCCACCTCTTGTGACATGTTCCCACCGACGCCTTCGTGTGACCATGGCTGTTCAAATATTTGTGATCTCATCTTGCCAGGCTTCAAGTGGATCGGGTGACAGGCCTCTTGCCCCGAATCTATAAATGGAAAAGTGAACAGCTCTTCAGATTGTCCAAGTGTAGGATCAGTTGTCTCCGGGCACTTGGCATGGTGGGAGGAAAGAGGAATATGCGGTCCAGGCTCACGGCTACTCAGACTTGACCATGTGGAAGACAAGGTGGTGGTGGCAAAGTGACTGGAAGCAATATCCGCTACCCAACCAACAAACTTTTGACACTGCTCTGGGTTCAATAGTGATCCTCTGCGGTCCCCTAGTAATTCAGACATGAAGGTCAGGCTAGAGGATGTAAGTGTTTGTTGTGGGACAAATTCAGCTAGCCCACGGCCTCGACCTCTGCATGCACCATCATCATCATGTCCACTTCCCTGTCCCTTGCCACGTGCCTTACCCATTTTATATGGACTATAATATTTCCCACGTTCACTACAAATGGCTGAATTTGGAGCAAACTGATATGTGATCCGGGTGCGGGAAATCCACAGTTTAAAATATCTGGCCTGTAGGTAACAATTTGTTTTTAGCAAACTGGTGTCAATATCTAGGCTAAGATGCAGGAAAAAATTGGAAAGGAGGCCTCAAATGCCACAATTTGTAGCCCACAGATAGATGAGGCGTGTGACAGAGATACTGCACAGTAAACTATGTGGCCTGTATTTTAATTTATTTTACAGGAAATTTTTGTCAAGAACTTTGGTAAGACACTGCAAAAACAGTTGTATGGAGGCCTGAAATGTCACAATGTTTAGCCTACAGATAGCTGAGTCGTGTGATGGATATACCACATTGTAAAATATGTGGCCTGTATTTTTTTTTTACAGGAAAATAGTGTCACTAACTAGGGTAGCACACAGCAAAACAGTTCAATGTAAGCCTGAAATGCCACAATTTGTAGCCCACAGATAGCTGAGTTGTGTGACGGAGATACCACACTTTCAAATATCTGGTCTGTGAAATTGTGTCAATAAGTAGGCTTAGACACACCAAAAACTATTCTATGGAGGCCTGAAATGGCAGAATTTTAAACTCCATGATATGCAATCCGTGTGGCGGACAAAACCCCGTGGAAAATATCTGCCCTGTAGCTAAATTTTTTTTCGGCAGCTAAATATTTTTTGGCAGCAAAATGGTGTGAAGAAATTTTCACATGCTCTGTTCCTCTGCCTCCCGTCCCCTCATTGGGTGTCTTCTCAAGCGGTATCTCATTTTGGAAATCCCATTCAGGATATCTTATCCACATGAGAGGTTCACCTCTATCATTTAAAGTCCTTGGGTTGGGTTGGTTGATTATTTTGTGCTACATTTTTCCTATCCCATTTGGGATATTTTGGGAGATTCTCTTGCACGTGGTCGCATTTATATACATATATACTTTCACATCTTGGCCACCATAGCCCTCCGTCCATTGCCAGTGAGAATTGGGGAGGGGGATTACTTAGTGCTTTCACAGATATAGGTTCCTCTTAAGTTGGTGAGCTGCTGTCTCTGGGGAAGCCCTGGACAGCTACATGTGCATATATGTATATACATAGAGACATGTTTATTGTTTGATTAAGAGGTGTGTATTATACTATGTAATTTTGCATATCTGTATCTTTTGCACATAAATATTTCCAGTTGTCCCTAATTGGACATGCGCACGGACAGTTGGTTTTAATTGGTTTTAATCCATGAGTGCTTTTTTGTGATGTTAATAAAATAAAATGTTTTTGGATATATAAGTTTGCACTAGTCATATGTCATGGCTTTTTTTCGCATGTGCTTTACATGAAATTGTATAAGACACTCCAAAAAAATATTACAGTACCACAAAAATGGCAGAATTTTATGTACACTCAGATGTGATCGCTGGGACAGGCAAACCTGTTTAAAATAGCTGGATTTTCACGCTGTACTATGAAAAGGATCTGGCTGCATTCTGCAGTGTCAACAACCAAATGCCAGAAAAAACTCTGAATTGCCTTTGAAAAAAAAAAAAAAAAATTATACCTGTGGCTATGTATATAGGATCAATATCTGTAATAGGCAGCAGCAGCAGACAGTAATGGAATGGACCCTCTTGCTGTATGCAATAAAGTATGCCACATACAATGCCTGCCTGGCTAACATTGATACCTATAGAACCACATACACTGCCTGCCTACCTATCACTGATATCTATATAGTCTGCCGTAATTAGTTCTTGCAAGGACTGTTGGTTTAGTTGGATTTTTTGGATTCAACAATGGTATGCTCACAGTAAGTGATACCCCATATATTCTGTCCCTATCGATGCAGCAAGTCTTCCTACACTGTTGATTTCGGAGCTAACTGGGATGAGCAGGGTGACGCAAGGTCTGATATAGACCTGATGATGCTGCGCGGCCAGCCAATCACAGTAGTACTACAACCAAGATGACTGCGGCATTACAGTGCATGGCAGACAATCCCTGCATGTTAATTGGTGCTCTAAAGAGAGCCAAACATGCAGGGCAGGGACCCGATCTCCTGCTGAATAATCAGGGAAATGCTCGGCGCTCGCCAAGTACCGCGAGTACAGCGATGCTCAGGCGAGTACCGAGCATTACCGAGTATGCTCGCTCATCACCAATGATCATGATTGCAACAAGAGGATAAACAAGGTCAAAAGAATATCATTACTATCATCATCTGCACCATTCGATAAATCTAATTCATATGCAGATCTTAAGTAAAAAAAACATAGTACTGTAAATGGATAACAGAGGGTTGGGGAATGTTTATTTCAATGAAAGGAATTTTCTCTGTTTTTATAAAATTTGACAACTGGGTTAGTTCTGTGTGTTTTTATAAAATTTGACAACTGGGTTAGTATTGAGGGGGTCTGATAGATGCCTCTCCATTACTAATCAGGGCTTGATGTCAGCTGACATTACAAAGCGAGCATCAACCCTAAAACTATAACCTGACTTGCCACCTCACCAGGGCAAGTGGGAAGAGACAGGCAAAGCACCTGTATTGGCATATCTAATATATGGGCCTTTCCTTGGTCGGGCTGCTATTTTTAGACTAGGGAGGGCCAATTTCCATGACCCCTCCCCAGTCTATGAATACCAGCCACCAGCTCTCTGCATTAGTTTGGCTGGTTATCAAAAATGGGGGGGACCCAACACTGCTTTTTTAAATATTTAAGTTATTTAATTTATTTAAAGCGAACCTGTCACCAGGTTTGGTCGATACGAGATACAGCTACCACCTTTCAGGGCTTATCTATAGCATTCTATAATGCTGTAGATAAGCCCCGATCTGACCTGCAAGAGAAGAAAAATAACTTTTATTATATTCTCCTGCAGGCCTGTCCAGTCCAATGGGTGTCGCAGGTTCTGGTCCGGTGCCTCCCATCTTCTTGCTTTGCCACCCTCCTGCTTGCTTCATGGTTCCCTGACATTGGGCTCCTGCAGAGGCATACTTATCTGCCCTGTTGAGGGCAGAGCAAAGTACAGCAGTGTGCAAGCGCCGGGGAAGGTCAGAAAGGCCCAGCGCCTGCACACTGCAGATAAGTACGCATGCGCAGGAGCACACTGACAGGGAGCCATGAAGCAAGCAGGAGTGTGGCATCGCAAGAAGATGGCAAAAAAATGGGAGGCACCGGACCAAGACCTGCAACACCCATCGGACCGGACAGCCTAACTGGTGAGTATAATAAAAGTTATTTTTCTTCTCTTGCATGTCAGATCGGGGGCTTATCTACTGCATTATAGAATGTTGTAGCTAAGCCCAGAAAGTAGATAACTCGTATCTGTCAAACCTGGTGACAAGTTCCCTTTAAATAAAAAAGAGGTGAGGGAACCCTTCAATTTTTGATAACAAGCCAAGATAAAGATGACAGCAGAGAGTTGCAGCCTGCAGCTGTTAGCTTTACCTGCACTTGTTATCAAGAATAGAGGGGTCCCCCCCTACTATTTTGACAACTAATTTGACAGGCACGGCTGGTGAATGCTCTCATCAGCATACACTTGTTCCTGCTGCTATCAGCGAGATCAGACATACAATGATGAGAGCAGTACTCTCATCAGCCAACGCCTATGACAGAACGTGTAACTCATAAGGTTAACAAGTAACGTTACCACCGATCAAAGCTGGTGTTTCTCACTCTGTAATACAGATGACAGCTTGGGAAATGTCAGATGTCAGGCTCCCCATTCATTTGAATGGGGTCCAGGTTCTGGTTTGAGTTCTCATACCATTTGGTACCCTAACCAAACTTTTTTTTAAAGTTCAGCTGAACCCTACAGATCCAAACATAAATGGGTCCGTACCTCACTAGTTGCTGCCAATTAAGATATGTAGTCGTTTAAATCTATTTTGGTAAAAGATAACCTTAACGATAGGCAATTACAAATCATGTTTATCTCTCAACAAAAACAGTTACTTTTGCTGCCTGACAGTTAAATATTTGTTTAATAGGGTCACTTTTTACTTGCAGTCCATGACTGTCTTTTTCATTCTTTCTCCATATCGTTCTCGATACTCATTGACTACCAGCAGCAGAAATTGTTTCTGTTTTTCATCTGTTACATGCAACTTGTGATATCCTTCCATCACTGCTACTTCTCATTCTATAACAGATAGTGGTAAACATAACACATGTGGATAGGAAATGATTTCAACAATACCAAGGCAAATTGCCACCTACCACTCACTCATGTGTATTTCACGGACACATACAGGGAAGACTGCAAAAAAGCATGCTTAGAAAAAAGACTAGAAAAAACAAAAATGGAAAGCGCACATAGGGTGTATTGTCTTGAAGAACCACAATAGCAAGCAAGCCCAATCAGTTAGACTCACCTGCTGAAGTTGTGTGAGTCACAACAAACTGGGAATCACTCATAAAGGTCCGGTCGTCGCTGGTATCCCGCTGGTAGTAAATGAAACAAATCCAAAGTGAAAAAAAGAGCCGGGCTGAATAGAGTTGAGCGACTTTTGGTTTTTTAGGGTCGCGTTTCGTTTCGTGAAACCCGACTTTTCCAAAAGTCGGGTCGAGCAAGATCGTCCAATTATAGGGAAAAGTCGGGGTCATCCCGAAACACGAAACCCAATGTAAGTCAATGGGGAATAAAAGTCGGCAGTGAGAGGAGGACAGGAAACACACCTACAGTGCCCATTTGAATGCCAAAAGCATCAATTCTTCTTACTTAAGCTTGTCAACCTTAATTAACTTCATAATACAAGTTACGCACTGAAAAATGGGGGTTATTTGGCTACAGACTGTGGGGGGGAGGGCTGGCTCCAGGTTTTCATGTGCCCTGGGCGAAAGAGCGCCCCTTTAACACATACCACAACTCATCATGCTCCGATACGCAGAGAAATAGCGGTGTAGTACAATGAAAAATACTTCACTTTTTACATCTCATGACGAGGCCCATCTATTTCTCCATACAGAATCATTGGTCCCATATAATGTTTGAAACAGTATATGATGAGCTCCACATAATGCTACAGTATATGTTGGTCCCCATGGATGAAGCTCCACTGTCTTATGGGCTCAAATAATGCTCCAAACATAATGGGCCCCATTTCTAATGCTCTAGTGTATAATGGGCCCTGTAAATGCTGCTCCAGTGTTTGATGTCCACCTTTGGAATGTTCCAGTGTATGGTGGGCCCCATCTATCATTCTCCAGAGTATAGTGCTCCCCAAAAATTGCTGTCCCAACATTGAAAACAATCAAATAAGTCTCCTCACTAGGGAATCCCTGTACTTGTCTGGACTCCTCGTCGTCCCCATCTTCCATCTCACTGAACAGTATTTCAACTTTGCAAGTGCTGTGATCCTGAGCAAGCAGGGGGGGCCCACTTGTTGGCGACGGCACTGGCACAGGGCCCCTGATAGTACGGTGGTGTGTCTGATGGCGGGTGGGCCGAACCTGCACTTTCATCTGCAGCTTCCTCTTTGTCACCGTGTAAGATGGAACTGTATATGGGAAGGGTAACCTGAGTTTCATCAGGGTCAGATTCAGGCCGTGTAGCGTGCGAGGGGAATGTAGTGGTCTGGGTCAATGTACCAGCAGATTCATCGAGCAGTGGCTGGGCATCAGTGCACTTGTGTCGCCCCCAGGAGTACGGTCGCCACAGTGGCATTACCTTCTTCCTAGGGAGTGTGATGTCATGCTTAGGAGCAACGAACGATCTCTCTAGCAGGTTAACTGATTGGGCGGCGTTATTCCCACGAGTCATGACCCTCCAAACAGCGTTCATGAAGGCAAAGTGTTTGTTTTACGTGGGCAGTATGGTTGCAAAGCTGAACCTTAAAGGAATGTCCAGAAGGGCACCACCAGGAGTGGAGCCTACGGTTAAATTCGACTCCACCTGGGAAACCTCAGCCATGCCAGCTACAGAACAGATACACACATTGCAAGCTTAATTCCGTTAACGAACGAGACTCCGTCATGCCCCGCGGTCCGAGTCCGGCTTACTAGAGGGACACGTGAGGCTCTGGCACATGAGATTGGCCAATAACTGGTGTGTCATGCCCTTACATGTCCGTGGCTGCATGTGCGCTACACTGAAAAGGCCAGCCTTTGTCGCTTACAGGTGCAGATAACCCGCTGAACAACGTTAGTGATGGGGATCACTGATTACAATTATTACCCGTGAACAATGATTTCCCAGTAAGTGCAGGTCAACCGCAGTTCCGGAATTAGGCCTAACCGTCATTCCTGAAAAAATGAAAAACTTACGTGTGCAAACCACAGGTGCTGTAGCTTGCTTAACAGCTCGCCAGCCGTTCTCACGCCCAGTATGGATTACACGTGATTGCACAAAGGTGAGAAAGGGTACCGTATCCCCAGATAACATGTATGGATAGCGTACACATTCAAAATATATGTCTATACATCAGGAGGCAGGCTCAGACGGTGTTAGGCCCAGTATGGATTGCACGTGATTGCACAAAGGTTAGAAAGGGTACCGTATCCCCAGATAACATGTATGGATAGCGTACACATTCAAAATATATGTCTATACATCAGGAGGCAGGCTCAAACGGTGTCAGGCACAGTATGGATTTGACGGCCCAGACTACACAGCGGAGGAGCAGGGAGAGGTAAAGATTGCAAATGCTGGGGCCCTGCCCAAGCAAGGGGGGCCCACTCGTGGGCGTCGGTACTGGCACTGGGTCCCTCATAGTACGGCGGTGTGTCTGACGGCGGGTGTGCACCACCACCGTCAGAGACACTTGATTGCATTATGAGGGACCCTGTGCCAGTGCCCGCGCCCAAGAGTCGGCCTACCCACCTGTCCAGGGCAACGGCACTCGCACGGTGTCGTGCGCTAGGTGGTGACCCCGGCCATGGGGGGGGAGGCAGCACAGTTAGGGAGTTTTAGAAAGTGGCATATATTGATGTTGGACATTCAGCTGATGCAAAAGGTGAAATAGGTCAAGTCCCAGGAAGAGGTGGACCAAAGCAAGCCATTTTTCTGTCACCCTATGTGTCATCAGGGGAAGGTGGGACAAAATCCTTGGAAACCCATGCGTGGTTCATTTTAATGAAGGTTAGATCATCCACATTTTGGGTTGACAGACGGGTCCTTTTTTCTGTCAGGATTGATCCAGCTGCACTGAAGACTCTTTCCGATAGCACACTTGCAGCTGGGCAAGCGAGCTCCTGTAAGGCATATTTTGCCAATTCAGGCCAGGTGTCCAGTTTAGTGGCCCAATAGTCAAAGGGGAATGACCTGTGTGGGAGAACATCGATATGGGAGGAAAAGTAGTTTGTAACCATAGTTGACAACTGCTGTCTCCTGTCACTTTCCATCGATGCAGTATTACCAGTAGTGTGAGCGGTACTTGAAAAATCAGTCCACAACATTGTCATGAAACCCCTGTCTCCAACGCCACTTCTGCTGTGTGCACCACGAACACCTCTGCCAAGCTGACCCCGGCCCGTACGGCTCGTGTGAGAACCATCACCGCTGCTGTGTGCTGGGAATGCCTCAAGCAACCGATTTACCAGAGTTGCTAGTTTATTAGCCAATATTAGGTCAAGGTTCTCCTGTGGCATGATGTTTTGTAATTTGCCTTTATAGCGTGGATCCAGGATGCTGGCCAACCAGTAGTCGTCATTAGTGTTGAGCATTCCGATACCGCAAGTATCGGGTATCGGCCGATATTAGCGGTATCGGAAATCCGATACTGACTTCCGATACTTTCGTCATATCGGATACCAGAATCGGAAGTTCCCATCATGCTATGAGCCTGCTTGCTTTGATTAAGCCAATGGGAATCCTCTGAAGTGTGGGCACATCCTGTTAGGCATGTAGGCATGTTAACTATTGGCATGGCTGTGATTGGCTGCCGAAATGATGTCATGATGCACTATAAAAGCCACCGCAGCCGCCATTTCTGGTTCACTCTGCTGTGAATTCAGTTAGGGACAGGCTGCTGTAGAAGACTGTGAGGGACAGTTAGAAATAGCGATTCCACCAAACTTCTAGTGCTTTACCCAGGCTACATAAACCACCACTGTAGCCTTCTTTGCCCTAGCAGCAGTGTTCACAGCTGTCTGCAAGGGCTGTGTGAGTGCAGCTCACGCTGTGGAGTGGGTCCTGCAGCCACTTCAGGCTGTAGGCCACCCAGTGTGATCACTGCTGCCTCATACATCTTTTAATTTTTGAGCTGCATTTTTTACATAATTTCAATCTAGTGTGCTTCCATCCGTATCCATATACGTTGGTTGCAAACACTAGTAGTAGACAGCGGAGCCTTTCTGCAGCCTTTCAGTGCTAGTGTCCACTTTGCTGCACTGTTCACGGCTGTCTGAGAGGTCTCTGACTGTGTGTGAGTGCAGCTCACACTGAGTAGTGTGTCCTGCAGCTACGTCTGGTTGTAGGACGCTCAGCGTGCGTCAGTGCCTCACACATATTTGTATTTGAGTGCAGCTCATTTTTTCTTCTATTAGTGTGCATCCATCCGTCTCCATCTACGGTGGTTGCAAACACTATATAGGAGTACACAGCGGAGCCTTTCTGCAGCCTGTCAGTGCCAGTGCCCACTTAGCTGCACTGTTCACGGCTGTCTGAGAGGTCTCTGACTGTGTGTGAGTGCAGCTCACGCTGAGTAGAGTGTCCTGCAGCTACGTCTGGTTGTAGGACGCTCAACGTGCGTCACTGCCTCACACATTTGTCTTTGAGTGCTGCTCATTTTTTCTTCTCCTATTAGTGTGCATCCATCCGTATCCGTCAACATTGGTTGGTTGCAAACACTATATAGGAGTAGATAGAGGAGCCTTTTTTTCTGGCTTGTGCCCTGCCGGCGCAGCCAGATTAGTATTACCCAATTTTTTTGGAGCCTCATCTTTTGCATTGTAGGTTACCTGCCTGCATTGCAATAGCTCCAAAAAGTTGGTGATACTATCAGTTTCAATTCTTTGTTCACATACTTTGAGCTTGTTTCCAACAAAGAAACCACAAAAAAAGTTCACCAAACACTACATTTGGAACTTGTGTAGGCCACATCAGCTCCTATTAAAGTGTAGTCCACACACACACACTTCATAAAATTAGTGTTTCTTGTACCTTTAACCAGCTGTTCAGGAATAAGCACACTAAGGCCCCCCCTTTGTACTTTTCTGCCTATCTTAAGCAGTCTGGCAAGATGAAGAAGGCAGGGAGTAAGGCGCGTGGGCGTGGGCGTGGAGTTTCAGCAGGGAGAGGACGTGGGGATTCTGCAGGGAGAGGACGTGGGGATTCTGCAGGTAGAGGACGTGGGGATTCTGGGCCTGCTGCGGGCACCAGTGGATCAGCATCCCCCAGTTTTAGCAGGCAACAGTCCTTTATGCGCAGCTTTGTAGGACCTCAACGTACCCCACTGCTGAGGGAGGAACAAATTGAAGCCGTTGTTGGATGGATGGCAGCTAACGCATCGACTTCAATTACTTCCGCATCCTCTCAGGACCAGAGCACGGAAGAGCAACCATCTGTCTCTTCACCACCTGCCAAAGTGCCCAGGCAGTCAGAGAGACATGGACAGGAGCCATCACAGTCTCTACTTCTGTTCTCGGAATCTGTTGGCTTGGAAAGAGGGGGCCAGCCAAGCAGCATTCCTGAATGTGAAGAAGAGGGAGTATGCAGTGAGGCGCAACTTCTTTGTCCCTCTGAATCTGAAGAGGCGAGTGGGCCAGTGCCTATGGTCAGCACACCTCAGTACGCATCAGATGATGACGAGACTCAGTTGCCACTTTCTGGTGCGTACGGTGCTGGCGAGACAACCCCGGAGAAGCAGCTGTTTGAAGAGGGGAGGGAAGATGATGAGGTCCTTGACCCATCATGGCGTGAGGAACAGGAAGGTGGTGGGAGCAGCTCGGAGGAAGAGATTCCCCTACCGGCCAAAACAGGAGGCAGAGGGAGGGGGAAGACTTGGTTTCCTGTACCCTCCACTTCGGCACCCGTTAGGAGCATTCCTCATTCCAAAGGCAAAACGGGCGCTCCCAAGACTTGCAGTGCGTGGTCCTTTTTTGACACAGTTACAGATGACATTTGCTTTGTCAAATGCAAGCTGTGTCATCAGAAAGTCAAAAGAGGGAGAAATGTCAGCAACCTCAATACCACAAATATGTGGAAACATGTGCGCACCAAGCACGAGTTGGAGTTGCAGAGACACCCTGAAGGCGTAGGCCAACGTACAGCACCACCTACCACCTCTTCAGTTCGTGTTTGGGCCTCTTCCTCCAGCTCACACACTGCTGGTTCGGCTTCCTCACAGGATCGCCAAGGAAGAACCTCTGCCACTGTTGTCCGGAGACCCTGTCAGATTCCACCCATAGCAGCACATTCCCATCCATCACAGCCATCGGTAGCACAGGCATGGGATAAAAGGCGCCCTTACTCGGCAAACCATCCCCGAGCACAGTCTCTGAATGCTGGCATTGCCAAACTTCTGGCAGTTGAAATGCTGTCATTCAGGCTGGTGGACACTGACACCTTCCGGGACTTAATGGCATTGGCAGTCCCCCAATACAACGTGCCCAGCCGCTTTTATTTCAGCAGGCGAGCCGTCCCTGCCCTGCAGAAACATGTTGAGGGCAAAATAAAACATGCGCTACTAAACGCCGTTAGTAGCAAGGTCCACCTGACCACCGATGCGTGGACCAGTAACCATGGACAGGGACGATACCTTTCCCTCACTGCCCACTGGGTCAATGTTGTGGAGCCGGGTACAGATCTGGAGAGTGGCGCTGTACGTGTTCTTCCAACGCCACGGATTGCAGGACTCCAGTCTGTACACATAGACTCCTCCTCCTACTCAAGTTCCTCAGAAACAGCAGAGCAGGAGCCTGTTACGACCGATATGAGCACAGCCGTGGCCAAACGTCAACAGGCTGTACTCAAATTAATTTCTTTGGGGAATCGAAGCCACACAGCGCAGGAGCTCTGGAATGCTATCAAGCAGGAGAGCGATGTGTGGTTTGGGCCAGCGAATCTCCAGCCGGGCTTGGTAGTGTGTGACAATGGCCGAAATCTGGTGGCAGCTCTTGGCCTAGGCAACCTCACACACATCCCATGTCTGGCACATGTGCTTAACTTGGTCGTGCAGAGCTTTCTGAGGGACTATCCGGATCTTGATGCACTGTTGCACAAGGTCCGCATAGAGTGCGCTCACTTGCGGCGTTCCAGCACGGCAAAATCGCGCCTCACTGCTCTGCAGCGACGATTTGGCCTTCCGGAACATCGCATCATATGTGACCTACCCACCCGGTGGAATTCAACGTTACATATGTTGGAGCGGTTGTGTGAGCAGCAGGCAGCAGTCATGGAGTACCAGCTGCATCAGGCGCAAACAAGTCGCACTGTGCGCCGTTCACACTTCAGCACCATTGAGTGGGCCTCTATGAAGGACATCTGCCTCGTTTTGTGTGCCTTCGATGAATCCACGCGGATGGCGAGTGCAGATGATGCACTAGTCAGCATGACTGTCCCCCTTATCTGCCTGCTTCAACAAACACTGCAAGCACTAAGGGATGAGGTTTCGGAAGAGGTGGAGGATGAGGAGTCCCAAATGCCATCTGCTTCTGAACAGTCTGCGCTACGTGTTTCCTCACAAAGGCCTAGGCAGGGGACACTTTGTGAGGAGGATGAGGAGGAGTCGATGGAGGAGGAAGACATCTCTCCAGAGGAGGGAGGTACACAAACCTCTACTCAGTATGTACAGCGAGGGTGGGGTGATGCAGAGCAGGCCGAGGTCACGCCTCAAACAGGGGACAGCGGTTCTTTGGCAGTTGGGAGTCTGCAGCACATGGTTGATTTCATGCTGCAGTGCCTGAGAAACGACCGCCGCATCGCCCACATTCTCGTCTCGGCTGATTATTGGGTGTACACCCTCCTAGATCCTCGCTACCGGGACAGCGTACAAAGGCTCATACCAACGTTGAACCGGGAGCGTAAACTGCGGGAGCACGAAGAGTCACTGGTGCAGTCCATAATGTTTTCCATTCCACCCGACAGCATTGTTGCTAGTGCTTTACAAAGCAGCTCTGTGCGTCGAGGCAGTGGAGGAAACTCTGCACAAAGAGGGAGCAGAGGCAGCGCCGCAGCACAAGGCAAGACCACTATGGCCCAAATGTGGCAAAGTTTTGTGTGTCCACCACAATTGTCTACACCATCAGCGACGCCTCGAGTCAGCAGGAGGCAACGCTTCCGTCAGATGGTGTCAGACTACATGTCTTGCCCTGTCGCTGTACTCCCAGATGGCTCTTCCCCCTTCAAGTTTTGGGTCTCTAAGCTGGATACATGGCCAGAGCTTAGCCAGTATGCATTGGAGGTGCTGGCTTGCCCTGCAGCCAGTGTAATATCGGAACGTGTCTTTAGTGCCGCAGGTGGTGTACTAACAGACCGTCGCACGCGACTATCTTCCGATAATGTTGACCGGCTGACTTTTCTGAAAATGAACAAGGCCTGGATCTCCAAAGACTTTGCCATTCCTCTTACAGACTAAATTAGTGGTTGGCAACTGTATCCAGGTCTGCTGGTGTGTTCATTTTTCTACCACCTGAACTATAATCCCTGTGCTTCAACACAGCCAGTTGTCGCTCAGATGTGTCGTCTGCACAGAGAAACACACTAGCTCCTGTGTTAGTGGGGTTCAGTAACGCCAGCTGATCCCCTGCTGTGTGGACGCCAAAGTCACCAGCTCCTTCAACATTCAAACCACTACTGATTTTTAACCGTGCCCAACTTAGGTCTCTGGCTCCACTGTCTCTACTATTTCCCCTGGCCTCCAACCCCGCCATCTACATCTCTGAAGTGGCGTCAGCACAATCTACACTTGTTCCTGTGTTCCTGTGGCTCAGTCCCATCAGTTTATCCCCTGATGTGTGTCCGGCAAGGTATCCTGCTCTGTCCACATTCCCATAACCAGTAGTGGGAATGAGGACAGAGCTGGCGAACTTGCCGGACAAACATCAGGGGATCAACTGACGGGACTGAGCACCAGTAACACAGGAACAAGTGTAGATTGTGCTGACGCCACTTCAGAGATGTAGCTGGCGGGATTGGAGGCCAGGGTAAATAGTAGAGACAGTGGAGCCAGAGGCCTAAGTGGAGCATGGTTAGAATCAGTAGTAGTCAACAACCTCCATAAAAACCGCTGCCCATTGGCCTCTGCATGCGGCATGCGTAATCCTGGGCTCCAACAGCGTCAGTTGGTGTTCAGAAGTGTCGTCTCCACAGAGCCAAACACATTCATTCAAGTGTTAGTGGGTTTCAGCACTGCCAGCTGTTCCCCTGCTGTGGAGATGGCAAGTCTCCTGCTGCCTTCACCTGCCAAAAGCAACAGGCCCCAGCCTGCTCCTCGCCTAATCCTGGGCTCCAACAGCGTCAGTTGGTGTTCAGAAGTGTCGTCTCCACAGAGCCAAACACATTCGTTCAAGTGTTAGTGGGGTTCAGCACTGCCAGCTGTTCCCCTGCTATGGAGATGGCAAGTCTCCTGCTGCCTACACCTGCCAAAATCCAGTAGGCCCCAGCCTGATCCACGCCTGATCCTGGGCTCCAACAGCGTCAGTTGGTGTTCAGAAGTGTCGTCTCCACAGAGCCAAACACGTTCGTTCAAGTGTTAGTGGGTTTCAGCACTGCCAGCTGTTCCCCTGCTGTGGAGATGGCAAGTCTCCTGCTGCCTTCACCTGCCAAAAGCAACAGGCCCCAGCCTGCTCCTCGCCTAATCCTGGGCTCCAACAGCGTCAGTTGGTGTTCAGAAGTGTCGTCTCCACAGAGCCAAACACATTCGTTCAAGTGTTAGTGGGTTTCAGCACTGCCAGCTGTTCCCCTGCTGTGGAGATGGCAAGTCTCCTGCTGCCTACACTGTCCTACTACTACTGATTTTTAACCGTGCTCCACTTAGGCCTGTGGCTTCACTGATTCTCGTATTTCCCCTGACCTCTAGTTATGGGAATGTGGACAGAGCAGGCGACATTGCCGGACACACATCAGGGGATTAACTGACCGGACAGAACACCTGGAACACAGGAACAAGTGTGGATTGTGCAGACGCCACTTCGGAGCTGTAACTGGCGGGGTTGGAGGACAGGGGAAATACGAAAATCAGTGAAGCCACAGGCCTAAGTGGAGCACGGTTAAAATTAGTAGAAGTCTACAACCGATCTTAAAAGTTCTTCAATGCAGCCTCAGCCTGCTCCGTGCTTGTCCCTGGGCTTCAACACAGCCAGTTGTACCTCGGAAGTGCCGTCCACACGGAAAGAGACACTTGCTGCCGTGTCTCAGTGGGGTTCAGTAACGCTAGCTGATCCCCTGCTGTGTGGATGGCAGTCTCTCCTGCTGTCTCTGCATTCCAAAGACAGTAGGCCTCTGCCTACACCCTCCTATTTCCTGGGCTTTAACACAGCCAGTTGTAGCTCGGAAGTGCCGTCCACACGGAAAGAGACACTTGCTCCCGTGTCTCAGTGGGGTTCAGTAACGTCAGCTGTTCCCCTGCTGTGTGGATGGCAGTCTCTCCTGCTGTCTCTGCATTCCAAAGACAGTAGGCCTCTGCCTACACCCTCCTATTTCCTGGGCTTCAACACAGCCAGTTGTAGCTCGGAAGTGCCGTCCACACGGAAAGAGACACTTGCTCCCGTGTCTCAGTGGGGTTCAGTAACTCTAGCTGATACCCTGCTGTGTGGATGGCAGTCTCTCCTGCTGTCTCTGCATTCCAAAGACAGTAGGCCTCTGCCTACACCCTCCTATTTCCTGGGCTTTAACACAGCCAGTTGTAGCGCGGAAGTGCCGTCCACACGGAAAGAGACACTTGCTCCCGTGTCTCAGTGGGGTTCAGTAACGCTAGCTGATCCCCTGCTGTGTGGATGGCAGTCTCTCCTGCTGTCTCTGCATTCCAAAGACAGTAGGCCTCTGCCTACACCCTCCTATTTCCTGGGCTTTAACACAGCCAGTTGTAGCTCGGAAGTGCCGTCCACACGGAAAGAGACACTTGCTCCCATGTCTCAGTGGGGTCCAGTAACGTCAGCTGTTCCCCTGCTGTGTGGATGGCAGTCTCTCCTGCTGTCTCTGCATTCCAAAGACAGTAGGCCTCTGCCTACACCCTCCTATTTCCTGGGCTTCAACACAGCCAGTTGTAGCTCGGAAGTGCCGTCCACACGGAAAGAGACACTTGCTCCCGTGTCTCAGTGGGGTTCAGTAACGCTAGCTGATCCCCTTCTGTGTGGATGGCAGTCTCTCCTGCTGTCTCCGCATTCCAAAGACAGTAGGCCTCAGCCTACACCCTCCTATTTCCTGGGCTTCAACACAGCCAGTTGTAGCTCGGAAGTGCCGTCCACACGGAAAGAGACACTTGCTCCCGTGTCTCAGTGGGGTTCAGTAACGCTAGCTGATCCCCTGCTGTGTGGATGGCAAAGTCTCCTGCTGCCTACACATTCCTACTACTACTGATTTTTAACCGTGCTCCAATTAGGCCTGTGGCTCCACTATCTCTCGTATTTCCCCTGTCCTCCAACCCCGCCAGTTACAGCTCCGAAGTGGCGTCTGCACAATCCACACTTGTTCCTGTGTTCCAGGTGTTCAGTCCGGTCAGTTAATCCCCTGATGTGTGTCCGGCAATGCCGCCTGCTCTGTCCACATTCCCATAACTAATCCTCGCTATTTCCATTTGCTCTTGCAGCTTATGCTACCCATCCGGGTTCCAGCACCGTCAGCTGGTTCTCGGCAGAGCTTTTGGCTTAGGTGCCTCCATCTCGGTATCCGAGTTCCGGCAACGTCTGCTGGTCCTTGGTAGTGCTTTGTAGCACAGGTACCTCCTGCTTAGTAACCGGGTTCCAGCACCGTCAGCTGGTCCTCGGTTGTGCCATTGGCTCTTATTCCTTCTGCTGCCCCTCCGGGTGCCAGCACTGTCAGCTGGTCCTCGCTATTTCCATTTGCTCTTGCAGCTTATGCTACCCATCCGGGTTCCAGCACCGTCAGCTGGTTCTCGGCAGAGGCTTTGGCCTAGGTGCCTCCATCTCGGTATCCGAGTTCCGGCAACGTCTGCTGGTCCTTGGTAGTGCTTTGTAGCACAGGTACCTCCTGCTTAGTAACCGGGTTCCAGCACCGTCAGCTGGTCCTCGGTAGTGCCATTGGCTCTTGTTCCTTCTGCTGCCCCTCCGGGTGCCAGTACCGTCAGCTGGTTCAAGAGGACAAAGAACAGGAAGACAACCACCAAGATGCAGAACAACAAGAGAGAGAAGACAAAGAAGCATAAAAAAACAAAGCAGAAGAACATTAAGCATAAGACTAATACTCTGAGCAAATGATATTATCTTATTTATAAGCAGAAGAAGACTAAGCAGTGTATGGGGGTGAGTCCGTTCCTCCTCGTGGTGCCCCTGGAAAAGGCCTGCTGCTGCAGGCCAAACTGAACGCGGACAAATCCTGTTGTAAATCTTTTGTGACAGGCAGAACGGAAGGTGTAAACTTCTAACTTTTCTAGATAACAACTTCAGGAATGCCTGACACAAATAAGAATATGATGAAGAAGAATAGGAAGAAGATGAATATGTAGAATAATAATTGTTGAATAAGAAGAATATGAAGAATGTAAGAAAAGGAAGAAGAATGTAAAAAAAGGAAGTAGAAGAATTTAAAAAAAGGAAGAAGAAGAAGAATGTAAAAAAAGGAATAAGAAAAAGAATGTAAAAAAGGAAGTAGAAGAATGTAAAAAAAGGAAGAAGAAGAAGAAGAATGTAAAAAAAGGAATAAGAAGAAGAAGAAGAAGGTAAAAAAAGGAAGAAGAATAATAAAGAAGAAGAAAGAAGAAAGAAGAAGAAGACATACATGTCTGGCAAAATATAAATGAGGCTAATATAGTCAATATCTTTGTAACTCCTAATGTCTTTAAAAAAAAAGTTTAATTCCTGCTATTCCATTTGATTGGGCTAAACCTCTATGGCTTTAATGCCTCCTCCACCTCCCACAATACATTCTACATTATTCTTAGTTGTTTTTCTTCATGTAGAATTAACCTACAAGGAAAGAAAGGGTTTTTTTTAATTCCGATATTTTGGCCCCATTGACTTGCATTGGTTGCCGGTATCGGAATCAGCGATATCCGATACTTTTTGGGTATCGGTCCGATCCAATATTTCACCCATACTTTTTTTTAAGATCGGCCGATCCATTCCGATCCGATATTTTCAAGTATCGGCTGGTATCGCTCAACTCTAGTCGTCATCGTTCATCATTTTGGCAATGCGGGGGTCCCTTTTTAGGATCTGCAAGGCATAATCTGACATGTTGGCCAATGTTCCCGGTGTCAATGATGCACTGCGTGTGCTGTTGGAGGAGCACTTTCTGGCAAATCCACATCCCTCCAGTCACGCACAAACCCTGTACCAGACCTTGCCACGCCAACATTTTCACTTGCCCCACGAGATGCATCCTCCTCCCCCAAGTAATCATCCCCATCATCCTCCTCCTCCTCCTCCTCTTCTTCCTCCACCTCGTCCAGGAGAGGTCCCTGAGCAGACAATGGCTGAATGTCATCAAGGATTCCCTCCTCCTCTTCCTCCTCATCAACATTGGCTGCAGAAGCCTGCTCCTTAAGGTGCGTCAAAGTTTGCATGAGCAGACGCATAAGTGGGATGCTCATGCTTAGGATGGCGTCGTCTGCGCTTACCAGCCGTGTGCATTCCTCAAAACACTGAAGGACTTTACAGAGGTCTTTCAGCTTCGACCACTGCACACCTGTCAACTCCATGTCTGCTCTCAAAGTGCCTGGCCGTGTATCCTCCCACAAATGCATTATGGCCTGCGTCTGCTCGCACAGCCGCTCCACCATGTGCAGGGTGGAGTTCCACCTTGTTGCAATGTCAATAATGAGGCGGTGGTTGGGAAGGTGGAGCAATCGCTGCAGCTTCTGCATACGAACGGAGTGTACAGGCGACTGGCGGATGTGCGCGCACAGTCTTCGCACCTTCTGGAGCAGGGCTGTTAACTCCGGATAATTTTTGAGGAAGCACTGCATCACCAGGTTCAAGGTGTGAGCCAAGCAAGGTATGTGGCTGAGTTTTGAAAGGGCTATGGCTGCCACAAAATTACGGCCATTATCACTAACTACCTTGCCTGCCTCAAGATGTACACTGCCCAGCCATGACTCAGTTTGTCGCTTCAAGTACTCGGCCAGCACCTCGGCGGTGTGTCTATCGCCCAAACACATCATCTGCAACACAGCCTGCTGATGCTTTCTACTAGCTGCTCGATATGGGGACACATCGTGTGCAACAGTGGCAGCTGCAGATGGAGTGCTCGTACGACTGCACTCTGTGGACGAGCTTTTGCTTCTGGAGGAGGAGGAGGAGGAGGGTCGAACGCCTACAGCCAACTGTTTCCTATATCGCGGGCTAGGCAGCACTGTCCCACCACCGCTGTCCCCTGTGGACCCTGCATCCACCACATTAACCCAGTGCACAGTGATGGACACGTAACGGCCCTGGCCATGCCGACTGGACCATGCATCAGTTGTGAGGTGCACCTTTCCACTCACTGACTGCGTGAGTGCATGGACAATGCGGTCTTTCACATGATGGTGGAGGGCTGGGATGGCTTTGCGAGAGAAGAAGTGGCGACTGGGTAGGTCATAGCGTGGTACTGCATAGGCCATGAGTTCGCGGAAAGCTACGATTTCCACCAACCGAAAGGGCATCATCTCAAACGAGATTAGTTTGGCAATGTGGGCGTTCAAACCCAGTGTACGTGGATGAGAGACTGAATACTTTCTTGACCTACTCATAGTGTCTGGGAGGGTGAGCTGGACTTGAGAGCTGCATATGGTGGAAGTAGCGGTGGACAGGGAGGACTGAGAGAGGGTTGATGATGGTGATGGAGTTGGTGTTCTTTCTGATGGCCTAGAATCAGTCTTTCGTTGATATAACAGTGGGATTCCCTGACTGCTGTGGCCTTGCAACGACACCTCAACATTTGCTGCAGTGCTAACCGGTGGGCTTACAGTAGGGGAAACAATGTAGCGTTGCTGACTACCTTCGTTGTGATCAGTTGCACATGTGGCACTTGAGGTTTGGTGTTGTGTCCACGCTTGCAAGTGCATGCTGGTTAAATGTCTAAGCATGCAACTGGTATTCAAATTTTTCAGATTTTTCCCTCGGCAAAAGGTCTTTGCGCACTCCTTACAGATAACCTTGGCCTGATCATGAGGATTTTGTTCAAAAAAGTGCCACACTGCACTCTTCCTACTTTGGCAGACATTTTGCGGCCTAGCACGCTGTGATGTTTTGACCCTGTGGACAAGCTGTCCAGCAACTCTTTTGATTTTTGGAACCTGTCTTTGGAGTGCTCCGGGCCTGCCAGATAACAGCTGTTGCGATGTCTATGTCTGCTGTGGATGCTCCTCATCTGAGCTATTGGAAGCAGCACCCTCTTCCCCCAATGGATGCCAATCTGGGTCAACAACTGGGTCATCCATCACCTCCTCTTCAATGTCATGTGCACCTTCCTCTGTGTCACCGTGTATGGTGGCATAGTGTGCGGGAAGGGGCACCTGAGTCTCATCAGGGTCTGGACAGACATCTAACTGGGATGATTTAGCGAATCCTGCTTTGAGCAGGGGGTTGGGCCAGATGGCCCAGGAGGTCCCTTCCAACTCTACGATTCTATGAGGGTCAGAATCTGGCTCTGTACACTGCGAGGACAATGTAGTGCTCTGAGTGAATGTACCAGCAGAATCATCCATCAGCAGCTGTGCATCAGTGCACTCCATGTCAGATTCATCTTGGCCTGGGTAATTCACCATTTCACTTGATAATCCAGGCATGGTATGTGAAAACAGCTCCATGGAGTAATCAGTAGTATGGCCTGCGTCATCCTTCAATCTTGGTTGGGGTGAAGGACACAAGGAAAGGTGTGGTTCATGAACATGAGCCTCCAATGACGACTCAGTGCTTTTACTTTTTACAACTGAAGAAGAGGAGGCGATAGTGCTGGAGGATGAGTCAGCAATGTAAGACAAAACTTTTTCCTGATGCTCTGGCTTTAAAAGCGGTTTGCCAACTCCTAGAAAACTAAGCCTTCGAAGCCTTATGGAGCCAGACGATGATGCAGGCTCAACACCTCCTGCATTCGGTCCTATTTTGCTCTTGCCACTATCATCAGATCCACCACCAACACCATCATTACCAGCTGCCAACCCCCGCCCAATTCCACGGCCTCTTCCACCAGCCTTCCTCATTTTTGGTAGAAATGTAGACAAAATCCAACAAACTATATAGTAATGTAAAACAAGGTACAAGGTGTCTATAGGACAGGGGAGATTTTGAATTTCTGCTCACACTAGTGGACACTGGACACTTTTGGATTGTGTGAGGCCCACTGAATATCTGAGCGCTATGTCACAGGCTCGATGGCACAGCTGTGACCAAAGTGACTAGAGGATAAGTGAGATTTTGAATTTCTGCAGACACTTATGGACACTGGACACTTTTGGATTGTGTGAGGCCCACTGAATATCTGAGCGCTATGTCACATGCTCGATGGCACAGCTGTGACCAAAGTGACTAGAGGATAAGTGAGATTTTGAATTTCTGCAATTTCTGCAGACACTGGACACTTTTGGATTGTGTGAGGCCCACTGAATATCTGAGCGCTATGTCACAGGCTCGATGGCACAGCTGTGACCAAAGTGACTAGAGGATAAGGGAGATTTTGAATTTCTGCAGACACTTGTGGACACTGGACACTTTTGGATTGTGTGAGGCCCACTGAATATCTGAGCGCTATGTCACAGGCTCGATAGCACAGCTGTGACCAAAGTGACTAGAGGATAAGTGAGATTTTGAATTTCTGCTCACACTAGTGGACACTGGACACTTTTGGATTGTGTGAGGCCCACTGAATATCTGAGCGCTATGTCACAGGCTCGATGGCACAGCTGTGACCAAAGTGACTAGAGGATAAGGGAGATTTTGAATTTCTGCAGACACTTGTGGAGACTGGACACTTTTGGATTGTGTGAGGCCCACTGAATATCTGAGCGCTATGTCACAGGCTCGATGGCACAGCTGTGACCAAAGTGACTAGAGGATAAGTGAGATTTTGAATTTCTGCAGACACTGGACACTTTTGGATTGTGTGAGGCCCACTGAATATCTGAGCGCTATGTCACAGGCTCGATGGCACAGCTGTGACCAAAGTGACTAGAGCATAAGTGAGATTTTGAATTTCTGCAGACACTTGTGGACACTGGACACTTTTGGATTGTGTGAGGCCCACTGAATATCTGAGCGCTATGTCACAGGCTCGATAGCACAGCTGTGACCAAAGTGACTAGAGGATAAGTGAGATTTTGAATTTCTGCTCACACTAGTGGACACTGGACACTTTTGGATTGTGTGAGGCCCACTGAATATCTGAGCGCTATGTCACAGGCTCGATGGCACAGCTGTGACCAAAGTGACTAGAGGATAATGGAGATTTTGAATTTCTGCAGACACTTGTGGAGACTGGACACTTTTGGATTGTGTGAGGCCCACTGAATATCTGAGCGCTATGTCACAGGCTCGATGGCACAGCTGTGACCAAAGTGACTAGAGGATAAGTGAGATTTTGAATTTCTGCAGACACTGGACACTTTTGGATTGTGTGAGGCCCACTGAATATCTGAGCGCTATGTCACAGGCTCGATGGCACAGCTGTGACCAAAGTGACTAGAGGATAAGTGAGATTTTGAATTTCTGCAGACACTTGTGGACACTGGACACTTTTGGATTGTGTGAGGCCCACTGAATATCTGAGCGCTATGTCACAGGCTCGATGGCACAGCTGTGACCAAAGTGACTAGAGCATAAGTGAGATTTTGAATTTCTGCAGACACTTGTGGACACTGGACACTTTTGGATTGTGTGAGGCCCACTGAATATCTGAGCGCTATGTCACAGGCTCGATGGCACAGCTGTGACCAAAGTGACTAGAGGATAAGGGAGATTTTGAATTTCTGCAGACACTTGTGGACACTGGACACTTTTGGATTGTGTGAGGCCCATTGAATATCTGAGCGCTATGTCACAGGCTCGATGGCACAGCTGTGACCAAAGTGACTAGAGGATAAGGGAGATTTTGAATTTCTGCAGACACTTGTGGACACTGGACACTTTTGGATTGTGTGAGGCCCACTGAATATCACAGCGCTATGTCACAGGCAGAAATTGGCTAGTGTATCACAAACTACAAGGTGTATGTAGAATTGGGCAGAGTAGGAATCTCCCTAGAGTGCAGGTCTGTAAGAACGGAACATGTCCTCGACTTATTCTCACTGTGGCTGTGATAACAGCCGTTACACGGTACTGTGTGAGGAGCATACACCGCTGTATGGTGTGAAAAAATGCACGCTCAGTACCTCAGCAGGACAAAAAAAAAAAATTGGGATTGCTTTTAAAAAAGCAGTTTGCAGCTCAGTACCTCAGCAGGACAAAAAAAAAAATTGGGATTGCTTTTAAAAAAGCAGTTTGCAGAGCAGTGGGTAAACAGAAATGCAGCTGTCAGGAAGCCTTAGAAGGCAGCCCAACAACCAACACCACTGATACACCACAATATAGCCTCCCCTTGCACTGCACACACAGTGACTGGTGTGTTGTACAGGCACAATCGCTAGCAGCAGAAGCAGTTTTTTTTTCTTCTTCCCTGCCTAACACTCTCCCTACAGAATCAGCAGCAACCTCTCCCTATGCTAAGATCGGCAGAAGTAAGATGGCGGTCGGCGTGCACCCCTTTTATACCCCCTGTGACGCCCACCAAAGCAAGCCAATCACTTGCATGCCCTTCTGAAAGATGGTGGTGACCCGTGCCTATGTCAGCACATTGCCCACAGTGTCCGTGGATCCTGATTGGCTGAAAAAGAGCGCAAAACAAACTTTTGAAACGCGACTTTGGTGCGTAAGTCGCCTACCTCGTGGCCGACCTCATCCTAGGGTCGGGTTTCGTTTCATGAAACCCGACTTTGCCAAAAGTCGGCGACTTTTGAAATTTTTCGACCCGTTTCGCTCAACTCTAGGGCTGAATAAACCGCGCTGATGAAGTGGCTGGTTTTGCCACGAAATGCGTAGGCTTATTAAAGAAGCTTTTTATTATATGGACTGCCGAAGGTGCGTTTTTTTCTGGTCAGTGCGGTTTATTCAGCCCGGCTCTTTTTTCTACTTTGGATTTGTTTCATTTAGAAAAAAGACTGAAAGCAGTCATAGAATCCCATAAAAAATGATCTCTTTATTGAATACAAAATTTTAAAATACATCTACTACAATACATAGGGGCAAGAAGTCGCACACAACAGGTGGTCACACAATATATAGAGGCATACAGTCCGATCCCTCCGCAACAACATATATTTACCTACATTTACAAAAATTCGGTGTGGGCAAATAGAAATAGAATAGAGTGCACATGGCGCTTAGGTAGGATGAATATGGGTATGCTAAAAGTTATGATACTTAATAATCAATCAGCTAGTGCCCATATACCATAATAGGGAAATTACTGTAACATAGGATTAGACTCCCATATACCTCACATACACTAAGCATAGCAATACAAATGCACAGATAAAATACCGTTATTCATACGGCACACAATTATTTATATACCATATGCTATAATGGCCAGAGCAATGCTCAATACCGCACCAGAGCAATAAATGTAGCACATGATTAATAGATAGTGTCCACAATGCACCAGAACGATCGCAAGTGTAAAAAAGCACCAAACACCAAAATGTACATTACCTATTGACAGGAGATGTTGCAGAGGACCAGACCATTAGCCTACCCCGACGCGTGTTTCGGAGCACAGGGCTCCTTCCTCAGGGGGCGTGGAGAGAGAGTGAGGACACCTTGTCTAAATACATTGCTGACCAGAAGTGCCCGTACACCGCCGCACCGCCCGCTCTGAGCAAGAACATCACACCTCCTCCAGACGCTGGCACAGAAATCACGCGGGGCCCCACGTGACCCGACGCCAGATGGCAGGAGGAGGGACGTCAGACCCAGCACAGGAGGGAAGCGGCGCATGCGCAGTGTATCCCAGTCACCCACAGACCGACATTGTAGCTTAGGGCAAGAGTAAGGGCAGTCAAATATCCCCAGCAAGAGGAAAGCCAAAAGACTAAAGTACACCAGCTTGTACATAGCATAATAACAGGCCATACAGATCATGAAGCCTGCTCCCAACAATTACAAAACCACATTAGTGATGGATAATATTACAAGGCATAGTATTCCTTATATCATAAATATAAAACATATCCATATATAAATAAGTGAGACAATATTACAAACCATGCAACATGCAAAATGCAGTGCAATATTGAGACTCTAGCTCACATAATTATGGCCCTATATAAATAATGCTTAGTACATATAATCCTAAAATAATAATTAGGAATTTTTAAAACTATTGAATCGGCTTAAGTACATGAAGTCATACAAAACACAATAGCAGTATCCATGGGCTCATATAATGCATACACAATACAATTAATGCTTAACCTTCATCAGGCTGCATAATTTTACAACGTTAACAGGCTGCAGAGGTACAATTGTACCTTCATATATACCTCCACTGTGGGAAGACTTTCTCCTTTACTTGGTTTCAGAAACTAAAGTTCATTCAGCTACAAATGTTATGCTGATATCTATTGGCCAGTGTTGTTACTGCTCACTTATGTTGCTGTTAATTAAGTTGATTCAAACTGGGAGTGGCTTCTACTTCTCTTCCTGCCTCCCTCCTCTCAGTAGCCATTTTGCTGTTCATCTCATTGCTGTGAGCACACACATTTCTAGGCTTGGGAAGTCTTCAAATTCTTTAATACGAAGGTAGGAAAGTCTCACAGCATCTAACAGCCAGTTATACCTTCATTCGCCTTATGTGGGGACAGAACAGTCAGAAATTGTCTTTGAGCCTGGACTTGGCTTACATATATTTTGTATGAAACTTATCACTATAGGTATGATTTTTATACGAAAAATGCATAATAATTAGTATCTACATATTGTTTTATGATGTTTTACTTATATTCAGCACAAAATAAAGATGGTGGCTCTGTTACAATTTTCCTATTGGTCGAAAAAACAGTCGAAGATGGAATGAAAATTCTGAAACCGTATACGGTTTACATCATATATAAATTACATTTATAAATAATTATCACTAGAAATAATTTACTTTTTTATCTGCACTTTAGAATCGAGTTTCATTCCACTTGCCACGTGTTACTGAACTACCGTATTTTTCGCTTTATAAGACGCTCCGGATTATAAGACGCACCACAATTTTTGAGGAGAAAAATAAGAAAAAAATATTTTTTAATAAAATGGTGGTGCCTCTTATAATCCTTGCATCTTATTGCTTACCGGGGTTGGTGGCTGCGGTGTAGAGGGGTCCCAGGCTCGCTGCTGGAGGAGGCAGGCGTGGAGTGATGCTGCAGGCCGCATTCAGGGATGAGGGGGGGCTCCGATGTGTGCTGTTGCTGCTGCAGAGTCTTGTGCTGGTGTCAGGTTTCTCCACTTGTCCGGCGGTTGGAGGCCGGTGCTGCAGGTGCTCCGGTGCGGCGTTGTGTGTCCATCGATGCCCGGGGCTCTGCCGACATTGTTTGACAGACCAGAGCCCCAGCATTTCCTTGGTTCCCTGTATATGTGCGCTGAAGTGCCGGTAAAAAAAAAATGGCCGCCGGCGCGTGCGCAGATGGGATCTCGGGACCAGTTCTCGAGAGATGAGATCTGAAATCTCATCTCTCGAGAGCTGGGTCCCGAGATCCCATCTGCGCACGCGCGGCGGCCATTTTTTTGCAGGCACCACCGCGCGCACACAGGGAACCCAGGGAAAATGGCCACCGGCGCGTGCGCAGATGGGATCTCGGGACCCACCTCTCGAGAGATGAGATTTCAAATCTCATCTCTCGAGAACTGGGTCCCGAGATCCTATCTGCGCACGCGCCGGCGGCCATCTTTTTACCGGCACACAGGGAACTGAGGAAATGCCGGGGCTCTGGCCTGTCGCACAATGTTGGCAGAGCCCCGGGCATCGACGGGCACACAACGCGGCACCGGACACACCCGCAGCAGCGGCCAGCAACCGCCGGACGCCCCCGATCACAGCCTAGGTAAGGCATGTCCGCTTTGTAAGACGCACCCCTGTTTTCCCCCCAAATTTTGGGGAAAAAAAGTGCGTCTTACAAAGCGGAAAATACGGTAAATTACGAAGCCAAAATTCATCTACCAAGTCATCATGAGTGATAGTGATGCTGGATCTAGTTTCCACCATAATCCAAGAAAACATGTTTGCAGGTTAGTATCATTTTGTGAAAAGCCAATAATGTAGTATTGTGTAGTATTTCGGAAAATTATTTATTTTTCATTTTTTCATATTTACAGATTTACGGCTGACGAAATAATGCAAATGCTAGAAGAATCTGATTGTGAGCATGAGGAAGAACCATATGTTGCATCTGATGATGAAAACTATGTACCACAAGTGGATGTTACTGAAGAAGATTCAGACATTGAGCAAGAAATGGTCATAGAGCAGGAAAAAGAATACGACTCAGACGAAAGTGTTGAGGATGAGTCTGTGCCTCAAAGTGCAGACGACATTTGGACTGCTAAGGATAAAACTCAATGATGTAGTGATCCACTGCCAAATGCACAAACAAAATCTCATAATGTCCTACGACAAAGAGGTGGCCCTGCAGCAATCAGCAACCTGTATACAGCAAAAGAGATATTCAAGTCAATCATGACTCCCGAGATGTGTGACATCATATTACGAGAAACGAATTGAAAGGCCAAGAGAGTTTGTGATGCTTACAACAACGAACTGGTACAACGTTTTCCTGATTCTTCTGAACGGCCACCACAAAAAACATTCAAGCAATTTACTGAAACTGAACTCCATGCATTTTTGGGCATACTGATTGCTGCTGGTGTGCACAGAGACAATAAAGAGAATCTGGAGGAAATGTGGAATGTTGATGCTCTGCCTCTTATACGTGCAGCCATGTCTCGTGACCGCTTCAAGATGATACTCAGATTTATCAGATTTGACAACGAAAATACACGTGCAGAAAGTGTGCAAACAGATAAAGCTGCACCAATACGGGACATCTGGACAATGCTGAACAGAAATCTGAAGAGAGCGTACAAGCCATATAATTGTATCACCGTCGACGAGCAATTATTTCCATTTAGAGGCCATACTAAATTTACCCTGTATATACCTTCAAAACCAGCTAAATATGGCATAAAGATTTTCTGGGCTTGTGACTCGTCAAACGCTCTGTACCGACTGCCCGGGTGTCTGTGCAGGCTGAGGGGGGCTGTGCCGGCCTGCGGGTGGTCTGTACCGACTGCCGGGGGGCTGCGCTGGCCTGCGGGTGGTCTGTTCCGAGTGCCCGGGTGTCTGTGCGGACTGCCGGGGAGCTGTGCCGGCCTGCCGGTGGTCTGTACCGACTGTCCGGGCGTCTGAGCAGACTGCAGGGGTCTGTGCAGGATCGTCCGATGGGACTACAAGTCCCATCGGGCGATGCCTGCTACCATGACGGTGATTGACACATTAGCCAATGATGGGACAGTAGTAGTCCCATCATCCGGCTAATGTGTTGAATGTACAAAAAAAAAAAAAAATCCCTACTACATAATGCTACATACATACTACATGCTACATACATGCTACATACATACTACATGCTACATACATGCTACATACATGCTACATACATGCTAAATACATACTACATACATACAACATATATACTACATACATACTACATGCTACATACATGCTACATACATGCAACATGCATACATACATACTGCATATATACCACATGCATGCAACATACTGCATATATACCACATGCATGCAACATACATACATACTGCATATATACCACATATATACTACATGCATGCAACATGCATACTACATATATACCGGGGGTCTGTGCCGACTGTCCGAGGGTCTGTACCGGCCTGCCGGGGGGCTGTGCCGGCCTGGCGGTGGTCTGTACCGACTGTCCGGGGGCCTGTGCAGGCTGCGGGGGTCTGTACCGGCCTGCCGGCCTGCCGGTGGTCTGTACCGACTGTCCGGGGGTCTGAGCGGACTGCCGGGGGTCTGTACCGGCCTGCCGGGGGGCTGTGCCGGCCTGCCAGTGGTCTGTACCGACTGCCCGGGGGTCTGTGCGGACTGCCGGGGGTCTGTACCGGCCTACCGGGGAGCTGTGCTGGCCTGCCGGGGGGCTGTGCCGACTGTCCGGGGGTCTGTGCCGACTGCCCGGGGGTCTGTTCGGACTGCGGGGGGTCTGTACCGGCCTACCGGGGGGGCTGTGCTGGCCTGCCGGGGGGCTGTGCCGACTGTCCGGGGGTCTGAGCAGGCTGCGGGGGTCTGTGCAGGATCGTCCGACCACAAGTCCCATCGGGCGATGCCTGCTACCATGACGGTGAATGACACATTAGCCAATGATGGGACAGTAGTAGTCCCATCATCCGGCTAATGTGTTGAATGTACAAAAAAAAAAATCCCTACTACATAATGCTACATACATACTACATGCTACATACATGCTACATACATGCTACATACATGCTACATACATACTACATGCTACATACATGCTACATACATACTACATACACGCTACATACGTTCAACATATATACTACATACATACTACATGCTACATACATGCTACATACATGCAACATACATACATACTGCAGATATACCACATGCATGCAACATACATACATACTGCATATATACCACATGCATGCAACATGCATACTACATATATACCACATATATACTACATGCATGCAACATGCATACTACATATATACCGGGGGTCTGTGCCGACTGTCTGAGGGTCTGTACCGGCCTGCCGGGGGGCTGTGCTGGCCTGCCGGTGGTCTGTACCGACTGTCCAGGGGTCTGTGCAGGCTGTGGGGGTCTGTACCGGCCTGCCGGGGGGCTGTGCCGGCCTGCCGGTGGTCTGTACCGACTGTCCGGGGGACTGAGCGGACTGCCGGGGGTCTGTACCGGCCTGCCGGGGGGCTGTGCCGGCCTGCCGGTGGTCTGTGCTGACTGCCCGGGGGTTTGTGCGGACTACAAGTCCCATCGGGCGATGCCTGCTACCATGATGGTGATTGACACATTAGCCAATGATGGGACAGTAGTAGTCCCATCATCCGGCCTATGTGTTGAATGTAAAAAAAAATAAAAATACATACTACATACATACTACATGCTACATACATGCTACATGCATGCAACATACATACATACCACATGCAACATGCATACTACATGCATGCAACATACATATATACTACATGCATGCAACATACATACTACATATATACCACATGCATGCAACATGCATACTATATATATACCACATATATACTACATGCATGCAACATACATATATACTACATATATACCACATATATACAACATGCATGCAACATATATATAATACATATATACTACATGCAACATACATACTACATACATACTACATATATACCACATGCATGCAACATGCATACAACATATATACTACATATAAACTACATGCATGCATATATATAATACATATATAGTACATGCAACATATATACTACATACATACTACATATATACTACATGCATGCAACATACATACTACATATATACCACATGCATGCAACATACATACATACTACATATATACCACATGCATGCAACATGCATGCTACATATATACCACATATATACTACATGCATGCAACATACATATATACTACATGCAACATGCATACTACATATATACTACATGCATGCAACATACATATATACTACATGCATGCAAAATGCATACTACATATATACCACATATATACTTCATGCATGCAACATACATATATACTACATGCATACTATATATATACCACATATATACTACATGCATGCAACATACATACATACTACATATATACCACATGCATGCAACATGCATACTATATATATACCACATATATACTACATGCATGCAACATACATATATACTACATATATACCACATGCATGCAACATGCATACTATATATATACCACATATATACTACATGCATGCAACATATATATAATACATATATACTACATGCAACATACATACTACATACATACTACATATATACCACATGCATGCAACATGCATACTACATATATACTACATATATACTACATGCATGCAGCATACATATATACTACATACAATACATTCATACAATACATACATATAGACATACAGTACATATAACATAGAGTACATACTCACCATCACTTGTCACTTTGATCCCCGAAGCCATTGTCTATAGAATAAAGATTAAAATAACAAAGCACAAATATACTCACCCCTGATCCGCAGAAGTCCACGGGTGTCCCACAACGATCTTGCATGGAGAACTGCAGCATCAGCTGATGCTACCGTTCTCTACGGGGCCCAGGAAACCAGTGTCGGGAGGTAGGTATCCTTCCGCCCTGTATTCCTCCGCCAGTGTAAAAAAAAAAAAAAAATCCCTAGTCTCACTTTATGGCAAAAGCTGCATGGGAAATTTTTCACACAGCAATGCCATGAAATGAGACTAGGGACTTTTTTTTTCTTTACAGTGGCGGAGGAATACAGGGCGGAAGGATACCTACCTCCCGACACTGGTTTCCTGGAGCCCGTAGAGAACGGTAGCATCAGCTGATGCTGCTGTTCTCCACGCAAGATCATTGTGGGACACCCGTGGACTTCTGCGGATCAGGGGTGAGTATATTTGTGCTTTGTTATTTTAATCTTTATTCCATAGACGACAATGGCTTCGGGGATCAAAGTGACAAGTGATGGTGAGTATGTACTCTATGTTATATGTACTGTATGTCTATATGTATGTATTGTATGAATGTATTGTATGTAGTATATATGTATGTTGCATGCATGTAGCATATATGTAGTATATATGTAGTATGCATGTTGCATACATGTGGTATATATGTAGTATGTATGTATGTTGCATGCATGTAGTATATATGTAGTATATAAGTAGTATGTATGTTGCATGCATGTGGTATATATGTAGTATTTATGTAGTAGGTATGTTGCATATAGTATATATGTATTATATATATGTTGCATGCATGTAGTGTATATGTGGTATATATGTAGTATATATGTATGTTGCATGCATGTAGTATATATGTGGTATATATATAGTATGCATGTTGTATGCATGTGGTATATATGTAGTATATATGTATGTTGCATGCATGTAGTATATATGTGGTATATATATAGTATGCATGTTGCATGCATGTGGTATATATGTAGTATGTATGTTGCATGTAGTATATATGTATTATATATATGTTGCATGCATGTAGTATATGTAGTATGCATGTTGCATGCATGTGGTATATATGTAGTATGTATGTAGTATGTATGTTGCATGTAGTATATATGTATTATATATATATATGTTGCATGCATGTAGTATATATGTGGTATATATATAGTATGCATGTTGCATGCATGTGGTATATATGTAGTATATATGAATGTTGCATGCATGTAGTATATATGTGGTATATATAAAGTATGCATGTTGCATGCATGTAGTATATATGTAGTATGTATGTTGCATGCATGTAGTATGCATGTTGCATGTAGTATATATGTATGTTGCATGCATGTAGTATATATGTATGTTGCATGCATGTAGTATATATGTAGTATGCATGTTGCATGTAGTATATATGTATGTTGCATGCATGTAGTATATATGTGGTATATATGTAGCATGCATGTGGTATATATGTAGTATGTATGTTGCATGCATGTGGTATATATGTAGTATGTATGTATGTATGTTGCATGCATGTAGTATATATGTAGTATATGTATTATATATCTGTTGCATGCATGTAGTATATATGTAGTATGCATGTTGCATGCATGTGGTATGTATGTAGTATGTATGTTGCATGTAGTATATATGTATTATATATATGTTGCATGCATGTAGTATATATGTGGTATATATATAGTATGCATGTTGCATGCATGTGGTATACAGTATATGTAGTATATATGTATGTTGCATGCATGTAGTATATATGTGGTATATATATAGTATGCATGTTGCATGCATGTGGTATATATGTAGTATGTATGTTGCATGCATGTAGTATGCATGTTGCATGTAGTATATATGTATGTTGCATGCATGTAGTATATATGTATGTTGCATGCTTGTAGTATATATGTAGTATGCATGTTGCATGTAGTATATATGTATGTTGCATGCATGTAGTATATATGTGGTATATATGTAGTATGTATGTATGTTGCATGCATGTGGTATATATGTAGTATGTATGTATGTTGCATGCATGTAGTATATATGTAGTATATATGTATTATATATATGTTGCATGCATGTAGTATGTATGTAGTATATATGTAGTATGCATGTTGCATGCATGTGGTATATATGTAGTATGTATGTAGTATGTATGTTGCATGTAGTATATATGTATTATATATATGTATGTAGTATATATGTGGTATATATAGTATGCATGTTGCATGCATGTGGTATATGTGTAGTATGTATGTTGCATGCATGTAGTATGCATGTTGCATGTAGTATATATGTATGTTGCATGCATGTAGTATATATGTGGTATATATGTAGTATGCATGTTGCATGCATGTAGTATATATGTATGTTGCATGCATGTAGTATGCATGTTGCATGTAGTATGTATGTATGTAGCATGTATGTAGTATGTATGTAGCATGTAGTATGTATGTAGTATGTATTTTTATATTTTTTTACATTCAACACATTAGCCGGATGATGGGACTACTACTGTCCCATCATTGGCTAATGTGTCAATCACCGTCATTGTAGCAGGCATCGCCCGATGGGACTTGTGGTCCCATCGGACGATCCTGCACAGACCCCCACAGCCTGCTCAGACGCCCGGACAGTCGGTATAGACCACCGGCAGGCCAGCACAGCCCCCCGGCAGGCCAGTACAGACCCCCGGCAGGCCGCTCACACCCCCGGACAGACGGTACAGACCACCGGCAGGCCAGCACAGCCCCCCGGCAGGCCGGTACAGACCCACGGCAGTCCGCAAAGACCCCCGGGCAGTCGGCACAGACCCCCAGGCAGTCGGCACAGACGCCCGGGCAGTCGGCACAGACGCCCAGGCAGTCGTCACAGACGCCCGGGCAGTCGTCACAGACCACCGGCAGGCCGGCACAGTCCCCCGGAAGGCCGGTACAGATCCCCGCAGCCTGCACAGACCCCCGGACAGTCGGTACAGACCACCGGCAGGCCGGTACAGACCCCCGGGCAGTCGGCACAGACCCCCGGACAGTCGGCACAGCCCCCCGGTATATGTGGTATATATGTATTATGCATGCATGTAGTATATATGTGGTATATATGTAGTATGCATGTTGCATGCATGTGACATATATGCAGTATGTATGTTGCATGCATGTAGTATATATGTTGTATGTATGTAGTATGTATGTAGCATGTAGTATGTACGTAGTATGCATTTTTTTTTTTTTTGTACATTCAACACATAGGCCGGATGATGGGACTACTACTGTCCCATCATTGGCTAATGTGTCAATCACCGTCATGGTAGCTGGCATCGCCCGATGGGACAATGCCTGCACAGACCCCCGCAACCTGCACAGCCCCCCAGCAGGCCGGTACAGACCACCAGCGGGCCGGTACAGACTCCCAGCAGGCCGCTCAGGCCCACGGACAGTCGGTACAGACCACCGGCAGGCCGGTACAGACCCACGGCAGTCCGCACAGACCCCCGGGCAGTCGGCACAAACCCCCAGGCAGTCGGCACAGACCACCGGCAGGCCAGCACAGCCCCCCGGAAGGCCGGTACAGCCCCCCGGGCAGTCGGCACAGCCCCCCGGCAGGCCAGCACAGCCCCCCGGCAGGCCGGCACAGCCCCCCAGCAGGCCGGTACAGACACCCGGCAGTCGGCTCAGACCCCCGGACAGTCGGTACAGACCACCGGCAGGCTGGCACAGCCCCCCGGCAGGCCGGTACAGACCCCCGCAGCCTGCACAGACCCCCGGACAGTCGGCACAGCCCCCCGGCAGGCCAGTACAGACACCCGGCAGTCGGCTCAGACCCCCGGACAGTCGGTACAGACCACCGGCAGGCCGGCACAGCCCCCCGGCAGGCCGGTACAGACCCCCGCAGCCTGCACAGACCCCCGGACAGTCGGCACAGCCCCCCGGCAAGCCGGTACAGACCCACGGCAGTCCGCACAAACCCCCAGGCAGTCGGCACAGACCACCGGCAGGCCAGCACAGCCCCCCGGCAGGCCGGTACAGACCCCCGGCAGTCCGCTCAGACCCCCGGACAGTCGGTACAGACCACCGGTAGGCTGGCACAGCCCCCCGGCAGGCCGGTACAGACCCCCGCAGCCTGCACAAACCCCCGGACAGTCGGTACAGACCACCGGCAGGCCGGCACAGCCCCCCGGCAGGCCGGTACAGACCCTCGGACAGTCGGCACAGACCCCCGGTATATATGTAGTATGCATGTTGCATGCATGTAGTATATATGTGGTATATATGTAGTATGCATGTTGCATGCATGTGGTATATATGCAGTATGTATGTATGTTGCATGCATGTGGTATATATGCAGTATGTATGTATGTAGCATGTATGTAGCATGTAGTATGTATGTAGTATATATGTTGCATGTATGTAGCTTGTATGTAGTATGTATGTAGCATGTATGTAGCATGTAGTATGTATGTAGCATGTATGTAGTAGGGATTTTTTTTTTTTTTGTACATTCAACACATTAGCCGGATGATGGGACTTCTACTGTCCCATCATTAGCTAATGTGTCAATCACCGTCATGGTAGCAGGCATCGCCCGATGGGACTTCTAGTCCCATCGGACGATCCTGCACAGACCCCCGCAGCCTGCTCAGACCCCCGGACAGTCGGCACAGCCCCCCAGCAGGCCAGCACAGCCCCCCGGTAGGCCGGTACAGACCCCCGGCAGTCCGAACAGACCCCCGGGCAGTCGGCACAGACCCCCGGACAGTCGGCACAGCCCCCTGGCAGGCCGGCACAGCCCCCCGGCAGGCCAGCACAGCTCCCCGGTAGGCCGGTACAGACCCCCGGCAGTACGCACAGACCCCCGGGCAGTCGGCACAGACCCCCGGCAGGCCAGCACAGCCCCCCTGTAGGCCGGTACAGACCCCCGGCAGTCCAAACAGACTCCCGGGCAGTCGGCACAGACCCCCGGACAGTCGTCACAGCCCCCCGGCAGGCCGGCACAGCTCCCCGGTAGGCCGGTACAGACCCCCGTCAGTCCGCACAGACCCCCGGGCAGTCGGCACAGACCCCCGGACAGTCGGTACAGCCCCGCGGCAGGCCGGTACAGACCCCGGCAGTCCGCTCAGACCCCCGGACAGTCGGTACAGACCACCGGCAGACCGGCACAGCCCCCCGGCAGGCCTGTACAGAACCCCGGCAGTCCGCTCAGACCCCCGGACAGTCGGCACAGACCACCGGCAGGCCGACAGGCCAGTACAGACCCCCCGCTGCCTGCACAGACCCCCCGACAGTCGGTACAGACCACCGGCAGGCCGGCACAGCCCCTCGGCAAGCCAGTACAGACCCTCGGACAGTCGGCACAGACCCCCGGTGTATATGTAGTATGCATGTTGCATGCATGTGGTATATATGCAGTATGTATGTATGTTGCATGTATGTAGCATGTATGTAGTATGTATGTAATATATATGTTGCATGTATGTAGCTTGTATGTAGTATGTATGTAGCATGTAGTATGTATGTAGCATGTAAGTATCATGTAGTATGTATGTAGCATGTATGTAGTAGGGATTTTTTTTTTTTTTTTTTGTACATTCAACACATTAGCCGGATGATGGGACTACTACTGTCCCATCATTGGCTAATGTGTCAATCACCGTCATGGTAGCAGGCATCGCCCGATGGGACTTGTAGTCCCATCGGACGATCCTGCACAGACCCCCGCAGCCTGCTCAGACCCCTGGACAGTCGGTACAGACCACCGGCAGGCCGGCACAGCCCCCCGGTAGTCCGCACAGACACCCGGGCAGTCGGAACAGACCAACCGCAGGCCGGCACAGCCCCCCGGCAGTCGGTACAGACGACCCACAGGCCGGCACAGCCCCCCGGCAGGCCGGTACAGACCCCCGGGCAGTCGGCACAGACCCCCCCCTCCGGAATTCCCAAACTGACGGCGCATCATGATGCGCACAGACTGCGCATCATGATGACGTCATTTCGGCAGCCAATCAGAGCCACAGCAGTGGCTCTTTGCATTATGGGAACTTCCGATTCCGATATCCGATATTGTAAAAATATCGGTACTCGGTATCGGAATTCCGATACAGCGAATATCGGCCGATACCCGATATTTGCAGTATCGGAATGCTCAACACTAGTCACCACCGATAACTTCTTTACAACCATGGAACTAGCTAAGGTATTCAACTCCTGGAACATGACACTAGTTGGCACAGTGAGAAAAAACAAAAGGTTCCTACCTAGCAACATGCAGCCTGCCAAAGAAAGGCCTGTAAACTCGACAAATTTTGCCTACAATCATGATGCAAAAGTCTGTTCATATGTACCAAAGAAGAACAAATCAGTCGTGCTTCTATCATCTATGCACATGATGGGAGAAGTTGAAGAGACACTAGCAGCCAAGCCAGAGATAATAAAATACTACAACAAAACAAAAGGCGGAGTTGATGTTATGGATAAAATGTTGGGAGAGTACACTGTGAAACGGCGAACATTACCTTGGCCTCTGGCATTTTTCTACAATATGATTGACGTCACTGGGTTTGCATCCTACATCATCTACAGAGAACACAATCCAAGCTTCAGGACAAAGGATCAACGAAGAAAGTTCCTGAAAGATCTCGCAAATCAGCTGTGTATGCCTGCAATTGAAGATCGTAGTACAAACCGAATGATGATGAGAAACCATTTTCTTCGAGGTGCAGTAGAAATGGTGCTTGGACGATGCATTCTGGTAGCATCGCAAGCAGCAACTGGCCCTCAAATACCTCATAGTAGTCGTGGACCCCCCCCCTGTTGTTGGTAGTTGCTATGTCTGCCGAGACCTGAGGCGAAAACAATGTAAGACTAGAAAGTCTTGTGTGGTTTGTGTGAAACCCATTTGCGATGAACACTCAGTAGCAAAGACAACATGCATTACTTGCGAAGAAAATCAATAAAAAAAGTTTCTTACAATTTCTTTTATAATGTAAATGAACAGTTTTTTTACTTGTTTATAATAATAAAATAGCATTATCATTAAAAAAAATATTATTCTTTTTTCCTTGCATTATCTTCATTCAAAATATGAGGGTACATTTGTATCTTTGCAGCTTGTTATGGATGCAAAAATATCTCGACCCCTTATCTCGGAAGGGGGTGGAGATATTTTATTGAAATTTGGCCAATATATTCTGGACCAAAACTGCAGAGATGTCACGAAATTTCAGCCCTCTACGGCTTTTCGAAAAAAAGTTATTGCAATTTTAAAACGGAATAGGTACAATTGTACCTACTCAGCCGGACGAAGGTTAACCCCTTCATGACCCAGCCTATTTTGACCTTAATGACCTGGCCATTTTTTGCAATTCTGACCAGTGTCCCTTTATGAGGTAATAACTCAGGAACACTTCAACGGATCCTAGCGATTCTGAGACTGTTTTTTCGTGACATATTGGGCTTCATGTTAGTGGTAAATTTAGGTCGATAGTTTTTGCGTTTATTTGTGAAAAAATCAGAAATTTGGTAAAAATTTAGAAAATTTCGCAATTTTCACACTTTGAATTTTTATTCTGTTAAACCAGAGAGTTATGTGACACAAAGTGGTTACTAAATAACATTTCCCACATGTCTACTTTACATCAGCACAATTTTGGAAACAATTTTTTTTTTGTTAGGAAGTTATAAGGGTTAAAAGTTGACCAGCGATTTCTCATTTTTACAACAAAATTTACAAAACCATTTTTTTTAGGGACCACCTCACATTTGAAGTCACTTTGAGGGGTCTCTATGGCAGAAAATACCCAAAAGTGACACCATTCTAAAAACTGCACCCCTCAACCTACTCAAAACTACATTCTAGAAGATTATTAACCCTTCAGGTGTTTCGCAGGAACTAAAGCAACGTGGAAAGAAAAAATGGACATTTTAATTTTTACAACCAAAATTTTCTTTTAGCATCAATTTTTTCATTTTCACTTGGGCAACAGGATAAAATGGATGCTAAAATTTGTTGGGCAATTTCTCCTGAGTACACCGATACCTCATATGTGGTCATAAACCACTGTTTGGGCGCACGGCAGGGCTCAGAAGGGAAGGAGCGCCATTTGACTTTTGAATGTAAAACATGCTGGAATATTTAGCGGACACCATGTCGCGTTTGGAGAGCCCCTGTGTGCCTAAACATTGGAGCTCCCCCACAACTGACCCCATTTTGGAAACTAGTCCCCCCAAGGAACTTATCTACATGCATAGTGATCACTTTGAACCCCCAGGTGCTTCACAAATTGATCGGTAATAAAAAAGTACTTCTTTTTCACAAAAATTTTCTTTTAGCCTCAGTTTTTTCATTTTCACATGGGCAACAGGATAAAATGGATCCTAAAATTTGTTGGTCAATTTCTCCTGAATACATCGATACCTCATATGTCATCATAAACCACTGTTTGGGCGCACGACAGGGTCCGTAAGTGAAGGAGCGCTATTTGACTTTTTGAATGGAAAATTAGCTCCAATCGTTATCGGACACCATGTCGCGTTTGGAGAGCCCCTGTGTGCCTAAACAGTGAAAACCCCCACAAGTGACCCCATTTTGGAAACTAGACCCCTTATGGATCTTACCTAGATGTGTAGTGAGCACTTTGAACCTCCAGGTGCTTCACAGAAGTTTATAACGCAGAGCAGTGAAAATAAAAAATCATTTTTTTTCCTCAAAAATGATTTTTTAGCATGCTATTTTTTATTTTCGCAAGGGTAACAGGAGAAATTGGACCACAAAAGTTGTTGTGCAATGTGTTCTGAGTACACCGATACCCAATATGTGGGGGGGAACCACTGTTTGGACGCACAGCAGGGCTCAGAAGGGAAGGAGCGCCATTTGACTTTTTGAAATTAAAATTACCTCTAATCGTTAGCGGACACCATGTCGTGTTTAGAGAGCCCCTATGTGCCTAAACATTGGAGCTCCCCCACAAATAACCCCATTTTGGAAACTAGACCCCCTAAGGAACTTTTCTAGATGCATAGTGAGCACTTTGAACCCCCAAGTGCTTCACAAAAGTTTATAACGCAGTGCCGTGAAAATAAAAAATATTTTTTTTAACTCAAAAAATTATTTTTTAATGCACAATTTTTTATTTTCACAAGGGTAACAGGAGAAATTGGACCCCAAAAGTTGTTGTCCAGTTTGTCTTGAGTACGCTGGTACCCCATATGTAGGTGGGGGCCACTGTTTGGGCACACGTCGGGGCTCGGAAGGGAAGTAGTGACGTTTTGGAATGCAGACTTTGATGGAATGGTCTGCAGGCATCATGTTACATTTGCAGAGCCCCTGATGTACCTAAACTGTGGAAACTCCCCACAAATGACCCCATTTTGGAAACTAGACCCCCCAAGGAACTTACCTAGATGTGTGGTGAGCACTTTGAACCCCCAAGTGCTTCACAGAAGTTTATAACGCAGAGCCGTGAAAACAAAAAATCATTTTTTTTGCAAAAAAAAAATGATTTTTAGCAAGCAATTTTTTTTCCACAAGGGTAACAGGATAAATTGGACTTATCTAGATGTGTGGTGAGCACTTTGAAACCCCAAGTGCTTCAACGAAGTATATAACGCAAAGCTGTGAAAATAAAAAATCATTTTTTAGCTCGCAAATTTTTATTTTCCCAAGGGTAACAGGAGAAATTGGACCCAAAAAGTTGTTGTCCAGTTTGTCCTCAGTACGCTGATACCCCATATGTGGGGAGGAACCATTGTTTGGGCGCACGTAAGGGCTGAGAATGGAAGTAGTGACATTTTGAAATGCAGACTTTGATGGAAAGGTCTGCGGTCATCGTTACGTTTGCAGAGCCCCTGATGTGCCTAAACAGTAGAAACCCCCCCACAAGTGACCCTTTTTGGAAACTAGACCTTCCAAGGAACTTATCTAGATGTCTGGTGAGCACTTGGAACCCCCAAGTGCTTCACAGATGTTTATAACGCAGAGACGTGAAAATAAAAAAATCATTTCTTTTCCAAAAATAATTTTTTAGCCCCCAATTTTTTATTTTCCCAAGGGTAACAGGAGAAATTAGACCACAAAAGTTGTTGTGCAATTTTTCCTGAGTACGCTGATACCCCATATGTTGGGGTAAACCACTGTTTGGGCACACATCGGGGCTTGGAAAGGAGGGAGCACCGTTTGACTTTTTGAAAGCAAAATTGGCTGGTATCAATGGTTGCACCATGTCGCATTTAGAGACCCCCTGATGTGCCTAAATAGTGGAAACCCCATAATTCTAACTCCAACCCTAACCCCAACACACCCCTAACCACAACCCTAACCCCAACACATCCCTAACCCTAATCCCAACCCTAACCATAACCCTAACCCCAACACATCCCTAACCCTATCCGTAACCCTAATTCCAACCCTAACCCTAATTCCAACCCTAACCCTAGTTCTAACCCTAACCCTAATTCCACCCCTAACCCTAATTCCATCCCTAACCCTAATTCCATCCCTAACCCTAATTCCAACCCTAACCCTAATTCCAACCCTAACCCTAATTCCAACCCTAACCCTTATTCCAACCCTAACCCTAATTTCAACCCTAACCCTTTTTCCAACCCTAACCCTCTTTCCAACCCTAACCCTAACCGTAATGGAAAAATAAAAATAAAAATAATTTCTTTATTTTATTAGTTGATCCTGCCTATGGGGGTGATAAACGGGGGTTTATTTACTTTTCATTCTATTTTGATCACTGTGAGAGTTTATGACAGTGATCATAATAGAATGAAGGGAAATTGCAGCCGGCGGGCGGGCGGACTGCGCATGCGCCCGCCATTTTCAAGATGGCGGCGCCCATGGTCCGGGACCGCGGGACACCGGGAGGCGGAGGGGGACATCGGAGGTACCGGGGGGGTCGGAAGGTGGGGGGAGCCCAGAGAAGGGGGAGGGGAGCTGATGATGACGGCGGCGGCACATTGCCGCCGTCAGTCGGTATCGGGGGACGATCGGCCCCGTGAGTCGATGGGGGGGTCGGATCGCAGTGTCCAGCCATGTCCGATGCTACTGCAGCATCGGCCATGGCTGGATTGTAATATTTCATCAATTTTCATTGATGAAATATTACTATCACTCTGATTGGCTGTTTCGCTTTTAACAGCCAATCAGAGCGATCGTAGCCACGTGGGGGCGAAGCCACGCCCCCTGTGGTGAAGAACAAAGCCCCCTGTATCTGCGGGTCGGGTGACCTTTCAGTGACCTAGGTCACCCGACCCGCAGGGGGGCTTTAAAGTCATGACGCCACATAGGCGTCATGGGTCGTTCTGGCACGACTTTTCATGACGCCTACGTGGCGTCAAAGGTCATGAAGGGGTTAATGCACAAAAATCTCTCTTGTGTTACAGTAGACAATACTTGATATATAACATCTTGTTCCGAAGACGAGAACATTGTAGACCACTCGTGTACCCCAAAACACTCTTCACTCGTGTTCCGAATCCTGGTGTCAGACCTCATCAAATGTATGTAAGAGGCAATCTACCAAACTAGAGACAAAATATAGTATTAAAAACACATAAAAAGTTAAGAAAAATGTGTAATCACATAGATGCGTGCAATACGTCAACAGACAAAAATCAGAGAAAGGGAACTTTGGCCATGTCAAGGCTTGCTGACAATTTATCATCTAATACAATGACTTTAACTCTTTTGGCTCATTTACTGACGGCGGTACCTCTGATATCTTATATGTTTCATCGTCTTCCATATGTGTATCTACTTCATCATTTGACACCTGCAACACCACCTTTTCCCCTGTATCACTTCTTTCTTGTTTATCATTCTCTATTTCTTTTCTTGTAATCTTCTTCTCTTTTTTAATTATTTCTTAATAAATAATAATAATTTTCTCAACACTTCCCATTTTTCCATGGCATCCAGTTTGTCTTTGAGTTAGCAAAAACTCCTTGTCTTCCGATATTCTTGTCATATCTATAGCCCTTGCATGGTCGATATCAAACAAGTTGTCGAAACCAACGCTCCATTCTTCCTACTTCTTACTACTGCTTTAGACTATCCAAACATTTAGTTTTGCTTTCTTTGTTTTTCTTCAAGTTTTCATATTCTTTGAAGAGACCTTCCACTTTTTCAGCCATGTGTTTTTCAGTCTCGTTGGGATGCCTGTCTTTGCCCCGACATCAAGAACATCATTAGCTGCATCACAAACTGTCTGTTTATTCATTTTCTTTTAGTAGTTTTTTTTGCTTTTGGTTGTTGGCTTTGACATACTGCAGTGCTAGCTGCTATGTTTGATGTTTTATTTTTGTAACCTCTGTAAAGCAAACATGCTGTACAGGAACTCATGCAAACAGATTAGACAGTGTTTCTCAGTAAGAGAGAGTAATCCTCTCAGATCTGAATTGCTGTGGAAACTTGGGGGAGGAGAAGCAGCATCAGAGGACAGGACTGGTTGGCTGTGCAAGCTGGAGAAGGAGGGTATAGTTAATGTCAGGTTATATTCAGCAAAAATTGTGTGATCCTGCTGCAACCAGATCTTTTACACTAGGTGCAAATGGGACTCGGCCTTGGTGAAAAAACAGAAAGTTTGATGGTAGGTAGGGACCCTTACATATGTGTGAATCTGGCTGAATTATATTCTGCATTTTTAGTTTACATAAAGAAACAGAATCAAAGGGTGCTTAATGAATAAAACACTCTTTCGGTAGTAAGGACCACCCTAGTGGTCACCTTAGGAAAAACAACCATGTGACCATGGGAGGCCAATCACAAATATTGAGCCTGCACAATATTGTGAAATGGCGATGCATCTTGCGTGTTTTTCCTACATGTGCTAACAATCACAGGTCTCAGATTGGCTGCATTGCCAGAATAGAGAGACAGAAGAAGAGGAGAGGACCTGCGGTATTGATGGGATGTGAAAAGGTGCCATAAGGAAAGCTAAGTAAAAATGAGCTTATTATTATAACCCATTCAAGACATTTTGAAAAAACTCAAATCCTAAAAATTTGAGTTCTGGTAAATGCAGTTTTTTAATGGAATTTGTAACAAATTAGATTTGTTATTAATCGATTTGATCTATAATATTATAATATTTATATGAATATGTCCAAAAATATATTTTTAATCAGGTATACTATTTTCCCCTAGGGAACTTGCTTGAGAGAGTTTCAAATAATTTTTTATTATGAAAAGACCCTTTTCTAATAAGGAGGCTTGCCTCAGCAGAGCCTTCCATGGCCTCAGTAATACTTCTCAAGAAACCTATCTACTCTGCGTCCTGCATGTATAGTAAATCCTAACAGAATAATATTCTGCCATTGTTGTAACTTTTATTGGGACAGGCTGTCGGCTTTAATATACCGGCTTAAGACCATATTCTACAGGGATGGTTCTGTGCAAGATATTTCTCAGCTCATGACAATTAGGGGAAATTGCATTCTTTATGGATTGCCATGACATACAATATACCACCACGGATCCTTTCACAATGAGGTTTCTTCTGAAGCAGGCAGTGTATCCTGAGGCTCTTTGTGAGCACAGTGGTATCATTAAACCAGGAACAGAAACGAGATGATGATTATCTGAACAATTTGCATTCCTAGCAGCCACACTTTTATACATGGTCCGGACAAAGGTTTATTCTGCATAGAAACATACAATATAGTTCAGTCTTTGCTCCAAATAGCTGTTTCATAGTCTCTTCCTGTTTTATATACTGTATATACTACGCTGAAAAAGTTTTAAGTAAGTGTAGAAATAATCCTGCAAAGTATGCTTTTAAAAATAAAATTGTTAATTGTTTAATTCTATCAATTAATAAAATGCAAAGTGAAAGAACAAAAGAGAAATCTATGTCAAATCAAAATTTGGTGAGATCATCATCCTTTGCCTGCAAAACAGCATGGAAGCATAGACACTGCTCCAAGACTCCTTGTTCTTCTTTAGGTCCAAGACAGTTTTTAATGACATTGGTTGTATGTTTGAGGTCGTTGGCCTGATATAGAATTCATTTGGAGCCAATAAAACACCTCCCTGATGGTATTGAATGAGTGATAAGAATCTGCATGTATGTTTCAGCATTGAGGACAAGAAAGAGGTGACACTGAGGCTCATAGATGCAGTGGCTGGCCATTGAAACTTAGTACAATGGATGAAAGACACACCAAGATTACTTCCCTTGGAAATTTCGAAGAATTCCTGTATTGCCATCAGATCAGAACTGGCAGCAACCGGTGGGAATCAGCTACAAACATCTATTGTTCATAGAAGTTCGGCCAGAAGTGATCTTCATGGAATAAATTAGGCCAAAAAGCCATAGCTTTGACATGGAAGCAAGGCCAAGTGACTGAACTATGCACAAAATGATAGAACTGGGATGTAAAAAAAAATGGCAGCAGGTGCTCTAGACTGAGTCAAAATGTGAAATATTTGGCTGTAACAGAAGCCAGTTTGTTCACCCAAAGGGCTTGAGAGCAAAAAAAATAATGGGTGTCTGAAGGCAACAGTGATGCATGGTGGAGGTTCTTTGTACCTGACTGCTTTAGGCGTGCCATATTTCTGCAATTGTATGGAGGTTATTTCAAGTTTGAGGGTGCATTTCAGAAAATATAATTGGGGATTAGGCCAAGATGAATGGTGTCCTCAATGATGAGAAACTAGAACAATGTGGGAAGGGAAGCAAAAGGCCAGAAAAAGCCATACACCTGACAAATACTATTGAGAACTCTGCTATTAGAAGTGGAAACGAAGAACAAAGACAAAAGAATCTAAATAATAAAAATATTGGAGAAAGAGAAACCAATCACAAACTAAAATGTTTCTATACTAATGCACAAAGCATGGGCAGCAAACAAGGAGAATTGGAACTACTAACACAGGAAAAGAAATATGATGTCATTGGAATCACTAAAACTTGGTGGGACAATACACATGATTGTTATACAAGGCTAGAAGAATACAACTTAATTGCTAGAAACAGACTTGATAGACGAGGAGGAGGTGTCACATTGTATGTTAGAAACGCGTATATCTGCACAGAGATTGAAGCTTCAGAGACTGGGAGTTCTGTGGAAACTGTTTGGGTAACAATACAAGGACAGAACAATGCAAAGAACACCATTGTAGGCATTTACTACAGGCCGCCTGTGCAAGCTGAAGATATGGATGAACTCTTTATGCATCAAATGGACAAGTTCTCCAAAAAATATGACATAGTTGTCATGGGAGATTTCAACTATCCTGACATTTGCTGGGAATCTCTCTCAGGCAAAACTAACAGGTCAAGGAAATTCTTATCCTCTCTTGCTGACAACTTTATCTTCCAAAAGGTAGGGGAGAAAACAAGGGGAACTGCTACCTTGGATCTAATCCTTATAAACAGGGAGGAAATGGTTGAGGAGGTAAAAGTGGCTGGGACCCTAGGAGGTAGCGACCATGCTATTTTAGAATTTTGGATAACTAGAGGAGGAAGACCTGTGAAGACTCAGACGTCAAGGTTAGATTTCAGAAAGGCAGATTTCAAGGGATTCAGAAAGAGAATTGGAGTGATCCAATGGCTGGATATCCTTAAGGACAAAAATGTCCAGGAAGGATGGGAAATCTTGAAAAATGAAATTCTCAAAGCACAATTGCTAACAATTCCGAAAAGAGGGAAGAATAGGAAGCATTTAAGGAAACCAGGATGGATGATCACAGAACTTAAGCACATGCTAAAAAGGAAGAAAGAAATGTTTATAAAATGGAAAGAGGGAGGCATATCTAAAGAAGAATATAATGCTGTCTGGAGAACTTGCAGGGCACAAATCAGATTATTTAAAGCTGACAATGAATTGAGGCTTGCAAGAGATGTCAAAATCAATAATAAAGGATTTTGGGGATATGTCAAAAGAAAAAGAAAAGTCAAAGATGCTATAGGATTTTTACAGGATGAAAATGATGAAATGGCAAGACAGGATGTTGAGAAGGCCGAACTTTTAAATTCTTATTTTGCATCTGTTTTCTCTCAGAAAGGAAATGTAACATCAACTGTTCTTCACTGTCCTATTAAGGGATAGAAAAATCCAGGATATCTATAAACAGAAAGATAGCGAGGAAACACTTAGCTAACCTAAATGAATTCAAGTCTCCAGGTCCAGATGAATTACACCCCAGAGTACTGAAGCAGATATCAGAAGAAACTTTTGAACCTCTCTCCATAATCTTTGAAAATTCTTGGAGAACAGGAGAAGTCCCAGAAGACTGGAGAAGAGCAAATGTTGTTCCTAGCTTCAAAAAGGGAAAGAAGGTGGACCCAGGCAGCTATAGGCCTGTGAGTCTGACTTCTATACCAGGAAAGATCTTTGAACAAATTATTAAACAACATGTATGTAAGTACCTGGATAAGAATGAAGTGATTAACTAGAGTCAGCATGGGTTTGTAACTAATAAGTCATGTCAGACTAACTTAATTTCCTTCTATGACAGAATCACTGATTGGGTGGATCAGAGAAATGCTGTAGATATAGTATATCTTGACTTCAGCAAAGCATTTGACAAAGTATCTCACATCATCCTTATTGAAAAAAATGGCTAAGTATGGAATGGACAAGGCAACTGTTAGGTGGATTCATAACTGGCTTACTGATCGAACCCAAAGAGTGGTTGTAAATGGCTGCACATCCAGTTGGAAGAATGTCTCAAGTGGGGTACCACAGGGCTCTGTCCTGGGCTCTGTATTGTTCAACATCTTTATAAACGATTTAGATGAAGGAATTGAGGGTAAACTGATTAAATTTGCTGATGACTAGAGTTGAGCGATACCGTCCGATACTTCAAAATATCGGATCGGAATGGATCGGCCGATCTTTAAAAAAAGTATCGGTATCGCCGATGCCGATACCGGAAGTCCCATTCAAGTCTATGAGACTTCCGGTATCGGAATTGGAAAAACCCTTTCCTGCCCTTGTACAGCGTCTCGGGGGTCTGTACGGGCCTTCCGGGGGTCTCTGCCGGCCTGCCGGGGGGCTGTGCCGGCCTGCCGGTGGGCTGTGCAGACTGCCCGGGGTCTGTACCGGCCTGCCGGGGGGCTGTGCCGGCCTGCCGGTGGGCTGTGCGGACTGCCCGGGGTCTGTACCGGCCTGCCGGGGGGCTGTGCACCCTGTGGGGGTCTGTACCGGCCTGCCGGGGGGCTGTGCCGGCCTGCCGGGGGGCTGCGCTGATGTCCGGGGGTCTGTGCAGGCATCGTCCGATGGGACTACAAGTCCCATCGGGCGATGCCTGCTACCATGACAGTGATTGACACATTAGCCAATGATGGGACAGTAGTAGTCCCATCATCCGGCTAGTGTGTTAAATGTAAAAAAAAAAAAAAATACTACATACATACATACTACATGCATGCTACATACATACTACATGCTACATACATAGTACATATATACTACATGCATGCTACATACATACTACATGCTACATACTACATATATACTACATGCATGCTACATACATACTACATGCATGCTACATACTTACTACATACATACTACATGCATGCTACATACATACTACATGCTACATACATACTACATATATACTACATGCATGCTACATACATACTACATGCTACATACATACTACATATATACTACATGCATGCTACATACATACTACATGCTACATACATACTACATGCATGCTACATACATACTACATGCTACATACATACTACATACATACTACATATATACTACATGCATGCTACATATATACTACATGCTACATACATACTACATATATACTACATGCATGCTACATACATACTACATGCTACATACATACTACATACATACTACATGCATGCTACATACATACTACATACATACCACATATATACTACATACATACTACATGCATGCTACATACATACTACATACATTCTACATGCATGCTACATACATACTACATGCTACATACATATTACATACATGCTACATACATAATACATGCATGCTACATACAATACATTCATACAATACATACATTGACATACAGTACATATAACAGAGTAACATACTTACCAATACTTGTCACATTGTTCCCCGAAGCCATTGTCTTTTACGGAATAAATATTAACATAACAAACCACAAAAATACTCACCCATGATCCGAAGCAGTCCACGAGTGTGTCCCACGACGATCTTGGGTAGAGAACTGCAGCATCAGCTGATGCTGCCGCTCTCTACGGGCTGCAGGAATCCAATGACGGAAGGTAGGTATCCTTCCGCACTGTATTCCTCCGCCACTTAAAAAAAAAAAGTCCCTAGTCTCACTTTATGGTAAAAGCTGTGTGGGAATTTCCCACACAGCTTTTACCATAAAAAAAAAAAAGTCCCTAGTCTCACTTTATGGTAAAAGCTGTGTGGGAATTTCCCACACAGCTTTTACCATAAAGTGAGACTAGGGACTTTTTTTTTTAAGTGGCGGAGGAATACAGTGTGGAAGGATACCTACTTTCCGTCATTGGATTCCTGCAGCCCGTAGAGAGCGGCAGCATCAGCTGATGCTGCAGTTCTCTACCCAAGATCGTCGTGGGACACACTCGTGGACTGCTTCGGATCATGGGTGAGTATTTTTGTGGTTTGTTATGTTAATATTTATTCCGTAAAAGACAATGGCTTCGGGGAACAATGTGACAAATATTGGTAAGTATGTTACTCTATGTTATATGTACTGTATGTCTATGTATGTATTGTATGAATGTATTGTATGTAGCATGCATGTAGTATGTATGTAGCATGTATGTAGCATGTAGTATGTATGTAGCATGCATGTAGTATGTATGTAGTATGTATGTAGCATGTAGTATGTATGTAGCATGCATGTAGTATGTATGTAGTATATATGCGGTATGTATGTAGCATGTAGTATGTATGTAGCATGCATGTAGTATGTATGTAGTATGTAAGTAGCATGTAGTATGTATGTAGCATGCATGTAGTATATATGTAGTATGTATGTAGCATGTAGTATGTATGTAGCATGCATGTAGTATATATGTAGTATGTATGTAGTATGTATGTAGCATGTAGTATGTATGTAGCATGCATGTAGTATGTATGTAGTATGTATGTAGCATGTAGTATGTATGTAGCATGCATGTAGTATGTATGTAGCATGTAGTATGTATGTAGCATGCATGTAGTATATATGTAGTATGTATGTAGCATGTAGTATGTATGTAGCATGCATGTAGTATGTATGTAGTATGTATGTAGCATGCATGTAGTATGTATGTAGTATGTATGTAGCATGTAGTATGCATGTAGCATGTAGTATGTATGTAGCATGCATGTAGTATATATGTGGCATGTATGTAGCATGTAGTATGTATGTGGCATGCATGTAGCATGTAAGTATGTATGTAGCATGCATGTAGTATGTATGTAGTATGTATGTAGCATGCATGTAGCATGTAGTATGTATGTAACATGCATGTAGTATATATGTAGTATGTATGTAGCATGTAGTATGTATGTAGCATGCATGTAGTATGTATGTAGTATGTATGTAGCAAGTAGTATGTATGTAGCATGCATGTAGTATATATGTAGTATGTATGTAGCATGTAGTATGTATGTAGCATGCATGTAGTATGTATGTAGTATGTATGTAGCATGTAGTATGTATGTAGCATGCATGTAGTATATATGTGGTATGTATGTAGCATGCATGTAGTATGTATGTAGTATGTATGTAGTTAGAGTTGAGCGATACCGTCCGATACTTCAAAGTATCGGATCGGAATGGATCGACCGATATTAAAAAAAAGTATCGGTATCGCCGATTCCGATACCGGAAGTCCCATTCAAGTCTATGGGACTTCCGGTATCGGAATAAGAAAAATCCTGTTTTTCCCTTGTACAGCCTCTCTGGGGTCTGTACGGGCCTTTCGGGGGGCTGTGCCGGCCTGCCAGGGGGTCTGTGCAGGCTCCGATGGTCTGTGCCGGCCTGCCGGGGGGCTGTGCCGGCCTGCCAGGGGGGCTGTGCAGGCTCCGGTGGGCTGTGCCGGCTCCGGGGGGCTGTGCCGGCCTGCCGGGGGGCTGTGCCGGCCTGCCGGGGGGCTGTGCCGGCCTGCCAGGGGGGCTGTGCAGGCTCCGGTGGGCTGTGCAGGCTTCGGGGGTCTGTGCAGGCATCGTCCGATGGGACTACAAGTCCCATCGGGCGATGCCTGCTACCATGACAGTGATTGACACATTAGCCAATGATGGGACAGTAGTAGTCCCATCATCCGGCTAATGTGTTGAATGTACAAAAAAAAAAAAAATTACATGCTACATACATACAACATGCATACTACATACATGCTACATTCATACTACATACTACATACATGCTACATTCATACTACATATATACTACATGCAACATACATACTACATATATACTACATGCAACATACATACTACATATATACTACATGCATGCAACATGCATACTACATATATACTACATGCATGCAACATGCATACTACATATATACTACATGCTACATACATACTACATATATGCTACATACATACTACATATATACTACATGCATGCTACATACATACTACATACATACTACATATATGCTACATACATACTACATATATACTACATGCATGCTACATACATACTGCATGCTACATACATACTACATATATACTACATGCATGCTACATACATACTACATGCTACATACTTACTACATACATACTACATACATACTACATGCTACATACATACTACATATATACTACATGCATGCTACATACATACTACATGCTACATACATACCACATATATACTACATACATACTACATGCATGCTACATGCTACATACATACCACATACATACTACATACATACTACATACATACTACATGCTACATACATACTACATATATACTACATGCATGCTACATACATACTGCATGCTACATGCATGCTACATACATACTACATACATACTACATGCTACATACATACCACATATATACTACATACATACTACATACAATACATTCATACAATACATACATAGACATACAGTACATATAACATAGAGTAACATTCTTACCAATACTTGTCACATTGTTCCCCGAAGCCATTGTCTTTTACGGAATAAATATTAACATAACAAACCACAAAAATACTCACCCACGATCCGAAGCAGTCCACGAGTGTGTCCCACGACGATCTTGGGTAGAGAACTGCAGCATCAGCTGTTGCTGCCGTTCTCTACGGGCTGCAGGAATCCAATGACGGAAGGTAGGTATCCTTCCGCACTGTATTCCTCCGCCACTTAAAAAAAAAAAAAGTCCCTAGTCTCACTTTATGCCATTGCTGCGTGGGAATTTCCCACACAGCAATGGCATAAAGTGAGACTAGGGACTTTTTTTTTTTTAAGTGGCGGAGGAATACAGTGCGGAAGGATACCTACCTTCCGTCATTGGATTCCTGCAGCCCGTAGAGAATGGCAGCAACAGCTGATGCTGCAGTTCTCTACCCAAGATCGTCGTGGGACACACTCGTGGACTGCTTCGGATCGTGGGTGAGTATTTTTGTGGTTTGTTATGTTAATATTTATTCCGTAAAAGACAATGGCTTCGGGGAACAATGTGACAAGTATTGGTAAGTATGTTACTCTATGTTATATGTACTGTATGTCTATGTATGTATTGTATGAATGTATTGTATGTAGTATGTATGTAGTATATATGTGGTATGTATGTAGCATGTAGTATGTATGTAGTATGTATGTAGCATGCATGTAGCATGCAGTATGTATGTAGCATGCATGTAGTATATATGTAGTATGTATGTAGCATGTAGTATGTATGTAGCATGCATGTAGTATGTATGTAGTATGTATGTAGTATGTATATAGTATATATGTAGCATGTAGTATGTATGTAGTATGTATGTAACATGCATGTAGTATGTATGTAGTATGTATGTAGTATATATGTGGTATGTATGTAGTATGTATGTAGTATATATGTGGTATGTATGTAGTATATATGTGGTATGTATGTAGTATGTATGTAGTATGTATGTAGTATGTATGTAGCATGTAGTATGTATGTAGCATGCATGTAGTATGTATGTAGTATGTATGTAGCATGCAGTATGTATGTAGCATGCATGTAGTATATATGTAGTATGTATGTAGCATGTATGTAGCATGTATGTAGTATGTATGTAGTATGTATGTAGTATGTATGTAGCATGTAGTATGTATGTAGCATGCAGTATGTATGTAGCATGCATGTAGTATATATGTAGTATGTATGTAGCATGTATGTAGTATGTATGTAGTATGTATGTAGTATGTATGTAGCATGCAGTATGTATGTAGCATGCATGTAGTATATATGTAGTATGTATGTAGCATGCATGTAGTATATATGTAGTATGTATGTAGTATGTAGCATGTAGTATGTATGTAGCATGCATGTAGTATGTATGTAGTATTTTTTTTTTTTTTAACATTTAACACATTAGCCGGATGATGGGACTACTACTGTCCCATCTTTGGCTAATGTGTCAATCACTGTCATGGTAGCAGGCATCGCCAGATGGGACTTGTAGTCCCATCGGACGATGCTTGCACAGACCCCCGGACATCAGCACAGCCCCCCGGCAGGCCGGCACAGCCCCCCGGCAGGCCGGCACAGACCCCCACAGGGTGCACAGACCATCGGCAGGCCGGCACAGCCCCCCGGCAGGCCGGTACAGACCCCCACAGGGTGCACAGACCACCGGCAGGCCGGCACAGCCCCCCGGCAGGCCGGTACAGACCCCCACAGGGTGCACAGACCACCGGCAGGCCGGCACAGCCCCCCGGCAGGCCGGTACAGACCCCGGGCAGTCCACACAGCCCCCCGGCAGGCCGGCACAGCCCCCCGGCAGAGACCCCCGGAAGGCCCGAAATGACGGCGCATCATGATGCGCACACACCGCGCATCATGATGACGTCAGGCTGTCAATCAACTTTGAACTTCCGATTCCGATGCCGACTTCCGATATTGAAAAAATATCGGAAGTCGGTATCGGAATTCCGATACAGCAAGTATCGGCCGATACCCGATACTTGCGGTATCGGAATGCTCAACACTATATGTAGTATTTTTTTTTTTTTTTAACATTTAACACATTAGCCGGATGATGGGACTACTACTGTCCCATCATTGGCTAATGTGTCAATCACTGTCATGGTAGCAGGCATCCCCCGATGGGACTTGTAGTTCCATCGGACGATGCCTGCACAGAGCCCCGGACATCAGCACAGCCCCCCGGCAGGCCGGCACAGCCCCCCGGCAGGCCGGTACAGACCCCCACAGGGTGCACAGACCACTGGCAGGCCGGCACAGCCCCCCGGCAGGCCGGTACAGACCCCACAGGGTGCACAGACCACCGGCAGGCCGGCAGAGCCCCCCGGCAGGCCAGTACAGACCCCGGGCAGTCCACACAGCCCCCCGGCAGGCCGGCACAGCCCCCCGGCAGGCCGGCAGAGACCCCCGGAAGGCCCGAAATGACGGCGCATCATGATGCGCACACACCGCGCATCATGATGACGTCATTTCGGCTGTCAATCAACTTTGAACTTCCGATTCCGATGCCCGATATTGAAAAAATATCGGATGTCGGTATCGGAATTCCGATACAGCAAGTATCGGCCGATACCCGATACTTGCGGTATCGGAATGCTCAACTCTACTGATGACACAAAGCTAGGAGGGATAGCTAATACTAAAGAAGAGAGAGAGAGGAATCAAAAAGATATAAATAAACTGGAGCAGTGGGCAGCAACTAACAGAATGTTTTTTAACAGAGAAAAATGCAAAGTACTACATCTGGGCAATAAAAATGAAAAAGCATATACAGAATGGGAGAAATAGGGCAAAGCAACAGCACATGTGAAAAAGACTTGGGTATACTAATAGATCACAGACTGAATATGAGTCAACAGTGTGATGCAGTGGCAAAAAAGGCAAATGCAATTCTAGGATGTATTAACAGAAGCATACAGTCTAGATCACGTGAAGTCATTATTGCCCTCTACTCCTCTTTGGTCAGACCTCATCTGGAATACTGTGTCCAGTTTTGGTGCCACATTTTAAAAAAGACATCAACAAACTGGAGCAAGTTCAGAAAAGAGCGACCAGAATAGTGACCGGTCTGCAAACCCTGTCTTATGAGGAAAGGTTGCAGGATTTGGCAATGTTTAGCTTGCAGAAGAGAAGACTGAGAGGAGACTTAATAGCTGCCTACAAATATCTCAAGGGCTGTCACATTGTAGAAGGATCATCTTTATTCTCATTTGCACAAGGAAAGACTAGAAGCAATGGCATGAAACTGAATGGGAGGAGACACAGATTAGATATTAGAAAAAACTTTTTAACAGAGTGATCAATGAGTGGAACAGGCTGCCACAAGAGGTGGCGAGTTCTCCTTCAATAGAAGTCTTCAAACAGAGGTTGGACAGACATCTGTGTGGGATGATTTAGTGAATCCTGCTTTGAGCAGGGGGTTGGACCAGATGGCCCAGGAGGTCCCTTCCAACTTTACCATTCTATGATTCTATGATTCTAAATACAGTCAGTTACTTAAACACCATACAAACCCATCATGGAGGAGTCTGGCTACGATTGTATTCTTGCATATGAAGAAAAAGAAGAGCGATCTAAAAAGTCCAATACAATTATATATGAAAATACCAAAACAATTTTATTCAAGTATATCAGGGATAAAGGAAATAGTGGGATAAAAGTCAAATGACCGCAAAAAGTACATGGGCAAAACGGGGCACACACAGGGTAGCAGGACCAGAGGGATAACTATTAATTTTAACATAGCATAGTAGCATAATTCAACAATATATTGCACTATCCCAAATCACAGTAATGCAACCAGGCATTGTATGTAAAGTGTAGACAAGTATTGCATTATACCAGGTCACAATATGACAGCCAGATGTAATATACAAATGATGTGGCAAAAAAGCAAGGGATAAATAAACTAGGTATACATATTACCTTTCCTGGTATATAGATGGAGTCCACCAAGAGTCATGGAAGTGATGATATAGCCTCGCAGAGTCCTGATCTCATCATAGAGTTTCTCTGGGATTACATGAAGAGACAGAAATACTTGCACACACTGATAGCCACATAAGATATACGGTTAATTCTCCAAGATTTTGGGGAAAAACCTCTCTACTCGGTTCCTTCAAAACTGTGTGTAAGTGTTCCTAGAAAAATTGATTTGATGCTGTATTGTAAGCAAATGATGGTCAAAACAAATATTGATTTGCATCAATAGAGTTGCATTTTGTTAATTAACAACCATAAACTTTTAACACTTTTATTTACTATTTAGAATTTTCTTTTATTATTGAGCATTTGCCTAAAACTTTTACACAGTACAGTACATATGTGTTTCTTCATGGGTTTGCTTCCTTTCAGTCTGGATCTAAAAAGTGCACGTCAGTAAGATAAAGTTTATTCATTCCATGAACAAGTGCGGCTATATACAGTGTGACAGTATTGAACATGTTACTGATTTTCTACGCAAATATATTTCTAAAGGTCCTATTGACATGAAATTCTAAGCAGAAGTTGGAAATAAAAATGAGCGAGGACTAACATGCTCAGATGCTCATTACTCAAACTGAGCAATTCCTAATCCTCGAATGCTCATTTTGAGTAGCGAGTTTACTGGGGGTCAATGGGAAATCTGAGCATTTTTCTGGCAGACCCTACAAAGAGGTTTAGGGGGCATTACATGGATGGAAAAACTGCTGAATGGAAGGAGAACAGGTTGGGGAAGATCCTGGAAACATATCTGACTCCAAGATCGCTGCTGAGAACAATGGTGTCACACTTTTACTGCACTTTAAGGACTGACAATAAAACATTCAAAATCAACAAATTATAGTTTACATTAAGAAAAAAGGTAAGAAACATTCTTTCCTGCATAATGACTTTTATATAAGGCAACTTTTAAAAAGGATTTAAAAAAAATAATAATTTAAGTTAACCAAAATTTAAACTTTTAGTTAAAAATTGGAAATATCAGTGTAATTTATGAAGGAACCAACAACTGCCAAAAATGTGGCTCCGATACACCCTGTATTAGACATAAAGGAGGGCCTCATACACAATCTGTTCAAATTGTCTTGTAGTAGTACTCCTAGACTCAAAATTGCTATGCACAAAGTACAAAGCCTGCCAAAAATTACAAACAGGGTCATCCATACTGCCTTGAAGGCACCAACTATAGTACTTCATTCAAATAATATGAGCAAAGTATAGTTTCTCCTGCATTCCAAAAAGTTTTCCAGAGTGCAGAGTCTTCCTAAAATTACAAGCTGGGTCATCTATACACCCTTGAAGGCAACAACTGGATTGCTTCATTAAAATAAAAAGAAAGTATACACCTATAGCAGGCCTTTTTTTGTTTAATTTCAAACCAGCAAAGTTTCACACAAAGCGGGTTCTACAGTATGTATGACAATAGTCAATTTTTTGACCAAAACTATTTTGTGAATTGTACCAGGCCAAGTGTTTTTTAAAAATTTTAACTCACCGCAATTTCACACAAAGCACATTAATCTGTATGTATGAATCACTAAATCCATAAAAAATGTTGGAAAGTCTTTTTATGAGTTTACTATGCCAGCAAAATGTAACAAGAACCAAGTTAAAGTGTATGAATGAATCATTATTATGGAAGTTGCCTCTTCAGAGAGAAAGAGGGCTTGAACCCACTGAAATGTATCCAAGAAGACATAACACTCTATGGATGAGCAATATAATACCAATTAAAGTTTAGAACAATTTTTGGGAGGGTTAGATACCACCAAAATGTACCCAAGAACACATAATACTCTAGGGATGAGTAATTGCATCCAGATTCATATTAAATGTTTTTTTGGAGGGTTAGATATCATATAAATTTACCCCAGACCTTGTAATAGTGTACGGCTTAGAAATTTAACCCAAATTTTTTTTGCTCTTTTGAGGTTTACATATCACTGTAATGTACCAATAACTGCATTAAATGTATGGATGACTAGTTGAATCAAAAAATAAATTTGGAATGTAAATAATTTGAAAGTGTAGTTGCTGTACTCCTACAGTCATAAAGGCTTTGCGAGCCAGTAAAAAAATTATAAAGAGGGTAATACTATAATTGTCTCCAAGTGTCTGCTTCTTTTTATCCTTCTTCAGGAAATGGGAGAACTGCCTCCACCTGATTCCTGGAGTCTGATTCCCAGGTGTGTGGGCTGTAAGTGACCTGGCTTCTTGTAGTGGCAGAGCCCCCGACATATACAAATGGGCAACCCCTTGAGTCACATGCACCATCAGCTGCTCCTGCATAGGAGATGGGGAGCCCCAAGGACAGTACGCTCTCTTGGGGGTGGTAGTGGCCCTGTCTCGAACTGGCTCAACGAGGCTCTTCCAGGCCCCTTGATTCCTTAAGAAGGTTTAATCCTACTTCATTCCTTATTTTATCACACCAAATACTAGTGTGATCTATTAACGCTTAATCAACTATAGCACCACCTATCTTAGGATCTTTTCCTTCTTATATCCCAGAAAAATAGCAATGTGTATTATGGCAATGATAAAGGTTTAGCCGAAACGTGTCTTGCCGTGCGCTTTACAGCAGTAATTTTTCCTATCTCTGCCTATATTTATAATCTGCTGCTATGGATAAATATTTTTAATCTACGTTTGAAATAAAGAAAAAGATTTTTTATGTACTTCAAACTTGGCTCGCTGGATTCATCTCCTTTTCGCTATCTTTAGCATAGGGTTGCGCAGACCGTGCGCAGGCCGTGCGCTAGTAGGATTTTGAGTGCACTGCGCCCTTTTGACAGTGCTCCGAGCGCACCAAAATGCAACATGGTGCATTCGGCGCACGTCAGCGCACCGTCAAAAGGGCGCAGCACACATAAAATCCTACTAGCGCAGGGCCAGCGCACGGTCTGCGCACCCTATGCTAAATATATGGTGTGCAGATCACAGCGATGTGCGACACTAGGAGGAGATGACCGGAGGGGGCGCAGCAGGGGACGGGGCTTAGTGGTGGCCGTGTGCTGTGGGCCAAAACGCTAGTCTGAAGCTAGCCATAGATTGTGAGCCCCATTTGGGACAGTGCTAATAATGTCTGCAAAGTACTGTGGAATTAATGGCACAATATAAATGCGTAAAATAAATAATGTAAGTTTATATGGTAATAACCTCCCACAAAAATGTTCTTTTAGCCCCAATTTTTTATATTTTCACAAGGGTAACAGGAGAAAATGGACTCCAAAATACATTGTACAATTTTTCCTGAGTACACCGATGTCTCATCCGTAGGAGAAAACTACAGTTCGGGCACATGGCAGGGCTCGGAAGGGAATGAGCGTCATTGGACTTTTGGAGAGCAAAATTGGCTTGAATCATTGGTGGACACTATGTCGCATCTGGAGAGCTACTGATGTGCCTAAATAGTAACAATCTCAGACAAGTGACCCCATTTTGGAAACCAGACCTCTTATGGAATGTATCTAGATGTGTGGTGAGCACCTTGAACCCCCAGGTGCTTCAAAGAAGTTTATAACGTAGAGCCGAGAAAATAAATTACACTTTTTATACAAAAATTTTGTTCTTTCAGCCCCATATTTTTTTATTTTAAGGCTATGTGCACACGCATGCAGAAAATTTCTGCATAGAAACAGGACTCCTTCCCAGAAAACGCACGTTTTTTGCGCAAAAAATGAGTGTTTTTTATGCGGTTTTTTTCCCGCACGTCCCCAGACACATAGAATATAGCCAGAAATGCGGAATTTTCCACGAAATTAATGAGCATGCTGCGTTTTTTACCGTGAAGCGTTTTTTTTAGCACAAAAAGTGCAAAATGCATTATAATGAATGGGAAGCTTCTTTTAAGTCTTTTTTGAGCTGATTTTTTGGTAAATCCGTGAAAAAAAATGCAACGTGTGAACAAGGGTAACAGGAGAAAATGGACTCCACAATTTGCTGTGCAATTTCTCTTTAGTATACAGATACCTCATATGTGGAGAAAAACTCCTGTTTGGAAGCACTGCTGGGCTCAGAAAGGAAGGCGTGATGTTTTGAAACACAAACTTTGATGGAATGGTCTGCGGGTGTCATGTTGTGCTTGGAGTGCCCCTGTTGTGCCTAAACAGTGAAAACCCCCTATAAGTGACATTTTGGAAACTAGACCCCTCAAGAAATTTATCTAGATGTGTGGTGAACACCTTGAATCCACAGGTGCTTCACAGAATTTTACAACGTTGATCTGTGAAAATGAAAAAAATATATTTTTTCCCACAAAAATGATGTTTTATTCCCCAATTCTTTTTCATTTTCACAAGGATAGCAAGAGAAAATGGATCCCAAAATTTGTTGTGCATTTTCTCCTGATACACCATATTTTTGAGGCACAGTGCAAAGCTCAGAAGAGAAGAAACGCCATTTTGGAGTTCAGATTTTTCTGGAATGATTTGAGGGTGACATGTTGCCTTAGCATAGACCTTGAAGTGCCAGAACAGCAGAAACCCCCTATAATTGACTTCATTTTACAAACTACACCTCCCATTGAATTCATCTAGGGATCTAAGGGTGCAATGATCACCACATGTGCCTCACAGAATTTTATACCATTGAGCGGTAAAGAAATAATAGTTACAATTTTATCACTAAAATGCTGTTTTAGCCCCAAGCTTTTAAGTTTTCTAAGGGCTAATAGGACAACATGTTTTGTATTAAAAATTTCTCCAGAGGTCACATATACCCTATATAAACGGGGAATTTTTTTTTGGCACAGTGCAAAATTCAGAAGGGAAGGAGCGCCATATTGTAGTATAGACTTTATTGTTATGTTTTGCCTGTGCCATGACCCTCAGAGAGACCCTGAGGTGACAAGAAGAGCAGAACTCCCCACAACTGATGCCATGTTACAAACTACACCTCTCAATGAATTCAACTAGGGGTGCGGTGATCATACTGACACCACAGGTGTGTCACAGAATTTTATACCATTGGGCTGTGAAGAAAATCTAACTACATTTTTACAACCAACATTTAGTCTTAGCCGAAGATTTTACATTTTTGCAAGAGAAAATGGGTAAAATTGGCTCTAGGATTTGTCCCACATTTTCTGCTGAATGTAGAAATACCTCATTATGTGGCTGTACAGTACTGATTAGCAACATGGTGAGACTCAGGAGGGAAAGAGCGCACTTTGTCTCCTGAAGTGCAGATTTTCCAGGAATAGTTTGCGGACTCCATATACAGAGCCCCTAAGTGCTAGAAGAGCAGAATTTCCCCTTCAAGTGACCAGTACATTTTAATCCCCAGTACGTTGTGCCCAGCTTGTGCTTCTGGACTCATGCACCTATAAATTATGCAGGCTCACATCACTACAGAAATGCCAAACATGTGGATGGTAAGTGTGGTTTAGGTACACTGTGGTGCTCAGAAGGGAGGGGGGCATTTGGATTTGGGAGCGCAGAATTTGCTGAATTTCTTTTGGCTGGCGAGGAGCAATTTAGCTTTTCCATAACCTTTGCGCTATCTGTAAGGTGGACGACCCCTATATTTCCATTATCAGATGACAGACCTGAGTTGCGACTTGCTTTTTTGTGGATTGAGTTGAAGTTTTTGTTGGGAACATTTCACATTTTCACATAACATTTGGGATCACATTTATCCGGTGCTCTACGTTGAGCACGTATTATGGGCTTTTCATCTAAATCTCTGAATGACGTTATTCAGATGAAACCCCCGAGGGATCAATTCAATCTATACTGAGGCAGAAGAATTACTCTGCACTATGTCTGGTCTTCTTTTTAGAAGTGCACAAAACTGTGACGTCCGTCTGCGAGTCTGGGCTGCAGTAAGACAGCACCCCAAGCAACCCCGATACCCTTTACCCCTATATAGGGATCTGGATTTACAGCAGAGCCCAGGAGGTGCTGTCTGAATAAGAGCAGCGGACCAGAGCCCAGGAGGTGCTGTCTGAATAAGAGCAGCGGACCAGAGCAGGATGGTCAACAGAAAGGGGTTAAAAACGGGACCAAAAGCATAGTCAGGAATCCAAGTCTAAACCAGGCGGGCAGCAGAGGTACAAAAATGGCAGACAGTAGCAGAGACAAATCCAGGCCAAGGTCAGAGTCATAAACCAGGAGGGAGGTAGAGGTATAAAATCGTTAGGCAGTCGCAGCATCAAAAACCAGGCCAAGGTAAGAGTCGTAAACCAGGAGGGCGGCAGAGGTACAAAATCGTCAGGCAGGAGCAGAATCAGAAATCCAGGCAAAGGTCCAAAGGTCAGAGTCAAAGATAGCAAATAACAAACTAGCACACTGGGGAAGCCAAGACTATATCTGGCGGCCTGCAAGACAGGCCCCAAGGTATTGGAAGAATCAGGCTATCCCTCACAGGCTCACAGTCTGATGATGTCATTTGGACCACCCCCAGGACCAGGCCAGATGGTGATGCACCAACCCTTTCATGACTGACAGAGGAGCGGAGCCTGCGCCCACTAGATGCCTGCGCAGGAGTCTCTTCTCTGTCACCACCACCCATGGGGGAACCACGGCACCTCCTAGTGGCCGAGGCAGTAACAGCCGTCCCCGAGTCTGACGGCGACGTGACCGTCCGGTCTCTTTGTGAGACTTTTTTTGAGAATGGGGTCCGTGTGCAGTACATGCCAATGAGAATTAATTATCTTTGTGAAATCGTTCCATTGAGCATTAAATGGTGTGATCAACCTCACTTGATGTTTATCTTCTACTTCCATTTTTTCTTTCCATACAATAATTGATCCCTAGATTTTTGTTGTACTTTGTTGTAAGCACTACAGATAGTTCTATGTCCGTAACCCCTATCTTGAATCCTGACGCATGCGTTGTTGTTGATTTTAGAATATTAGCTTCACAAAGTCCGGTGGGAAACTCTATTGCGCACGCGTTAGGATAGAAACGTTACAAAGCTGGTTCACAGTTTCATTGGCTGCTTGGACTATATAAACTAACACCTGATTGATATTAAAACCACGCCTCCTGAAGAAGCCACGGCGTAACGCGCGTAGGGGTGGTGGACCAGGGCAGCTCTTTTCTTGTGATACATGTAAGTTTGGAATATAGAGGCACCTTTTGATATGGAGCACTTCACATTTAATTAGTAATAAGACAATTATGTATCACTAAAGTGGGAGTAGAAATCTAGCGCTATTTAGTTGGTGTTAATTTCCCTTGCTGCACATGTGTTGGACTACAGTTCCAGCGCTTTTATGGATATACAGCCCGGTGCATTGTTACGAAGGGTAGGATTAATTACACTAATTTTTTTGGCAGAAATTTCTGCGGTTTAAGCATTTATGTATTTTGTACTATATATGTTAATACATTATAGGAAAATGAACAACAAAACAATTTTTGCTAATTTTATGCTTGCTTGTTATAGCAATTTATGCCCTGTAGTCTTGTAGTATTATGCTCTGATTAGTATTTTAATTATGTTGAATAAAAATGATATTTTAAGCATTAAAAACTCAGATTTTCCTTTTCTTAATTGAATGGAATTTTGCTTGGTCGATATTGTATTTGAGTTGTGCTTTCCGATTTTAGGGAAATTTTGTACTTGAGTTATCACCTCAATAATTTCGTATGGACCAATGAACCTGGGACCCAGTTTGGCAGATGGCACTTTAAGCCTAATATTCCTGGTAGAAATCCAGAATTTGTCTCCAACTCCCTGGTGCGGCCCTTTGGATCACCGTCTGTTAGCAGCCGAAGCTTGTCTAACCTGAGCCCTTTCAAGTTTGTGTTCACTTCTGACCAAATCGTCTTTAATTGATGTATAGATCTTTCTACCCCAGGGAGCTCTGACATCTTAGAAGAGAATGAACCAAAGCGTGGGTGCAGCCCAAGATTGCAGAAGAAAGGGCTAGTCTTGATGGACTCCTGGTACTGATTATTCACTAACGGCAGATGTTCCACCCAATTGGACTGATGCTCAGACACATAACAACGGAGATATTGTTCCAGAGCTTGGTTGGTGCGCTTGGTTTGACCATTGGTTTCAGGGTGGTAGGCAGAGGAGAAGGACAATTCAATGCCAATGCGTTTGCAGAACGCCCTCCAAAATTTCAAAATGAACTGGGTACCCCTGTCGGACACAATATTCACAGGAGCGCCATGCAGTCGTACAACATGAATAATGAACAGTTTACTTAGGTTTTCGGAATTAAGTAGTCCAGACAGAGGAACGAAATGACACTGCTTACTGAACCTATCCACCACTATCCAGATACATGTCTTCCCTTCTGAGGGCGGTAGGTCAGTAATAAAGTCCATGAAGATGTGGGTCCATGGACCCTCAGGGGTAGGCAAGGACTGGAGCCAGCCGGCAGGGTGATTATGGGGAGACTTAGCGCGAGCACAGATTTCACAAGCCAGTACATAGTCATTACAATCCTTTATTACAGTTGGCCATCAAAAATTCCTGGTCACCAGTCTGATGGTATTATTTATACCTGGATGCCATGCAAGGACGGAATCATGCGATTCCTTCAGAACTTGCAGGCGGAATGTGGCCGGAACAAACAATTTTTGGGGAGGTGTAGTGTCAGGGGCTTGTTCGGGGGATCTACGGATCTCCTGCAGAAGATCCAAGGACACAGCTGAAACAACAATCCCGTTGGCCAATATTGGAGCTGGTTCAGAGTCCTCGGCCTGTGAGGGGCAAAAACTTCGAGAGAGGGCATCAGCCCTTACATTTTTAGCACCTGGTCGAAAAGTGATCACAAAATCAAATCTCGAGAAGAACAGGGCCCACCTTGCCTGTCTAGGATTCAGTCTTTTTGCTGATTCCAAGTAGGTCAGGTTCTTGTGATCCGTAATCACAGTGATCTTATGTTTCGCACCTTCAAGGAAGTGGCGCCATTCCTCGAAGGCCCATTTTATTGCCAACAGTACCCAATTCCCTGTATCATAATTCCTCTCAGTGGAAGAGAATTTTCGGGAAAAGAAGGCACATGGACGAAGTTGAGTGAGGGATGTCGTGCCTTGTGATAGCACTGATCCTACTCCAACCTCAGAGGCATCAACCTCTACAACAAAGGGGCGGTCTAGATCAGGCTGAATCAATATTGGGTTAGACGCAAAACATTCTTTTAAAACAGAAAATGCCTGAAGTGCCTCAGGCTTCCAATTAACCACATCCGCCCCTTTCCGGGTCAAATCCATGAGTGGTTTAGCGATCTCCGAAAAACCTTTGATAAATTTGTGATAATAGTTCGCGAACCCTAAGAATCGCTGCAGCGCTTTAAGAGACTTGGGTTGTACCCATTCCTTAATGGCTTGGATCTTGGCAGGATCCATGCGAAACCCTTTAGCTGAGACAATGTATCCCAGAAACTGTACCTCCTCAGCCATAAAAGAGGGATTTTGGGTTCTTACCGTAAAATCTCTTTCTTGGAGCCTTCATTGGGGGACACAGAATACCATGGGTGTATGCTGCTGCTGCTAGGAGGCTGACACTATGCAAAACAAGAAAATTAGCTCCTCCCCGGCAGTATACACCCACCGACAGGCACCAAGCACCTCAGTTGGTGAAAAAGCAGTAGGAGAAGCAACCAAAAACAATGAACATATGTACCAACCCAACAAGGGACTCGAAGACCCAGCACGGTACAACTTAAACAGGGAGGGTGCTGTGTCCCCCAATGAAGGCTCCAAGAAAGAGATTTTACGGTAAGAACCCAAAATCCCTCTTTCTTTATCGCCTTATTGGGGGACACAGAATACCATGGGACGTTCCAAAGCAGTCCAGAGGGTAGGAACAGCAATAAAAGGAACGACAGAAGGAAGGGCTTAGGTCGGCCGGTGCGCGACCGCCGCCTGCAGAACCTTCCTACCAAGAGCTGCATCAGACGAGGCCTGGGTATGAACCCTGTAGAACCTCGCAAAGGTGTGCAAAGACGACCAGGTCGCGGCCCTGCAAAGTTGTGAGGCCGAAGCCTGGTGTCGCACAGCCCAAGAAGCCCGAACAGCCCGGGTGGAGTGGGCTTTCACTCCCGGAGGGGGCCATTTCTCCTGAAGTCGATAGGCTTCCAGGATGGTAGACCGAATCCAGCGAGCAATTGTGGATTTGGAGGCCGGAAGACCTTTCCGGCAACCCTCAGAAATGAGAAGCAGGGAATCAGATTGGCGAAAAGAAGCGGTCCTGGCAAGGTAAACACGCAAGGCTCTCACTACGTCCAGTTTGTGGAGCGACTTTTCCAGAGGATGAGCAGGCGTAGGACAAAACGATGGAAGGACGATATCTTCGTTAATGTGAAAGGGAGATACCACTTTTGGAAGGAAGGAAGGAAGGAAGGAACTGGCCTGAGAACAACCTTATCTTGGTGGAGGATAAGGTACGGAGAACGACAGGATAAGGCCACCAGCTCAGAAACTCTCCTGATGGAAGTAATGGCGATTAGAAAAGACACCTGCCATGAAAGAAAAGACAGAGGGATGTCCTGGATTGGTTCGAATGGTGCCTTCTGGAGGGCGCCAAGAACAAGATTGAGATCCCATGGATCTATCGGAGAATGATGAGGAGGAGCTACATGGGCGACTCCTTGGAGAAAAGTCTTCACTTGCGGTAAGGAAGCTAGATCCTTCTGGAAGAGGATTGCTAGGGCAGACACCTGGCCTTTGAGAGTACTGAGGATAGGCCCGCATCCAAACCAGATTGGAGGAAACGAAGAATGGATGGAATGGAGAATGACAGTGGAAGAACCTCGTTATCATCGCTCCAACGGAAAAAGGCCTTCCAGTACCTATGGTAAATGCGGGAGGAAGCTGGCTACCGAGCCTTGATCATGGTCTGAATGACCTGGCTGGAAAACCCTGAATCCTTCAGAATTGCATCCTCAACGGCCATGCCGTTACACTCAGAGACTGAGAATTCTGGTGGTAACGAGGGCCTAGCGAGAGAAGATCTGTACGGTCTGGAAGCCTCCAGGGAACGTCCACGAGCATGTTCACCAACTCCGCGTACCAAAGGCGTCTCGGCCAGTCTGGAGCCACTAGGATGACTGGGATGCCCTCTGACTTTATCTTTTTGACCACTCTAGGAATGAGGGCAAGGGGAGGAAACAGGTAAGGCAGCTGGAACTGGGACAACGGAATTACTAGGGCGTCGCAACCGACGGCTAGAGGATCCCTGGACCTGGCTACAAAGTGAGGAACTTTGTTGTTCATCCGAGATGCCATGAGATCGACGTCCGGGGTGCCCCAACGCTGGCATATCTGACTGAAGACTGTGGGATGCAGGGACCATTCGCCTGACGCTAGACCTTGGCGACTCAAGAAGTCGGCTGCCCAATTTTCCACCCCTGAAATCTGAACAGCGGAGATCGCCGGAACGTGACGCTCTGCCCAGCGCAGCATCCTTGCCACTTCTGACATTACCTGCCTGCTGTGAGTACCGCCCTGGTGGTTTTTTGTACGCCACAGCCGTGGCGTTGTCTGACTGAATGCGGACTGGTTTGCCTACGAGGAGATGCTGCCAACGAAGGAGAGCAAGGAGGATTGCCCTGATCTAAAGAAGGTTGATGGGCAGAAGAGTCTCCTAGGCGTTCCAGCGCCCTTGGGCCGTTTTCTGATGGTAAACCGCCCCCCATCCTAGGAGACTGGCATCGGTGGTGAAGACCTGCCACCGAGGCGGAAGAAAAGACCTTCCGCGGAGAACTGACGCCGGCAATGCCCACCAAGTCAGCGATTGTCTGACTCAGAGTGGAAGAAGAATGGGGCGGTCCAGAGAAAACGAGGTCTTGTCCCAGACTGACAGGAGGAACAGTTGGAGAGGGCGAGAGTGGAATTGTGCGAAGGGCACTGCTTCCATGGAAGCTATCATCTTCCCCAGGACCCTCATGCAGGACCAAAGGGACTTGATCCTCGAGCGTTGTAGGGACTGGATCCTTTTGGAAAGGGTTGAAAACTTGTCCCTCGGTAGAAACACCCGGGCTAGATTCGTGTCGAACTCCATGCCCAAAAAGGTCAGACGTTGGGTAGGGCGCAGGATGGACTTCTCCTCGTTGACTATCCATCCGAGGCGGCTGAGGGCATCCAAGGTTATCTGAAGACTGTGAAGACAGTCTTGGTGGGACGAACCCTTGATCAGGAGATCGTCCAGGTAAGGAATGATAAGAATCCCTCTGGATCGAAGGATGGCCCTGACTGTTGCCATCACCTTCGTAAAGACACGGGGAGCGGAGGGTAGTCCAAAGGGGAGGGCCGTGAACTGATAGTGATTGTCCTGAATTGCAAAGCAGAAGTATCTCTGATGCCGCAGAGAAATAGGGATGTGGAGGTAGCCATCCTGTATGTCCACAGAGAAGAGAAACTCTCCGGATCTTCACGTGGCGATTGAGCAACTTGAGGTCCAAAATTGGACGAAGAGAGCCGTCCTTTTTCGGGACTACGAAGAGATTCGAGTAGAACCCTAAAAACCGTTCATTTGCAGGAACGGGAATGATGACCCCTGCGGAAAGGAGGGAGGAGACTGCCTGAAGGAACCCAGGAATCTGATCGCTGTCTTGGGGATCGAGACAGAAAGAAGCGACTGGGGGAGAAGAAAACTCGATTTTGTATCCGGATGTGATGATTTCCCTGACCCAAGCGTCGTCGATAATGGATAATCATGCGTCTTTGAAAGATGAAAGTCTGCCTCCCACCCTGGAAAGATTTCCAGGTGGGGGTGACCCGTCACTTAGATTAAAATCTGCCGGATCGGGAGCCTGAGGACCTGGAGGGCTGACCTCTGGATCTCCAGCGGGGAGCTGGCTTATAAGAAGGCTTTCTCCGGTCTCTGGAAGCAGGATGCCGGTACTGCTGGGATGAACCTTCTGAGGGAGAGGAGGGGCGAAAGGACCTAAATGGCCGAGAAGCCTTCCTGTTAAAGAACCTCTTAGGGCGGGACTGGGGAAGGGAAATGCTCTTTCCACCAGTGGCATCCGAGATTCGCATTCCACGACTTCAACCAAAGAATGCGGCGTATGGCTACTATGTTGCTGTTAGCTCTTGCTACGCACCCTGCCGCGTCCAAGGAGGCAGCCAAAAGGTATTTGCCCGCATGACTAAATTGGTCTGCTAAATCCGCCAGCTCGTCCTGAGGGGCTGCTGCTGAAATGCGTTTGCGCAGAATCTTTGCCCAAGCCGAAATGACCTTCTCCACCCAAGCGGAGGCGAAGATAGGACAGAGGGGAGCGTCGGATGCCTCAAAAATTGACTTAGCCAACAACTCTATTTGCCTGTCTGTTGGATCTTTAAGAGAAGCTCCGTCCAGAAGGGAAAGAACCGTCTTAGAGGAGATCCGAGAAACTGGTGGATCTACGTCGGGAGCTTTGGTTCATTTCGTGACTAGATCTGCATCGAAGGGATATAGTACATCTGAGTACTTGCGGCCTGAAAAACGTTTCTCAGGATGTTGCAAGTGATTGGCTAAGGAAGTGTCGAACTCTTTGTGATTAGGAAAGGTTCGAGATGGAGGCCTCGCTTTCTTAAAGGAAACAGGGCATTCCTGAGGGGGTGCCTTATCCTCCTTTATCTTGAGAGTTTGGAATATAGCCGATATGAGACTATCTACCATATCCCGAGTTCTAGCTATGTTGTCCACTTCTAAGTCAGATCCAGATTGGGAATCATCGTCTGACCTAGGATCGTCTGTTGAGGATGTAGACAAAGAGCGTAGCCTGGGAGAAGCGGAGGGACCCTGCGAACTGGAAGAATAGCCAGACAGGACCCGCTTCCTAGAGCCCCTACCCGGCTTGTCCGTCTGAGGGTCGTGGTCAGGTGCTGGCGACTCACCGTGAGAGGCGGTCGGCGCGCAGGTGGCTGCAGATAGCTGGGGTAACCGCTCTAAGACCTGGACCAGAGATTGAGACACTTTCGTGAGATCAGAGACCGACTGAGACCGCCACGGCCCACTCAGGGGGTGGGGTGCTCTCAACCTGGGGCTCGGAGTGCTCCTGAGGGGCAGACATGGAGGAAGGGCTGCAGGATGGACAGAAGGGAGATGACTGCCCTGATACCCACTTCTTTTTACGGCGCGCGCAGGCGTAGTGAATAGCGGTGGGTCCTAGAGCAGAGAGCCCCTGCAGGATTGGGCATATGTCAAAGGGGTAGAAACACTGCCTGATGTGGAACTGCGGATGGGAGCTAATTCTAGCGTCAGCTGAAGCAGCGCCGAGCCTACCAGAGGTTCAGATGCAGAAAAAACCAGCGTTGTGTCCCCCAGGAAGAAATCTTTTGAAGAGAGAGGCAGGAAGAGACGCTAGCGGTGGGCGGGGCTTACTCGCCAAGCCCTGATTGGAAGAGGACCGAGGAGGGGGCACGATAAATGTCCCTCTGACAGGGCTGAAGTGAAAGCAGCCCTGTGATATGCTGTAAAAGTGCGCGAAGAAAGAGCACGCAGGGAGAGGGGAGAAGCTTCCTTTTTTTTTTTTTTTAAACGAAAGTGAAAGTGCTCCCTCTTGCCCTCATGAGCGACGGCGCGCCCGGAGCAAAGAAACCACAGGGACAGGACCCACAGAGACAGGGAGGCCACAGGGATAGGAAAGTCACAGGGACAGGGCAGCCACCGGGTAGGATGCTGCCTGTGGAGGCCACCGCTGAACCCCCCGATGATAAGCGCGTCTAACAGCGCTTGGAGAAGGAAAAACTGGCGGGAAATTCAAAAAGGGGTACTGATCCTGATAGCGTGGTGCAGGGCTGTATTTTAATGCAGCGCAGTACTGGCTGTAACGCTGCAGGGCTAGGGTCCATATTTGAGAGCGGGGCTGGAGGGGACATCTGTATCCGCTTGCCTGACGTCCTTGAGGAGGATGACCGCAGGGGCCCACGATAGCCAGCAGGCCGCTGGGAGAAACGATCCTCAGTACCCGCACTATGTCCGTATGGTGCAGAAGACGGCCATGGTAGGGGAAACGTCACCGCTGGCGACCGCCGTCTTCCTCTCAGCCCTGTCCCGGGAGAGAGGTGAGGAGGGTACTCGGCTAGGACCGGCCACCGTTACAAGCCCATAGCACCCGAGGGTGATAGGGGAAGGTCCTGCATGCAGTCCTGAGAGTTGCGATGTGGGCAATACCACATTGCTCGCTCAGCCACATTAATAGGAAAAGCAGGATGAACTCACATCCCGTTTCCTGATGCTGTATCTGAAAAAGAAAGGGGAAATCATTAAAAAACACAACTAAAACCTGAAAAGAAAAGGATTAAATGCGGATCTGGGGTGCTTGGTGCCTGTCGGTGGGTGTATACTGCCGGGGAGGAGCTAATTTTCTTGTTTTGCATAGTGTCAGCCTCCTAGCAGCAGCAGCATACACCCATGCTATTCTGTGTCCCCCAATAAGGCGATAAAGAAAACGCATTTCTCTAATTTGGCGAATAGAGAATGTTCTCTAAGCCTCTGGAGAACAGAACAGATATGTTGGACGTGCGTCATAAGATCAGAAGAGTAGATTAGGATGTCATCCAAATAAATGACTACATATACTCCACAGATATGTCTGAAGATATCGTTCACAAAATTTTGAAACATGGCAGGTGTGTTACTGAGCCCGAACGGCATTACGAGGTACTCAAAGTGGCCAAGGGGTGTGTTAAACGCGGTCTTCCACTCAACCCCCTTTCTTATACGGACAAGATTATATGCACCACGGAGGTCAAGCTTAGTAAACCAACAGGCTCCCAACAGCTGATTAAAAAGATCAAGGATGAGTGGAAGCGGATACTGGTTTTTTACAGTGATTGCGTTTAACTCACGGTAGTCAATGCAAGGTCTGAGACCACCATCTTTCTTTTCCACAAAAAAGAACCCAGCTCCAACAGGTGAGGTGGATGGTCTAATAAACCCCTTATGTAAACTGTCTGCTATGTAGTCTTTCATGGCCTGACGCTCTGGACCAGAGAGATTAAATATTCTCCCCTTTGGGAGACGAGAATCTGGTATCAAGTCTATGGGGCAATTGTACTCTCTGTGAGGGGGTAATTTCTCTGATTCCACTATGGAAAAAACATCCTCATAATCTCTAAATGCATACGGTACAAAGGGAGGTTTGATTTTAACTTGGTTTACCGATAGCGATATACAGTTGTCCTGACACTGTGGGCTCCAGCGCACAATATCACCAAGGTGCCAGTCTATGACCGGATTATGTGTATGCAACCATGGCATACCCAAAATAACTGCAGCTGATAAATTATCAATCACAAAAAATGACACATGTTCAGTATGTAATGTCCCTACTGACATTGCAATTTCTGCAGTAACAAACTCCACTCCACCCTGGACAATAGATGTGCCATTAATCGCAGTGGTTTTAATAGGGGCATTAAGCCTTAGCAGTGGTGCACCAAGCTTCTTTGCCACCAAGAAATCCATGAAGTTTCCCTCAGAAACACTATCCACATAAGCCTTCAAACACAGAGATTTTTTAAGGTATGACAGAGAGATGGGTAAAAAAAACTTTAGCCGCATCTGCGGGCAATACTGAGCCACTGGGCAGGCATGACCAGAACTGCCCAGGGGCTGACCTCCCTGGAGTGAAGACTTCTGATGTTCAGCATTTTCCCTGAAGTCTCCAGACTGCAGCATGCTTGTGTAGGAGGATGGGAGTGTTCCTCCAGGCTGTGCAATGAAGCAGGTAGCAGGTACTTTTAGCCAAATAATCAGCTCAGACAGGAGAGGGAAAAAAAAGTTCAGGGATAATGCTTTTATATATATGCTGGATATATAAAATGATTTTTTGGGCCAGATATAATGTGACGTCCATCTGCGAGTCTGGGCTGCAGTAAGACATCACCCCAAGCAACCCCAATACCCTTTACCCCATACAGGGATCAGGATTTACAGCAGAGCCCAGGAGGTGCTCTCTGAATAAGAGCAGCGGACCAGAGCAGGATGGTCACCAGAAAGGGGTTAAAAACGGGACCAAAAGCATAGTCAGGAATCCAAGTCTAAACCAGGCGGGCAGCAGAGGTACAACAATGGCAGATAGTAGCAGAGACAAATCCAGGCCAAGGTCAGAGTCATAAACCAGGAGGGAGGTAGAGGTACAAAAACGGCAGACAGTCACAGCATCAAAAGCCAGGCCAAGGTCAGAGTCGTAAACCAGGAGCGCGGCAGAGGTACAAAATCATCAGGCAGGAGCGAGTCAGAAATCCAGGCAAAGGTCAGAGTCAAAGATGGCAAATAACAAACTAGCACACTGGGGAAACCAAGACTATATCGGGTGGCCTGCAAGACAGGCCCCAAGGTATTTGAAGGATCAGGCAATCCCTCATAGGCTCACAGTCTGGTGATGTCATTTGGACCGCCCCCCGGACCAAGCCAGATGATGATACACCAACCCTTTCATGACTGACAGAGGAGCGGAGCCTGCGCCCACTAGATGCCTGGGCAGGAGCCCCTTCTCTGTCACCACCACCCACGGGGGAACCACGGTGCGTCCTAGTGGCCGAGGCAGGAACAGCCGTCCCCGAGTCTGACGGCAACGTGACCGTCTGACGCCTCCCAGTGGTTGAGACCGGAACAGCAGTCCCTGCATCTGATGGTGACGTGACAGTCCGGCGCCTCCCAGTGGCCAAGGCAGGAACAGCAGTCCCTGTATCTGATGGCGACGTGACAGTCCGGCGCCTCCCAGTGACCGAGGCAGGAACAGCAGTCCCTGTGTCTGATGGCGACGTGACAAAAACTGTGCTTTTATGCCTGCCTAAAATGACAGACACAGTCGGATCATAGGCAAGACGGCATGCACAGACTGAATCACGTATTTCAGAGACTTACACATAACGCTCAGCGCATAGTGCAGGATAGATCTGAGATGAGCCTTTGGGATCTTTGGGAGGAAGAATGAAAAAATCAACAGGAGGTGAAGAATTGTTTTTATTTCCTTTTTATACGGTTCCTCTTGTGGTATAATGGATTAGACGACTTTATTCTTCTGGTCAGCGCAATTACATTTATATAGTTTTTTTTATGTTTGGCTGCTGGCACACACTAAAAACTCTTTTTATTGCAAAAACTAGTTTTTGCATCACCATATTTTGAGAGCTATAACTTTTCCATCTTTCTGCTGTCAGTAATTATTTTGCATGACAGGTTCCCTTTAATGAGTTAGACGCATCTTTTAACTACCACCAGAAATTTATCAGCTCAGGAGAAGAGATGGGTGAACCCAAACAGTAATGCTTGGCGTCCGTACCGAACACCTACTGTTCAGGCGCAAACACCGAACACTGACTTCACCAGGAAGTCCATTTTACTGTTCGGGTTCAGCTGGACGAACACCGGGTGTTTGTCACGCTGTCATGTGCTTGGCAGAGCGGCAAACACCGCTTCTGATCAGGGTGAAATTATCCCCGCCAGTCAGGGAGCTGTGGTTCCCATGCTGTCAAATGAGAGCGTGTGTGCTCACCTGTAAACAGAGGGATAAAGTTTACCTCCGGTCACTGGTGTCAGCTGTTGGGACTATTGGTCCCATCATCCGACACCTGCTGCCGCTAGTTACAGTGAGAGCAGAAGCGGCAGATTGGAGTATTCATTAGCTGCTCCTGCGCGGTAAATAAATAATTTAAAAAAACAGCGTGGGTACCCCTGTATTTTTGTTAACCAGCCAGACAAAACTCACAGCTGGGGCTGGGCTGCAATCCTCAGCTATCAGCTTCAGCAAGGCTAGTTATCCAGAATCGAGGGTTCCCCACGCTGTTTTTTAAATTATTTAAATAGTTAAAAAACGGCGTGGGGTCCCCTCCATTTTTGACAACCAGCCTTGCTAAAGCAGACAGCTGGGGGCTGATTTCCTCAGGCTGATAAGGGGTCATGGATATTGGCCCCTCAGCCTAAAGAAAGCAGCCCACGGCTGCCCAGAAAAGGCACATCTGCTAGATGCGCCAATTCTTGCACTTTGCCTGGCTCTTCCAACTTGCCCTGTAGCGGTGGCAAGTGGAGTGATAGTTGGGGGGTTGATGTCACCTTTCTATTGTGGGATGATATCAAGCCCATGGCTTAGTAATGGAGAAGCATCTATAAGACACCTATCCATTACTAATATTGTAGTTGTATGGTATATAAAGACACAGCCAGAATAAAATCCTTTAATTGATAGATTGACACAGACTCCTTTAATAATCTGTTCTGGTACCCGAACCCAAACTTTTTGTAGCTGTTTGGCTGAACCCGCCAGACCTGAATATCCAGGTGTCTGCCCATCTCTATGCAGGAGTACATTTCTGGAGTTAGTCAAGCCATTAACCCCTTTACCCCCGAGGGTGGTTTGCACGTTAATGACCGGGCCAATTTTTACAATTCTTACCACTGTCCTTTATGAGGTGATAACTCTGGAGCGCTTCGACAGATCTTGTTGATTCTGAGACTGATTTTCATGACATATTGTACTTCATGTTAGTGGTAAAATTTCTTCTATATGACTTACGTTTATTTATGAAAAAAAGGAAATATGGCGAAACTTTTGAAAATTTTGCAAATTTCAAACCTTGAATTTTTATGCCATTAAAACAGAGATATTTGTCACACAAAATAGTGAACAAATATAATTTCCCACATGTCTTCTTTACATCAGCACAATTTTGGAAACAAATTTTTTTTCTGTTAGAAAGTTATAAGGGTTAAAAGTTTACCAGCGATTTCTCATTTTTACAACAAAATTTACAAAACCAATTTTTAGGGACCACATCGCATTTGAAGCCACTTTGAGGGGTCTATTGTTAGGCGAGATTCTGCCAAGATACAGGAGGTGATGGATTGGCAGGAGCCTCATTCCTTTAAAGCGGTGCATCGTTTTATGGGCTTTATCAACTACTACCGCCAATTCATTCCCCATTTCTCAACTTTGGTGGCTCCCTTGGTTGCCCTCACCAAGAAGGGAGTAAATCCTAAACTGTGGTCGGAGGATGTCTCCAAGGCCTTTCTCTCTATCAAGTCTCACTTCGCTAGCACTCCGATTTTACATCGCCCCAATGTGGATAAACCATTTATTATGGAGGTGGATGCCATATTCGTCTGTTCCAAAAGGATGCTCAAGTTTGGAAGCATCCTTGCTTCTTCTTTTCTAAGACCTTCTCACCAGCGGAGAGGAACAATTCCATCAGGGACAGGGAGTTGCTAGCCATGAAGTTGACCTTTTCAGAATGGAGACACTTACTGTAGGGGGCTCGCTATCCTTTCCAAGTCTACACCAGCCACAACAATCTGTTGTACCTACAAACCGCCCAGCAGTTAAATTCTCACCAGGCTAGATGGTCCTTGTTCTTCTCCCTGAGAACCTGAGAGCCTGACAACTGTGGCCCTGGTTTTGCTAGGGTCTGTCCCTCTGGGCAAGACTTTCGTTCCACCTAATTTGTGACTGGAGGTTCTCTCTTGGGCTCACTCATCCAGGGTGGGTGGACATTTTGGGACCAAGAGGACATCTGAGCTCCTGGCGAGGACGTACTGGTGGCCACATATGGCCCGTGACATCGGAGACTATATTCGGGCATGTGTCTCCTGCGCCAAGAATTGGTCTCCCCCACAACGGCCTGCTGGGTTACTTTACCCTCTGCCATTGGCAGATAGGCCCTGGGAGATGGTTGGGATGGACTTTGCGGTGGGCTTACCCAAGTCTCGTGGCTGCACCGTTATTTAAGTAGTCACCGACCATTTTTCCAAAATGCTGGACTTGGTGCCTCTTTCGCGGATGCCTTCTGCATGAGCCTTGGCGGCGTTGTTCATCAGTCACGTTTTCCGCCTACGCGGCATGCCTGACAAAATCGCCAGTGATCGGGATCCCCAGTTTGCATCTCAGTTCTGGAGAGAGCTTTGTCATCTGCTCAGCATTGAGCTGAATCTCTCTTCCGCTTACCATCCCGAAATGAATGGTGGTAGAGAGGGCCAACCAGACCCTAGTCACGTATCTGCGACATTTTGTTTCGGCCAGGCAGGATGACTGGGCGTCCTTGCAACCATGGGCAGAGTTTGCGCTAAACAATGCCGTAGCCAATTCCCCTGGACAAACCTCATTCCTCCTTAACTATGGCCAGCATCCGTGGGTTCCTGTGCCTATACCTGTGTCTTCCACCAAATCTAGGGTGGCAGACTTGGCAGTGGAGCCACTTGACATTTGGGACCGCACACTGGATGCCATCCGGGTCTCCAATGAGAGAATGAGGGTTTCCGCCGATGCTCACCATCACCTTGCTCCAACCATTGCTCCTGGTGACCTAGTGTTGCTCTCTGCCCGTAATATCAGGCTGCAGGTTGAGCCCACTAAGTTTGCGCCTCGCTTTATAGGTCCCTGCAAGGTCCTGGAACAGGTTAACCCTGTGGTATACCGTCAGGCTCTTCCACCACGCCTTGGTATCACCGACACCTTTCATGTGTCCCTCCTAAAACCCGTTCACATGTCTTGGATTTCTGAATCATCTGCCGGGACATCTATGGACGATTGTGAGGTGAACGCCATTGTTGGGTGCAAGGTGGTACGAGGTAAAAAGTTCTATCTGGTGCACTGGAAGGGTTATGGCCCAGAGGACAGGACCTAGAAACCTGTTGAACTCATTCGTGCTCCTCACCAAATTGCAGATTTTGAGCAAAGCAAGGCCCTAGGAGAGGGGTAATGTTAGGTGCCGAGGTTTCCCCACTGCACAGGGGGAATCTCAAGCCATGTCCTCTGTGGTCTCCCATTCTTCTGCAGCCCCAGAGGATTCTGCTCAGCAGAGACGTCGGTCCCAGTGTCTTGCCCAGGCTAATGCTCTGCATCTGGTAGCTGCTGTCACTCCAGGCTCAGCTATAGCATCCGACATTGGTCAGCAGCAAGCAGACGCTCCAGGGACTAAGTCCTGATTTTCCCCATCTGAGCATGCCCGTGAGATGACCGCTCATTGGTGGTCAAAGGTCGCATGCTCAGGTCCTCGATCAGCCCAGATTGGGCCGCCAGGAAGGTCCTGGAAGACTGCACCTATAAAAGGATCGAACGGCCGTGCGCTAGTACAGACCATGTGGAGTGAGAGTTGTATGCACGTATGTCTCTGGTGAATGACTCATTATGAAACCCCTACCCTTGGTATGCATGTGTTATGTAGCGTTGCCTGTCAGCACCCAGGCTGAGGTGTAGGTAGGAGGCGGAGTCAGAGACTGGTATCAGCACCAAGTGATTGCTTTGTCTGCCATGGTGCACTTGGTTGGCACTCCACGGTAGCCAGCGTCAATCAGTGGCATCCACAGGTGGCATCCTTGGGGCAGAGTTCTGTGACTGCATACTAAGCGCTCCCTTTGCTGAGCTCTGTGAGCTTCAGCAAGCTCTGGCATTTATGTTCCATGGTAGTGCGGCTCTGTGAGGAAACAGAGTCCGCCTCTGTACACACTGGGTGACAATAACCCGTGTTGGTTCTTCTTTTATACCACCATATAGCATCCGCCATTACTGAGCAGCAGGTTACCATCTCTGCACGGTGGACCCCGGGCTGCGAACGCACCTCATTACCATCTTTTTATTATTTGGTGCGTTCCGCCAGTCCTACCATCTATATGGCAGAAAATACCCAAAAGTGACACCATTCTAAAACCTGCACCCCTCAAGCTGATCAAAACCACATTCAAGAAGTTTATTAAACATTTAACTTTTTAGTCACAAAAATGATCTTTTGGCAACAATTTTTTTCATTTTCTCCAGGGTAGAAGGAGAAAATGGACAGATAAAGTTGTTGTGCAATTTCTCCTGAGTACGCCGATACCCTATATGTAGGGAAAAACTTCTGTTTGGCTGCACAGCAGAGCTCAGAAGGGAAGGAGCGCCTTTTGACTTTTTCAAACCAAAATTGGCTGAAATTGAGATTGGACGCCATGTTGTGCTTGGAGAGCCCCTGATGAGCCTAAACAGTGGAAACCCCGCACAAGTGACCCATTTTGGAAACTAGACCCCTCAAGGAACTTATCTAGATGTGTGGTGAACACTTTGAACCCCCAAGTGCTTCACAGAAGTTTACAAAGCCCGGGGGTGAAAAGAAAAAAATCATATTTTTTCCACAAACATGATCCTTTAGTCCCAATTTTTTCAGGGTAAATTTTCAAGGGTAACAGGAGAAATTGGACCCCAAAAGTTGTCCAATTTGTCCTGAGTATGCTGATACCCCATATGTGGGAAAAAATACTGTTTGGTCACACGTCGGGGCTCAGAAGGGAAGTAGTGATATTTAGGAATGCAGACTTTGATGGAATGGCCTGCGGGTGTCATGATTCATTTGAAGAGCCCCTGATGTGCCTAAACAGTAAAAAAAAACACAAGTTCCCCTTTTTGGAAACTAGACCCCCAAGGAACTTATCTAGATGTGCCCCCATTTTGGAACTAATCTACGGTTTCCTGTAAATGTAAATTTAAGTAAATTAGTAGTGCATGGAGGTGTGGTACAGTTTGAAGCAATATTTCATACACAGGCCAGGTTTTTCAGGGCAGGTTCCGCATTGATAAATTGTGTCCTTGCATATTCCCCTTTTGTAACACACTTGGCAACTTTTTGCTGCTTACCTTTTATCCATTTGGCAGGACCATCCCTGGGAAATGCTGACCTGGTATGATATGAGCACCTTCCATTCTGGAAGTACTGGGGCCCGCTCCTGAAACTGAAGGTACGACTTATCGGTGTGGTATGCTCATCATGACAGCAGGAAAGCGTTGAGCATCGCCATTTGTACAATGCGCATGGCCATCTTTTTGTACTACACCTTGGCCTTTCTCAAAGCACTGTATGGTTGGAGGAGTTGATCAGAGATATCAACCCCCCCATGTTTTTGTTGTATCTTAGTACACAGTCCGGTTTTCAGACCTGTGTAGAGATATCTCATACAGTGCAAAGGGTGCTGCCATCACCGTGTATGGTGGTCAGAGAAGGACATCCCTCTTGTCTTTATACTTGGCCACCAGCTACATTAGGTTTGCTGTCACCCCTTCTGAGCATCTACCAAGTAGTGTTTTCAGGAGGCCTCTCTATATTTTTGCGGGCAGAACCGCAGGCTGTGGTACCATGTGCAGAGAGGAGTTTGAAGAGTGGGATGCTGGTATAAAAGTTATCGGTGTAGAGGTGATAACCTTTATCCAGCAGTGGGTGCACCAAATCCCACACAATTTTCCCACTTACTCCCAGGACAGGAGGACATTCACGGGGTTCAATCCTGGTGTCCTTTCCTTTGTAAGCTCTAAACCTGTTGGTGTATGCTGAGGTACTCTCACACAGCTTATAGAGTTTGATTCCATACCTGGCCCTCTTGCTGGGCAGGTACTGACAGCATCTGAGCCTTCCCTTAAAAAGAGCTAAGGACTCATCCACGGAGATGTCCCTTTGGGGCACGTACACTATAGCAAACTTTTTGTTGAAGTGTTCGATGACCGGCCAAACTTTGAACAGACGGTCAAAAATGGGGTCATCTCGTGGGGGCAACTGTGCATTATTGGTATAATGCAGGAATTTGTGGATTGCCTCCCATTTGGAACACAGGAGTGTTGTATAAAATATCAACACTCCAATATTGCAAAAAGTTCTGGCTTCTTCAAGTTCTCCATGTGAAGGACCAGGCCCCCAAACTGCATCATTTCAACTGCCTCTACAGGAGACCAGTTAGAAAATAATGAACTGGGTTTTGTGCCAAAAATTGACAAACATGTAAATCAGTTTGCCAAGAAAAAGAATTTGAATGGCACTCACCTGGTAAAAACTTTCAAGACTTTATTAGGGAATCCTTGACAGGAGAATGGGAGCAATAAACAGGAGTAACGACGATCGTTTCACGCACACACTGCGCTTCCACAGGTCATGTAACCTGAAAGTTTTTACCCAGTGAGTGCCATTCAAATTCCTTTTCTTGGCAATATGATGAACTTTGTGGTTTTCATGTGAATGAGCACCAATGAGTAATCTTGGAATTTATAGCCGGCAGTGGCTTCTGTGAAGTATTTTAGCCGGAGGTGTGAGCCTGTTAGCGGTGCTGTCCAGCTCTCTTCTTTGGACCAATATAAATTAGTTTGGCCCACCATGAGGTTAGCAAAATCCTGAGAAAAAAATACTTTGAAAAAGTCTATTTCTGTGAGGGCTGGTGGTGTCAAACGCAATTCCTGATTCTGCCACAAAATCAGGAATCAGTGGCTCGTAATTTTCGGGGGGCGAGGTCCATACGAGGTCCGTAATGGGGTGCTCTGGTTCATCTTCTGGAATGGCGGGCGCTGCTTCATCTTCTGTCCTGGGACATCTGCGTGGCGGTTCAACAGGACCTGAGGAGGAGGAAGAGGAGGAGGAGGAAAAGGATGAGGTAGAAGAATCCGAGAAATAAAGAAATGTCCTCTCCCTCACTATCAGTGTCGGAGGCAAGAAAAGCATATGCCTCCTCCACTGAATAGCGCTGTTGGGACGAGCGGGACTTTTTTTTATGAATATGGTGCTTGTGTCAAGTACTTTATTTTTAACTGTGTGTGGGGGATAGTGTTTGGTGCAAACTTGTCTGAAAAGAAAAATCTAAAAGAAAAAAGCAAATAGGGAGAAAAAATGCCTGTGAAAAGAAAAGTGTAAAACAGCAGGCACAAGCTCTGATAAGTGAACTGTTTCACTTATCAAAGTTCAGCGGCTGCTGGATGTGCGCATGGAGGTGTCGAAAATAAAAGTGTCTAGAACAGCAGGCACAAGCTTTGATAAGTGAACTGTGTCACTTATCAAAGTTCGGTGGATGCTGGATGTGGGCACTGTGGTGGCAAAAATAAAAATGTCTAAAACAACAGGCACAAGCTCTGATAAGTGAACTGTTTCACTTATCAAAGTTTGACAGCTGCTGGATGTGCGCACGGATGTCTCGAAAATAAAAGTGGCTAAAACAGCAGGCATGAACTCTGATAAGTGAACTGCATCACTTATCAAAGTTCGGTGGCTGCTGGATGTGTGCATGGGGTAGTGAAAATAAAAGTGTCTAAAACAGCATGCACTAGCTCTGATAAGTGAACTGTTTCACTTATCAAAGTTTGACGGCTGCTAGATGTGCGCAAAGGGGTGGCACAAGGGGTGGTGAGAAAGAAAAATGGAAAACAGCAGGCACAAGCTCTGATAAGTGAACTGCATCACTTATCAAAGCTCAGCGGCTGCTGGATGTGCGTACGGAGGTGGCACAAAGGGGGATGATAAAGAAAAATCAAGCACGAGTGTTGATCGGTGAACTGCGCCGCCAATCAATGCTCAGTGGCTGCTAAATGTGTACACGGAGGAGGCGCAAAGGGTGTGAAAAAGAAAAGAGAGCACAAGTGTTGATCGGTGAACTGCGTCACCAATCAACACTCGGCGACTGCTAAATGTGCACACAGAGTGGGCGCAAAGGGGGGTGGAAGGGAGTAAAAGAGGGGAAAAGAGAAGGGGGAAGGAAGATGGTGGCATTGAAGTGGATGAGGAGAGATAAGGCAGGGATCAAAACACTTACAGTTGTAGTCTCTCTTCTTTCTTCTGTCTTGTTCTCTTTCTTTTTTCTTCTTTTTTCAGCAGGCTTCTGTGGCACCACAAGTCCCAACACAGCAGGAAATCCAGCAATCGATCACAGCTTACAGCTTCGATTCTAGGCAGGTCACCGGCAGGGCACAACTTCAGTCGCGGTGTTCGCATTAAAGATATGACGTACTATACCGTCCTTAGTCAGACAGGCCCAGGTCACATGGACGGTATAGTACATTGGATGACAGAAGGGGGTTAAAGTCGTGTAACTTTTCATCAATTTGATGGGTCGACATAACCAAACCCATATTGGTGTATTTGACTGAGACTGACATCTTAATAGTAACGCCACATTCAGACATTCAGTATTTTGTCAGCATTTTATCTCAGCATTTGTAAGCCTAAACCTGGCATGGGTAAAAGATGCAGAAGTGGTGATGTGATTCTATTTTACTTTTCCTCTAATTGTGCCACTTCTGATTTTGGCTTGCAAATACTGATACAAAATACTGACCAAATACTGAACATGTGAATGTGACCTAAAAGTCACAATATTTTTGCACGACTTTCGAGTTATACAAAACGGTTTTAAGGTATATTTCATCAGACATATGGGGTAAATATTGAATGGGCCACAAAATGTGATCTATTTATTTTCTTTTTATGTCAGGAAACTAGAATATAGCCATTAATAAATTCTCATATTGAATTTATTGGATCTGTTTGACGATTATGTTGGGAAATGCTCTTGATGGGTATTTGCATATCTTCTACCGATGCCGCCAATATATTAATCTGTTTGTCATTGGGGATTATAAATAATCTGGTGTCAGAAAATGTATAACTGTTGGAGAAAGGAGGAATGTGATGGACCTGTGCCTTTTTTCAACCTATGTATGTACGTAACTAAAGTATTTGAATGTCATACAATTGCCCATCTCACCCATACACCAGCACTGTAAAATAAAATATACTCTATAGCATATTGCACTCTTCTATGTACATTGGCGGACACAGATAGAAAAGGACCCCTGTGCAAGTACAATACAGTCATATGTTAAAGTTTGGGCACCCCTATTAATGTTAACCTTTTTTCTTTATAACAATTTTGTTTTTTGCAACAGCTATTTCAGTTTCATATATCTAATAACTGATGGACTCAGTTATATTTCTGGATTCAAATGAGGTTTATTGTACTAGCAGAAAATGTGCAATCTGCATTTAAACAAAATTTGACAGGGGCAAAAGTATGGGCACCCTTATCATTTTCTTGATTTGAACACTCCTAACTACTTTTTACTGACTTCCTGAAGCACTAAATTGGTTTTGTAACCTCATTGAGCTTTGAACTTCATAGCCAGGTGTATCAAATCATGAGAAAAGGTATTTAAGGTGGCCACTTGCAAGTAGTTCTCCTATTTGATTCTCCTATGAAGAGTGGCATCATAGGCTCCTCAAAACAACTCTCAAATGATCTGAAAACAAAGATTATTCAACATAGCTTTTCAGGGGAAGGATACAAAAAGTTGTCTCAGAGATTTAACCTGTCAGTTTCCACTGTGAGGAACATAGTAAGGAAATGGAAGAACACAGGTACAGTTCTTGTTAAGCCCAAAAGTGGCAGGCCAAGAAAAATATCAGAAAGGCAGAGAAGAAGAATGGTGAGAACAGTAAAGGACAATCCACAGACCACCTCCAAAGACCTGCAGCATCATCTTGCTGCAGATGGTGTCACTGTGCATCGGTGAACAATACAGCGCACTTTACACAAGGAGAAGCTGTATGGGAGAGTGATGCGAAAGAAGCCGCTTCTGCAAGCACGCCACAAACAGAGTTGCCTGAGGTCTGCAAAAGCACATTTGGACAAGCCAGTTACATTTTGGAAGAAGGTCCTGTGGACTGATGAAACAAAGATTGAGTTGTTTGGTCATACAAAAAGGCGTTATGCATGGAGGCTAAATAACACAGCATACCAAGAAAAACACTTGCTACCCACAGTAAAATTTGGTGGAGGTTCCATCATGCTTTGGGGCTGTGTGGCCAATGCCGGCACCGGGAATCTTGTTAAAGTTGAGGGTCGCATGGATTCAACTCAGTATCAGCAGATTCTTGACAATAATGTGCAAGAATCAGTGATGAAGTTGAAGTTACGCAGGGGATGGATATTTCAGCAAGACAATGATCCAAAACACCGCTCCAAATCTACTCAGGCATTCATGCAGAGGAACAATTACAATGTTCTGGAATGGCCATCCCAGTCCCCAGACCTGAATATCATTGAACATCTGTGCTCGGCGACAATCAAACTTAACTGAACTGGAATTGTTTTGTAAACAGGAATGGTCACAAATACCTTCATCCAGGATCCAGGAACTCATTAATAGCTACAGGAAGCGACTAGAGGCTGTTATTTTTGCAAAAGGAGGATCTACGAAATATTAATGTCACTTTTATGTTGAGGTGCCCATACTTTTGCACCGGTCAAATTTTGTTTAAATGCATATTGCACATTTTCTTTTAGTACAATAAACCTCATTTGAATCCAGAAATATAACTGAGTCCATCAGTTATTAGATATATGAAACTGAAATAGCTGTTGCAAAAACCAAAATTGTTATAAAGAAAAAAGGTTAACATTAATAGGGGTGCCCAAACTTTAACATATGACTGTATATCGACATTTTGAAGCCAAATAGTTCATCATAATGCCCAATTCCACCTGCTTTGGAATTGATTGTAAATGGACCCCCTTACCTCTTGAGTGCCTGTGAGGCTGCCTAGATTACACCACCAATGGTAAATCCATCCCTGTGTATGTATTGTCATTGTGAACCAACACAAGTCAGCTTTAAATTAAAATGCTTTCTGCCGGGACTTTCGAATCCAACACTATGCCAGAGCTTGGACGCCAAGAACCTCTATTATACCTTTAGACCAGTCGACATTGGTACAAAGGCAATATTTAGAGAATGCCTGCCTCCAGTTTCTGTGACTGTGACTTTGGGTCTGAATATAATATTTATAAAGAAAATATAATGTTGACTTTGGATGGCATGTTTTCGTAGAAATCCAATAAACTTGTATTTAATTAAAATTATATTGAAGTTCGAAATTGAGACAATAGTTTAATTTTGCAGCAAATTAAAGATGTACTTACTCAGAATATTGAATATTCTATTCTTCAGTTTTCAGTTAGGATTATTAGAATGATATATTTGGTATCAAGGCACCATAAGAGCAAACCAAAGAGCCTGTCAAATGTGAACCAAGGATCTATTCAGCTGACCGGAAAGTCACTAATGAGGGTAATTTGTCAATTATTAACTTATCATATATCAGTGGTTCTTTATTTGTGCATGAATCATCTCTGCGAATTTTAAATCATCAATTTTTCATGCAGATATCAAATTCTATCCAGAGTCACTTCTTTATTATGCTTTTCTCTACTTGGTCATCCGAACATTTTAGATCTAGTCCTGACCTTCTCCTGCTGGTTACTAGTATTTTCTACCATTATCTTCACTGTTCAGAATGTGCTCTGTATAATAGACAGACATTCACATAGATTAGAATGACTAATAGGGTTAAGTGCTTTAATTGTGTTATATTAACTGTGGTAATTAGCTATTTCTACAAACTGTTAATGAATGACTCTGGATTATATTAATGGAAACAATGTGAAATGGATTTATTATAGCTCTTAGCACAATCAGCTTACAAGAAGAAAATATATGCGATAGTTTCATATTGCTGGATATTTATTTGTTTAACCTAAGTTCTACTGCAAAAAATGAAAGAAGCCCTCCTCCCGTCAAAGTTTTTATCTTCTTATTATAATTCAATCACCATATTATATGGCACTGTGCACTTACAATTTCTCATCTTTGTTAAATTTGTTTGGTGATCTGAAACATTTAGGCTAAGTGCCCACATTGCAGAAATGATGCGGAATTGTCCGCAGCATTTCCGCAACTCCCTGCCGTGGGTAAAACGCATGCGGAATTCGCATGCATTTTCCCGCAAAACACAAGCGTTTTTAGCTTGCGGAATTCAAGCGCTTTCCCAGCGATTTGAAGCATCACTTGGAAAAGAGATTGACAGGTTGGTCACACTTGTCAAGCATAACGCTTGACAAGTGTGACCAACTTTTTACTATTCATGCTGCCTATGCAGCATCAGTAGTAAAAGATAGAATGTTAAAAATAATAACAAAAAAATTAAAGGTATGGTTATTCTCTCCTTCTGACGGCCCCAATCTCCTTAGCGGCGCTCCCGGTACATTCCATTCCTAGGGATGCTTTGCGCGAAGGACCTTTGTGATGTCACGCTTGCAAGACCGCGACATCATCTCAGGTGATTCGCGCAATGCATCCCTGGGATCAGAACTTGCTGGCAGCACCACTGAGGACTCCGGGGGCCATCAGAGGGTAAGTATATCCCAAAATTTTGTTTTATTCTATTTTTAACAGAATTATGGTACCCAGGGCACGGAGGAGAGTCTCCTCTCCTCCAGACCCTGGGTACCATCCGCACATGTAGCGCTCACATGCTGCAGATTTTTCTGCTATGCGATTCAGCAGTGGAAAAATCCACAGCATTGGCACAGCAACTGCGGAATCCCATAGGATTCCATGGGATGTGTTTTTTAAGCGTTTCTGCTGCAGCAAAAAAGTGGTAGGAATGCTTAAAAAACAGAACGTGGGCACACAGGCTTAAGAGGGACAAGCATGCAAAAAAATAGGGAGAATCAGGAAGAGGGCAAACACTTTTTTACTCAACTGCATGTTGTCCAGATTGTTTTGCAATATTGTAATCTCCAGGTCAGATTTTAGCATCCTACACAGTTTAGTGTCGTCAGCAAAGACTGCCAATTTACTTTCAATCCCATCCACAAGGTCATTAATAAAGAGGTTAAAAAGAATCCGTCCTAGTACAGTTCCTGGCTGACCTTATCCCATTTAGAGAACGTACAATTTATGATAGTAACATAGTAACATAATTAGCAAGGCCGAAAAAAGACATTTGTCCATTCAGATCAGCCTATATTCCCTCAGAATTAATCCCCAGATCTATGTCCTTCTAAAGAACCTAACAACTGTAAGATACAATATTGTTACGCTCCAGGAAGACATTCAGACCTCTCTTGAACCCCTCGACTGAGTTCGCCATCACCACCTCCTCAGGCAAGGAATTCCAGATTCTCACTGCTCTAACAGTAAAGAATCCTCTTCTATGTTGGTGGAAAAACCTTCTCTCCTCCAGACGTAGAGAATGCCCCCTTGTGACTGTCACATTCCTTGGTATTAATAGATCCTCTGAGAGATATTTGTATTATCCCCTTAAATATTTATACATGATTATTAGATCTCCCCTCATTCGTCTTTTTTCTATACTAAATAATCGCAATTTTGCTGTTTTCTCTAGGTATTGTAGTTCCCCCATCCCCTTTATTAATTTTGCTGCCCTCCTTTGTACTCTCTCTAGTTCCATTATATCGTTCTTGAACACCGGTGCCCAGAACTGTAAACAGTACTCCATGTGCGGTCTAACCAGGGATTTGTACAGAGGCAGCATAATGCTCTCATCATGTGTATCCAGACCTCTTTTTATGCACCCCATGATCCTGTTTGCCTTGGCAGCCGCTGCCGGGCACTGGCTGCTCCAGGTAAGTTTATCATTAACTAGGATCCCCAAGTCCTTCTCCATGTCAGATTTACCCAGGGGTTTCCCGTTCAGTGTGTAATGGTGATATTGATTCCTTCTTCCCATGTGTATAACCTTACATTTATCATTGTTAAACTGCATCTGCCACCTTTCGGCCCAAGTTCCCAACTTATCCAGATCCATCTGTAGCAGAATACTATCTTCTCTTGTATTGACTGCTTTACATAGTTTTCTATCATCTGCAAATATCGATATTTTACTGTTTAAACCTTCTACCAGATCGTTAATAAATATGTTGAAGAGAATAGGTCCCAACCCCGACCCCTGCAGTACCCCACTGGTCACAGCGACCCAGTTAGAGAATATACCATTTATAACCACCCTCTGCTTTCTATCACTAAGCCAGTTACTTACCATTTACACACCTTTTCCCTCAGTCCCTGTATTCTCATTTTGTGTACCAACCTCTTGTGTGGCACAGTATCAAATGCTTTGTTTCCTGTCATTTTGCCAATTCCCTACACATATATAGTTTCCCCTAGTCCCTTCTTCTGTAGCTTCAGTATAAGGATGGTATGTGTTACAGTATCAAAGGCATTGCAAAATCCAGATAAATCATATCAGCTGCATTACCAACATCCAGATTTGCACCTACCTCCTCATAGAAACCCAGCATGTTGGTTGGACACGTCCTATTTTTCATGAATCCATGCTGGTTGTCATTTATTATATTATTCTCCGCAATATATTTCTGCAGGTCATTTCTTATGATGCCCTCAAAAACTTTGCACACTACTGATGCCAGACTTACCGGACGATAGTTGCATGGATCCACAATCTTACCTTTCTTAGATATCAGTACCACGCGATCCATCCTCCAATCCTGTGGCACCAACCGTGTTACAAGAGAGTTTAAAAAACCGGATTACTTACCGGTAATACTCTTTTGTAGAGTCCACGACAGCACCCACTGAGAGAGGGGATCCGCCCCAGGAACAGGAAACCTACAGAGAGATAAATGGGGCGGTCCCCCTCGCTCCCTCAGTTTGTATTACCGAGAACAACGGAGGAACCGCCATACATGTTTTAGTCATTTTGTTTGGGCGATTCATATATCTTACCCATATAGTCTTTAGATTCGCTAAGTTTAATCATATATTAAATTCTAATTACAATCTCCACCACCAAGGAGACCCATGTGTGAAATATTTTTACGGGGGGGAAGTGAGCGGGTGCTGTCGTGGACTCTACAAAAGAGTATTACCGGTAAGTAATCCGGTTTTTCCTCTTCGCCACGACAGCACCCACTGAGAGATTTCCAGAGATAATCACTTGGGAGGGCACACCGTGTTAAGGACCGATCTACCAAAGGTCAAATCCTCTGTAGAGGACAAATCTAGTCTATAGTGACTATAGAAGGTAGATGGAGAAGACCAGGTTGCAGCCTTACATATTTGTTCAATTGGGACGTTTGTCCTCTCGGCCCAGGAGGATGATATGGCTCTAGTAGAGTGCCCCTTAATCCCCAGTGGAGGTTCTTCTCCTTTGGCCAAATATGCCATTGTGATCGCATCTCTGATCCACCTGGATAATGTGCCTGTTGTGACTCCAGACCCCTTTCTGCTGCCCTGGAAGGAGACAAAAAGAGACCTACTCTGCCTTCAGGGACTGGTCCTATCAAGGTAGGCTAGTACCGCTCTTCTTACATCTAAGGTGTGATATTTCACCTCGTCCTGGTTTGACGGGTTCTCATAGAAGGAGGGTAGGCATATCTCCTGAGACCTATGAAATTTAGTTGCCCGTTTGGGAAGGTAGGACGGGTCTGTCTTCAAAATCAGTCTGTCTCGTGTTATTGACAGGAACGGAGGGTCTACTGATAGAGCATGAAGATCACTTACTCTTCTAGCTGATACTAAAGCTACTAATGTAGCAGTTTTTAATGAGAGGCACTTCACTGATGCCGAGCTTATGGGCTCAAACGGGGCCTGCGTAAAGGCATCCAAAACCAGAGTAAGGTTCCATGCCGGAAGCCGAGGAATATGCACCGGTTCTGACCGTTGACAAGCTGAAACAAAACGGTTTACCCATCTATTTGCTGCCACGTTATAGTTAAATAGGGCTCCTAGGGCCGATATATGGACCCTTAGAGTATTAACTGAGAGGCCCAATTCTCGGCCTCTTTGAAGAAACTCTAAGATGGGCGTAATGGGTACTTCACTGGCTAGCTCTGCTGGGTGAAAGGCCAGGAATTTCCTCCACACCTTAGCGTATATTCTTGTAGTAGACTCTTTCCTACTTTGTAGCAGGGTATTAATTAGGTTTTCCGAAAAGCCCTTCTGCTTCAATAGTTCCCTTTCAAATTCCAGGCCGCTAGGTGTAGGGCTTTGGCCTGTGGATGGTAGCAGGGTCCCTGCGAGAGAAGATCCTGGTGCAGCGGCAGGATCCACGGGTCGGTTATTGACATGGCTCTCAGCCATGAAAACCACGGCCTTTTGGGCCAAAACGGGGCTATCAAGATGACCCTCGCCCTCTCTTGTCTTATTTTCCTGATTACCGTTGGAAGTAGAACCATTGGAGGGAAGGCATAGGCTAGCCAGAATGCCCAGGGTGCTTGGAGGGCATCTTGAATGTCTGGGTTGTCTGACCTGTAGAGCGAAGCGAACCTCTTTACACGTCTGTTGGCTCTGGTAGCAAACAGGTCTATTTCCGGTCTGCCCCATTCTGTCGCTATCGTCTCGAAGACGTGCCTGCTGAGGACCCACTCGCCCTGATATAGGACCTGGCGACTGAGATAGTCTGCTTGAAAGTTGTCTACTCCTCTTATGTGGAGTGCCGACAAGGAGTGAAGATGTACCTCGGCTATCTCTAGGATCTCTTCCGCGATAGACATCAACGGTCCCGACCGCGGACCTCCCTGTCGGTTTATATAGGCCACTGCGGTGGTATTGTCTGTCTGGATTCTCACGTGGGTTCCTCTTAACTGCGGGAGAAATTGAGATATCGCATAGTAAATTGCTTTTAGCTCCTTTACATTAGAGGAGGTTTCTATCTCATGTTTACTCCACCGGCCTTGTATCATGTGCTTCTCCAGGTGGGCCCCCCAGCCCCAGGGGCTAGCATCTGTGGTGAGCACCTAGGAGGGAGTTACCCACCATTGCACTCCCTTAGACAAATTGGTAGGATTTAACCACCACTTTAGGGATTTAACAACTTCTGGCGATAGGGACATCCTCCCTTCCAACCGCCCCTGCAGTGTCTCTGGTTCCCGCAGAATAGCCCACTGTAGTGTTCTAGAGTGGAACTGGGCCCATTGCACCGCTGGGATGCACGATATCAGGGACCCCAGCAAAGACATACCCTGTCTCAATGATATTACGGGTCTTCCTGTAGTATTCCGTATCTTTTTGATTATGGCCACTGCTTTAGCGTCTGGCAGAAAGCACTTCTGACTTACAGAATCTACTTGCAGGCCTAGGAATCTCTGACAGGTAACTGGTTCTAGTCTGGACTTCTCCCAGTTGGTTAGCCATCCTAGCGTTTGTAGGGATGAGATAATCTCGGCCATTCTTGTTTTGCACTGAGAAACAGAATTCCCCACTACGAGCAGGTCGTCCAAGTAAGGGACCACTAGTGTGTCATTCAGCCTTACATACGACATCACTTCCAGCATCAATTTGGTAAATACCCGAGGAGCCATGGATAGCCCGAATGGCATTGCCACAAACTGGAAATGTTGAATCCGACCCTTGAACCAGACCGCTACCCGCCGGAACTTCTGGTGCTCTCGGTATATGGGTAGATGGTAATAGGCATCCTTTAGGTCCAAAACTGCCATGTAACACCTGGGAAACAAAAGTTTTATTGCAGAATTTATTGACTCCATCTTAAATGATCTCAGCCTTAAGAAGGTATTAAGCTTCTTTAAATTTATTATGGTCCTAAAAGAGCCATCTGGTTTTGGGACTAAAAATAGAGGAGAATAAAAGCCCATTCCTTCTTCGTCCCCTGGGACCTCTATTAGGACCTGTTTAGTTAGTAATACTGCAATCTCCATCTCCAGTGCTTCCTGCTGTATCTGGGACCTCATGGAAGTCAATAGGAAGAAGTTCGGTGGATGCCGAACAAATTCTAGTTTTAGGCCTGATGAAACGATATCAATGGCCCATGGGTTTGATGTTACCTTCCCCCATTGGTGGCTGAATTCCAGTAGTCTGCCACCTACCGGTGTACTGGTATTAGCGGAACCTGTCTCCTCTGAAGGGACGCTTCCCGAATAGATTGCCCCTCTGTTTGGGGTCCTTATTTCCCCAGCGATCCTGGGGTTTAAAGTCCTTCTTTTTGCCAAACGGCGGCTTTCTGTAGGACCTCCTATTGAAGGGAATATACGGGTTAGGAAAACCTTTTTTTCTCTCTCCCGTTTTTGTTAAAATCTCGTCCAGTTCCGTGCCAAATAGGTACTTACCCTGGCAGGGTATAGCACACAGTTTAGTTTTTGTCTGCGTGTCCCCTTTCCACCCCTTCAACCATAAGGCCCGCCGGCCTGCATTGGTTAGCCCCGCTGCTCTAGCCGATAAACGGAGAGAGTCCGCCGAGGAATCGGAGAGGAAGGCCGCTGCTCCTTTAATGAGGGGCATAGAGGACAGGAGTTTATTCCTGGCCACTCCGTTTTTAATATTGTCCTCTAGGTCATTTAGCCATACCAACATAGATCTTGCTGTGCACGTGGCTGCTATTGCGGGCTTAAAAGCTGCCGCACATGCTTCCCAGGATCGTTTAAGGAGTGTATCGGTCTTACGATCTGATGAGTCAGCCAAAGTTCCTGAATCCTCTACCGGCAGGGAGGATCTACGAGAGGTAGAGGCCACCGCCGCATCCACTTTGGGGGCTCTCGACCAAGCTGTCAATTCCTCATCGTCAAACGGATATTTACGCTTTGACGTTAAGGGGAGGAAGGTTTTCTGCCCCTGTTTTTCCCACTCCCTTTTCACCAGCTCTTTTATAGCTGGGACCACTGGGAATGCTCGGACCTTTTTTACGGGAAATGCCTGCAAACATTATGTCTTGTGGAGTCTTGGGGTCCTTACTCTCAGGTAGCCCCATCGTATTTCGGACAGATTTAACTAAGTTACTGATGCTGTCCGTTGGGAAACACGCCTGCTCCTCATCCTCTGAGGAAGGGTATCCCTGGGATCTATCAGAGTCTAGCTCCCCGGATTCTGATGGCGACCTTGACGCCGGCGAACCTCCTCCTCTTGGTGAACTTATCTGTCTCACGGAGGAGTGACCCCCCAGACTACTGGTGCTGCCCAAGGCCCGTAACTCTTCCCTAATTATCGCTCGGATATCCTCTTTCTTCCGTGAGGATTCCTCCTGTAAGGCCTCCTCAATACACGCTTGGCATAATCTTTTAGGGTGGCCGTCTGGGAGGGGCTGAGAACATAAGGCACACTCTCTATTTTTCGCCTTCTCTGTTCTTTTGGCCTAAAAAGGGGGTATGGACCAGAAAAAAGAAGGCCATCAACTATTTAATCTGACTAAAAACACTCACCCATGAGTCTCGTCAGCAAACTACCGGCTGCGGGGTCCGCGCCTCAAGCTGAGGCGAGGCGTGGGATGATTTCTTCTCCTTCCGTTTTTTCTCCAGGGGCTCAATTTGCCTGGAAGGTCCACTAGATTCCTTCCTGGAGCTGCCACTTCTTCTGGTGCTGCTGCTTCTCCTAGTAGCACCGCTTTGTCTGCTGCCATGTGGGGATTCCACTGGCTGACTTAGCGGGAGCGAAGCTGGGTCATCTATGGATGACATGACTGCGCACTGGCGCTGCCTCTGTGGCTTTCTTTTATAACCTTACCACACTTTTTTTTTTTTCATCCTCCATTTTTTCCTCTTTTTTTTTTTTTTTTTAGCCCCTTCTGCGCATGCGCGGGCGTTCTCTCGCGAGCGCCGCCTCCTGCACTGATCCCGGAAGTCTTCCATACCCTTACTTCCGGGTTGCCTGCCTGGGAGCGCCGCTGGAAGCGCTGATGCCGTGGCCCCGACAGTGACACCACGCACACGGCCCACACGTTAACCCCTGCAGGTATGACCTCCGGTAGCGCTGCCTGGCACAAACGCTCAGGCTCTTCTGTTTCTCTCGGGGGAGGGGGGGTGCGCGGCCACCATCCATGATATGCCTAATGGCATTGTGTAATGCGTTCGTCCCCTACCTGGGGGGGGGATATACGCCCCTGTCCCTTCAGTGAGCCTTGGCACCTTCTTACCTCCGGCCTCACCTGCATTACCAGCTCTGGGGGGGGGAACCATCACCTCTCCGCCCGACGCTGCCTCCAGTCCTGGGGCCCCTGCTGCTCATATTATGCACGCAGGCGGCTACCAGACCAGGTATCCTCTTCTACGGGTTCCTTCCTAGGAACAGGAAACCAAACTGAGGGAGCGAGGGGGACCGCCCCATTTATCTCTCTGTAGGTTTCCTGTTCCTGAGGCGGATCCCCTCTCTCAGTGGGTGCTGTCGTGGCGAAGAGGAGAATATGAGATACTGCAAGTCTGTCAATTACAGAGTTCAATTTCCTTAGTATCTGTGGATGAATGCCATCTTTGTCATTGTTTAATTTGCTCAGACGCAGGTGTACATCTTCTTGTGTTAAACTAGTGTGACAGGGTCCCTGATAATGTATCACGGAATGTCTATTTTCTGTGATATGGGCTTGGAAGTTTTTTCCAGCATTTCATGTTCGGAGGGGTTAATCCTCCATTTTCTGGGCCAAGCTTAGTGGGCAGTGCAGTGCAGGGAGGGAACTGCGTACCATGTCTCCTCACTGGGGTTGTTGCCTGTATGTAATCAGGTGCGTTTGGCACATGGGTAGAGTGTTTGGGAGTCTGTCTGGTTGGACAGGTTTCCATGTGTCCAGGCTGGACACTACAGAGTGGTCTGTGTGCAGAGGGAAAAGGATTCCTGTGTGTGTGGCTCCAGACCGAGCCTGCGTGCTGGACATTGTCCACAGGCTTGAGGGAGCAGAACCCAGCTAAGGACATGTTGGTATTGCTTTTTTCTCCACTTATGAGTTGCTTCTTTTCCTTCCTTGCCTCAAACTCATCATTCTCTCTGAAGAAAAACTGTAAAAACTGTTTCAATCCAAGCAAGAGTGACTGCCAGCATATTAGATGTCAGATTACATGTGCAGAGAAGTGGAAATAGGAGAGAGAATAAAAATGGATAAAAAAGTAACAGGTGCACAGAGATGGTGCTGCTTCTAGTATGTATTATTTCTCACTTCAAAGCTAGATGTACAGTTACACTGCTCAGTACTGCTGTATAATATGTTCTATTGTTCTGCTACTTGAGCTACAAAGATATAGGGGGTACAGGACAATTATCCCTCAAATATTTGTGAGCTGTGAATGAGAAACTCACCCACTAGCTCAGAGACAACTGAAAATTAGAGATAGAGTCTGAAATAGCCAAAAGCTGGTGAAAATGCAGACTACAGTTCTTTAAATGGCCAAAAATAATGTTATTAGTCATGTGCGCACACACAACGGTTTATTTTGAAAAGTCACTTTTAACCAGGGTCCTCTAAAAAGTCATGTTACATTTAAATATAATGGAAATTTTCCACTATGGTTTTGCCGGTTTTACCTTTTACATAACACATGCTGGAATCTACAACAAAATTCTTCCAAAAATCTTCAATCTGCCTTGAAATTTTTACCCAATAATAAATTGTAAGTTGTTAAACAGATCATTATAATTCTACTGTTTTATGTTGCTGAGTTTCAAAGAAAACTGCAGAAAATCTAATCAAGCATAAAACCACAAAACAACAGTCCATGAAAAGAAAAATCAACAATCTGAAAAATCCTAAACCACAAGCTACAAACAGTAACGTATTGATAACATCCGCAAACCACTGCCATATAATAGTGTGGTACCGATAAGAACATGACGATTATGGGGAAGGTTTACTTATTATTCATAATGGCTGTGGCTGAAAAACCACAAATAATATACAGTGAATACCACCCCATTAAATTAATGAAACCAATTAAAAGCAACTCAAAGGAAATACTATTCATAAAGAATTCAAAAAACATTTTCATAATACTGGCCAGTTACATCTTTTTTTGCAGAAAGGAGCAGCTTCTCTTTGGGTCAGGACTGGAGCTTAGTCGAAGCAATAAGGTATGTTCACACTAGGTGTTTTTTCAGCATTTTCTTTCTGCAGCAAAACCTGATCTCTTGACAGGAAAGAAGCTGCAGAAAAAAAGCATGTTTTCCTTGGTTTTTCTTGCATTTTTTGCTTTGGTTTTGGCATGCTAGATTTGTCTCTTGTGCATGCTGATAAAGTCCTATTCTATAGAATCAGGTTTTGGACCAAAAACCGCAGCAAAACCGGATACCTGCATTTTTGTTGCTTTTTTCAGTGTCTTTCACCACCCATTCATTTCAATGATAAATTGATAAAATGCTGAAAGAAGTGACATGCTCCATTGTGCAAAAAAGCATGAAAAGCACAAATTCCTGATGACAAAAAAAAATCAAGAATGTGTCCATGAGATTTCTGCAATCTCATAGACTTTGCTGATACTGTAAAACACAGCTGAAAATTTGCATTAAACAAGGACCAAAAAAATTATACAAAAACGCCTAAGGGTTTGAGAAGCAGTTTTCAAACAGTATACATGAAATGTAGCGCTATGCCTGAAACCTGAAAATTAAAGGGATAGGTCTCAAATATCTGATCAGTGGGGGTGAGGCAACCTGGCACCCCCACCATTCATCTGCTTACTGTGCTAGCGGCGGCAGGATGTGCTCAGTTACGGAACTGCAAACCATAGCTCCATCTGTTGGGGCCATTATTCGAATCCATAGGCGACATTTGTGCAGTACCAGCCGCGCCCACTATAGAGTTGATGGAGCTGTGCAGCTCCACAACCGCGCACATCTGGCTGCCGCCAGCACCATGAACAGCTTATCTGTAGAAGTGCCGTTGCATGCACACCCGCTGATCAAATATTCATGACCTATCCAAAAAATATATCATCAATATTAAAGTCACGGACAATCCCTTTAATGTTTACGTAAAGCACAAAGTGAAATTACAGTCACTGTTTGTTAGCTGCCGCATTTTGAGCTTATTTCTAAAACAGTAAATCATGCAGAAAACCTGCAGAGAATGCAAAGTTTAATCTCTCATTTATCAGTTCCGGTGCCAGGTGTTTGAAGCCTTTGTTATGGGGTGGGGCTAAGTAATTATTATTTTACTGCAGACAGGGCTTAGGGAGAGGCGCCTGCTGCAGTCAGTTCAAACAAAAAGGAAGCACACTGTAGCGCCATAGCATGCTAACATAAAATATGAAAAATTGGCCAATTTATGTCTACCTGGAAGCCTCGGTGAGGCATTTCTCGTTTCCCTGGACCCTACCTAATGCCAATCCTCACTTTGACTAAAGTCTTCATCTGTATGGGAACCTATGTAAATCCTCTCCTTAGACTGAAATCTATATCTCTGTGGAGGGGTTGTCCTACAGACAAAGACAGAATAGAGAGAAGGAGGGGGCTTGACTGAGTTCATTCCACGCAGATAAGATTTCCTTATTACTCAGTTTTTATTGGTATTGTTATAGCCGCCCTCACTAGATGTATGTTCTCTGGAGTGCTGCTGCTTCCGCACTGCTGCAAGTGTATACTATAGATCTGTATGTATTAGGTACTGCAGTGTCAGGGCAGCAGCACGCCAGTGAGCACTGCTGTCATTTATGCTCTGCAGATGAATGAGGGCTTTCGGTTGGTACTCACTGATCATAAATGAATGCCTAACCTTAGGATGAAACAGTGGAAAAATCCAGCAATAGCAAAAATATATTTTTTTTTTATACAAAACGTCACATTTATTTGGATATGGCTAAAAACAAAGAAAAGATTAAGATAGTATAAAATAACATGGTGGAGACCGTGTCTACGCGTTTTGACCCTTAAATAAATGTGATGTTTTATATATAAAAAATATCTTTTTGCTATTGCTGGATTTTTCCACTATTTCGGCCATGGTTTCAGCCCAGGAGCCAGCCTCATCTGTCCTTGCACCATGCCCTGCTTCAATATATCTTCTACATCGGTGAGTGTTCATTTTTCTTATCCTTAGGGTGCTCACCCTGCTGGTGCAGATGACCGTATTTTCAGTCTGGGTGTAATCCGACAAAGCATAGGATTGCTCTGGGACCAATGTTATGCTACGGGGCCGTGCACACTTGTCAGATTTTTTTCCTCAGACCGAGACGTTCCAAGGAAAAAAATTGCTGTATGTGTGAATTGGATCCGATATTCGATCTCACTTGGTCATGAAAGTCAATGAGTCCATGGTAACCACTGATCTACACTCAGATGACATCTTAGTAGAGTCTGATTTCCAAGGACTGACAGAATTGAGAAGATGGAGACATTTTTGCTGTATCTTCACCTCATCTGAGAAAATTGGATCACACTATGATCACACTCTGATCAAACTCTGATCAGAGTGTGAGTAGCATAATCGACCAGATTCTCAATGATGAGAGAATCTACAGTCATCTGCACCTGCCATTATTGTAAACCATCAATATGGACCCCTTGAAATTTCAGGTTAGATACGTGTATTTGTGGAAGAATATGGTTTATAAGTAAAAGAAGACTATAGATTTTAGTGACTTGAGTGTCTAGCATCGACCTATCCTTAAGTAACTCCCAGGCTGATTGACATGTGACTTCCAAGCTTTATATCTCATTGCTTACATGTCAGATAACTACAAGACAGGTATCCTTTTTATTGTTGTGCTGTTGTAAAGGAGTGAGATATGATGTCTGTCTTACTTCCCTTCCTTAGATTGCCCCTCCTATGTTATTGTGTATATATTGCTAAATTATAATGTTTATAATGTGATCAACGTCTGCAGTACTGCTACATAGAAACATGTATTATCGCTAGTCTTTAATGGTATTGCCACATGTATGTTTTACCATTGTGTAGAAAGCTGTAATATATTGTACTGTGCTTCTGTATTATATTATTTACATAATATAATGTGACTGTTGTTCATGTATAGTTAGGGTAAGTCAGTGCATCCTTTTGGGGACATTAGAGGAGGGCAATTTAATATATTGTTTACATAGTCATGGGTAAGTGTAGTTCTGCCACTAGATGGGGGGCATACTAGTGGGCTCTATAGGTATAACTGATCGGACGTTCATATAGGGTTAAATGTAGGAGGGGCTTCTGGGTAGTAAGTGGGGACCATGCAGGAAGTTAGGTGAGACGGGGCCAGGGTGCCTTAGAGTCCACATGGGCTATAGGCCTGGACAGCTTGGCAGCCACACAAAATTCAAGCGCTGCAGCCCACGTTACCCATGGCCACTGTGTCACAGCAGTGGGCCAGTACAGAAACGGAAAGATATGGCGACTTGTCACCTGGGCCAATGCTTTTAGGGCAGGAGTCGGCTGGACAGCTGAAGTGAAGGAAGCTGGGACTTTGACAAGTTTGGTACAGAGGGCCAGATGCTTTACCAGAGGCAACTGACCTGGTGACTGATGATTTCAAATCTGGGGTGAAACAGATAGAAGGAATTGTCATCATGGCGAGGTCAGGCCAGGAAGGAACTGGGAGCAGTCTACGACAGTGTGTACTGCACAGAAGTAACAGCCAGAAAGGGAAAGATGAGGAAACAAGCAAATATCACAATGTACCAACTGTGGATGTAATGTGTGAAATACTCAGTAAAGAAAGTGTTAAAGTTGACTCGGACTGTGTCTCCATTGCTGAGGTTCGCCTGGACGAGGGACCTTTATTGCCTGGGAAGTGCCCAGAAGAAGCTGAACCTGGAGATGCAGGTATGCAGACAAGAAGAGTACATTTTTCTTTAGGGAAAGGACTGGACATGGATATAGCAATTGTTCAGGTCACGACTACAGTCCTGTCCCTCCCTTACACTGAGATATATACAGTGCTTTGTAAAAGTATTCAGCTCACTGGAACTTTTCAACCTTTTCCCACATGTCATGCTTCAAACATAAAGATACCAAATGTAAATTTTTGGTGAAGAATCAACAACAAGTGGGACACAATTGTGAAGTTGAATGAAATTTATTGGTTATTTTAAATTTTTGTGGAAATTCAAAAACTGAAAAGTGGGGAGTGCAATATTATTCGGCCTCTTTATTTTCAGTGCAGCAAACTCACTCCAGAAGTTCATTAATTATAATCCACCTGTGTGTAATCAAGTCTCCTTATAAATGCACCTGCTCTGTGATATTGTCAGGGAAGTCGTTGCAGTCCATGGGAATTTGAGTACTATGCACACACCCGTGTTCTACCTGTTGCACAACACCTTCAGGAGAGTCTAAAGCACTCACCCTCTTACCTGTGCATTGCTGATATTATCACACTTAGGAGAGTGCTATTTCTTTTTCCTTATGTAAAAGTGCTGTAAAATATGTTAGCGCTGTAAAGTGAGTGTAATATTAAAATTAGGGGCTTTCAATAGTCAGGCAGTGTTGTCCAGAATGGTGAGATAGAACTAGATCAGCTTACTAGGCAGACGCTTCAAGACAGTGAGGCTAAGGCTTTGTCAAAACACAGGGCAGAAGAGCAGAATTTATTTAAGACTGGAATCCCACCAGCGTAAGGAATCCGATAAGATATGCTATTGACCGTTGGCTCCGGCTCTGCTATGGACCGGAGCCGAGTGTCGTGGTACTGTGTTCCGATCCTCTCGCATGAGAGAATCACAGAACAGTTGCGAAGGAGAGGGAGCAAGTAATTTCTCCCTCTCCTCCATGGCCTGACTCTGGTATATTGGACTCTACTGGGATGACATCCGAGTGCAGTCCAATATTTCACTCGCACCCATAGACTTGTATGCGAGTGAGCGGAGTCTCACTGCCAATCGCAGCATACTGCTTTTTTTCTCTCTTGCCGAATCGGCATGAGAAAATAATGGCAGATCTGAGCTGCCTTATAGAGTATCACTGGGCCGAGTGCCATGCTATGCTGGGCTCCATTCACTTGAATATGGCTGCGCTGCACAGTGAGTGCTCAAGAATGAAAGAATGGGGATGTAGTGATGCATTACCACTGTATCCTCTTTATTATCAGGACAGGTGGGGGTCCCAGAGGTCAGACCCTCATCGATCATAAAGTTATGATTTACCCATAAATCACTGTTAGTGTTGAGCGATACCGTTCGATACCCAAAAATATCGTATCGGATGGTATCGCCCGATACGAAAAAAATATCGGGTATCGCCGATTCCGATACCGGAAGTCCCATTCAAGTCAATGGGACTTCCGGTATCGGAATTTAAAAAAGCCCTTTATTTCCTTGTTGGCTAATTCTATGTAATTGAAAACAAATAAGAATCATGTAGAATGTATTGTGGGAGGTGGAGGAGACATTAAAGGCATAGTGGTTTATTCAAATCACATGGCATAGCATTAATTCCAATTTTTTTTTCAAGACGTTCGGAGTTAAAAAGATATTGACTATGTTAACTTTTTTAGATTTTGTCAGATATGTATGTTTCACAACTTCCATGCTCTTCACCTTCATTTGTACTTCTCCCACACTTTCTCCTTCATGATCCGCAGCAGTAGCATTTTTTTCATCAACTTTTTCTTCACCTTATTCATCTTCTTCACCTTCTTCCCATTTTTTTTTTCCATTCTTCATATTCTTCTTATTCAGCTATTATTAATTTTCATATGCTATTTCTTCATCTTCTTCCTATTCTTCTTTTTCTTCATTTTCTTATGGTGACAGGCATTCCTGTAGTACTTATCTATAAAAGTTATAAGATTACACCTTACGTTCTGCCTGTCACAAAAGATTTACAACAGGATTTGTCCGCGTTCAGTTTGGCCTGCAGCAGCAGGCATTTTCCAGGGGCACCACAAGGAGGAACGGACTCACCCCCATTTACTGCTTAGTCTTCTTCTGCTTATAATTTTGATTTCTTCTATGCTGATTTTTAGTCTTATGCTTAATGTTCTTCTGCTTTCTGTTCTTCTGCTTTTGCTTCTTCTGCTTCTTGTTCTTCTGTCTTTTGTTCTGTATCTTGGTGGTTGTCTTCCTGTTCTTTGTCCTCTTGGTCTTATTATTTAGGGTCATATTTCTGGTCTTCTTTGATGTGGTCTTCAGGGTCGTCGTCGTCATGGAGATCAATAAGGATTACCAAAGACAATTTCAAAAAGCTTGATCTAGGAAATGTAGCAGAAGGTACAAGAAGGCTGAGAAACTGGCGAGAACCAGCTGACAGTACTGGAACCCGTAGTGGCAGCAGAAGGAACAATAGCCAATGGCACTACTGAGGAACAGCTGACGGTGCTGGACCCCGGTTACTGTGCAGGAGGTACCTGTGCTAAAAAGCACTACCAAGGACCAGCTGACGGTGCTGGACCTCGGATACCGAGATGGAGGCACCTAGGCCAAAGGCTCTGGCGAGAACCAGCTGACAGTGCTGGCACCCGGATGGGTAGCAGAAGGAACCAGAGCCAATGGCACTACCGAGGACCAACTGACGGTGCTGGACCACGGTTACTAAGCAGAAGGTACCTGTGCTAAAAAGCACTACCAAGGACTAGCTGACGGTGCTGGACCTCGGATACCGAGATGGAGGCACCTAGGCCAAAGGCTCTGGCGAGAACCAGCAGACAGTGCTGGCACCCGGATGGGTAGCAGAAGGAACGAGAGCCAATGGCACTACCGAGGACCAACTGACAGTGCTGGACCACGGTTACTAAGCAGAAGGTACCTATGCTAAAAAGCACTACCAAGGACCAGCTGACGGTGCTGGACCTCGGATACCGACATGGAGGCACCTAGGCCAAAGGCTCTGGCGAGAACCAGCAGACAGTGCTGGCACTCGGATGGGTAGCAGAAGGAACAAGAGCCAATGGCACTACCGAGGACCAACTGACGGTGCTGGACCACGGTTACTAAGCAGAAGGTACCTGTGCTAAAAAGCACTACCAAGGACCAGCTGACGGTGCTGGACTTCGGATACCGAGATGGAGGCACCTAGGCCAAAGGCTCTGGCGAGAACCAGCTGACAATGCTGGAACCCGGTTGGGTAGCAGAAGGTACCCATCCAAAGCAAAGTAGCCAGGCCGCAAGCCGGCCGCAGTTACCGAAACCCACAGTCCTACAGGGGGTGCATGTCCCATTGACACTACGGATCCAGCCTTCAGTGCCAGTTCCCACAGCCCACATAGGAGTCACCTAAACTGCAGGTACCGTAGAGTCGGCTAACCTGGCCGCAAGACGACAGGACAATGGATTGGTGGCATAGTGACCTTGACACTACCCGGAAACAGCAGGCGTGCTGAAAACAGGCTGGGCAACAGGGAGTACCCATGCCAAAGACACTGCCGAGAACCAGTTGACGGTGCTGGAACCCAGATGGGTAGCAAAAGCTACAAGAGCAAATGGCACTACCGAGGAACAGCTGACGGTGCTGGACCACGGTTACTAGGCAGGAGGTACCTGTGCTTGAAAGCACTACCAAGGACCAGCTGACGGTGCTGGACCTTCGGATACCGAGATGGAGGCACCTAGGCCAAAGGCTCTGGCGAGAACCAGCTGACAGTGCTGGAACCCGGGTGGGTAGCAGAAGGTACCCATTCAAAGCAAAGTAGCCAGGCCACAAGCCGGCCACAGTTACCGAAGCCCACAGTCCTACAGGGGGTCCATGTCCCATTGGCACTACGGATCCAGCCTTCAGTGCCAGTTCCCGCAGCCCACATAGGAGTCACCTAAACTGCAGGCACCGTAGAGTCGGCTAACCCGGCCGCAAGACGACAGGACAACGGATTGGTGGCATAGTGACCTTGACACTACCCGGAAACAGCTGGCGTGCTGGAACCAGGCTGGGCAACAGGGAGTACCCGTGCCAAAGACACTGCCGAGCACCAACTGGCGTTGTTGGAGCCCAGGGAAAATCAGGTAGTAGGCCGAGGCCTACTGGGAGCCAGGTGTAAATCTGAGGTACTTTGAGTTTGGAGGGAGCAGGACACTTTGCCATACACACAGCAGGGGATCAGCTGACGTTACCGAACCCCACTTTCACATGAACAAGTGTTTTTTTTCTGTGTGGACAGCACTTCTGAGCAACAACTGACGATGTTGGAGCCCAGGGATAGTCATTTTGTAGGCTGAGGCCTACTTGGAGGCAGTTTAAGATAAGACGTTGTTTGAATTTGGAGGCAACAGGAGAGTTTGCCGTACACACAGCAGGGGATCAGCAGACGTTACCGAACCACACTTTCACATGAACGAGTGTTTTTTTTGTGTGGACAGCACTTCCGAGCAGCAACTGGCGTTGTTGGAGCTCAGGGACAATCATGGTGCAGGCCGAGGCCTACTAGGAGCCAGGTGTAAATCGGAGGTAGTTTGACTTTGGAGGGAGCAGGACACTTTGCCCTCCACACAGCAGGGGATCAGCTGATGTTACTGACCCCCACTTTCACATGAACGAGTGTTTTTTCTGTGTGGACAGCACTTCCGAGCACCAACTGGCGTTGTTGGAGCCCAGGGACAATCATGCTGCAGGCCGAGGCCTACTAGGAGCCAGGTGTAAATCGGAGGTATTTTGACTTTGGAGGGAGCAGGACACTTTGCCCTCCACACAGCAGGGGATCAGCTGACGTTACTGACCCCCACTTTCACATGAACGAGTGTTTTTTTTCTGTGTGGACAGCACTTCCGAGCACCAACTGGCATTGTTAGAGCCCAGGGACAATCATGGTGCAGGCCGAGGCCTACTTGGTGGCAGTTTTAGATTGTGTGTAGGCTACAACAGACTGTCAACGTGCTCCAATTAGGCATCTGTCTCCACTCTGTTTCCAGGATTTCACGTGACCACCAACACCGCCAGTTTATGTGTACAGCAGCCGTCTGCCCAATCCACACGTGTTCCTGTGTTACTGGGGTTCTGTAATGTCAGCAGATCCCCTGATGTGTGTCTGCCACTGTCTCCTGTTCTGTCCACATTCCCACCGCTTGCAGTGGGAAGGTGGACAGCGCAGGAGACAGTGTCAGACACACATTGGGGGATCTGCTCACGTAACAGAACACCAGGAACACAGGAACAAGTGTGGAATGCGCGGACGGCAACTGTGAGCAGGAACTGGCGGTGCTGGAGGTCAGGGGAAATACTAGAGACAGAGTGGAGACAGAGGCCAAATCAGAGAATGTTTAAATCTGAAGTAGTTACAATTTGGAGGCAGCAGCAGTTTGCCCTCCACACAGCAGGGGATCAGCTGACGTTACTGACCCCCACTTACACATGAGCGAGTGTTTTGTCTGTGCGGACAGCACTTCTGAGCACCAACTGGCGTTGTTGGAGCCCAGGGAAAATCAGGTAGTAGGCCGAGGCCTACTTGGAGCCAGGTGTAAATCTGAGGTTGTTTGACTGTGGAGGGAGCAGGAGAGTTTGCCATACACACAGCAGGTGATCAGCTGACGTTACCGAACCCAACTTACACATGAGCGAGTGTTTTGTCTGTGCGGACAGCACTTCTGAGCACCAACTGGCGGTGTCGGAGCCCAGGGAAAATCAGGTAGTAGGCCGAGGCCTACTTGGTGGCAGTTTTCGATTGTTTCTAGACTACTACTAACTGTCAACGTTCTCCAATTAGGCTTCTGTCTTCACTCTGTTTCGAGTATTTCCTCTGGCTTCCAACCACACCAGTTGCTGCTCTGAAATGCCGTCTGCACAACCCACACTTGTTCCTGTGTTACTGGGGTTCTGTAACAGCAGCTTCTCCCTAGAGGTGAGTCAGGCAATGTCTCCTGCTCTGTCCACATTTCCACTACAAGTAGTGGGATTGTAGACAAAGCAGGAGACATTGCCGGACTCACCTCTGGAGATGAGCAGATGTTACAGGACCCAGGTAACACAGGAACAAGTGTTGATTGTGCAGACGGCACTTGAGAGCAGAAACAGGCGGTGTTGTAGGCCGGAGGAAATACTCAAAACAGAGTGCAGACAGAGGGCAAATCAGAGAACCTATTAAATCAGAGGTAGTCAAAAGTTGTAGGCAGCAGGAGAGTTTGCCATACACACAGCAGGGGATCAGCTGACGTTACCGAACCCCACTTACACATGAGCGAGTGTTTTGTCTGTGCGGACAGCACTTCTGAGCACCAACTGGCGGTGTCGGAGCCCAGGGAAAATCAGGTAGTAGGCCGAGGCCTACTTGGAGCCAGGTGTAAATCTGAGGTTGTTTGACTGTGGAGGGAGCAGGACACTTTGCCATACACACAGCAGGGGATCAGCTGACGTTACCGAACCCCACTTACACATGAGCGAGTGTTTTGTCTGTGTGGACAGCACTTCTGAGCAACAACGGGCGTTGCTGTAGCCCAGGAAATAAAGTTCAGGTCATAGAAACATGAACACAACAGGAGACATGGATCCTGTTGCCAGCCAATTATTTATTCTGGAAGAGGACTGGCAAATTCAGGTGAGATCCAGGCCTTGTTCATTTTCAGAAAAGTAAGCCGGTCAACATTATCGGCGGATAGTCGCGTGCGACGGTCTGTTACCACACCACCTGCAGCATTAAAGACACGTTCCGATAATACACTGGCAGCAGGGCAAGCCAGCACCTCCAATGCATACTGGCTAAGCTCTGGCCATGTATCCAGCTTAGAGACCCAATACTTGAATGGGGAAGAGCCGACTGGGAGAACACTAACAGGGCACGACAAGTAGTCTGTCACCATCTGACGGAAACGTTGCCTCCTGCTGACTGGAGCCGTCTGTGATGGTGTAGCCGTTTGTGGCGATCCCACAAAACTTTTCCACATTTGGGCCATACTGGCCTTGCCTTGTCCTGCGGCACTGCCTCTGCTACCTCTTTGTGCAGAGCTTCCTCCACTGCCTCTACCCACATGGCTTCTTTGAAAAGCACTACCAGCAACACTTGCGGGGGGAATGGAGAACATGATGGCCTGCACAAGTGTTTCTTGGTACTCCCGCATTTTTCGCTCCCGGTTCAACTGTGGTATGAGGCTTTGTAAGTTGTCCCGGTAGTGAGGATCTAGGAGGGTGTACACCCAATAATCAGCCGTGTAGAGAATGTTGGCGATGCGGCGGTCATTTAACAAGCACTGCAGCATGAAATCAACCATGTGCTGCAGACTGCCAACTGGACCGGAAATGCTGTCCCCAGCTTGAGGCAGCATCTCTGCCTGCTCAGCATCACTCCACCCTCGCTGTACACACTGACTACTAGAGCCTTGTGTACCTCCCTCCTCTGGAGAGATGTGTTCCTCCTCCTCCATTGACTCCTCGTCATCCTCCTCACTAAGTGTCCCCTGCCTGGGCCTTTGTGTGGAGGCACGTTGCGCAGACTTGCCAGAAGCAGATGGCATTTCTGACTCCTCATCCTCGACCTCTTCAAAAACCTCCTCACTTAGTGCTTGTAAGGTTTTTTGAAGCAGACAGATAAGGGGGACAGTCATGCTGACTAGTGCATCATCTGCACTGGCCATCCGCGTGGAGTCATCGAAGGCACGAAAAACTAGGCAGATGTCCCTCATAGTGGCCCACTCAGTGGTGGTGAAGTGTGTCCGGCGCACAGTGCAACTTGTTTGCGCCTGATGCAGCTGGTACTCCATTACTGCTGCCTGCTGCTCACACAACCGCTCCAACATATGTAACGTTGAATTCCACCTGGTGGGGAGGTCACATATGATGCGATGTTCTGGCAGGCGGAATCGGCATTGCAGAGATGCAATGCGCGATCTTGCCATGCTGGAACGCCGCAAGTGAGCACACTCTAGGCGAACCTTGTGCAGCAGTGCATCAAGATCCGGATAGTCCCTCAGAAAGCGCTACACGACCAAATTGAGCACGTGTGCCAGACATGGTATATGAGTGAGGTTGCCTAGGCCGAGAGCTGCCACTAGATTTCAGCCATTGTCACTCACTACCAAACCTGGCTGGAGATTCGCTGGCACAAACCACACATCGCTCTTCTGCTTGATGGCATTCCAGAGCTCCTGTGCTGTGTGGCTCCGATTCCCCAAAGAAATTAATTTAAGGATGGCCAGTTGACGTTTGGCCACACCTGTGCTCATATCTGGCCTAACAGGCTCATGCAGTGCTGATTCCGAGGAACTAGGGTAGGAGGAGGACTCAATATGTACAGACTGCATTCCTGCAATCCTTGGAGTTGGCAGAATACGTACAGAGCCACTCTCCAGATCTGTACCCGGCTCCACAACATTGACCCAATGGGCAGTGAGGGGGAAAGGTATCGTCCCTGTCCATGGCTACTGGTCCACGCATCGGTGGTCAGGTGGACCTTGCTACTGACGGCGTTTAGTAGCGCATTTTTAATTTTTCCCTCCACATGCTTTTGCAGGGCAGGGACGGCTTGCCTGCTGAAATAAAAGCGGCTGGGCACATTGTATTGTGGAACTGCCAATGACATCAAGTTCCGGAAGCTGTCAGTCTCCACCAGCCTGAATGACAGCATCTCAAGGTCCAGTAGTTTGGCAGTGCCGGCATTCAGAGCCAGTGCTCAGGGATGGTTTGCCGAGTAGGGCCGCTTTTTCACCCATGCCTGTGCTACCGATTGCTGGTGAGTGGCCTGGGAGTGTGCTGATGAATGAGAACGTGGTTCAGTGGGTGGAATTTCACTGGGTCTCTGGACAACAGTGGCAGAGGTTCTTCCATGGTGTTCCAGTGAGGAAGCCGAACCAGCTGTGTGTGAGCTGGAGGAAGAGGCCCCAACACGAGCTGAAGAGGTGGTAGGTGCTGCTGAAGGTTGGCCTACATCTTCAGTGTGTCTGTGTAACTCCACCTCGTGCTTGGTACGCACATGTTTCCACATATTTGTGGTATTGAGGTTGCTCACATTTTTCCCTCGTTTAACTTTCTGATGACACAGCTTGCATTTGACAAAGCAAATGTCATCTGCAACTGTGTCAAAAAAAGACCACGCACTGCAAGTCCTGGGAGTGCCCGTTTTGTGTTTTGGAAGAGGATTGCTCCTCATGGGTGCCAAAGTGGAGGCTACAGGCAACCAAGTCTGCCCCCGCCCTCTCCCTTCTCTTTTGGCCGTTCGGGGAATCTCTTCCTCAGAGCTGCTCCCACCACCTTCCTGTGGCTGACGCCATGATGGGTCAAGGACCTCATCATCTCCACTCCCCTCTTCAAGCACCGGCTGGTCCTGGGTTGTCTCGCCAGCACCGTACACACCAGAAATTGGCAACTGAGTCTCATCATCATCAGATGAGCACTGAGGTGTGCTGACAATAGGCACTGGCCCACCCGCCTCTTCAGATTCAGAGGGACAAAGCAGTTGCGCATCACTGCATACTCCCTCTTCTTCACGCTCTAGAATGCTGCTTGGCTGGCCACCTCTTTCCAAGCCAACAGATTCTGAGAACAGAAGTAAAGATTGAGATGGCTCCTGTCCAGGACTCTCAGACTGCCTGGGCAATTTGGCAGGTGGTGAAGAGACAGATGGTTGCTCTTCAGTGCTCTGGCCTTGGGAGGATGCGGAAGTCATTGAAGTGGATGCGTTAGCTGCCATCCATCCGACAATGGCTTCAATTTGTTCATCACGCAGCAGTGGGGTACGGCGAGGTCCTACAAAGCTGCGCATGAAGGACTGTTGCCTGGTAAAAGTGGGGGATGCCGGGTCACTGGTGGCCGCAGCAGACACCGAATCCCCACGTCTTCTCCCTGCTGAATCTCCCCGTCCTCTCCCTGATGAAACTCCACGGCCACGACCACATGACTTACTCCCTGCCTTCTTCATCTTGGTAGACTGATAAAGATAGGCAGAAAAGTAAAAAAGGGGTGGCTTAGTGTTCTTATTCCTGAACACCTGCTAACCAGTATAAGAAACACTAATTTGGCTAAGAGTGTGTGCACTACACTGTAATATGATCTAATGTGGCCTACACAACTGTAAAGTGGAGTGTTTGGTGAACTTTATTTCCTTTTTTTTTTTTGGGGGGGGGGGAGAAAAGGATGTGACCAAAGTTTGAAAGCTATAGTATCACAAACTTTTTGGAGCGATTACAATGCAGGAAGCTAACCTACAATGCAATTGATGAGGCTCCAAAAAATAGGGTGATACTAGTCTGGATGGCCCTGAAGGGCACAAGCCAGCAAAAAGGCTCCTCTATCTAATCCTATACAGTGTTTGCAACCAACCAATGACAATGGATGCAGATGGAAGCACACTAATATAGGAACAAAAATCTGGATAAATTAGCTGCAAAAAAAGGACTATGTATGAGGCAGAGACACACGATGGGCGGCCTACAAGCAGACGAGCCTGCAGGACACACTACACAGCGTGGGTCTGCACTCACACAGCCCTTGCAGACAGCTATTAAAACAGCGCTGCTGGGCTACAAAAATGCTACAGTGGTGGATTATGTAGCCTGGGTAGAGCAATAGATATTTTAGATGATCACTATTTCTAACTGTCCCTCACAGTCTTCAACAGCAGCCTGTCCCTAACTGAATTCACAGCAGAGTGACCAGAAATGGCGGCTGCAGCGGTTTTTATAGTGCATCATGACATCATTTCAGCAGCCAATCACAGCCATGCCAGTAGTTAACATGCCTACATGCCTAACAGGATGTGCCCACACTTCTGAGGATCCCCATTGGCTGAATCAAATCGAGCGGGCTCCTAGCATTATGGGAACTTCCGATTCCGGTATTCGATATGAAAAAAGTATCGGAACTAAGTATCGGAATTCCGATACAGCGAATATCGGCCGATACCCGATACTTGCGGTATCGGAATGCTCAACACTAATCACTGTACTATACTTTGTGCAGATTCTATACAGTTGTCTTTGTAATGCTTTACACAGTGAATAGTAGATCCTATCTGCGTATTACAGGGGGTGCACTTAATATTTTACATCTTAAGCATTTACAGAGATCCATTGCTAACTCTTTTTCAACTGCTGTGTAATGGACTTAAAGCAACGTGCATCTGTCTACTTCAAATACCCTGTTTTACTTTCATTAATGAAAAGCTTATAATGTTATCTGGCCGGTGTCCAGCTTGGAACAAAGAATCTATAGATGGAGCTGGACCCCGAGGTTAATCCAACTTTACCTTACTCAACAAAATGAATTAAAACAAAATCGGAGATGAATTTTCATGATAGCTCCAGCAAATATGATTAATAATGCACAGATTTTTTTGTTTAAATAGGGCTATACCTTGTTCTTTTAGCCTGAAGATAAAATGTAGCTTTCTGCTGCTTTTAAGCAATATATCTAAATAATTTTCCTTTTTTCCGGAGTCCTATAAGAACAAAACCAACTGTGTATATTTAGAAAAAGTGTATTTTTTTTAATATCGCCTGCTTTTAACCAATGTATTGAAGTATACATGAAGAACGCCAATGCCAAAAAAGATGGGATGTTGTGTGAAATGTAAAGAAAATAAGAATGCAAAAATCTGGGAATCACTTAGAGCCATATTTTATTCACAACAGAACATGAAACAGATCAAAAGCAGAACATTAGACATTTTACCATTTCAACCGAAAAAATTAACTCATTTAAATATTGATGGCAGCGACTGTTAGGTGTCAGGTTCCTGCCTCTGCACAGGAGGAATCCCGACCCTTGCCTTCTGCGGTCTCCCATTCCTCTCCGGCCGCAGAGGAGCCTGCTCAGCAAAGACGTCGTTCCTGGTTTCTTGCTCAGTCTACTACTTTTGGCTTGGTTATGGCTGCCAATCAGGGTTCAGCTGTAGTAACCTGCAATAGCCAGCAGCAAGCTGCTCTTGGGACTAAGTCCTTCTTTTGGCCCACTTAGCATGCCCGTGGGAAGTCCTCTCATTGGAGGGCTGAGGTCACATGCTCAGGTCCTATTGCTGCTCCCATTGGACCACTAGGAAGGGCCTGGAAGGACACTGCTATATAAGAGTCACATGGCCATGCACTAGTATAGACAGTAATTGGTAGTGATGTGTGTGATGATGAATGCTTGTGAACCGCTGAATGACTCATTATGAAACCCCTTCCCTTTGATACGCATGTTAGTAGGGTTTAGAGGTCAGAGTCAGCGCCGAGATGTGGCACTGCCTAGAGCCGCAGTGCTGTCAGCTCCTCAACCATGCTAGCACCAGAGTGCGCCACTCTACCTAAGGCACTATGCTACCGCAGGTACTGCAGCGCCATGCGCGTCCTATGTGCTTTCCAGTCCTGAGTTTAGGCTGGTTAGTGGCGTCCGCCAGAGCTGCGCTGCGCTGAGGTAAGCAAAGTTCAGCTGCACCCTGTGACTTCTAACGGCACATCATTCTATAAGTGTCTGTTCAGGCATCGCTGTTGCAGTGCTGAGCGCGAGTGGGACTAGAGGGGCTCTAACCCTGTGTCCTTGGGGCAGAGTCCTGTGTCTTAGCACTAACGCTCTCCTGCCAAGTCCTGTGAGGATAAACAGGCTCTGGCACTGGTTCCAGCGGCTCTGTGAGGTAACAGAGTTCGCTCAAGTACACACCAGTTCAGCGGTTACCCCCGGTGTTTAGTGCTCCACCATTACAGAGCAGCAGTTTCCATCTCTGCACGGTGGACCCCGGGTTGCGATCGCACTTCCTTATATTTGATATTTAGTGCGATCCGCAACCCTAGCATCGCCAAATCTTAAAAGTTGGGACAGGTTTAGGAAAAAGGCTGGAAAACTAAGTGGCAATAATGAAAAACTGGGTCAATATTTAATTCGCATAAGTCTTCAATCAGATGTCCATGTTGCTCATACAAGTTCTATCCATATTTTTCAACACAAACTCATTATAGTCTATAATATTTTTTCATGGACCATGTATACTGTATATGCCGAACTTATGTCTGTTTTTTCAGGCAGAATGGCTAAAAAGTGCCGATACAAGTCAAGTAGTCCGTGGAAAACACACAGGAAAAGGACAGGAGAAGCTTTGTAATTTATTTCTCTATCTATCCATACGTGAAAAACACTGATGACACCCTGAAGAGGTCCTTTGCACAACATATACCCTATGGGAATAAACAAACTAGAAATAGGAGGAAACCACTATGGCTAAATAGAGCTGTGCGGGGCACAATATGACAAAAAAGAATGTGCTTGTGGAACTGAACCAAGAGAGGAGTGAGGAGGCATTAAATAATTATAGAGAAAAAAAATAAAATAGATAAGTCAAGGCAGCAAAGACTGAGACAGAGAGACTTATCACCAAAGAAAGCAAAAATAATCTAAAAATATTTTTCAACTACATAATCAGTAAGAAATTCAAAATTTTTTGTGCTGGCCCCCTCAGAAATAATCTTGGAGAAATGGTGTAAGAGGATGCGGGAAAGGTCAATCTACTAAACGCGTTTTTCTCTGCAGTATTTAAACAAGAAGATCTCATGACAAACGACATGATCTGGAATACCATTAAATTTTCCATTAAATGTCACTTGCCTAACACAGCAGGAAATATGACATTGACTCAAAAACACTAGATTAGACAATTCACCTGGCCCAGATGCCTACACCACCAGGAAGTTCAGGAATTAGCTGCCACGATAGACTGTTATTTCTAATATTCAAGGATTTCATAATAGCAAGATCTGTAACATAGTACTGCAGCCCCCGTCGCGTCCCACGGTACTTACTGGTCCGCTTCCGTGCCTCAGCATGGCTTCTCCCGTCAGTCGCGGTGTCCTGTGACCGGACCGTGGCCTGCGACGTGCTTGCATGCATTGCGCATGCGCCGTAGACCGCAGCCGCGTCCCTCTCGATTCTTATGCTCCGGCGGTGCCCTGACCTGAAAGCACTGCTGGACCAATGGGGGCTGCATCCAGGGTATTTCAGGCCACCCTCCTCTAATGGAGGCGCCTGATCGTTGTTGTTCTATCTGCACTTTAGGCCCCCGTGTCCCTGCTCTGTGCACCGTGCCGGTTGTCATATCTTCCTGTGCTTCTATTGCAGCCCTGCTCCGTCCTGCCTGCCCGTGTCTTGCCCTGCAGTCCCACTCCGGTCCTGTGTGTTCCTGCTCCATCCTGCCTGCCCATGTCTTACTCCTACAGTCCTACTCCGGTCCTGTGTGTTCCTGCTCTGTCCTGCCTGCCCGTGTCTTATTCCTGCAGTTCTACTCCGGTCTTGTGTGTTCTTGCTCCGTCCTGCCTGTTCCCCTTTGTCTCCTGCTGTCCTACTCCAGTCTCTCCAGCCGAGCCCTACGCCTTCTCTGTGCTCGTGGTACCGGGTCCTCTGTCTCACTCCAGTCCATTCCGAGCCACCCCTCTTGGTACCGGCTGCCGTGGCATTCAAACCCCTGGGTCTGCTCCTAACGGTCCCTGTATAGGGGTCGGCCCCACCTGGTTGCTCGCCCGGGGCCCCTCGGTGCCATGGTCCAGATGGTCCACTCCTGGAATCCTGCCTTGCCTAGAGAAACACTAACAGTACGATCAGGCCATGGATTCCACCGGTGCTTCTGCCCCCGCTCAAAAGGAGTTGCTCTTTTTGCGGGAGAACCAGGGGCACATCATGTTCATAAGGAAATCCACGGAATCGTGTTTGTCAACTCTTCAGGCCGCAGATCCGGGAACTGCTGCTCAGCTGGCCAGTCTCCAACAGGAGCTGGGCCAGCAGCGTGACGCCCAGTCCCATATCTTGACTTATATGGCCTCTGTAGACAATCGCTTGGTGGCTCTCCAGTCCACCGCCGCAGCATCTGCCTCTCCCACCGGTCCCGCTTCTTTTCCTTCTCCTTGCCTTGCCAAACCACACCGGTTCAATGGTGACCCCAAACATTGCAGAGGGTTCGTAAACCAATGTAGCCTTCACTTCGAGCTACTACCTCGACAGTATCCCTCCGATAGGGCCGAAGTGGCTTTTATCATGTCCCATCTGGAGGGGGAGGCCCTGTCTTGGCTAAACCCTCTCTGGGAGAGGGATGATCCCATGGTCTCAAATCTTCCGGTCTTTTTGGATACATTCAGGAGGGTTTTGACGAGCCAGGTCGGCTAGCCTCTCTTAATGAGTTCCTTTTCAACCTCCACCAGGGCGCTCTCACCGTCAGACAGTATGCTATCCGGTTCCACACACTTTCCTCTGAGTTGGGATGGAATAATGCAGCACTGGTAGGGGCATTCTGGCGTGGCCCCTCGGGCAGGATAAAGGATGAGTTGGCAGGTTGAGATACCCCCACCACTCTTGAGGACCTGATTTCCCTGGCTGCCCGCATAGATCTCCGGTTTGAGGAGCGCGCCCGGGAATCGGCTAGAGACAGGAGACCCACGAGACCAGCTCCTTCCCCCAACCAATCCTCTAGTCCTCGTCCAGCCGGGGTTCCCCATATTCCTCAGTCTGAACTGATGCAGGATGACCGTGTCAAGTTGACCGAGGTCCGGCAAAGAGAGAGACGGGCACAAGGTCTGTGTCTCTATTGTGGTGGAGCTTCGCATTTCATCCGTTCCTGTCCTGAGAGACTGGGAAACTCGTCCGCCTAGGCCAGATAAGAGAGGCCTCCCTAGGTGTCCATGATTCCTCTCAACCACTTACAATCTCCATTCTTTTGATTTCGGGGCAGAGGCGTGGCTCCGAGGTGGCTTACGTGGATTCGGGCGCAGCAGGTAACTTCATTCGGCGTGAAGAGGTGGAGAAGTACCAGATTCCCATGGTCAGTCTGAAGAATCCTCGGCTAATTGCATCGGTGGACGGCCGACCGCTACCAGAATCCATCACCATGGTCACCGAGGAAGTAGACTTGCAAGTCGGTGCCCTACACCGTGAAAGAATAGCCTTCTATGTGCTCCCTGGTCTCTCCCATGCGATCCTCCTGGGACTTCCGTGGCTACGGACACATCAGCCAGTTCTCGACTGGTCATCCGGGGAAGTTCTTCGCTGGGGACACTCGTGCCATGATCGGTGCCTGAATCCTATTCGTCTGGCTGCTTCTTCACGTCCACCTTCTGACCTCTCGGGTTTACCCTCAGCCTATAGGTCCTACGCAGATGTCTTTGATAAGAAGGAAGCGGAGGTCCTTCCCCCGCACCGGCCTTTTGATTGTCCCATCGAGCTAGTTCTCGGAATCTACCCACTGTCTCTTGCAGAGACCTTGGCCATGTCCGAATACATCCGGGAGAATCTTGCCAGGGGTTTCATACGGAAATCCTCCTCTCCCGCAGGAGCCGGCTTCTTCGTCAAAAAGAAGGACGGCTCTCTGCATCCGTTCATATAGGGGCCTGAACAACATCACCATCAAGAACAGGTACCCCCTTCCTCTCATTCCGGAGCTGTTTGATCGCCTCAGAGGAGCACGGGTTTTCTCCAAGTTAAATCTCAGAGGAGCCTACAATCTGATCCGCATCTGTGCAGGCGATGAATGTAAGACCGCTTTTAACACTCGAGACGGTCACTATGAGTACCTTGTCATGCCCTTTAGTCTGTGCAATGCTCCCACTGTATTTCAAGAATTCGTCAATGAGATCTTCCGGGACCTCTTGTACTCCTGTGTGGTAGTGTACTTGGACGACATTCTTGTTTTCTCGTCAGACCTTTCGTCTCATAGGAGGAGTGTCCGCTTGGTTCTCCAGTGCCTTCGAGAGAATCGCCTGTATGCTAAGATGGAGAAATGTCTCTTTGAGCAGACCTCATTACCGTTTCTGGGCTACATCATCTCCGACGCTGGATTGAAGATGGATCCGGAGAAACTGTCCGCCATTCTCAAGTGGCCTCGCCAAGTCGGCATAAAAGCTATCCAACGGTTTCTCGGATTCGCCAACTATTACCGGTAATTTATTCCTCATTTTTCAATTACCAAACCCATTTCCGCCCTCACCCAAAAGGGGACAAGCTCCAACTCTTGGACCACGGAGGCTGAAGAGGCCTTTCTGACATTAAAACGGGCATTCTCTACAGCTCCAGTCTTGTCCCGTCCCGAGAGTAGAAAACCCTTTGTGCTAGAGGTGGATGCCTCTTCAACAGGAGACGGGGATGTACTATCTCAGAAAACCATTTCTGGTCGTCTACACCCCTGTGGATTCTTTTCCAAGGCCTTTTCTCCATCCGAGTGCAATTACTCAATTGGACACCGTGAACTCTTGGCCATAAAACTGGCCTTGGAGGAATGGCGTCACCTTCTGTAGGGGGCTGTCCACCCTTTTGTGATTTACTCAGACCACAAGAACCTGGCCTATCTTCACTCTGCCCAGAGACTCAATCCTCGACAGGCTAGGCGGTCCTTGTTTTTCGCTCGCTTCAATTTTGAGCTCCATTTTCGCGTGGGTGACAAGAACACCAAAGCGGACGCCTTATCCAGAATCTTCCAGCCATCCGAGGATGGAGATGAACCCGCTCACATTATTGAGCCCTCAAGGATAATCACCGTGGCTCCGGTGAATCTGCTTTCTCCACCCACAGGCAAGACTCGTGCCCGAGGATGCCAAAAGAAGAGTCCTACTCTGGGGCCATTTCGTCAAACTGGCAGGCCATGCCGGAACCAAGAAGACTCTCGCTCTCATCTCTCGGTACTACTGGTGGCCTACCCTCCGCCAAGATGTGGCAGACTTCGTGGCCTCTTGTCCCTCTTGCGCAAGAAACAAAGTACCACGACGACCTCTGTCTGGCTTGCTCCTCCCCCTGCCCGTCCCTACAGTACCTTGGGAACACATCGCCATGGATTTTGTGACTGACTTGCCCCGCTCATCTGGCTGCACGGTGGTCCTAGTGGTGGTAGATCGTTTTTCCAAGATGGCACATTTTATCCCGTTGACCGGACTTCCCTCTGCGCCTGACCTAGCCAAGATCTTCATCCACCAGATTTTCAGGCTCCATGGTCTACCTCGACACATTGTGTCCGACCGGGGGAACCAGTTTGCTTCCAAGTTCTAGAGGGCACTTTGCAAACGATTGGATATATCTTTAGATTTTTCCTCCACCTACCACCCGCAGACTAACGGGCAAGTGGAGCGAACCAACCAGACAATGACTGGATATCTACGTAATTTTTCCAACGTCCACCAAAATGACTGGTTTGACCTGCTTCCCTGGGCGGAGTTCGCCTACAACAACCATACCGGCGAATCGTTGACCAAATCTCCGTTTTTTTGTGGTGTTTGGCAGACATCCAAGTCTTCCTCTTCCTTTAGGTCCAGCTTCCGAAGTACCTGCGGCCGACTCTGTGTCCCTGGAGTTCTCAGAGATCTGGGCCGAGACCAACACAGCCCTCAAGAAAGCCAGAGAGCGGATGAAGAATCACGCCGACAAGAGGAGATTGGATCCTCCGCCGTTTCATATCGGGGATAAAGTCTGGCTCTCATCCAAATATATCCAGCTAATAGTACCCTCGTACAAGTTGGGCCACCGGTACATCGGTCCCTTTGAAATTCTTGATCGAGTCAATGAAGTTGCCTACAAGTTGAGGTTGCCTGCTTCGCTTCGAGTCCCGAACACCTTCCATGTTTCTCTCCTGAAACCTGTGGTACTAAATCGGTTTCACTCATCACCCTGTTCCGTTACTCGGCCGGTTGGTACCGACGACACCTTCGAGGTAAGAGATATCCTCGCCATGAAAAGAATTAGGTGTAGGCCCTTTTTTCTTATTCACTGGAAGGGGTTTGGCCCCGAAGAGAGGTCCTGGGAGCCCCTGGAGAACATCAACGCTCCCCGCCTTCTCAGGAGATTTTTTGCCAATCGCAGTAGCAGGCGGCTTAAAGAGGGGGGTACTATTACAGCCCACGTCGTGCCCCACAGTACTTACTGGTCCGTTCCCGCGCAGTAGCCTGGCTTCTCCCGTCAGTCGCGGCATCCTGTGACCGGCCCGTGACGTCCTTGCATGCTTTGCGCATGCGCCGTAGGCCACGACCGCATCCCTCTCTCGCTTCTTATGCTCCGGCGGTGCCCTGACCCGGAAGCACCGCCGGACCAATGGGGGCTGCGTCCAGGGTATTTCAGGCCGCACTCCTGTAATGGAGACGCCTGATCGTTGTTGTTCTATCCGCACGTTAGGCCCCGTGTCCCTGTCCTGTGCACTACGCCGGTTCTCATATCTTCCTGTGCTTCTATTGCAGCCCTGCTCCGTCCTGCCTTCCCGTGTCTTGCCCTGCAGTCCTACTCCAGTCCTGTGTGTTCCTGCTCCGTCCTGCCTGCCCTTGTCTTACTCCTACAGTCCTACTCCGGTCCTGTGTGTTCCTGCTCTGTCCTGCCTGCCCGTGTCTTACTCCTACAGTCCTACTCTGGTCCTGTGTGTTCCTGCTTCATCCTGCCTGCCGTGTCTTATTCCTGCAGTCCTACTCCAGTCCTGCCTGCCCGTGTCTTACTCCTGCAGTCCTTCTCCGGTCCTGTGTTTTCTTGCTCCGTCCTGCCTGTTCCTCTTTGTCTCCTGCTGTCCTACTCCAGTCTCTCCACCTGAGCCCTACGCCTTTTCTGTGCTTGTGGTACCGGGTCCTATGTCTCGCTCCAGTTCGTTTCGAGCCGCCCCTCTTGGTACCGGCTGCCTTCGAACCCCTGGGTCTGCTCCTAACGGTCCCTGTATAGGGGTCAGCCCCACCTGGTTGCTCGCCCGGGGCCCCTCGGTGCCACGGTCCAGAGGGTCCACTCCTGGAATCCTGCCTTGCCTAGAAAAACTCTAACACATACAGTTGTGGCCAAAAGTATTGACACCCCTGCAATTTTGTCAGATAATACTCAGTTTCTTCCTGAAAATGATTGCAAACACAAATTCTTTGGTATTATTATCTTCATTTAATTTGTCTTAAATGAAAAAACACTAAAGAGAATGAAGCAAAAAGCAAAACATTGATCATTTCACACAAAACTCCAAAAATGGGCCAGACAAAAGTATTGGCACCCTCAGCCTAATACTTGGTTGCACAACCTTTAGCCAAAATAACTGCGACCAACCGCTTCCGGTAACCATCAATGAGTTTCGTACAATGCTCTGCTGGAATTTTAGACCATTCTTCTTTGGCAAACTGCTCCAGGTCCCTGATATTTGAAGGGTGCCTTCTCCAAACTGCCATTTTTAGATCTCTCCACAGGTGTTCTATGGGATTCAGGTCTGGACTCATTGCTGGCCACCTTAGAAGTCTCCATTGCTTTCTCTCAAACCATTTTCTAGTGCTTTTTGAAGTGTGTTTTGGGTCATTGTCCTGCTGGAAGACCCTTAACTCTGAGGGAGACCCAGCTTTCTCACACTGGGCCCTACATTATGCTGCAAAATTTGTTGGTAGTCTTCAGACTTCATAATGCCATGCACACGGTCAAGCAGTCCAGTGCCAGAGGCAGCAAAGCAACCCCAAAACATCAGGGAACCTCCGCCATGTTTGACTTTATGGACCGTGTTTTTTTCTGTGAATCCCTCTTTTTTTCTCCTGTAAACTCTATGTTGATGCCTTTGCCCTAAAGCTCTACTTTTGTCTCATCTGACCAGAGAACATTCTTCCAAAACATTTTAGGCCTTTTCAAGTAAGTTTTGGCAAAGTGGAGTCTTCCTGGGTCTCCTACCATACAGTCCCTTTTCATTCAGATGCCGATGGATAGTACGGGTTGACACTGTTGTACCCTCAGACAGCAGGGCAGCTTGAACTTGTTTGGATGTTAGTCGAGGTTCTTTATCCAACATCCACACAATCTTGCGTTGAAATCTCTTGTCAATTTTTCTTTTCCGTCCACATCTAGGGAGGTTAGCCACAGTGCCATAGGCTTTAAACTTCTTGATGACACTGCGCACGGTAGACACAGGTCTTTGGAGATGGACTTGTAGCCTTGAGATTGCTCATGCTTCCTCACAATTTGGTTTCTCAAGTCCTCAGACAGTTCTTGTGGTCTTCTTTCTTTTCTCCATGCTCAATGTGGTACACACAAGGACACAGGACAGAGGTTGAGTCAACTTTAATCCATGCCAACTGGCTGCAAGTGTGATTTGGTTATTGCCAACACCTGTTAGGCGCCACAGGTAAGTTACAGGTGCTGTTAATTACACAAATTAGAGAAGCATCAAATGATTTTTCGAACAGTGCCAATACTTTTGCCCACCCTCTTTTTTATGTTTGGTGTGGAATTATATCCAATTTGGCTTTAGGACAATTCTTTTTGTATTTTTTCATTTAAGACAAATTAAATGAAGATAATAATACCAAAGAATTTGTGTTTGCAATCATTTTCAGGAAGAAACTGAGTATTATCTGACAAAATTGCAGGGGTGTCAATACTTTTGGCCACAACTGTAGGATGGATACACAGCAGATGTGGTGCCAATATTCAAAAAGAGGACAAAATCTGAGCCAGGAAATTATAGGCATGTAAGTTTATCTCCTAATGTTTGCAAAATCCTTGAAGGTTTTCTAAGAGATGCTATTCTGGAGTATCTCAATAAGGATAGCCTCAGTCATGACCCAGCATTAGCATGAGTTTATGAGAGATCGGTACTGTCAAACTAATTTTATCAGCTTCAGTGAGGAGGTAATTTCCAGACTGGACTATAGTAATTCTGTGGATATTGTCTATCTGGACTTTCCAAAGGGAGTTGGTACATAAAATGAGAGTAAGGGGTAAATACAGTATGTGTAACTGGGTTAACACCTCAGTGATAGGAAAAAGAGAGTGCTATTATTGGTACACACTAGGATTGGTTGACAGTTAACAGTGGGGTACTACAGGGGTCTACATTGGGCACTCCTGTTTTTAACACTATTATTTTTATTAATGAATTTGTAGAGGGAATACAGAGTAGAATTTTAATATTTTCAGATGATATTAAACGCTGCAAGGTAATAACATAGTAACATAGTTAGCAAGGCCAAATAAAGACATTTGTCCATCCAGTTCAGCCTATATTCCATCATAACAAATTCCCAGACCTACGTCCTTCTAGAGAACCTAATAACTGTAAGATACAATATTTTTACACTCCAGGAAGACATCCAGGCTTCTCTTGAACCCCTGGACTGAGTTTGCCATTACCACCTCCAGTAAAGAATCCTCTTCTATGTTTGTGGAAAAACCTTCTCTCATCCAGACGCAGAGAATGCCCTCTTGTGACCATCACGTTCCTTGGTATAAACAGATCCTCAGAGAGATATTTAAATTGTCCAGCTATATACTTATATATGGTTATTAGATTGCTCCTCAGTCATCTTGTTTCTAGACTAAATAATCCTAATTTTGCTAATCTCTCTGGGTATTGAAGTTCCCCCATCCCCTTTATTAATTTTGTCGCCCTCCTTTGTACTCGCTCTAGTTCCATTATATCCTTCCTGAGAACCAGTGCCCAAAACTGTACACAGTACTCCTTGTGCGGTCTAACCAGGAATTTGTACAGAGGCAGTATAATGCACTCATCATGTGTATCCAGACCTCTTTTTATGCACCCCATGATCCTGTTTGCCTTGGCAGCCATTGCCTGGCACTGGCTGCTCCAGGTAAGTTTATCATTAACTAAGAACCCCAAGTCCTTCTCCATGTCAGATTTACCCAGTGGTTTACCGTTCAGTGTGCAATGGTGATATTGATTCCTTCTTCCCATGTGTATAACCTTACATTTATCATTGTTAAACCGCATCTGCCACCTTTTGGCCCAAGTTTCCAACTTACCCAGATCAATCTGTAGCAGAATACTATCTTCTCTCATATTGACTGCTTTACATAGTTTTGTAGCATCGGCAAATATCGATATTTTACTGTGTAAACCTTCTACCAGATCATTAATAAATATGTTGAAGAAAATAGGTCCCAACAGCGACCCAGTTAGAGAATATACCATTTATATCCACCCACTGCTTTCTATCACTAAGCCATTTACTTACCCATTTACACACATTTTCCCCCAGACCCAGCATTCTCATTTTGTGTACCAACCTCTTGTGTGGCATGGTATCAAACGCTTTGGAAAAATCATGATATACCACGCACAAAGACTCTCCTTGGTCCAGTCTATAGCTTACCTCTTCATAAAAACTGATTAGATTGGTTTGACAGGAGCGATTCCTCATAAACCCATGCTGATGTTATCCAGAATAACATCCCTCAGAAACACTTCAAATACTTACCAACAGTAGAGGTTAGACTAACTGGCCTATAATTTCCAGGTTCACTTCTAGAGCCTTTTTTGAATATTGGTGCCACATTTGCTATGTGCCAGTCCTGTGGACCAGACACTGTCTCTATAGAGTCCCTAAATATAAGAAATAATGGTTTGTCTATTACATTACTTAGTTCTCTTAGTACTCGTGGATGTATGCCTTCCGGACCCAGAGAATTATCTATTTTAATCTTATTTAGCCGGTTTTGCACCTCTTCTTGGGTTAGATTGGTGACCCTTAATATAGGGTTTTCTTTGTCGCTCAGCGTTTCACCTAGCATTTAATTTTCCACTGTGAATACCATGGAGAAGAAGGTGTTTAATAAATTAGCTATTTTCTCGTCATCTACAACCATTCTTTCCTCACAATTTTTAAGGGGCCTACACTTTCACTTATGATTCTTTTACTATTGATATAGTTTAAGAACAGCTTGGGATTAGTTTTAAGGCCCCATCTCACATAGCGAGATCGCTAGCGAGATCGCTGATGCGTCACCGATTTTGTGATGCAACAGCGATCTCGCCAGCGATCTCGCTACGTGTGACACATAGAGGCGACCGGCCCCTCCGCTGGATATCGCTGATCGTGCTCGAATGTCCTGGGCCAATTTTTCATCATCGGCGTCCCACTGGCCAGCATGTAACACTGTGTTTGACACCGGCGAGCGACCTCGTTGGCGACGCAGAACTCAGGGACACAGGCTGGAATCGTTCAGAATAGCTGCTGTGTGACAACGCACCAGCGATCCTTACCAGGTCGCATCATTGTCAGGATCGCTGGTGCATCGTTGAGTAGATCTGCCTGTTTGGCAGCTTTCTAGCGACCATGTAGCGACGCACCAGCGATCCCTACCAGGTTGTATCTTTGTCGGGATCGCTCGTGCATCGCTATGTGAAACGGGACCGACACTCCTTAGCAATGTGCTTCTCTGTTTCCTTTTTAGCAGCTATAATTAGTTTTTAGATAAAGTATTTTTCTCCCTATAGTTTTTTTAGAGCTACAACGGTGCCATCCTGCTTTAGTAGTTTAAATGCTTTCTTTTTACTGTTACTTGCCCCTCTTACTTCTATGTTTAGCCACATTGGGTTTTTCCTATTTCTTGTGCTTTTATTCCCACAAGTTATAAACCGCTTACAGTGCCTATTTAGGATGTTCTTAAACATTTCCCATTTATTTTCTGTATTCTTATTTCTGAGGACATTGTCCCAGTCAACCAGATGAAGGGCATCTCTAAGCTGGTCAAACTTTGCCTTCCTAAAGTTTAGTGTTTTTGTGACTCCCTGACAAGTCCCACTAAAGAAAAGCAAGTGAAACTGTACAATGTTAAGAGTGTTATTTCCTAAATTACCGGCGACCTGCAGATTTGTCTGTCAGGTCTGTTAGATAGTATTAGGTCTAAAAGTGCTGCTCCTCTGGTTGGATTCTGCACCAATTGTGAAAGATAATTTTTCTTGGTTATTAGCAGAAACCTGTTGCCGTTATGGGTTTCGCTGGTCTCTGTTTCCCAGTTAATATCCGGGTAATTAAAGTCCCCCATAACAAGAACCTCATTATGGGTTGCAGCTTCATCTATCTGCCTAAGCATTAGACTTTCCATGATTTCTGTTATATTTAGGGGTTTGTAAGAGACCCCAATGAGAATTTTGTTACTATTTTTCCCTCCATGTATTTCAACCCATATTGACTCGACATCCTCATTCCCTTCGCTAGTATCCTCCCTTAAAGGGAATCTGTCACTGGAAGTTGGAGGCCTATGTAAATGGCCTGTGTCCGGTCCGATGGGCGTTGTTTCATCTTCTTTCTCCACCCCATCCGCAGCACCCGTCCACGATCTTTGCCTGTATTAGAGAATTTAAACTTCAAATTTTGCGCATGCACAATGCAATTCTGCTTTGCGCACTCGCAGTATGCTGTACCAAACTGCGGGCAAAGCCGAAAATCATTACTGCGCATGCGCCGGTACACTATGTCCCAGAATACAGCAAAATACTTCCGGGACATTGTGTATGGGCGCATGCGCAGTAATGATTTTTGGCTTTGCCCACCGTTGGGCAAAGCATACTGCGTGTGCGCGAAGCAAGATTTTTTTCCGCACGCACAAACTATGGAGTTGAACTTCTCTAATATAGTCAAAGATCGTTGATGGGTGCCACGGATGGGGTGGAGAAAGAAGAAACACCGCCCATCGGACCGGACACAGGCCATTTACATAGGCCTCCAACTTCCGGTGACAGATTCCCTTTAAACTGGATTAGAGACAAGACTTTACATAAAGACAAACCCCTCCTCCTCTCCAATTTTTACAATCCTTTCTCAGCAGACTGTAGCCCTGTAATTTAACTGCCCAGTCATAGCTTCCATCTAACCATGTCTCGGTTATTCTCACTATTTCATAGTTACCTGTAGATATTTCTGCTTCTAGTTCTTCCCTCTTGTTTGTCAGGCTTCTGGCATTTGCGAGCATGCAGTTTAGAGGATTTTGTTTTGTTCCAATCTCCCCCCTGTGGATTGTTTTAGAAATTTTCTTACCTCCCTTCTGAGTATGTTGCATCGAGTCTTCTTTGCCGCACCTCATATCCTTCATCAGTATATTTTCTGGCTTCATGTTTGAGTCTAATGTTTTTCTTCCCTTCCCCTCCTGTTCTAATTTAACACCCTCCTGATGAGTGAAGCAAGTCTTCTGGCGAATGTGTGTTTCCCAGGTTTGTTGAGGTGTAGTCCATCTCTGGCGAGGAGTCCATCACACAGGTACTTCAACACAATGGAGAATAATTTAAAATTACAGAAGGGTTTAACTCTTTAGTGACCACCAATATGACTTTCTACTGACCTCATATATCAAATAGTAGCATCACTTCGACTGGTGAAAATGCAGCACCTGTCGACTGTACACTGTAGCTGACACCTTGCTGTATCAGCCTTGATTGGTTTTGGCACAAACCATGGCTTTTTAACCCCTTAGCTGCTGATGTCAATAGTGAATACAGCATCGAAATGGTTAACAGAGTCTGGCTTCTCTCTCTTTATCCCCATTGGCACCCTGAGATCATGATTGTGTGGTCCTGATGTTTGCCATGACAATTCTCGGCCAAATAACAGCCTTAGAGTCTGCAGGCTATAGCGGCCTGTTCAGAAGTTAGCGACTTTTAGGAGGTAAAAATAACATTTTTCCTTCCTGCCATGCCACTTTATATTAGTTCCTGAAAAGCACCCGAATAGTTAATAAACTACCTGACTGTAGTTTTGAATACGTTGAGGCGGGCTGTTTTTAAAATGGTGTTACTTTTGGGGATTTTACGACACATAAATCTGCTAAAGGCACTTCAAAACTGAATAGGTTAAAAGTAAGTTTTGTAAATTTTCTTGAAAAAATGAACAATTGCTGCTGCAATTTTAAGCTGGAGGCATTGAAATGTCAAATGAAGTTTAATGCAGATGAATGTAAGGCCATGCACATAATCAGAGGAAATGAAATCTATAATGATATACTAACTGAAAAAACACTCAGTAACACTGTCACTGATAAATACTTGGACAAATGGGTGGACATGAAACAGCTTTAGTGACCAGTGCCAGGCAGCTGCTACCAAGGCAAATAACATAATGGGATGCATTATAATAGGCCTAGATTGTTATGAGAAGAACATTTATCTAGCAATATGAGGCAACTAGCATCAAACTCATGGGATATTTGCCTTTCTCTGGATCAGTATGTTAGCCTATAGGTTCAACTTGATGGACTTGAGTCTACTTTCAACTTTAAAAACTATGAAACTGACTCAAAATGCTACTCACATATGCAGTATTTTGGCGCAAGTGAAAAACATGGATTTCTGAATAAGGCCTAACTGTATAAAACAGGCAAGTTAGAGATGCAGGGTATCTCAAAAGCAAAGCTGGTCAAAGGTTCACCAATTTGTGAACAATTGCGTCTAAAAAATACAAAAAATATTCTTCAACATAAAATTTCAAACATTTTAAATAATTAACTTTCTACACTACATAATATTGTCAAAACATTTGAAGATTCTGGAGGATCCATGTGCAAAAGGGACAAGGCCGAGGGTCAATATGAGATTCTCGCGATCTATAGGACCTTGAGTGGCACTACATTAACAGGCATGATTGGTCACATACGGGATGAGAAATATTTCAAGAAATCATTGTCTGTGAACAACGTTTGTCATGTGATTCACAAATACAAGTTAAAGCAAAATGAAAAAATGTTATGAGAGTGTGTCCGAATCTGAGTGAAACAGTGATTTTAAGGAAATTCAACTCAAACTCGATTCTCCATGAATTGATCCCTTCTTCTCTACTCAGGACTGTTGTGCAGCTAGAGTCATACATCAAACAAAAATCAAACAACATTCTTCTCCCAAAATTCCAGCAATTTTTCTCCTCATTGTCAGGATCCTGTCAGTGCCGGCGAACTGCCACAGCTGCACAGGGAGACTCACCCACACTGCGGGAGGGCCCGGGGTCCAATACTGCAGGGAAAGTTCAGGCAGACAGGACCTGCAATGCTGAAGGTAGTAAACAGTACAAGGACCTACGATCATGTGACCGCAGGGGGTGGGGCTTAGCGTTCTATTGCTGGAGATGATGTAATATACTTACTACAGGGATACTGTAGTAAAGGAGAGGGAAACTCAGGTCAGACAAGCAGAGGTCATACATGGAGAGGGCGACATGGTACCAGAGGGATGAGCAGAGAGTAGTCAGAACATAAGCAATGAGTCATACATGGAGATAACTGAACAAAACAAGAGGGGCAATCAGAAGATAATCAGGTCACAGGCAGTGAGTCATACACTGAGAGGGTAGTGCAGTACAAGAGGAACAGGCAGAACTCGTAACAGGGACGGAACCGGATCAAAACCAAACAAGCAACAAGTTATCAGGCACAAGGCACACGTACGCAAGGGGTCAACTAACTCAGCTGATGGCAGGAGTACAACTGACACTGGACCTAGGTCGAGTGGTCACTAAATAGCTGCCCTCTGCCAGATAGAGGCAGAAACAATTAACCCCTGTCACATAGAATCATAGAATCATAGAATCATAGAATCGTAGAGTTGGAAGGGACCTCCTGGGTCATCTGGTCCAACCCCCTGCTCAAAGCAGGATTCGCTAAATCATCCCAGTCAGATGTCTGTCCAGCCTCTGTTTGAAGACTTCCATTGAAGGAGAACTCACCACTTCTCGTGGCAGCCTGTTCCACTCATTGATCACTCTAACTGTCAAAAAGTTTTTTCTAATATCTAATCTGTGTCTCCTCCCATTCAGTTTCATCCCATTGCTTCTAGTCTTTCCTTGTGCAAATGAGAATAAAGTTGATCCTTCTACAATGTGACAGCCCTTTAGATATTTGTAGACAGCTATTAAGTCTCCTCTCAGTCTTCTCTTTTGCAAACTAAACATTCCCAAATCCTGCAACCTTTCCTCATAAGACAGGGTTTGCAGACCGGTCACCATTCTGGTCGCTCTTTTCTGAACTTGCTCCAGTTTGTTGATGTCTTTTTTAAAATGTGGTGCCCAAAACTGGACACAATATTCCAGATGAGGTCTGACCAAAGAGGAGTAGAGGGAAATAATGACTTCACGTGATCTAGACTGTATGCTTCTGTTAATACATCCTAGAATTGCATTTGCCTTTTTTGCTGCTGCATCACACTGTTGACTCATATTCAGTCTGTGATCTATTAGTATACCCAAGTCTTTTTCACATGTGCTGTCACTTAGCCCTATTCCTCCCATTCTATATATGCTTTTTCCATTTTTATTGCCCAGATGTAGTACTTTGCATTTCTCCCTGTTAAAAACCATTCTGTTTGTTGCTGCCCACTTCTCCAGTTTATTTAAATCTTTTTGAATCCTCTCTCTCTCTTCTCTAGTATTAGCTATCCCTCCTAGCTTTGTGTCATCAGCAAATTTAATCAGTTTACCCTCAATGCCTTCATCTAAATCGTTGATAAAGATGTTGAACAATACAGGGCCCAGGACAGAGCCCTGTGGTACCCCACTTGAGACATTCTTCCAACTGGATGTGCAGCCATTTACGACCACTCTTTGGGTCCGATCACTAAGCCAGTTATGAATCCACCTAACAGTTGCCTTGTCCATACCATACTTAATCATTTTTTCAATAAGGATTGTATGAGAGACTTTGTCAAATGCTTTGCTGAAGTCAAGATATACTATATCTACAGCATTTCCTTGATCCACCCAATCAGTGATACCGTCATAGAAGGAAATTAAGTTAGTCTGACATGACTTATTAGTTACAAACCCATGCTGACTCTGTTTAATCACTTCATTCTTATCCAGGTATTGACATACATGTTGTTTAATAATTTGTTCAAAGATCTTTCCTGGTATAGAAGTCAGACTCACCGGCCTATAGTTACCTGGGTCCACCTTCTTCCCCTTTTTGAAGATAGGAACAACATTTGCTCTTCTCCAGTCTTCTGGCACTTCTCCTGTTCTCCAAGAATTTTCAAAGATTATAGAGAGGGGTTCAAAAATTTCTTCTGCTATCTCCTTCAGTACTCTGGGGTGTAATTCATCTGGACCTGGAGACTTGAATTCATTTAGGCTAGCTAAGTGTTTCCTCACTATCTTTCTGTTTATAGATATCCTGGATTCTTCTATTCCCTTAATAGGACAGTGAATAACAGTTGATGTTACATTTCCTTTCTGAGAGAAAACAGATGCAAAATAGGAATTTAAAAGTTCAGCCTTCTCAACATCCTGTCTTACCATTTCATCATTTTCATCCTGTAAAAATCCTATAGCATCTTTGACTTTTCTTTTACTTTTGACATATCCCCAAAATCCTTTATTATTGCTTTTGACATCTCTTGCAAGCCTCAATTCATTTTCAGCTTTAGCTAATCTGATTTGTGCCCTGCAGGTTCTGCAGACAGCATTATATTCTTCTTTAGATATGCCTCCCTCTTTCCATTTTATAAACATTTTTTTCTTCCTTTTTAGCATGTGCTTAAGTTCTGTGTTCATCCATCCTGGTTTCCTTAACTGCTTCCTATTCTTCCCTCTTTTCGGAATTGTTAACAACTGTGCTTTGAGAATTTCATTTTTCAAGATTTCCCATCCTTCCTGGACATTTTTGTCTTTAAGGATATCCAGCCATTGGATCCCTCCAATTCTCTTTCTGAATCCCTTAAAATCTGCCTTTCTGAAATCTAACCTTGACGTCTGAGTCTTGACATGAAGAGATGGGAGTCCGATTTTGGTGCTGATATCCGTCTTGAGTTCTGGAATGATGCCATCAAAAACACTTACAATTCCAACATATCAATGTGTCTTCATGAGAGTTATTTCAAATTGTTAAATAGATGGTACTATACCCCGACGAGGCTATCTTCCTTGTGCTGGAGAGATTGTGGACACCAAGGGAACCTCTACCATATTTTCTGGGGTTGTTCAAAAATCAAAAACCCCTGGCTTCAAGTCACACAGCACATTAACCTCATTGCTAAGGACTTCACAATTACACCCGAAAGAGCACTTCTTTCTTTACACATGGAACAATTTGATGATTCGGTAAGACACATTATCATACACATCCTCTTAGTGACCAAGACCATGTTAGCACAATGGTGGAAGAAAGCAGAGGTTCCCAAGTTTTCAGACATACTTGACAAGATAGGCCAACACAGTGATTTAGAACGCAGATTTGCGATTAACAACAATCACATTCACAAATACTCAAAAAAATGGAAGACCTGGAACAACAAATTTCATATCAACTAGACTTAACAAGAGGCACTATATTTTGAAGTTTAAACCTGGGCGCTTTAGTACTGGGATGCTGTATCTCCTTCCAAGAATGTTACCCCATAATAAGGATTGTCGATTTTTTTTTTTTTTTTCCTTTTATGTTGTTATTCGATATATGTTATTCTATGCCTGTTTGTGGGTTCTCTAGTTTTTAAATTTTTTTCCATACCAGTACAAGGTTGTTTATTCCCCACTCCCTTCCCTCCCTTCCTACCTTCCTTTCCCTACCCTGTTTATTTAAAAAAAAAAACAATAAAATTATTTGAAAACAATTAACCCCTGTCTGACCAGGACGGGACAAAGAGAAAACCCCATCCTGGATCATGACACTCATTTACCAGATGTTTACAGACCGGTATAAATGAAAAATTGGATGCTCCACAGTGGTAGATATGGCCCTGTCCTAACTTTTTTGATATTTTTTTTTGATGCTGCCCTCAATTTCTAGATTTTTTTTTTTTTTTTTCCAAATTGGAAAATGTCTAACGTTCAACTTCTGACATACGTTGTATGTTCTGTTGTGAATAAAATAGGTTTATAAGAGATTTCCAGATTAGTGCATTTATGTTTTCTTTACATTTTACACACTGGCCCATTTTTTGGGATTATGGGGTTGTAAAACATGCTGTATAATAACATTCAAAAGGACAGACATAATAAGTAAAAGTTTATAACTACGGTCAGTGGCGTAACTACAAAGTTATGGGCCTCAGTGCAAACTTTCAAATGGGGCCCCCATGCCATAATATTTTCCACCCAAATCCACATCCTGCCCCATGATCCTGCCCCATCTGTCTCCACATTCTGCCCCATCAGACTCCACATTCAGTCCCATCTGTCCTTTCCCCCCACTTCATGTGCAGTCCCTTACAATGCTGCACATCCAAAACACTGAGGAGCCGCAGTCACATGGAGCAGGAGCCTCCACAGGAACGGCTCTGATCTCACCCCACACTCTGCTCTCACAGATTTACCACAAGCACCAAAAAAAACCTCCACCAAACCCTCCTGTAATCTCATAATCTCACGGGAATGGCAGGAACAGGAAATCTGCTGCTAGCTGATACCACAGAACATGAGCTGCACACAACCAGGATGGAGCTACTGCTCTGAGAGCTGAAGGACTCGTGGTGACGTCATCGTCATGTGATCAGGAGGAGGAGCTGATAAATGATGAAGGACCTATGATAATGATAACATCACCATAGGTCCTTTAGCACTTCCTTAGATCAGGTGTTGGTTGCTGTGCTGAATTGTGTGCACCCGGCAGGTCAGGTGGAGGGCGGTCTGTCTTTTGCCATGCGGGAGGAATCGCCTTCACAGCAGCAGATTTTAACTTTTGCTGGTGTCGGTGTGCTTCTGACCTGCCGGGCCCCTGAACCCCTCCCGGGCCCGGTCGCAGTGGCGACTGCTGCGACCGTGGTAGTTACGCCCTGACTACGGTATTCAATTTACAAGTTGTTACCATTTACGAAAGATTTATATAAAACTGTCTAATAGAAAAACTGTCTTTGCTGTTCATGGCAACTTGAGAGGAGCAAATTTATTTGAGCGAAATTGAATTATTTTCAAATTTTACAAAAATTGATATTTGCTCAAGAATATTGGCATTTTGCTCTGCAGAAGCGAGACTGGTTGCGCTGTGTTGATGACATAAGATGCATCATCCACATCAAGAAAAGCAGGAAGGTGGTGAGTACTAGGATAGAGGAGGCATCCTGCAAGGTGAATGATGCCCATCGGACCAGACCCTGCCATATGGGGAAAATAATAAAAGGTATTTTTTGAATATGCAAAGTTTGAGGCTTACATATAGGTTGCTGGACTGCGGAATAGAGGCATTAGAAATTGTGGCTTTATTTTATACTAGCTGAAGAGCCCGGCGTTGCCTGGGCATAGTAACCAACTGTGGTTAGTTATAAGAAATTATAATGATTATATTGCACAAAAACATTTCACATCATATATTCAACACTACAGATTTGCAACACAAATTAACTAAGCAATTACCCAAGTATTGATAGTATTTTATTTTCAACTCATTCAAGTGCCTTTTGATAAAAAACATGTTTGGTTTTTCCTTTTGGTGCAAAGATGAACAGATTCTTGGCAGTTCCAATTCTTGAACAGACCACGTACAGATGACCATGAGAAAAGCATGGAGATTGCAAATCGATCCCTACTACTTAAATTGATCCCTACTACTTTCAAGGACTGTCCCTGAGCATTGTTAATGGACATTGCAAATAGCAGTTGAATTGGAAACTGGAGGCGTTTAAAATCAAAAAACAAATCAGATGGAATGAGTAGAATTCTTGAAATGAAAATGTCCTTTCCTTTGGCACATTCTGTTTCTGAGCCGTGTATCTAACCCTATCCTGTGTGACACTGTCTGCTGAGCTATGTACCTAATCCTCTCCTGTGTGATACTTTCTGCTGAGCTGTGTATCTAATCCTATCCTGTGTTACTGACTGCTCAGCCGTGTATCTAACCCTATCCTGTGTGATACTGACTGCTGAGCCGTGTATCTAATCCTATCCTGTGTGATACTGACTGCTGAGCAGTGTATCTAATTCTATCCTGTATGATACTGTCTGCTGAGCAATGTGTCTAATCTTATCCTGTGTGATACTGACTGCTGAGCCATGTATCTAATCCTATTCTGTGTGATACTGTCTTCTGAGCCGTGTATCTATTCCTATCCTGTGTGATACTGACTGCTGAGCCGTGTATCTAATCCTATCCTGTATGATACTGTCTGCTGAGCAATGTGTCTAATCTTATCCTGTGTGATACTGACTGCTGAGCCATGTATCTAATCCTATTCTGTGTGATACTGTCTTCTGAGCCGTGTATCTAATCCTATCCTGTATGATACTGACTGCAGAGCCGTGTATCTATTCCTATCCTGTGTGATACTGACTGCTGAGCCGTGTATCTAATCCTATCCTTTGTGATACTGACTGCTGAGCCGTGTATCTAATCCTATCCTGTATGATACTGACTGGTGAGCCGTGTACCTAATCCTATTCTGTGTGATACTGTCTTCTGAGCCGTGTATCTAATCCTATCCTGTATGATACTGACTGCAGAGCCGTGTATCTATTCCTATCCTGTGTGATACTGACTGCTGAGCCGTGTATCTAATCCTATTTTGTGTGATACTGACTGCTGAGCTGTGTATCTAATCCTATTCTGTGTGATACTGTGTGCTGAGCCGTGGATCTATTCCTATCCTGTGTGATACTGACTGCTGAGCTGTGTATCTAATCCTATCCTTTGTGATACTGACTGCTGAGCTGTGTATCTAATCCTATCCTGTGTGATACTGACTGCTGAGCCATGTGTCTAATCCTCTCCTGTGTGATACTGACTGCTGAGCTATGTATCTAATCTTCTCCTGTGTGATACTGACTGCTGAGCCATGTGTCTAATCCTCTCCTGTGAGATACTGACTGCTGAGCTGTGTATCTAATCCTATCCTGTGTGATACTGACTGCTGAGCTGTGTATCTATTACTATTCTGTGTGATACTGTGTGCTGAGCTGTGCATCTAATACTATTCTGTTGATACTGTGTGCAAAGCCGTGTATCTATTCCTATCCTGTGTGATACTGTCGTCTGAGCCGTGTATCTAATCCTATCCTGTATGATACTGACTGCAGAGCCGTGTATCTATTCCTATCCTGTGTGATACTGACTGCTGAGCCGTGTATCTAATCCTATTTTGTGTGATACTGACTGCTGAGCTGTGTATCTAATCCTATTCTGTGTGATACTGTGTGCTGAGCCGTGGATCTATTCCTATCCTGTGTGATACTGACTGCTGAGCTGTGTATCTGATCCTATCCTTTGTGATACTGACTGCTGAGCTGTGTATCTAATCCTATCCTGTGTGATACTGACTGCTGAGCCGTGTATCTAATCCTATTCTGTGTGATACTGACTGCTGAGCTGTGAATCTAATCCTATCCTGTGTGATACTGACTGCTGAGCCATGTGTCTAATCCTCTCCTGTGTGATACTTACTGCTGAGCTATGTATCTAATCCTATCCTGTGAGAAACTGACTGCTGAGCCGTGTATCTAATCCTATCCTGTGTGATACAGTCTGATGAGCTGTGTATCTAACCCTATCCTGTGTGTTACTGACTGCTCAGCCGTGTATCTAACCCTATCCTGTGTGATAATGTCTGCTGAGCTGTGTACCTAATCCTCTCCTGTGTGATACTTTCTGCTGAGCTGTGTATCTGAGCTGTGTATCTAATCCTATCGTGTGTGATATCATCTGCTGAACTGTGTATCTAATCCTATCCTGTGTGATGCTGACTGCTGAGCCATGTATCTAATCCTATCGTGTGATACTGACTGCTGAGCTGTGTATCTAATCCTATCCTGTGCAATACTGACTGCTGAGCTGTGTATCTAATCCTATTTTGTGTGTTACTGACTGTTCAGCCGTGTATCTAATCCTATCCTGTGTGATACCGTCTGCTGAGCCGTGTATCTAACCCTATCCTGTGTGAAACTGACTGCTCAGCCGTGTATCTAATCCTATCCTGTGTGATACTGACTGCTGAGCCATGTACCTAATCTTATCATGTGTTACTGACTGCTCAGCCGTGTATCTAATCCTATTCTGTGTTATACTGTCTGCTGAGCCGTGTATCTAATAATATTCTGTGTGATACTGACCGCTGAGCCGTGTATCTATTCCTATCCTGTGTGATACTGACTGCTGAGCTGTGTATCTAATACTATTCTGTGTGATACTGTGTGCTGAGCTGTGTATCTAATCCTATCCTGTGTGATACTGACCGCTGAGCTGTGTATCAAATCCTATCCTGTGTGATACTGACTGCTGAGCCGTGTACCTAATCGTATCATGTGTGTTACTGACTGCTCAGCCGTGTATCTAATCCTATCCTGTGTGATACCATCTGCTGAGCCGTGTATCTAATCCTATCCTGTGTGATACTGACTGCTGAGCCGTTTAACTAATCCTATTCTTTGTTATACTGTCTGCTGAGCTGTGTACCTAATCGTATCCTGTGTGATACTGACTGCTGAGCCGTGTATCTAATCCTATCCTGTGTGATACTGACTGCTGAGCCGTTTAACTAATCCTATTCTTTGTTATACTGTCTGCTGAGCCATGTGTCTAATCCTATCCTGTGTGATACTGACTGCTGAGCCATGTGTCTAATCCTATCCTGTGTGATACTGTCTGCAGAGCCGTGTATCTAATCCTATCCTGTGTTATACTGACTGCTGAGTCATGTACCTAATCTTATCATGTGTTACTGACTGCTCAGCCGTGTAGCTAATTCTATCCTGTGTTATACTGACTGCTGAGCTGTGTATCTAATACTATTCTGTGTGATACTGTGTGCTGAACTGTGTATCTAATCCTATCCTGTGTGATACTGACTGCTGAGCCATGTGTCTAATCCTATCCTGTGTGATACTGACCGCTGAGCCGTGTATCAAATCCTATCCTGTGTGATACTGACTGCTGAGCCGTGTACCTAATCGTATCATGTGTGTTACTGACTGCTCAGCCGTGTATCTAATCCTATCCTGTGTGATACCATCTGCTGAGCTGTGTATCTAACCCTATCCTGTGTGATACTGACTGCTGAGCCATGTATCTAATCCTATCCTGTGTGATACTGACTGCTGAGCCATGCATCTAATCCTATCCTGTGTAATACCGTCTGCTGAGCCGTGTATCTAACCCTATCCTGTGTGTTACTGACTGCTCAGCCGTGTAGCTAATCCTATCCTGTGTGATACTGACTGCTGAGCCGTGTATCTAATCCTATCCTGTGTGATACTGACCGCTGAGCCGTGTATCTATTCCTATCCTGTGTGATACTGACTGCTGAGCCGTGTATCTAATCCTCTCCTGTGTGATACTGACTGCTGAGCTGTGTATCTAATCCTATCCTGTGTGATACTGACTGCTGAGCTGTGCATTTAATCCTATCCTGTGTGATACTGTGTGCTGAGCCGTGTATCTAATCCTATCCTGTGTGATACTGACTGCTGAGCCGTGTATCTAATCCTATCCTGTGTGATACTGTCTGCTGAGCTGTGTATCTAATCCTATCATGTGTGTTACTGACTGTTCAGCCGTGTATCTAATCCTATCCTGTGTGATACCGTCTGCTGAGCCGTGTATCTAACCCTATCCTGTGTGAAACTAACTGCTCAGCCGTGTATCTAACCCTATGGCTGGAGTCACACTAACCTGCGCAAAATACGGTCAGTATTTTACATGCGTAATACGGATGACAGACCCCTAAATAGTGCTCCATATGTCATCCGTAAGCAAGGTGTGGTCGCGTATTTTGCGCATGTCAGCATCCGTATGTAGTCCGTATGGCATCCGTATGGCGAGATTTTCTCGCAGGCTTGCAAAATGGACATATAATGGAGCCCTATGACAGTTTTAATAAAGAAATGAAAGAATAGATATAGACACATAGAATGCATATATATATATATATATATATATATATATTCTATGTGTCTATATCTATTCTTTCATTTCTTTATTAAACCTGTCAGTGTGAGTTTACTGTATAGCGCACTGAATTGCCGGCTTTGCTAAAAGACACATGGTGCGTATTTCTCGCAAGTCACACATGTGGTCCGTGTGTAATCCGTATTTTTTGCGCAGCCATAGACTTGCATTGGCGTATTACGGGCGTAGTACGCTGACAATCGCAGCATGCTGCGAGTGGCACGGAGCGTAGAATACGGATGAGAAATATACGGCTGGTGCGAGGGACCCCATAGAGAATCATTGGTCCGTGTCTAAGGCGTGCTTTTTGCGCCTCTCACTCTCCCGTATTCCTCGCCAGTGTGACCCCGGCCTATCCTGTGTGATACTGACTGCCGAGTCATGTACCTAATCTTATCATGTGTTACTGACTTCTCAGCCGTGTATCTAATCCTATCCTGTGTGATACTGTCTGCTGAGCCGTGTATCTATTCCTATCCTATGTGATACTGACTGCTGAGCTGTGTATCTAATCCTATCCTGTGTGATACTGACTGCTGAGCCTTGTATCTAATACTATTCTGTGTGATACTGTGGTGCTGAGCCGTGTACCTAATCGTATCCTGTGTGATACCGTCTGCTGAGCCGTATATCTAACCCTATCCTGTGTGATACTGACTGCTGAGCCGTGTATCTAACCCTATCCTGTGTGATAATGTCTGCTGAGCTGTGTACCTAATCCTTTACTGTGTGATACTTTCTGCTGAGCTGTGTATCTAATACTATTCTGTGTGATATTGTGTGCTGAACTGTGTATCTAATCCTATCCTGTGTGATACTGACTGCTGAGCCATGTGTCTAATCCTATCCTGTGTGATACTGACCGCTGAGCGGTGTATCAAATCCTATCCTGTGTGATACTGACTGCTGAGCCGTGTACCTAATCGTATCATGTGTGTTACTGACTGCTCAGCCGTGTATCTAATCCTATCCTGTGTGATACCATCTGCTGAGCTGTGTATCTAACCCTATCCTGTGTGATACTGACTGCTGAGCCATGTATCTAATCCTATCCTGTGTGATACTGACTGCTGAGCTGTGTATCTAATCCTATCCTGTGCGATACTGACTGCTGAGTCGTGTATCTAATCCTATCCTGTGTGATACTGACTGCTGAGCTGTGTATCTAATCCTATCATGTGTGTTACTGACTGCTCAGGCGTGTATCTAATCCAATCCTGTGTGATACTGGGCTCCCCCTGCAATCTGTGTCAGAGGGTGGTCTGTTTTGGCATGGTAATAAATTGTGTTATTTCCAGCTTTACAGAAGGACGATAACACCATAGAAATGATAAGAATAATAGGCCTCAGTTACTACAACTGTCTACAAAGAAAACTGTTGCTGATAGCAACCAGTCACAGCTCATTTTTCAACTTTTAAGCAGCTCTGGGACAGCGTGGTGAGTTTGAGTGGCGAGTTTTGAGTGGCGACTTTTATGTGACGAGGTTGGTGTATGTGTGGTGAAATGTGTGCTGAGGGTGGTATATGTGTTGCAGCACGTGGTAGTGTGTGGCGCATTTTGTGTGTGTGTTCATATCCCCGTGTGTGGTGAGTATCCCATGTCAGGGCCCCACCTTAGCAACTGTACGGTATATACTCTTTGGCGCCATCGCTCTCATTCTTTCAGTCCCCCTTCTTCACATCTGGCAGCTGTCAATTTGCCTCCAACACTTTTCCTTTCACTTTTTCCCCATTATGTAGATAGGGGCAAAATTGTTTGGTGAATTGGAACGCGCGGGGTTAAAATTTCACCTCACAACATAGCCTATAACGCTCTCGGGGTCCAGACGTGTGACTGTGCCAAATTCTGTGGCTGTAGCTGCGACGGTGCAGATGCCAATCCCGGACATACACACACACATACACACATACACACATACACACATACAGCTTTATATATTAGATTGGGTAACCTGGTGACAGACTCCCTGTACGGTTATCATTCCAATATTATTTTTAGTAAAGCAGTGATAAAAGTCCAAATTTAAATAATAACCTTGAAAGTGTAAGAGTTGGGCCAACAAGCTTTCTTTATTCTGCAACTCATCTTTATTGATTTCACCCCAGTAAGTTACATTACACTGTTATATGTAACTCGAAAAATATTCAGTTGAAACTTAATTTTGACAGAAAAGACAAAAAAGTGATACATAAATATTATTTTTGCTATGGAGCCGAGCATAGTTTATGATATGAGCACTCTGATTACATTTCAAATTCTGTCCAACCAATGCAGTGCAGCCAAGCCTATCTCTCGTGCACATCTCGTACAGTGCGCCTGACCTTCATTCCTATCTCCCCGTCCGTTTTTCTCTGAAATACTTCTCATAACTTTCTTTTCTGAATGATTTCTACTTCTACATTCTAATGCTTTTTGACATGTGTAGCATTAATGTTCTCCATGTGCAGGAAAATTAAATTATAATGATAACATATAAAACTCACATAACATATAAAAAGTTTTTCTGGTCAGTTCCTAGTGAAAATAACAGCCAAATATCATGTCACTATTTCTTGAACAATTAACCCTAAATAAACACATGGCAGAGGATAATTTCTTAAAACATTGTGCAAATCATTGTCACGGCTGATTTCCATGGCAAAGCAGAGTAGTCAGAGACTATATGGCAGTGCCCTAAGGCCATATGGCTCCCAAGTATGGAACCATATGCAGGCTCATAGTTTTAGGGTTGAATGAAGATACAAGTCTATTAGTTTAATCTAGCATTTCTTCTGCGGTGTTGCTATCAGTGTGTCAAGAGTGGGAGGAAAGGGTTGTATTGACAATCCAACACAATGGGCAGCACTTTGAACACATAAGTGGTCATAAACTTGTAAATAACTCATGAAAGAATAAAGTTACGGTAAAAGCAAGCACACCATTGCTTTTCTTGTGAAAGTCTCAATACGTCTGATGTGTCACATGACCCTCTTCCCACTGAAAAAATTAAAGTTGCATCCAAAATGGCTGACTTCAAAATGGCCGGCATGGTCACCACCCATCTTGAAAAGGTTTCCCCCCCTCACATATACTAATGAGCCACAAACAGGAAGTTGATGTCACCAACCATTCCCATTTTATTTAGGTGTATCCATATAAATGGCGCACTCTGTGTAATGATAAGGGGTTATTCAGAAGAAGGCAAAAAACCCATAAGACAGATGCTAATAGCTCCATATTTGGGGAAATATTCCTTTCCATCTCCACATACGGCAATCAGACTAGCTCCCTGCATTAACGTTCCATTACATGCAGTCAACTGCCCTGCTTAGGCCTGTTTCGCACTTCCGTTTGTTTCCATCAGTCAAAATCCGCCGTTTTGCAAAAAAACCGGATCCGCCATTTTTTTGGCGGATCCGTTTTTTTCCCATTGACTTGCATTAGGGGCAGATATTGACGGATGGTCATCCGTTGGATCCATTTTTTGACGGTCCGCTGACTTGAGTGGACGGACAATGAAACGTTTTTTGTCTGCACGGATCTGCTTTTTTACACTGAGCATGCCTGCCTCTCTCTCTCTCTCTCCTTTTCCAAGCTGCGGTTCCTTTACATTTCCGACTTCAATGGATCCGTCAAAGCAACGGTCCGATGGCATACGTTGGTGTCACAACGGAAGCTGATCCGTCTTTTGCATTTTTTCACAGGTTGCAACTGACCGAAAAGACGGAAGTGTGAGAGAGGCCTTAGTCTTCTGTCTTTGCTGGAATTAATCTGGCCAGTGCATTGTTGCTTGTTAATAAAAGCCATAGAACTTTTCATATGTAAAACTCGCCTTGTCAACTTATTTCAGCTGTGCCCGTTGCAGCATGTGATTAAATATTTTCTCCTAGATGCAATATTTAAGCACTGTACAGTGCATATTGATGATGGTATCACTATACAATATTGTTATTTAGTTACTGAAGCACTCTCATCAAAATTTGTATTCTCTTAATATATTGCAGTGATCATATTATATAGCACTGTGCACTTACAATTGCTCATTTTGCCTTTCTACCCAGATAATTCTTCTCTTTTCCATTTGGTCTATGACATCACTTGATTAAAAATTGACTAGCTGAATCCTTCTAAGCTCTATGTAGGAACAGGAGGTCAATTTTCCCTGTACGACTCATAAATCTCTACAAAAGTCCTTGGCATGGGGGATGATGAGGGAGCAGCTGGATCAGGAGTTCAATAGGGGGATGACACGTGCCGGTAACAGAGACTTCCTGTTTGTACAAAGAGCAGAGAAAAGAGAACAATTTATTGGGTAGAAGATTGTAAGTACACAGTGCTATGTAATATGACGACAACAATATATTAACCCAGCTGCTCTGACCGCATTTACCATTCACTTGCTTGTACTGCTTCGGGTCAATATCACCCAACCTATTCAAATGTTGATTTTAGCTACTGTGCTTTATTTGAATGCCTATATCATTATTTAACTGTATGTGAACATGGTTGATCATAAACAAGTCAAAAATGAAATTAAAACTTACTTTTTATTTATTTCAGAAAAAGGTTACACGGGCTGTTTGCAATTCTGTTCACTTTACAGCATTCTGCACACAAATAGCAAACAAGCTTTAGATTTCCATCACTATAACATGAAATCTAACTAAATATAACTTTGTGTTAACATATTTTATAAAACAACCAATGAAAAATAATGAAAACTTCAGGGCTTTTTTTTTATCTCTAAAAAGGTTAAACAGGTTCATGCATTTTTACATTGAACACAATAATAAAAAACATGTCCTTTATGTATATATTTTGCACACCCAGCACATGTCAGATTTGTTTTATTGTCGCAAGAAGATTATTATTATTATTTACTATTATTATAGCGCCATTTATTCCATGGCGCTTTACATGTGAGGAGGGGTATACATAATACATACAAGTACAGTGATCTTAAACAATACAAGTCAAGACTGGTACAGGAGGAGAGAGGACCCTGCCCGCGAGGGCTCACAATCTACAAGGGATGGGTGAGGATACAGTAGGCGAGGGTAGAGCTGGTCGTGCAGCGGATTGGTGGATCGGTGGTTACTGCAGGTTGTAGGCTACATCTCTTCCTTTTTTGGCTGGTAGCTGTGCTGGTGGAGGCTGTGGAGTCTCTTCCTTGAGTGTGCTGTTGGACACTCTTCACAATGGCTGCTGCTCCTTCACTTCTAGGGTTTACTTTTCTGGCTTCGATATTCGGCCTAACTAGGAATTTTCCTAATTCTTCAATAAAAATTCTTCTTTTATGCAGCTTATTTCTGTTCCAATTGGGGTCGATTTCTCTCCATAAAACAAAGGCGTTGTATGGTGAAACATCCAGAATGTTGTAAAATATTATCATTGGCCAACGATTAGTTTGCGTTTGCATGTTGGTACTGCTTGTTCTAGTGTATCAACTGCCCCTTTTGTGGCATTGTAATCTAATTTCATAATAATAAGTAAACCTGATAGAAACTTGCGCTAATTAAATGTGTCTTGGTTAAATAAAGATAACTTATGAAGAAATCTATTACCTTTACTGAAGCTAAAAACTGGCGAGGCAGGGAAAAAGGTCTTCAGAATGCAGGGTGGATTTCCAGGTCCTTTCCCAATGATACTCCCCGACACAGGTATATAAAAAGTTACTGGAGCTAAAGGGTGCTACCTCCTAGCATGCTGCCGTCCCGGCCGGTGACTGGCGCACAGCTGGAGGTGTATATCGGCAGGTTGTAAGAGTACCAACCGCCGCTTGCAAAAGCAGGCCTGCAAGGTCCGAAAAAGCTGAAGGACCTTGCGTGACGTCACAGTCACGTGATAGATCACGTGACAGGCAAGAAAGCCCTATGGGGCGCTGATGGGGCCAGAAAGCAATGGCAAATCCTACGCGTTGCGGAATTCACTGATTCCTTCTTCAATGATTAGAGAGGGGGTGACCTGTGAATTTCTTACAAATATTCCGTAAATGTTCCCCAATTCTGACATTTAAGGGACGTATCGTTCGACCTATATATAATTTATCACATGGACATGTGATACAATATATCACCCCCTTTACCGCATTATTATTTTATGGAGACAACTTGAGTGGTGTGTTGTCTTATTACTTGCTGCTTTGTGTTCTGTGGGTGTACGCTTTAGCACCATTGGTATATACATATATTTATTAATCTAATTTCATGTCCAGCTTTCTGTCTTCTCGATTACTTATTGCATTGTCATGGTGCATTGTGCTCATTAGAATTACATGTTATGTTTTTTTGGGGAACATAAGACACAACTGTTGTATCTCCAGTAAAGTAAAAAGTAGAACTATACACATCTCTTTTACTAAGGGTACCTTGCGGCAGTTCTGGCTTGTTTTTCCTTATAGTACCCAGCATGGTAAGTTGTCTTTTTCCCAACATCTGGCCCAGGTGGTAGGATGTGAAAAAGTTGTCACATGTAACATTTTGTCCTTTTAGTCCATGAGTCAAATCGGGAACAACTCGCATACCCTGATTTTTTTCAGCTCTTTCTTCAGGGTTTCTTCCTGTATACAATTGAGCGTTAACGTATGAACCTTTGCTGTCACAAAGTGTCCATATCTTGATGCCGTACTTTGCTGGCTTACTCGGTATGTATTGTCTGAACGGGCACCTACCTCAGAATGCCATCAGTTGTTCATCGACAGTTACAGCTTCACTTATATTATATCATTTTGGTAGAATTTCTACCCATTTATTCCAAACATTTCTAATAGGGGCTAGTTTATTTTTAGCTCTTCTTTCATTTCGATCTGTTTTACTAACAAACCTCAGTACTCTAGAATACTCATGAATAGTGTTGAGCGATACCTTCCGATATCGGGAAATATCAGATCGGATTGGATTGGACTGATACCCCAAAAATATCGGGTATCGCCGATTCCGATACCGGAAACCCATGCAAGTCAATGGGGCACAAATATCGGAATGAAAATAAACTCTTTCCCTCCTTGCACATCCAGTTCGGGAAGGGGGAAGAGTGTGGGCGGTGCAAGGCGGAGACTGTCCATGTGTGTGTGCTGGGGGGTCTGTACGGGCCTCTCGGGGGTCTGTGCGGGCCTGCCGGGGGTCTGTGCGGGCTGCTGGGGGTCTGTGCGGGCCTGCCGGGGGTCTGTACGGGCGTGCCGGCGGTCTGTACGGGCCTGCCGGCGGACTGTGCGGACCTGCCGGGGGTCTGTGCTGGCTGCTGGGGGTCTGTACAGGCCTGCCGGGGGTCTGTGCGGGCTGCCGGGGGTCTGTGCGGGCCTGCCGGGGGTCTGTGCGGGCCTGCCGGGGGTTGTATGTGTGTGTGTGCAGGCATCGTCCGATGGGACTACAAGTCCCATCGGGCTATGCCTGCTACAATGACAGTGATTGACACATTAGCCAATGATGGGACAGTAGTAGTCCCATCATCCGGCTAATATGTTGAATGTAAAAAAAAAATAAAAAAAAAACATGCATACTACATACATACTACATAAATACAACATGCATACATACTACATACATACTTCATATATACTACATTCATACAACATACATACTACATATATACTACATTCATACAACATACATGCATACTACATAATACATACGTACTACATATATACTACATTCATACATACATACATACTACATACTACATACATACTACAGTTGTGGCTAAAAGTATTGACACCCCTGCAATTCTGTCAGATAATACTCAGTTTTTTGCTGAAAATGATTGCAAGCACAAATTCTTTGGTATTATTATCTTCATTTAATTTGTCTTAAATGAAAAAACACAAGAAGAATTGTCCTAAAGCCAAATTGGATATAATTCCACACCAAACATAAAAAAGAGGGTGGACAAAAGTATTGGTACTGTTCGAAAAATCTAATTTGTTTAATTAACAACACCTGTAACTTACCTGTGGCACCTAACAGGTGTTGGCAATAACTAAATCACACTTGCTGCCAGTTGACATGGATTAAAGTTGACTCAACCTCTGTCCTGTGTCCTTGTGTGTACCACATTGAGCATGGAGAAAAGAAAGAAGACCAAAGAACTGTCTGAGGACTTGAGAAACCAAATTGTGAGGAAGCATGAGCATGAGACCCCCGGCAGCCCGCACAGACCGTGCATCATGATGACATTATTTTAGCAGCCAATCACAGCCATGCCATTAGTTAACATGGTGTCACGTCCGCCATGTCTGCCATGTCTGTTTGTCTCAAGAACTCCTGGAGCGATGTGCATGCGCATGTTTTGTCTGCTGTCCTGCATGTTCGCTAGAGCTGTGTGCAGACTCACCTCATGTCTGAGCTGCAGGATCCCTGCGTTTCTGCTCTGCCTTCTGTGATCTTCTCGTCATGTCTGGAGTCCTTGATCATGTGATGTTTCTTAAGATCCTGCACTGTCTGGTTCTGCAATCATCTCGTCATGTCTAGAATCCCGGATCATGTGTTCTTCCTAGGATCCTGCACTGGTTGGTTCGGTGATCATCTCGTCATGTCTGAAACCCTGATCATGTGACGTTTCCTAAGATCCTGCACTGTCTGGTTCTGCTATCATCTCGTCATGTCTAGAATCCCGGAAGTTCTCCCCTGGTCCTGACCTGGAGGAGGAGGTGCTATGCCCTATATCAGGCCGCCTCTTCCTATGCTCAGCGCCTGATTATTGTGTTGCTTCCCTGCAAGGCTCTGGGTCTGTGGGGTTGCTCCCTCTATTCTGTGCCCTTGCACTTTGCTCTGTAGTGCGTCTCTGCACACGCTCCGTGCTCGTATTCCGCCTCTTGTCTTGTGCCATGTCTTGTTGTCTCTTGTGCCATGTTTGTCTTTGCCTTGCTTTGCCTTGTAGTCCTTCTGCTGTTCTTTGTCTTAGTCTGTTTTGCTATGTCTCGCCTTAGCTATGCTTTGACTTGTAGTCCTTCCTTTGTTCTCTGCCTCGCCTGTTTTGCCATGTCTTGCTTTTGCTATGCTTTGACTTGTAGTCCTCCCTGTGTTCTCTGCCTTGCTATTCCTTGCTTTGTGTTCCTCCCTATGGTCTCAGTCTTTGCTTGCTCTTCCTCGCTCTCTCCTATGGTGCTCTGTAGTGCTCCCTGGCACACGCACCATTTCTCCTCTCCTTAGTGCTCGTTTCTTTGTCTAGTCCCAAGGTCTTCCCTTGGCCCGGCTCTGGGCTTCTGCCTACGCTCCGCTGCTAGACTCTGTCCTCGCTCTGACCTGGCTCTGTTTCTGCTTGTGTTCCTTGTCTTGTTTCCCTGCCTTGTACTTGCATTGAACCCCGGCGTGGGTTCCCCTTGGCCGTCTCCTGTGCCGTGGTAAGTGCCACGTGTTTGTGTACAGCCGTGTGCACTGGCCAGTGTGGCGTGCCCCCTGCGTGGCTCCTAATGTAGTGTCGGTGGTGGGGTGCCGAGCTGGGGGGGATGATAGGGGGTGGTCCCACTTCTTACTGCGCAGAGATGATACAGAGACACGATGAGGCAGATTCTGGGTGCAACAGGTCCAAGTTTATTTCACACCGTCCGACTGACGGTCCTCGCGGCACACCGCGATATCTCTCTCTGCCCTCCGTGTTCAGGGCCGCTTCAACACCGTATGTTACACAAGGGACGTACTTACACGTCACGTCCCGTCTCACACTGTGACAATCCTGACAGCTCGGTTACTGTGGCCGCCTTAGGCCCGTACACCAACAGCACTTTACTAATCAGTCTCGTCGTTACACATACGGTGTCTTCCACCCAGAGCCTTGTCTCTGCTGCGGTCCTTCCCTGTCAGGACCACCCCCCTGACGTTTCCTCTCCTCAGTCCCCCTGGTCGGATTCTCCTCAGGGCACACAGACTGGCGAAGTCCTCCTGTCACCTGGGCTCCCCCTGGGGACTGGAACCTTCTGGAACCCTCCCTCAGAATTTATAACTTCCCCGGTTCCTTGAAACTGTCACTAACTGTCACCACGCCCCCCATGACCAACGGTTTCTAAAGCCCTAAGCTGCTGTAAAGTCCTTTGCTCACACTCCACCCTGCCATCTAATGGTCATCCCAAGGTACTGCCCGTCCACTACACTTTCCTAGTTGTTTCCCCACTGTAATCACTGACTCCTACCTACACTGTGCAAACCTATCTTTCTTCACTCTGACTAGTCCGTCCGTCCGTCAGGTCACCTTCCCTACACTCCCCCTTCCTTTGTCCATTGTCGTCCTCGACAATCGTCATCCCTGCCTTCGTCGTTCTGAATCTACACCTACATTCTGTTGTCGGACCAGAAGTTGAGCCAAACCCACTATCTGCGGGGGCCGAACCATACTGGGAGCACTATGCTCTGAGCAGCCTACTGCTACTCACCAGCGCGCACGCCACATGACAACGTCTTTCAAATTGGGCAAGGTACACCCGTATTCTCTCTACGGCGTGTATCTTTCCCCTACTCTCCCCTACTGTTACCTTTCACTATCCGGTACGCCATGATCGAGGCCACTCACCTACCAGATCATTGCCAGCGCCCGCCTTTCCTTCTTCAGGGGTGTCTGTGGTGTTGGGGACCTGACCTAGGATGGCTGTCTTTCTCACGTCTTCCCATTCATTTTCCTTCTTTCAATTACATGTCATGGTCGGCGTCCCGGTCTCCCAGACCTCAACTCTTAGATCCCTACCGGATCTCACACTTTCCTTTGGTCCCGCAGACCTTCCCTTACCCGGACCTGTTGCATTTTACTTTGCATATTATACATCATACAACTTTATAATAGCACAAGTACCCATTTTTTTTATAATTTTTTTTTTTTTTTCATTTTCTCTTACTTTTAAAACCAAAATATAACATAACATTGCATTTCCTCTTTCTTCCTCCCCCCCTTCCTTGGACCTGGACACTCCTCCACTTTTCCGTATCCCCGTTCTGTCAGGTAAACATATTTTCGTATATAAAGAACATAGAAAGAAGAAAGAAAGAGAGAGAGAGAGAAAATAGTTGCATCAGTTAAACAGCAACAAAACTTTTTTCTAAATGCAACTGTCCTTATAATCTGCACAACGGTGCATCGAACTCCTGACAGTCTATACCACTCTCAATGGACAGAGGTGAGGGCTCCATGGGGATACTGAGGGTGTCCATTCAAGTCCTCTTCTTTTCCATGACGGCCTCTCCTTGAGTGTGGAGCAGGTTCCACACTTCCTGCCCCCTGGCCCTCTTCTTCTCTATAACTCCTGCGACCCAAACAGAGGGTCCGGCATGATCTCTGGAGTCCGGTGGGCGGGACTTAACCGAGGAAGGACGTGGATCAGAGGCGGCCGATGATTCCTGCGGCTCAACAGCCGCTGGGGCCAGGTGGCAAATGGGGACAACCGGGTCCTTGGAGGCTGGAATCACAAGGCCCACTAAGTCGGCCGCAGTCGACTTCAGCAGCGGCATGACCGCGGCCTCAGGACAGGCCGCATCCACTACTTCCAATAGAGCCGGAGTAACGGCCGGTTCCAACGACGCAGCTGCTATCAGCAGGGGGAACGCAGCAGCGTCTTCTTTGGATGACTTCCGCACCGGCGGCTCCAGGCGGGGTACCTCAGGGACTTGAGCAGGGGCCTCGCACAACTCTGCACACACCACTGGGCCCGATGTACCCAGGCCTTCCGGTGCGCAGGGGGCAGCGTGCTGCGGCGGAATGATGAGGGCCGCTGGAGGAGGCACTGGTGGTGCCGGGGGTACTCTCACCTTCCCCGGCGCTGCGGCCTCCATCACATCAATACGCGGCTTCACCCGCAGCCTCCGTCCCTCGCTCCACTGTCCCGCGGGTCTTTCCCCCAAACTCGAGGGCTCCGCTGAGAAGTCCTCTGCTGGTATTGGTGGCGGCCGTTCTCGCTGACTCCGCTCAGGCTCCGTTCCCCAGCTCAGCATCCCGCTGCTCTCCCGTGGCTCTGAGGGCGACTTCTGGCACAGCTCCATCCCCTGCCGCCACTGCCACTCTAGGCGGCCGATGCCCCGACACCTGCAGAGTCTCATACCGTCCGTTGGGCAGCACTCGAATGGCATCAGACAGCCGCAGCCAAGTTTTTCTTCTGTGCCACTCCCTCTGTGAGATGAGGTGTCGGCAGGCCTCTCCACCCTCCTGTCAGGGTCCAATATATGGAAGCGTCGATCTCCAGGCACATACTGCTTCCTTTTGGGATACGTTGGAGGGGGTCCCAGTCCATTCAACATGACTGCAAACACCCGGACCTCTCCTCTGCGCTGAAGCAACACCGCCATACTGCACAGTACCTGGTACCGCCCCGGATCCTCTGCTGGCCACACAGATCCGCCACAGCGCTTCCCATTTGTATTCCACAGGTAGGTCATTTGTAATCCACAGGTAATTGTAATCCAAAGAGTAGTCCAAGTCCTTTTCCAGTCTTTGAGGCAGGCCTGCCGCAGAAGATAGCGTATTAGCGGCGGCTATCCTGCCGACTACGCCAAATGTAGTGTCGGTGGTGGGGTGCCGAGCTGGGGGGGATGATAGGGGGTGGTCCCACTTCTTACCGCGCAGAGATGATACAGAGACACGATGAGGCAGATTCTGGGTGCAACAGGTCCAAGTTTATTTCACACCGTCCGACTGACGGTCCTCGCGGCACACCGCGATATCTCTCTCTGCCCTCCGTGTTCAGGGCCGCTTCAACACCGTATGTTACACAAGGGACGTACTTACACGTCACGTCCCGTCTCACACTGTGACAATCCTGACAGCTCGGTTACTGTGGCCGCCTTAGGCCCGTACACCAACAGCACTTTACTAATCAGTCTCGTCGTTACACATACGGTGTCTTCCACCCAGAGCCTTGTCTCTGCTGCGGTCCTTCCCTGTCAGGACCACCCCCCTGACGTTTCCTCTCCTCAGTCCCCCTGGTCGGATTCTCCTCAGGGCACACAGACTGGCGAAGTCCTCCTGTCACCTGGGCTCCCCCTGGGGACTGGAACCTTCTGGAACCCTCCCTCAGAATTTATAACTTCCCCGGTTCCGTGAAACTGTCACTAACTGTCACCACGCCCCCCATGACCAACGGTTTCTAAAGCCCTAAGCTGCTGTAAAGTCCTTTGCTCACACTCCACCCTGCCATCTAATGGTCATCCCAAGGTACTGCACGTCCACTACACTTTCCTAGTTGTTTCCCCACTGTAATCACTGACTCCTACCTACACTGTGCAAACCTATCTTTCTTCACTCTGACTAGTCCGTCCGTCCGTCAGGTCACCTTCCCTACACTAGCACGCACCCTGCCTTGAACCCTGGCGTGGCTCCTAGCACGCACCCTGCCTTGAACCCTGGCGTGGCTCCTAGCACGCACCCTGCCTTGAACCCTGGCGTGGCTCCTAGCACGCACCCTGCCCTGAACCTGGCGTGGCTCCTAGCACGAAGGTTCCTTTGCCCCCTCCTGTGCCTTAGTCGTGCCTCGTGCTGGCGTTACAGCCGTGTGCATTGGCCAGTGAGGTGTGCGTCCCTGCGTGGCTCCCAGCACGCAGCCCTTCCTTGTGCCTGGCGTGGCTTCTAGCACGCACCCTGCCTTGAACCTTGGCGTGTCTCTACACGCACTCTGTCTTGTACCTTGGCGTGTCTCTACACGCACTCTGTCTTGTACCTTGGCATGTCTCTACACGCACTCTGTCTTGTACCTTGGCGTGTCTCTACACGCACTCTGTCTTGTACCTTGGCGTGTCTCTACACGCACTCTGTCTTGTACCTTGGCGTGTCTCTACACGCACTCTGTCTTGTACCTTGGCGTGTCTCTACACGCACTCTGTCTTGTACCTTGGCGTGTCTCTACACGCACTCTGTCTTATCCTATGCTCTGGCGTGGCTCTACACATGCACCCTGTCTCGTTTGTGAACCCTGGCGTGTCCCCTACACACGCACCTTGCTTTGAACCCTGGCGTGTCCCCTACACACGCACCTTGCTTTGAACCCTGGCGTGTCCCCTACACACGCACCTTGCTTTGATCCCTGGCGTGTCCCCTACACACGCACCTAGCCTTGGACCTTGGCGTGTTCCCTAAACACGCACCCTGCTTGGATATCTGTCGTGCCTCCTTGCCTGAACCCTGGTTTGCCTGCCGGATGCCCGGAACCTGCCGACCGTTGCCAGAGGTCCGGAACCAGATGACTACGGCCTGATGTCCGGAGCTGACGTCCGCAGCCTGATCCCTGGACCCTGTCGGTTTGCCAGCAGTCCGGAGTCCGATGCCATCATGCCATTACCTGTGCCTAGGCGTGCCATCTGGCACGTACCATGTTATGGACCTTGGCGTGCCCACGCGCGTACCTTGCACGTTTTGCTTGTTTTCTCTGTATGTGATCTTGTGTTATTCTAATGAAGATACCTTGCACCTACGTCTAGTCTCGTCTTGCTTCCTGCTCGTCCTTGTCGTCAGACACTCGTCTAGTGTCCTCTGAGCCGGCCGTCTGGTCCCAGCAGTCGTGGTGGCTCACCCCCTTGGTCTTGCCCCTGACACTCCCTGTATAGGGGGTGGAATCTCACAAGGTCAGCTCGCCCTCGGTGGGTGGGTGCCACGACCCAGAGGGTCCACTCAAAAAATGGGCTCAGCAGGAGCTGAGTCCGTCACACATGGCTAACACAACTGGCTCATTGCATTATGGGAACTTCCGATTCCGGTATTCGATATTGTAAAAATATCGGAACTCAGTATCGGAACTGCGATACAGCGAATATCGGCCGATACCCGATATTTGCAGTATCGGAATGCTCAACACTACTCATGAAACCTTTCAAGATATATTGTAGCTCTAAATATGTGGCGACCGGTTTCGGAATTCCACAAACTTTAAGCTGACTCACCATAAGATTTGTATACTCCTGCTAAGAGAAGTAAACCAATATAAGCATTTAGACCTGTCACATCTAATTTATTCCATTTATCACCATAAACTTGTTGTCTGTCATTGTTTGTCATTTGTATTATAATATTTAGGATAGTCATATTTAGGAACAATGTGAATACTTGCTGATCCTATATCAGATATTCTTGATACAGCGTAGCTAGTAGGACCAGGAGTAGCTTTTATGATATTTTCAGAGAACAATCTACCAGCATGACTAGGCAGCGGCGGACACAGACTGCAGAAGGCCCCTGTTCAAGAAATCTTCCTGGGCCCCGCCAATACTGGAACAAATTTAAAGGGAACCTGTCACCCCCCGCAGGTGTTTTTAAGTAAAAGAGCCACCTTGTGCAACACTAATGCTGCATTCTGTCAAGGTGGCTCTTTTATTTAGGGTACCTTCCACCGCAGAAATAATCGTTTTTAAAATTGGTCAGACATACCTGATATTTGTCAGGGGGGCAGGTGTTTCCCCATCTGAGAGAGACGCCTCACATCCATCACTCATGTATTCCTACATTGTGTCTCCGCCTCCAAATCTTTATTTTCAAATCCTGGCGCCTGCACTGTACTATGTAATCTTGTTTACTGAAGCCCGTTCTCTGTCATGATGTCGGCGGCCAGAGATTCGGCCTGCAGTCGCTTATGGTTTATTCACACTGCGGGGCAGGAATTTTGGGCATGTGCAGTAGTTATCTGCACCCGAGATTCCCAGCCCCGCTGTCTCTGCAAGGTACCCTAAATAAAAGAGCCACCTTGACAGAATGCAGCATTAGTGCTGCACAAGGTGGTTCTTTTACTTAAAAACGCCTGCGGAGGGTGACAGGTTCCCTTTAAGTAAACATAAAGGTTGTATGAGCACGGGACTATGGGATGGAGGATAATCATTATAACATTATAATTTGTTATAACTAATCACAGTTAGTTACTATGCCCGGGCAATGCCAGGCTCTTCAGGTAGTATTTTTATAAACGGCATAGAATGAATTGAATTACAATGCAAAGAAGCAGTGTTATCACTCACCAATGTTAGGAGCGGTGGAACACACTAAATAAAATTATAAATAAAGTGCGTTCACCGCTTGGGGTCCACCGTGCGGTAGATGGTAAGACCGCTGCTAGGTGGTGGCAGAAGGTATCTGGCGGTAGAGTGCACAGGGTTCAGAGTTCACCCAGGTGCACTGAGCAAGCTCTGTTGCACTCACAGAGCTGCAAGGATAAGCACACGAACAGATAACACTGGAGCAAGTTCTGTTTCACTCACAGAGCTGCAAGCATGCACAAGCTCTGTTGCACACACAGAGCTGCAAGCATATACACATGTGCAATAACGCTGAGTCTGTTTAAATGTCACAGGAGCTCAGCGACACAGACGCGGTATGTGGTCGCAGGAGTGGCACTAGCTGACGGCAACAACTCCGTCTAGACCTACCGTGGATGTCTGGGGAATAGGGCGTTGCACGTGAGAACGCACCTAGTGCTGCGACTGCAGCACGACAATAACTAAACCGCTGTAGAAACGCCGCTGTCAAGCAGGCGCAAGATGACGCTAGCTGCTGAGCGCTGGAGCAATGGCGCGCTGGCGCTAATACTGGCTCTGACTCAAACACTCACACATTCGTAATAACCAAGGAATGGGGGGTTTCAAATGAGTCATTCACCAGTCCATGCATCCATCAACAAACATATAGCAGCAAGAAAGACTATACTAGCGCATGGCGGAACAGCCAAGCGCGCTTTTTATAGAGTGCGGGACCTGCCGGAAATCTCCAGAACTCCTATAGGAGCCAATAGGATTCAGAGCAGGACCTGAGCACAAGACTCCCGAACTCCAATAGGAGCTCGTCCTGTGAGCATGCTCAGAAGCTGGCACAAAGTACTTAGCCTCTGGAGATAAATGTGAGGACCTGGGTCTCTGCATAGGTATGGCAGAACTCAGATTCCTAACAACCAGTCTGCAAATGTTGGCTGTAATCCTGCTGTATGGAGGCAGAATGGGGTTTTAGGCCTGAAGTATAATGATCCGTGGCTTTAATATATATATATATATATATATATATATATATATATAGTAAGAGTCTTCACCATAACATATAGCATCAAGAAAACAGTCTGTCAAAGGACACTGTCTGCAGTGATGGAGGAGGACACGATGATGGATCTGAAGCATTCCGTCACAATCTCCTCCCAAAATTACCTAATTTCCGGTCAGCTTCTAGCATGTCACTTCCGGTGGAACGTCACGAGCGAATTTTAAAGTGCTCCTCGGGGCTCCGCCATGTACTCCTGTGTCCGCGGGAAAAGTAAGCTCCGAGCTGGGGCAGTGAGGCAGACTCTCTCTCAAAATCGTGACTTTCTCGCTGGGAGGTATGCTCCCCACCATACACCTGGTACACATATGGCTCTACACACCACATACACACACGGTTCCGCTTTTTATGCCTCGTACACACACGGCTCTACTCTGTACACCGCACACACACACACACACGGCTCCACTCAGTACACACATGGCACCACTCCGTAAAACTCGTACACATGCGGCTCTGCTCCGTACACCTTGTACGCGTGCGGCTCTGCTCCTTACAACTCATATACGTGCGGCTCTGCTCCGTACACACACATGGCTCCGCTCTGTACACATCTCTGCTCCATACACCTCGCACACGTGTGCTCTGCTCCGTACACCTCGTACACACACGGCTCCGATCCGTACACCTCGTACACACACACAGCTCTGCTACAACCACCCTGTAAACTCCCCTGACCCCACACATAAACTTACTTCCCCTCATCCAGCACGATGACAACCAGCACAGCAGAGTCCTGCATAAAACAAGGGCTAGGGCTGTGCACAGGACCTATGATGAGGCCACAGGATGGGGAGGAGTCAGGGGTCACATGATCAGGGGGCCCTGACTCCTTCCTTTCCTCCTGTGACTTCATCAATTACAACAAGCCTCTTGCACGACCGCAGCACTAGCGTGCAGAAGAGGCTAAATTGTAGGTGCTGCGGGTAGAGGAGCGCATAATGCTGCCCCCTGCTGCCTGCCACTTGAGCAGCTGGCTCAACTCAAATCATTATAGCTGTGCCTATGCGTCCGGTGCTGAAGGGGCCCCCTCTCCCCTGGGGCCCCGCCACCTCCTGCAGCGCTGCTCTCCTCATTGCAGGGCTCCACATGGCTAATTTGAATAGAATAATTAGCCATGTGCAGTGCAGGAGGCTGGAGGGGCCACCTCTCCCCTGGGACCCCTGTTCAATGCACCGGTAGGTCCGCCCCTGTGACTAGGCTGCAAGTTCCAAATTACATCCTTGTTTTTGGAATAGATTTCTTGCATCTGACTAGTTGTCTGGGTATCATGTTCCTCTTTATATTCCACTTCAGAATCAGAATATTCAGCATTGCTTTCCCCGTCACTCATGTGGTCCTCCTCTTCGGACACATTTTCCTGTGGGATATCATCCTCTGAAACAGAGGCATTGAAAAGCTCTTCCAATTCAGCGTCAGTCAATAGACGTTTTTGAAAAATTTGGAAATTATGCACAGTCACAACCTTCATGGGGTAGAGTCACACCATCAAATATAAAAAAGAACTATATAAATAACAGTAAAAGAAAAAGCTATAACCAGTTTCACAACAAAAAGAGCTTATATACTACAGTAAGGGACCCATTACTCTCCCAGTGATGAAGAAAGTGCAGTGTGACCGCTAAGCTTGCGATGCTACAGCCTCGTGTTTGTGACGTTGCAGCATCGCAATCGCAGGGTGCATCTGTGTGTGAGTGAAGGGGCCCTAAAACAGACCCTATTCAATTATGTATTCAATGGTCATCCATGCAATCAATATATCACAGCAGTAAGAATACACCCTCTCCTAGACAAACATTCAATCTACACAAGCCTAAGGGTACCTTTAGATCATGACACAGTAATCAAAAAATGGCTTTACAATATGCAATCTAAAGAACAGAATTGAATAATTTGAGAAGAAAAGCATAGCTTATATGTAAAATACCTGTAACAATATACATAGTCTATTGACAGTGAACTGCTTATCACAGGAGAAGGTGGAGTCGGACTAGCATGCATGTGCTGCTTCTGTAATCTGGACATAGGTAATCACCAGGTGATAAAACCTTCATTGTGATTAAACAACAGCACACAGTCTAACATGTGACACATCATTTAAATCTGTGTTTTATCCGCTACCTCTTGCTGTCCTCAGATTACACAGTGAAAACCTACTGACAGATTCCTTTTAAACCCTTGAAGCTCTTTGTTTCTCTGCCAGTCATTAGTTTTGCTTATTTGGTCCATAGGTTTGTTCTGTACTCCTGTTTAGAGATGAGTAAACCTGAACTGAAAAGTTCGGAGTTCGTGCCAGACTTCTAATGTCCGCTACTGGACTCGGGACACGGACATCTTACTGTACATCTGGTTTCCAGTTCGGGTCCGGAAGTCTAATAAAGCGTGTTCAAAGTCTGCAGCCTTTCAATCAACAAGCTTTAAGGCTGTTGGCATTTCTGGCTCCATCACAGCCATGTCATGTAATGACATAGCTGTGATTGGCTGGACAGTTAAAATAAACAATTAAAAAAGAAAATTTGTTTGCGGTCATATTCTTTTTTAAAACAAGCCGAGGGAAAACAAACAGCTGGGGGCTGGTATTTTTAGAATGGGAACAGGCCAATATCCATGGAGCCACCCAGATTATTAATAAAACATTATTGTTGAATAAAGACTCAACCACACACATTACCTGGTTTGCACAGAATAACAATAATAGCCCCAAGATATCTGCTTTCCCTAAGCTGATTATTAAAAATAGGGGGACCCCACGTCAATTATTTATTTATTTAATAACAATACAGTAAACTACACAACCAAGGTAACCTTCATTCACATTCTCCAGGTTTTCCAGTAGCTGGAAACTCCAGTAACCTTAAAGTATCCTTCCAAGGTTCCCATGAGGTTTCCAGTACTCACTGCTGCTGATACCTGGTGACTGTGAACTCTAGTAATCTTTACCTGATTTCACAGCCACTGGGTTTTATGGTATCTCGAGTACCAGACTGTTGAGTGCTGGACTCGCAGTTGTTCATCAGTCCAGCACTGGCATTGAGCAATGAGAACCAGCTACTATGACCTCAAGTGACCTTATAGTAAGGTTACTGCAGTTTACAGGCCGGTTCAAACAGAGCTTACCATGAGAACCACCTCCTGTGATCTGCGGTAAGCTTAACTATGTCATCGCTTATCACTACAGCCGGTTCTCAAGATACTGCAGTCACCTTACTGACGTCACTGCTCAGCACTGCATCTGGCTGTAGCATAGCTGGGGATCATCCTGGGACTTCATCATTATGGATCAATGGTGGACAGGTAGGGATTTTTTTTTCTGTTAATTGGAGAAAGAGGGTACAGTTGTGCTCAATAGTTGACATACCCTGGCAGAATTTTTGGTTTCTTGGCCTTTTTTCAGAGAATATGAATGATAACACCAAAATGTTTTCTCCACTCATGGTTAATGGTTGGGTGAAGTCATTTATTGTCAAACTACTGTGTTTTCTCTTTTTAAATCATAATGACAACCCAAAACATCCAAAGGACTCTGACCAAAAGTTTACATACCCCATTTCTTAATACTGTGTATTGCCCCATCTAACATCAATGACAGCTTGAAGTCTTTTGTGGTAGTTGTGAATGAGGTTCTTTATTTCCTTAGATGGTAAAGCTGCCCACTCTTCTTGGCAAATAGCCTCCAGTTCCTGTAAATTCCTTGGTTGTCAAGCATGAACTGTGCGCTTGAGATCTCTCCAGATTAGCTCAAGGATATTGAGGTCAGGAGACTGAGATGGCCACTCCAAAACCTTCATTTTGTTCTGCTGTAGCCAATGACAGGTCGACTTGACCTTGTGTTTTGGATCGTTGTCATGTTGGAACGTCCAAGTACATCCCATGCGCAGCTTCCGGGCTGATGATTGAAAATTTGCCTCCAGTATTTGCTGATAACGTGCTGCCTTCATCTTTCCTTGAACTTTGACCTGGTTTCCTCTGCATTTGTAGCTCACACATCCCCAAAACATCAGTGATCCACCTCCATGCTTTACAGTAGGAATGGTGTTCCTTTCATCATAGGCCTTGTTTACTTCTCTCCAAATGTAACGTTTATGGTTGTGGCCAAAAAGTTCAATTTTGGTCTCATCACTCCAAATTACCTTGCTTCAGAAGTTTTGAGGCTTGTCTCTGTGCTGTTTTGCATATTGTAGGATAGATACTTTGTGGTATTTATGCAGTAATGGCTTTCTTCTGGCGACTTGACCATGCAGCCCATTTTCTTCAAGTGCCTATTTATTGTGCATATTGAAACAGCCACACCGCTAGTTTTCAGAGAGTCCAGTATTTCAGCTGATGTTATTTGTGAGTTTTTCTTTGCATCCCTAACAATTTTCCTGGCAGATGTGGATAAAAGTTTTGTTGGTCTACCTGATCATGATTTTGCTTTTACAGAGCCCACGATTTTCCATTTGTTAATCACAGTTTGAATGCTGCCGACTGGCATAATCATTTCCATGGATATTTTTTTGAATCCCTTTCTTGTTTTATACAGTTCAACTACTATTGCTGAAATGTCCAAGCAAGTTTATTGAAACTGCATAAACTCCTCTGGATAGCAAAGCAAACGAACAGCCTTTTCCAGCACAAAGTGAAAATAAACAGTCCATATAGTACTATGGTTCCGCCCGCTTAGGTCAGTGTCTTTAGCACGCACACACTGAAGGTCTCCACACCCCCAGCCACAGACACTGAATGAGACACTTGGCCTTCATTTTATTAGCCAAACTATGCCCCTGGGGTTAGGATATGTGAGTGGTCATTCCCACCCATCTCTTATGACCGCTCATATAACCCAACCCTTGAATGGCCAAAAAATTCTCTCAGCACTATACGTGGTGGAGCATACTTTCGAGCTCACATCACTGCACCCAATAGCCACGATGATACATATCTCCCCTCAAGGACCTGTCCTGCGGCCATTATGCACCCCTTAATGACCAGAGGCATTTTTGGTTTTGCATTTCCATTTATTGCTTCCCTTCTTCCCAGAGCCATAACTTTTTTATTTTTTGGTAAAAATGGCCATGTGAGGGCTTGTTTTTTGTGAGACGAGTTGTAATAGTTGTTCTTTTGAACTACACCATTGGTTTTAACATATCATGTACTGGAAAACTGGAAAAAAAATTCCAAGTGCTGTGAAATTGAAAAAAGTGCAATCCCATAATTGTTTTTTTGTTTTGCTTTATTACTATGTTCACTAAATGCTAAAACTGACCTGCCAATATGATTCTCCATTATGAGTTCATAGATACGAAACATGTTTAGGTTCTTTTTGATCTAAGTGGTGAAAAAAATTCCAAACTTTGTTAAAAATAAATAAATTGCGCCATTTTTCGATACCTGTAGCGTCTCCATTTTTCGTGATCTCGGGTTAGGTGAGGGCTTATTTTTTGTGCGCCGAGTTGATGTTTTTAAAGATACCATTTTGGTGCAGATATGATCTTTTGATCGCCTGTTATTGCATTTTAATGCAATGTCGTGGCGACAAAAAAACGTAATTCTGTTGCTTTGACTTTGCTAAACGGCGGAGCGAGAAACAATCAGGTTAATCCTTTTTTTGTTGTTGATATATCAGGTGATTCTGAAGGCAGTGATACCAATTATGTGTATGCTTGATTTTTTCTATTGTTTTATTTTGAATGGGATGAAAGGGGGTTGATTTGGACTTTCATATTTTTTATATTTTTCAAAGCATTGTTTTTTACTTTTTGCTTGCTTCAATGATCAGATCGCCTGTATGTGGCAGAAATGCTCACTTGCTTTGAGCGCCAACCACCGGGTGGCACACCTAGCAATCCAGCAGTGACAACCAGAGAGATCTGCATGAGACCTCTGGTTGTCATGCCAACCCATCGGTGTACATTTACAACCGACGTCAAAAAGGGGTTAATAGGATGGGAACCTTCTATGGATATTGTCACCTTCCCAGAATAATTACAACAACAGCCCCCCAGCTATCAGTTTTACCTTAGCTGATTACAATTTGGAGGTAGCCCACTTAATTTTTTTTAAGTTTCCCACCTTTTTAATAACCAGTAAAGGCTATGCAGACAGCTCTGAGCTATTATTAGTAGGCTGCAAACATTTTTTGATATTGGTCCCTTCCCAGAATAATAACACCAGCTTACAGTTGTCTGATTTTCTTATGTGATTTAACTCTAGGTGTGTTTCAATGAATAGATGAATATTTATACATGACATTGAAAAGAATAGTCTACATTGACTTGAATTGATTTTTTGACTGTGTGTTGTCTAGTCTCACACCTTTCTACTGATTTTATCCAGCCTTTTGGGTAAACTAATTAACTCACTGTTTACTGACCAATTTAAGGGATTTAAGCAATTTTTCTATCCACATTTGTTTGCAGGGAAATTCTCTTGCTCTTATGCCCCATTTTCTTCCTTTAGCAGCCCTCTCTCCCTTAGTACAACCATTTTACAGCACCAAAGTTCAGGTCCCCATCGACTTCTTATGATTTCAGGTTCGAGGTCAAACCAAACATTTAACTCAAGTTTGGTCGAACCTGCTGAACCCGAACTTCTGCGGGTTCACTCCTTGCGTCTCATTTTGTATCATCCTGATTTATTCCGTTTTCTGAATTCTGCTTGTATTTTGACCACCTGCTTGCTTTCTGATTTTGTCTCTGCCGTAACCTATTGGTATCAGTCCCATGTGACGACCCTTATTTCTGCCAGTTGCTCCACCATGTAGCATCTGACTCTGTGGCACCAGCCCAGGGGTCCCTGAGTATGTGCAGATCACTGTAACGGGATTAAAGGGTGAAGCCCAGTGGCTTGCACTATTCCTGTCATTGTAAGTTGTATTTAAAGCTGCCAGGTTTCCATGAACAGTGCAAAGGTGACAGCTTCTAGCTGAGAAAAATTCTGTAAATCTCTCTTAGGCCTGTTTCACACTTCTGTTTTTTTACGTCAGTCAAAATCCACCAATTTTAGAAAAAACAGATCCGCCAAAAAAGGGGCGGATCCGTTTTTTCCCCCATAGACTTACATTAGTGGCGGATCTTGACTGATGGTCGTCCGTCTCACTCGTTTTTCGATGGATCCGCTAAGATTTTAGCGTCTCCCTGGCGGATGAGACGGACCCTGCAATGTTTTTTTTCCTTGATGGTCTGCTATTTTTAAGTGCGCATGCCCGGAAGCTTTACTCTGGGAAGCATTGTAACCATGAAATGCCGTTCCAGGAGCAGCGAAAAATTCTCTCTCTCTCCTTCCAAACAACGCTCGCTTTAAATTTGCTGCACTTTTCATCTTCTGCGGATCCGACCAAATTAGCGTCTGCTGACATCCGTATGTCCCATCCCGGAAGCGGATCGGTAATTTTCGTTTTTGGCAGATGACAGGTGTCCGCCAACAACGGAAGTGTGAAACAGGCCTTAGGGAATGTGCACGCTTCTCTGCCAGAAAAAGCACTGAAAAAGTTATCATAGTGCAGAACAATGTAAAAACAACATTGTTGTGTACGTGTTCAGACTTATGTCACATCTTTTAGCTGCTTCAGGATTAGAAATCCTTGTAGTTGTTAAAAAAAGTAACATGTTCATTCTTCATGTGGCTTTATTTAGAAACTGTGCACTCTATACACTTGAAAGTGTAGAATAAAGTATCAAATGGTTGAATTGCCATAAAAATAATGAGAAAGCTGCCAGCGAAGCCACTTAACTTAAAAGACCACTGACATCTTCTTGAAACACCTTAGCCTAGAAAAATATGACATATTCACATCCTTGGGATTATCACATCTACTTTGAGTTTAGAATTTCATTGCGCTGTTCTTTTTTCTTCAAGAATCTTTCTTTTATTACATTAAACATAGATTTATCTAATTGTAATAGCTTACACCATATTTGGAAAATAGACATTAAACCATAAATTGTGTGACAGTGCATTTCCAAATTGTACATAGCATTCACCTCTATTCTGCAATTGTTGCCAAGTGTGCATTTAAAATATTTATTATCTCTCAGGTATAATAAAAATGTAGAGGCAAATAGTGATATCAACCTAAATAGCAAATATCAACATAGCAGGTACAGTAATTCAGTAACAGCAAAAAGTCATTTGAGATTGCCAAAAATGACAGTAGAATATGTCTGTAGGCACGTATTCATTTGTGTTTAATTAGGATTGCTTTAAGATCCCAAGTCAACCCTTGAGGTTCTCCTTGTGGAGCCAAGAGGAATAAGATAGTAGAAGATACAACAGTATTTCTAATGCACAACCTAATAGTAAGAGGTGTTTGCTGTTACAATTACGGGAAAAAAGCAGTAACTTGCTGATCACCTTGAGTCCAACTGCTGGGACGTCCACCAATTCCATGAAGGGGGCTCCGGTATGTCCTTCTAAAAAAAAGTGGAGCGGTAGTCTGGCTCTCATGTCTCTGCATCATTCATTGTCTATGGGACTGTAGGAGAATTCATAAATGACATTTATTTCTATTTTAGTATTCATCATATTCTATAGTTCCATTGTTTCTGTATTGGTTTCATATTCCCATCTGATGTATAAGCCTGACAATAGAGGTACGCCATTGAGTGTGATATCACCATTATTGCATTTATCGAAGTATTATTAAGTTGACCTTATTCTGAATGATAAATCCCATTTGGAAACCTTCAGACTTTGTGATGCTTCTGTCATTGTACATTGCCTGGCAGTGTACAGACACAACAGAGGAGGTTTATCAAGCAGAATGCGCCCAAAAATAGACAACTGTCTTTCATAACTTGCACCATATATATAGCTCTCCAATGTTACTGATAAAAAATGAAGCCATATTTATTGACCCATATCACAAAAGCAAAGTCCTAACTTCATACAGGGTGGACCATTTATATGGATACACCTGGGTGGGCCATTTATAAAGTTGCATCCAAAATGGCTGACTTCAAAGTGGCCGCCATGGTCATCACCCATCTTGAAAGGTTTCCCCCCTCCCATATACTAATGTGCCACAAACAGGAAGTTGATATCGCCAACCATTCCCATGTTATTTAGGTGTATCCATATAAATGGCCCACCCTGCACTATGAATCCGACAACTGATGCATGAAATATTATTTGATTGCATTTGTTGTTTATTATGTGGCTAAAGGTACAACAATGAAGTAAGTGCAACTTAGTCTGCTTTAGCTTTAATTCTGTTTTCATATATTTTTCATTGATTTTTAATTCTGTGCAGCGTGGAAAAATTATCCATCAAAGTGGCAGTTGTGTAGGGTGTCATGTGTCAGTCAATGTTCTTCTCTGGAAGCAATTCTTCTGGGTATTACATGATCCCACCAAGGACAACATCTGCAAGGAGTTTGTATGTTCTCCCCGTGTTTGCGTGGGTTTCCTCCGGGCACTCCGGTTTCCTCCCACATTCTAAAGACATACTAAAAGGGAATTTAGATTGTGAGCCCCATCGGGGACAGTGATGATGATGTGTGCAAACTGTAAAGCGCTGCGGAATATGTTAGCGCTATATAAAAAAAAAAATAAAGATTATAAAAGATTACTTTGTGGGGGCATCATTCTATGGGTGTGTGGAGATTGTGCGCCTATCAGATTGTTAGTTGAGGTCCTTATATTATTTGGGGTGCAGTGGGTAACCCTCATACTGTCTGTTGAGAACATCATATTGTGTGTGGGGGCCCTCGTATTACCTGTTTGGGTTGTGGGAGACATTATATTGTGTATTTTCGTTGTGCAGTAAAAGCACTTGCCAATATATGATTATTCGGGTCAGTACAGTAGTGATGATAACATGCATTTTGGTGACTTTTATTGTATAATGGCTGAAAAAAATTTAGAATTTTGTAAAAAGAAAAGATTTGGTTTGTGTCACAATTTTCTAAGACTAATGTTACTTTTATATTGGCATCGCTTAGCCTTCTGAAAGCTTGTTTTCTGCTTACTAAGCTGTAAGTTTTTTATTAGTACCATTTTAGGGTAAGTACAATAGTGGTTCTGGCTTCCATGGTAAACCATTGCCAAAAATGCAGTATCAATTATATTTGGTGACAATGGGCACTAAAAGATGCCCCACCAAGATTGCTTCATTTAAAAGGAATCTGTCAGTAGGGTCAGCCATTCCTTAGCTGTCTATATGGGCATGTAGGTCGCAGAAATTGAATAACATGATTCCTTGATATCTGCTATGCATTGTCTTATTCCTGAGAAATCCAAATTTTTCTTCTATCCAAATGAGTCATTAAGATCTATGAGCCGAACATAAATCTCCCTGAGAATCTGCCTAAAGAGCTTATTTTAAAGGGAATCTGTAATCTGGTTTTGGCGGGCTATTTAAATGAAGTCTGTCCGGTCTGATAGGCGTTGTTTTGGATCTTTACCGCCTCCCCATCCTTGGCTGCCGTCCGCAGTTTTTTCCATGAATAGAAGTAGGTGTCCGCCATCTTTCGTGCGTGCGTTAAGCATTCTTGGCTCGCGCACGCGAAGTATGCTTTGCCCAACTGCGGGCAAAGCCGAAAAGCTTCACTGCCCATGCGCCGGTTAACTAGGCCCCAGAACACAGCAAAATACTTCTTTTTCTAGGTAATAACAAAGATCCAAAATTAAGTCCATCGTGGAGAATATGCTGAACCATTTGAAAGCCTTGGGTTGTATGATGAATTTGAAGTTGCATTTTTTACATTCCTATTTAGAATACTTTCCTGAAAACCTTGGAGCTGTTGGATGAGAGCCAGTTGAAAAAAATCATCACTACTGTATATCAAGGAGATTGAACAATGATTCAAGGTAGATGGACCATGAACATGATGGAGGACTACTGCTATATGCGTCACAGAGAAGATCCACAGGCCTTCCATAAGAGAAAAGGTATCAAGAAAAGCTTTCAGGAGAAAAGGAAAAGGGGCAATAATTAATTTCCACAAAGTTGCAGAATGAATGTTCAATATTTTTTAAAATATAATATTTTGTACATTTTAGGCTACAATAAAGATTTTCCTTGTTCATCTCTCTTGTACATAATAACAAGCACAATTTGTGAAAAATCTCTAAATGTTGGTTAAAAATACAAGTATTTTTTAAATGGGGACACAAGAAAATATAAGAAGCAGTCGTTGGATTTGAAAAAAAATTCATAAAACCAAATTTTGCATACCTGTATAGTGATTTGGGTATTCTGCATCCATTGTTTAATGGTTCCTTATATTTGCTGGTAGTATCCCTCATAGTTGTTGGCCTTTTTTCTTGGGTATTTGTGATTTAAAGTAAGCTTGTCAGTTATGCAACGGCAACAATAAGGCTCCATCAATTATTTTTGGGTCCATTTGGGTTCTGTTTTATGACAGTAATTAGAACAGCAGAAAAAGTTCTGTGTGCTTCTGGGTTTTATCAACAGGCAAGCTATTGGACAATAGAAGGCACAATGCATAGTAGAAAGAAAGCTCCTGCACCTTAAATTCTCGCAGCATTCTATTGATGAAGAACCGTCAACTACAAAGCAGTGGATGACAAGTTACAGAACAAGAGATTTCCAACAATTCCTGGACATTTTAAACTAGAATGTGCACTAAAAGCCGTCTTACCATGTTGTGGTTTTTGAGCGCAGCAAGACAATGCTTCTCAGTGGCATTTGTGTGAAAGGACAGGTACGCTTGTTAGTTTTCTAGTGCAAACTGAACAAGAAATGTCTGATTTATCACCTAATGAACCTAGTTCTGACTGATGGCTCCACTAAGTGGTCAGACATAACAAGTTCAAGTAGATTTTTCATTTCTGCCTTATGTAGCCATCAACTTTATGCTTTCCCTAGATTTCTTTGCTAGCATTTTCTTTTCCATTCCAGGAGGAAGAAATATATCATGAGATAATCAAGATAAAGACATAAATCTGATTATTACGCATGAAACAATTGAAATATATAGCTTTTTCCAAGGAAATCATAACATAACCACCTGTGACGGCCCCTGAGGGCCTCAATTAATAAACAGCTGTCATGATTACATTAAACACATAGCACGAGCTTATTAAAAATATCATTTATAGTTTCCAATTAATAATCAACCTTCAAAGCTATATTACAGTGCAGTATAGGAAAATTTATTCCTAGAACAGTACCATATTGTAAATGTAACATAGCATTGCCAATTTCACAAAATGTGTGTAAAAGTGTTAGAGCCAAACATGACAGCTACATACGTGGTCAAAATTGTTGGTCCCCCTCATTTAATGACAGAGAAACCCACAATGGTCACAGAAATAACTTAAATCTGACTAAAGTAATAATAACATCACAAAAAAACCATCAGAATGTACCAGGCACAAAAAACTGATTTGATATGCAAACACAAAAGGAAGTCCAGTATAACGTGCCAGTATAAATTATACAAATTTTATTGACTCAATCAGAGAAAATTAACATAGATGCAATGCAATTTAATATAGATTAAAAATTCATTCAAGGTCACTATTTAACCATAATTGGGGTTTATACCAACAATAGCCTGACCTACAGCCCATGTAAACAGAGCCTTCCATGTAAAAAGAGACAGATTCCCTTTAAGTGAAAAGGAAGGTTACCAGTGTGAGACATGTAATGACTGACAGTCTGCTCTCCTAAGTGGTTAAAAAGCCGCAATCAGAGTTCGGTTACCGCTGTTAGATGCATGCTATCAATGGCGTAGCTTTGGTTGACAACACACCTGGGGCAAGGCAATTATTTTGCACATCCTAATCTCTGAATCATTAACCTCTCTGAGTCCTTTCTATCAGTCCAGTATTTAACTCCTTAGCAGCCATGTATATAAGTTGTACTTTAAGAAAATACTGATGTGATTAAAGTGAGAAACGAATAAACAATGAAAGCAAAACGCCTAATTAACTATAATATTCCACAATATTGCTGCTTCAATTTGGCACAGGTATGTGTAGCTGGAGTTATATAAACATGTACTTAACTATATGATTGTACTACTGTACCTCACATTTCTCTTACCCGTATCAGTTTCATGCAGTTTGTCCCTGGGGGAGTGGGGACATTTGTTCCACACACCAATCTTTTATCCAGTTTTTATTCTTTTGTTCTGATTTTATTCATAAAGATTACACAGATCTGTAAGAATAAAATTGTTTGAAAAGTAAGAGGTGATTTTTTTACATACTTTCAATCACTGAACTCCGTAAAAATATTGAAAACAATCCATCATGTACCGTTTTTACACAAACACTTCTCCCACTTTGCACTGATGAGGGGCAGTACCCCGAAACACAGTGTCTGCAAATGGAGATTCTGGCTTGGCTTTTATCCTAAGTCATGTAACTAGGCTCGTTAAAGAGTCAACATTGACTTTTAGGATTGCTACCTCCAATAGGTGGCACTAGAGTTCTAGTCCTCTTCCTCTCTGAAGAGACAATTTGCATAATTACACAAACACTGACACCATAGACTTTTTCTTGCACCATACTTTGACCCCTTGCGTGAAACTTGGTGGATGATTTTGGTGTCATTAGATTGGTTGGAAAGTAATGGACACTGTACTGTGATTGGCAGCTGTTGGCAGAGAAGATTTTCTTAACCAAGCTTCTAAAGAGTTTGCTGGTGTCCATAGCCTCCAATCATAGTACATCTCTCATTTTACTGAAGACCGTGTACTGGGGTGGTCTCTTCCAGAATACAGCGGTCCGAGGACAAAGAACACGACCAAGCAATTTGTTGAGGAAGTAGTTTTTTACTAACAATGAAAACTGTGTTACCACAGAAACGGCAAGAAAGAAACACAGTTATCTATCACACATACACCTAGCCCGGATCAGCTAAGACCCCTTCTCTGCACAACTGATAGAACATACTGGGTCTATCGGGAACACTATAATTTGCCTGACCTCTGGTTCTGCCTAATGCGGTAATCAGGAGTTACCTAGAGCAAGGGTGTAATTGCATGAGTGTAAGATGAGTAATTTACTTTCTGTCACTAGTTTGCACGGTTTTCTAGATATTCTGAACAGAACGTCCAAGGGGGGGTGTTATGGCATTGAAATGAGAACTGGTTGTAACCTCCTACTCTACTCCAAACATGCCCTCTATAGCAACAACCCCACCCTCCATAGCTACAGGCCCTCCCCGTCCACATGAAGAAGCCCTCATCACACAGTAACAAATCCTCCCCCTCTAGCAGCCTCACTGCAGAGAGCAGCTGCTCCTCCCCCATACACACATCGTCCTGTATTCTGGGACAGGCTGCTCCCATCAGTATTTGTGTCATTAGAGACACAGTGCTCACACATACACTGCACCAAAACTGCTGCTGTGTGAAGACATCAGTGACACAGAGCTGTCTCATTCACACAGCAGAGGCTTTGTCACACAACAGATTACATCAGTGACTGCCATCCCCTGTGCAGATTAGAAGCTGCAGACCCCCATCACTGGCCATCACACAGTCTGTTCTCACTGCTGCCAGCAGCCTGGGACAGTGAGGGAAGGAATCACTGATAATGAGTTATGTATTGTAATCATGGAGGGGCCCAGAATACAGGACGATTTCCATAGATCACTGTTCAGCGTGTATCTGGGGGAGGAGCAGATGGGTGGTCTGCTCTCTGCAGTGAGGCTGCTAGAGGGGGAGGATTTGTTACTGTGTGATGAGGGCTTCTTCATGTGGACGGGGAAGGCCTTTAGCTATGGAGGGTGGGGTTGTTGCTATAAAGGGCATGTTTGGAGTAGAGTAGGAGGTTACGACTAGTTCTCATTTCAATGCCATAACACACACCCCCTTGGACGTTCTGTTCAGAATATCTAGAAAACCGTGCAAACTAGTGACAGAAAGTAAATTACTTATTGTCATAATTCTGCAGCCCAGATATGTACTGAGATTATGTGAAAAGCCCGGACAACCCCTTTAAGCACTATCTCTTAATATTGCCACATGAATCTCTACTAACCGGTCTTGTACATGTCCAACCAAGGCATAAAAAATAGGGTATAGTAAATGAATGAGCACTTACATAGGTGGTGGTCTGCTGGATGTGGTCTCCCCAAGCGCCTTTCGTCAGGATGAGGTATTCCTTTTGTGTTTGTAAAGTAATAGTAAATAAAAAATCTATGAAAATGAACAAATGAAAGTCAAACATTGCTTTTCAACCATGCTTCCACAGAATTTAAAAAAAATAAAAATCTCATGAAATAGGCCTGGACAGAAATGATGGTACCCCTGAAAATAATGTGACAAAGGGGACATGTTAAAACAAGGTGTGTCCACTAATTAGCATCTCAGGTGTGTACAATCTTGGAATCAGTGAGTGACCTGTATAGAGGGCTACAGATACTCACCGTGCTGTTTGGTAACATGGTGTGTATCACACTCAACATGGACCAGAGGAAGTGAAGGAAAGAGTTGTCTCAGGAGATTAGAAAGAAAATTATAGACTAACATGTTAATGGTAAAATTTGCAATATCATCTCCAATCAGTTTGATGTTCCTGTGACTACAGTTACACATATTATTCAGAAATTCAAGATCATGGGACTGTATCCAAACTCCCTGGACATGGCCGCAGGAGGAAAATTGATTACAAATCAAAGAGACTGATAATACAAATGGTAACAGAAGAGAACAGAAAAACTTCTAAACAGATTAAAGGTGAACTTCAAACTCAAGAAACATCAGTGTCAGATCGCACCATCCGTCGTTGTATGAGCCAAAGTGGCCTTCATGGGAGATGACCAAGGAGGACAACATTGTTGAAAAAAAATCATAAAAAAGCCAGATTTGAATTTGCAAAACTAAATGTTGACAAGCTGCAAAGCTTATGGGAGAATGTCCTATGCACATATGAGACAAAAATGGAACTTTTTGGCAAGGCACATCAGCTCTATGATCACAGATGGAAAAATGAAGCATATCAAGAAAAGAACACTGTCCCTACTGTGAAACATGGAGGAGGCTCTGTTATGTTCTGTGGCTGCTTTGCTGCTTCTAGCACAGGGTGTATAGAATCTGTGCAGGGTGCAATGAAATCTCCAGACTATTAATCGATTCTAGAGAGAAATGTGCTGCTCAGTGTCAGAAAGCTCTCAGTCACAGGTCATGGATCTTGCAACAGGATAATGACAAAAAACACACAGCTAAAAACACCGAAGAAAGGCTAAGAGGAAAACACTGGACAATTCTGCAGTGGCCTTCTATGAGCCCTGACCTAAATCCTATTGAGCATCTTTGGAAAGAGCTGCAACATGCCGTCTGGAAATGGCAACCTTCAAACACGAGACAACTGGAGCAGTTTGCTCTTGAGGAGTGGGCCAAAATACCTGTCGAGAGGTGCAGAAGTCTCATTGACAGTTACAGGAATCGTTTGATTGTAGTGATTGCCTCAAAATGTTCTGCAACAAAATATTAAGTTAAAGGTACCATCATTTCAGTCCAGGCCTATTTCATGAGTTTTATTTATTTTATTTTTTTTTAATTCTGTGGAAGCATGGTTGAAAAGCAATGTCTGACTTTCATTTGTTCATTTTCATAGATTTTTGATTTATCAGTACTTTTGTCAGATTCAAGTTATTTCTTTGACCATTGTGGGTTTTTGTCTGTCACTAAACGAGGGGTACCAACAATTTTCACCATGTGTGTAATATTCAATTGTGACTTCTAAGGATATCACATCAGGATAACTTAAGTCAGATTGAGTTTGAAAGAAGTTAAAAGGGTTGTCTAGGCTTAAAAAGTCTGCATTCTCCACATTTGTTGACTACTGAATCATGACAGTGTCACAATTCCTCGCGTAACTGCTGTTATGAGTATACGGTTATGTTGGTATACATGCAGTCACTTACCAACTAGTCTCATGTGGCTTCCCTCAATTCCCATCAAGAGAAACCAAACATGTCTCATCGTCAAGTGACCTCATATGTGCAAAACGCACATTTTTTGCGGGATGAAAAATGGGATATTTTATGTTCGCTTGTCCCAGGCCAAAAGGTATGGTAGGACATATTTATCAGATTGGTGTTATGTAATCTGCCTATTGTTTTGTGTTCATGGAATAGTTGGCCTCTAGAGTTGAAGTAACTGGCCATTTTCATCCTGAAAGTGTCCTCTGATGAAGGGTATGTGGTGAAACATCGCCATCAATGTCTATTGTGGAAGTTCACTACATCTACTGTGTTTTCCAAGGTCAAAAGTGAAGATGAAAGATGAGTATGATACTTTCATCCGAGCTTACACACCAAGAAACTAGTGCATGCAAAGTGCATTTTAATGAGAGGAACTGATGGTTGGGATTACATTACATGCCTCTCCTTCATTGGTATTTTTTAGGATAAATTTTGACATAGAGGATAAAGGGGCAGAGCTTTGGAAAGAGAGACCAGAGCAGAACATCTAAAGATTATATATAAGTTAGTTGAATTGTACCCATTTTTAGCATTTCCTATAAATGTATAATTTTGCCAACCCCTTTTAGACTCTGTTCCCATAACGTCAGGAAAGCTCCCGATAAAACATATCCTTAGAGTTACATTAAACAGACTGATGACAAAAAAGAGGGTTTTTTTAACCTTTGGCATGCCATTATATGTTAGTATATAATGAACTAAAGAACAAAATAAACACAGTAGACTATATTATTTTGTGGAGTGCGGATAAAAAATATATATTGCACGATCTGCATGTTTTAACATGAAAGTCTATCGGTGATGTCCATGTTTGCTGTATACTTTGGGAACTTTTTCAGATGGATACAGTAAATGGCATGAAAAAATGTGATGTGAACAGCCCCCTAAGTAGCACACAATTTATATATTCCAGTTTAATAAAACTACTTAGCAGAAAGTTTTATAACAAGAGTTGAAAAGAGAAAATTCCAAAAGTGTATGCTGGGTTTTCAGAGGAAGACATGCTTGAAGGCAAGCGTGGAAAAGGTAACAGAGAAGGCAGCTTTTATCATCGCGAATTGCAGTTCTCTTAAGTTTGACTTCTTACATTCTTTAATGTTTTTTTACAGGACATTAAAGTGAAGCTGCGGATGCAGCGTGATCCGTACCATAATTGATAAGAGCTAAAACTTGAAAAAGTGGATGCAACTAAAGTTCATTGTTCACATCTGGAGAACGCCAGCTTATTTTATTCTCATCTGTTCATGTGCCATTCAGTCTCCGATATATTAAAACAATCCATATGTGATATAAAAAATAGGTATCTCAAATATAATCAGAGCAATGTATCAAAGATCTGTATCTTACAGATGTTTGCTGAGAAGAACCTTCATTAAGAACTTATATTATGTACAAGGTTTTAAAGCTTCTTTTGGTGCTCATTTGAGATGAGTGAATCAATTTGTCCAACCCAGGTCACACCTCTCTGGCCGTGAACAGTAACTGCGAGAATTTCCAGGTTCCCCAGCATAGAGTTTGTTTCATCGTCCTGGCATAACATCATCTAGACGGCGTGAGGCATTCAGGTGACATTTCGCTAATCCAGCTACTCATAAGCAGAGCCTAAGATCCTGGAGGGTTAAGAAATTTGCACAGACTGTGTCTGCAGCCAGAATGTGTGGCACCCCTGCGGTCTCAGTCGCCACAGGCTACTGCACTTCATCCAGAGGTGTGGTACTCTGCTCTCAGGTAAGGAAGGGGAACTGCCAGGACTCACACACCAGCACCCAACACTAGTCCCCATCTGGCCAGGGGAGAGTTAAGTAGAGGGTGTGGGTGGAGAAAGTAGAGAAGGGGTGAAGCTTAAGGGAGTGACAGTTGGTGGAGGAGTGAGTGCTGAGGTAAAGAGATTGTTCTAGAAAGAGTCAGGATGGAGAAAGAAGGAGTCTCTTGTGGAGATTAAAGCTGAGTGCAGCTTGTCTCCAGACTAAAAAGAGTAAGAGAGACGGAGTAAAGATAGAGAAGAAAAGAAGGAAAGCTCCAGACAAGAGGAAGAAGAGGTCTTAGGGGCATGGATAGTGAGCAATCCATCCGTGGGGTTTGTATCCGCTGGCTTGGTCGGTGTGGGGGCCAGGTCACAGTTAGGGGGACCGGCCCCAAAACTAGTGAAGAAATTAAGGACTCAACTAGGAAACCGGAAGCGGCAGTATCTTTAAGTGCTGCAGCTGACGCTACACTCATTCGCCGAAAAGGCAGACATATAGGATCCAGGGGTCTGACCAACGTCACCTGACAAGATCCGAGTCTGCTGGCTCAGGACACTGTGTGTGTGAAGACGCAGGGCAGGAGAGGTGGTAGCCAGCATAGTGAGACGGCCAGGAAAGGAACATCAAAGGGAGCTCTAGCAACGTACACCACAAGCTACCTGAGAGCTCTCTAGACCACAAGCCTGGAGGACACACCACACCGGCTGGGGACTGTAACCACAGAACTGTGAGTAAAAGTGTAAAGACTGTACCCTGCTGTGTCCTCAGTTTATTTGCTGCATCATCTGCCCTGCACTACAACCACCATTATCTTCAACACCATAATCTGCCATGGGGAATAGCTCTGCCTGTGGAGAGCTGAACCAACTCTGCAGCATCAACAACTGTCCCAGTGGACTGAATCTGCAGCGTCGGCTAACACCTTACTTGCCGAATACCACAGGTGGCGTCACAAATCTTTTATAAACATTATACCCCTTTTCATCATTTTTGCATTGGGCCATGGAAAGGGTCATTGCTGCCGTGACACATCCCTTTAAGAACTGATCGGGCCTAGTAACAAGAATCCCCGGCCCTGGTGGGCGCTCCCACTGCACTGACCTAGATTGTGGGCCAGGGTAGTGCAAAACAATCTGCTCATCTTAATGCACATAACAGTTTATTAGGTCCAAAGGCTGCCATGACTTCCATGCTCTGTAAGTTGATATCCTCTCTTTCTGAGTATGCACTTCCTCTCCATCCATATTCAGCAAGCACTATAGCTGCTGAAACATCCTTAACTTTCCAGTATGCATTGTGTCTGTCATTATACAAAAGCTTGCAAAACAGAAGCCGCGGAGACACCATCACATGTTTCTCAACGCAAGCAATGACTAGCCAGGTCTTTCCCCGGGAAGGAACAACCACGGGAAGGGCAGTCTCCAATGAAGGAAACCACCTATGCCAAAACATGGTATCCATCCACAGACAGCTGTTTCGGGGTATTTGCCCCTCATCACTGTGGAGTAGGAAACTGGCTAGTAGGAGCAATGCCTAGTAGAAGACTATAAAATGAGGATGATTGACCTCATGGAGATCAACATCCAACACTGCGGAGACACCATCACGTGTTTCTCAACGCAGTGATTCTAGATCACTGCCCCCATCCCTTATGGGAAATATGCAAAATATGCAAAACAGAAGCCGTGGAGACACCATCACATGTTTCTCAACGCAAGCAATGACTAGCCAGGTCTTTCCCCGGGAAGGAACAACCACGGGAAGGGCAGTCTCCAATGAAGGAAACCACCTATGCCAAAACATGGTATCCATCCACAGACAGCTGTTTCGGGGTATTTGCCCCTCATCAGTGTGGAGTAGGAAACTGGCTAGTAGGAGCAATGCCTAGTAGAAGACTGTAAAATGAGGATGATTGACCTCATGGAGATCAACATCCAACACTGTGGAGACACCATCATGTGTTTCTCAACGCAGTGATTTTAGAGCACTGCCCCCATCCCTTATGGGAAATATGCAAAATATGCAAAACAGAAGCCGCGGAGACACCATCACGTGTTTCTCAACGCAAGCAATGACTAGCCAGGTCTTTCCCCGGGAAGGAACAACCACGGGAAGGGCAATCTCCAATGAAGGAAACAACCTATGCCAAAACATGGTATCCATCCACAGACAGCTGTTTCGGGGTATTTGCCCCTCATCAGTGTGGACTAGGAAACTGACTAGTAGGAGCAATGCCTAGTAGAAGACTGTGTAAACTGAGGATGATTGACCTCATGGAGATCAACTTCCAACACTGCGGAGACACCATCACGTGTTTCTCAACGCAGTGATTCTAGAGCACTGCCCCATCCCTTATGGGAAATATGCAAAATATGCAAAACAGAAGCCACAGAGACACCATCACATGTTTCTCAACGCAAGCAATGACTAGCCAGGTCTTTCCCCGGGAAGGAACAACCACGGGAAGGGCAGTCTCCAATGAAGGAAACCACCTATGCCAAAACATGGTATCCATCCACAGACAGCTGTTTCGGGGTATTTGCCCCTCATCACTGTGGAGTAGGAAACTGGCTAGTAGGAGCAATGCCTAGTAGAAGACTGTAAAATGAGGATGATTGACCTCATGGAGATCAACATCCAACACTGCGGAGACACCATCACGTGTTTCTCAACGCAGTGATTCTAGAGCACTGCCCCCATCCCTTATGGGAAATATGCAAAATATGCAAAACAGAAGCCACGGAGACACCATCACATGTTTCTCAACGCAAGCAATGACTAGCCAGGTCTTTCCCCGGGAAGGAGCAACCACGGGAAGGGCAGTCTCCAATGAAGGAAACCACCTATGCCAAAACATGGTATCCATCCACAGACAGCTGTTTCGAGGTATTTTCCCCTCATCAGTGTGGAGTAGGAAACTGACTAGTAGGAGCAATGCCTAGTAGAAGACTGTGTAAACTGAGGATGATTGACCTCATGGAGATCAACTTCCAGCACTGCGGAGACTCCATCACGTGTTTCTCAACGCAGTGATTCTAGAGCACTGCCCCGATCCCTTATGGGAAATATGCAAAATATGCAAAACAGAAGCCGCGGAGACACCATCACTTGTTTCTCAACGCAAGCAGTGACTAGCCAGGTCTTTCACCGGGAAGGAACAACCACGGGAAGGGCAGTCTCCAATGAAGGAAACCACCTATGCCAAAACATGGTATCCATCCACAGACAGCTGTTTCGGGGTATTGGATGTTGATCTCCATGAGGTCAATCATCCTCATTTTACACATTATCCAAAAGCTTGACTGCCTTGAACTGAAAGCGCACCCCTTTGTTATTTTTGTATGCAGTTTAACAAAGTGGAGAACAGGAGTACAGAGAGATCCACCTCCATTTCTAAATAATTCCAATTGTAATCCGTCCTGGCATGTTTGCTGATAGAGATGGATCACTCTTAACAACAGGCAGTATACAGCGATGGACATAGAAGGAACACACCTAGTGGTCAGTCATTTGGAGTGATTTTTAGGGTTTAAGGCTAGTTTCACACTAATGTTTATTCCATGCAGCGCACGGCACTGCTAAGCCCCACCCCCTGCCGGCTCCCTGCCCGCCCCGTCTGGTCATCGCCGCCTACTATCGCACATGGACGCATGCGATCTGTGCACCCTATCTTTAGCATAGGGTGCGCAGATCGTGCGCTGGCCATGCGCTAGTAGGATTTTAGCGTGCGCTGCGCACTTTTGAAGGTGCGCCCGTGTGCGCCGAGCGCAGCATGTTGCATTTTGGCGCAATCGGCGCACCATCAAAAATGAGCAGCGCACGCTAAAATCCAACTAGCGCACGGCCAGCGCACGATCTGCACACCCTATGCTAAAGATAGGGTGCGCAGATCGCATGCGTCCATGTGCGATAGTAGGCGGCGATGACCGGATGGGGTGGGCAGGGACCTGGCAGGGGGTGGGGCTTAGCGGCGCCGTGCACTGCATGGAATAAACACTAGTGTGAAACTAGCCTAAAAGAATGCCATTTTTGAATAAAGTGATTTGTGAGTTCTCTATCTTTCATATTAGATATGAAATGAGACCAATCTATGTAAAATGTGCAGTAATCTATATGTATAAGAGGCATCATGATTACTCGCTAATCCCGCCCCTGCACAGTAGCTCCGCCCCCACCAGATCACCACACATAATCCCGCCCCCACCCCATTACCATACACATACCCGCCTCCCAACCACATTACCACACACAATCCCGCCCCCATCACATTACCACACACAATCCGGCCCCCACACCACATCACCATACACAATCCCGCCCCACCACCACATCACCACACATAATCCCGCCCCCACCACATCACCACACATAATCTTGCCCCCCCACCACATCACCACACATAATCCCACCCCTCCACCCCATCACCACACATAATCCCGCCCCCCCACCACATCACCACACATAATCCCACCCCCCACTACATCACCACACATAATCCCGCCCCATCACATCACCACACATAATCCCACCCCCCCACATTACCACACGAGGCTGTCCCCCCACATTACCACACATAATCCTGCCCCACACCACATCACCACACATAATCCCGGCCCCCCACCACATCACCACACATAATCCCGCCCCCCACCACATTACCACACATAATCCCGCCCCCCACATTACCACACATAATCCCACCCCCCCACATTACCACACGAGGCTGTTCCCCCACATTACCACAGGAGGCTCCGTCCCCATACATTACCACACGAGGCTCATTTCCCCAAGATTAACACACGAGGCTCCGTCCCCACACATTACCACATGACGCTCTGTCCCCACACATTACCACACGAGGCTCCGTCCCTCCACATTACCACACGAGGCTCTGTTCCCACACATTAACACACGAGGCTCCGTCCTCACACATTACCACATGAAGCTGCGTCCCCACACATTACCACACAAGGCTCCGTCCCTCCACATTACCACATGAGGCTCCGTCCTCACACATTACCACATGAGGCTGCGTCCCCACTAGAGTTGAGCGAAACGGGTCGAAAAATTTCAAAAGTCGCATGAAACGAAACCCGACCCTAGGATGAGGTCGGCCACGAGGTTGGCGACTTACGCGCCAAAGTAGCGTTTCAAAAGTTTGTTTTGCGATCTTTTTCAGCCAATCAGGATCCACGGACACTGTGGGCAACGTGATGACATAGGCAGGGGTCACCACCATCTTTCAGAAGGGCATGCAAGTGGTTGGCTTGCTTTGGTGGGCGTCACAGGGGTTATAAAAGGGCGTGCACGCCGACCGCCATCTTACTTCTGCCGATCTTAGCATAGGGAGAGGTTGCTGATTCTGTAGGGAGAGCGTTAGGCAGGGAAGAAGAAAAAAAACTGCTTCTGCTGCTAGCGATTTTGCCTGTACAACACACCAGTCACTGTGTGTGCAGTGCAAGGGGAGGCTATATTGTGGTGGATCAGCGGTGTTGGTTGTTAGGCTGTCTTCTAAGGCTTCCTGACAGCTGCATTGCTGTTTACCCACTGCTCTGCAAACTGCTTTTTTAAAAGCAATCCCAATTTTTTTTTTGTCCTGCTGAGGTACTGAGCGTGCATTTTTTCACACCATACAGCAGTGTACGCTCCTCACACAGTACCGTGTAACGGCTGTTATCACAGCCACAGTGAAGCTATCTGTGTGTCACTGTGGAAGGATAAGTGGAGGACTTGTTCCGTTCTTACAGACCTACACTCTAGGGAGATTCCTATTCTGCCCAATTCTACATACACCTTGTAGTTTGTGATACACTAGCCAATTTCTGCCTGTGACATAGCGCTCTGTTATTCAGTGGGCCTCACACAATCCAAAAGTGTCCAGTGTTCACAAGTGTCTGCAGAAATTCAAAATCTCTCTTATCCTGTAGTCACTTTTTTCACACCTGTGCCATCGAGCCTGTGACATAGCGCTCTGATATTCAGTGGGCCTCACACAATCCAAAAGTGTCCAGTGTCCACAAGTGTCTGCAGAAATTCAAAATCTCCCTTATCCTGTAGTCACTTTTTTCACACCTGTGCCATCGAGCCTGTGACATAGCGCTCTGATATTCAGTGGGCCTCACACAATCCAAAAGTGTCCAGTGTCCACAAGTGTCTGCAGAAATTCAAAATCTCCCTTATCCTGTAGTCACTTTTTTCACACCTGTGCCATCGAGCCTGTGACATAGCGCTCTGATATTCAGTGGGCCTCACACAATCCAAAAGTGTCCAGTGTCCACAAATGTCTGCAGAAATTCAAAATCTCCCTTATCCTGTAGTCACTTTTTTCACACCTGTGCCATCGAGCCTGTGACATAGCGCTCTGATATTCAGTGGGCCTCACACAATCCAAAAGTGTCCAGTGTCCACTAGTGTGTGCAGAAATTCAAAATCTCCCTTATCCTGTAGTCACTTTTTTCACACCTGTGCCATCGAGCCTGTGACATAGCGCTCTGATATTCAGTGGGCCTCACACAATCCAAAAGTGTCCAGTGTCCACAAGTGTCTGCAGAAATTCAAAAGCTCCCTTATCTTGTAGTCACTATTTTCACACCTGTGCCATCGAGCCTGTGACATAGCGCTCTGATATTCAGTGGACCTCACACAGTCCAAAAGTTTCCAGTGTCCACTAGTGTGTGCAGAAATTCAAAATCTCCCTTATCCTGTAGTCACTTTTTTCACACCTGTGCCATCGAGCCTGTGACATAGCGCTCTGATATTCAGTGGGCCTCACACAATCCAAAAGTGTCCAGTGTCCACAAGTGTCGGCAGAAATTCAAAATCTCCCTTATCCTGTAGTCACTTTTTTCACACCTGTGCCATCGAGCCTGTGACATAGCGCTCTGATATTCAGTGGGCCTCACACAATCCAAAAGTGTCCAGTGTCCACAAGTGTCTGCAGAAATTCAAAATCTCCCTTATCCTGTAGTCACTTTTTTCACACCTGTGCCATCGAGCCTGTGACATAGCGCTCTGATATTCAGTGGGCCTCACACAATCCAAAAGTGTCCAGTGTCCACAAGTGTCTGCAGAAATTCAAAATCTCCCTTATCTTGTAGTCACTATTTTCACACCTGTGCCATCGAACCTGTGACATAGCGCTCTGATATTCAGTGGACCTCACACAATCCAAAAGTTTCCAGTGTCCACTAGTGTGTGCAGAAATTCAAAATCTCCCTTATCCTGTAGTCACTTTTTTCACACCTGTGCCATCGAGCCTGTGACATAGCGCTCTGATATTCAGTGGGCCTCACACAATCCAAAAGTGTCCAGTGTCCACAAGTGTCTGCAGAAATTCAAAATCTCCCTTATCCTGTAGTCACTTTTTTCACACCTGTGCCATCGAGCCTGTGACATAGCGCTCTGATATTCAGTGGGCCTCACACAATCCAAAAGTGTCCAGTGTCCACTAGTGTGTGCAGAAATTCAAAATCTCCCCTGTCCTATAGACACCTTGTACCTTGTTTTACATTACTATATAGTTTGTTGGATTTTGTCTACATTTCTACCAAAAATGAGGAAGGCTGGTGGAAGAGGCCGTGGAATTGGGTGGGGGTTGGCAGCTGGTAATGATGGTGTTGGTGGTGGATCTGATGGTAGTGGCAAAAGCAAAATAGGACCGAATGCAGGAGGTGTTGAGCCTGCGTCATCGTCTGGCTCCACAAGGCCTCGAAGGCTTAGTTTTCTAGGAGTTGGCAAACCGCTTTTAAAGCCAGAGCTTCAGGAAAAAGTTTTGTCTTACATTGCTGACTCAGCCTCCAGCTCTATCGCCTCCTCTTCTTCAGTTGTAAAAAGTAAAAGCACTGAGTCGTCATTGGAGGCTCATGTTCATGAACCACACCTTTCCTTGTGTCCTTCACCCCAACCAAGATTGAAGGATGACGCAGGCCATACTACTGATGACTCCATGGAGCTGTTTTCACATACCATGCCTGGATTATCAAGTGAAATGGTGAATTACCCAGGCCAAGATGAATCTGACATGGAGTGCACTGATGCACAGCCGCTGATAGATGATTCTGCTGGTACATTCACTCAGAGCACTACATTGTCCTCGCAGTGTACAGAGCCAGATTCTGACCCTGATGAGACTCAGGTGCCCCTTCCCGCACACTATACCACCATACACGGTGACACAGAGGAAGGTGCATATGACATTGAAGAGGAGGTGATGGATGACCCAGTTGTTGACCCAGATTGGCATCCATTGGGGGAAGAGGGTGCTGCTTCCAATAGCTCAGATGAGGAGCATCCACAGCAGACATCGACATCGCAACAGCTGTTATCTGGCAGGCCCGGAGCACTCCAAAGACAGGTTCCAAAAATCAAAAGAGTTGCTGGACAGCTTGTCCAGAGGGTCAAAAGATCACAGCGTGCTAGGCCGCAAAATGTCTGCCAAAGTAGGAAGAGTGCAGTGTGGCACTTTTTTGAACAAAATCCTCATGATCAGGCCAAGGTTATCTGTAAGAAGTGCGCAAAGACCTTTAGCCGAGGGAAAAATCTGAAAAATTTGAATACCAGTTGCATGCTTAGACATTTAACCACCATGCACTTGCAAGCGTGGACACAACACCAAACCTCAAGTGCCACATGTGCAACTGATCACAAAGAAGGTAGTCAGCAGCACTACATTGTTTCCCCCACTGTAAGCCCACCGGTTAGCACAGCAGCAAATGTTGAGGTGTCGTTGCAAGGCCACAGCAGTCAGGGAATCCCACTGTTATATCAACGAAATACTGAATATAGGCCATCAGAAAGAACACCAACTCCATCACCATCATCAACCCTCTCTCAGTCCGCCCTGTCCACCGCTACTTCCACCATATGCAGCTCTCAAGTCCAGCTCACCCTCCCAGACACTATGAGTAGGTCAAGAAAGTACTCAGTCTCTCATCCACGTACACTGGGTTTGAACGCCCACATTGCCAAACTAATCTCGTTTGAGATGATGCCCTATCGGTTGGTGGAAAGCGCAGCTCTCCGCGAACTCATGGCCTATGCAGTACCACGCTATGACCTACCCAGTCGCCACTTCTTCTCTCGCAAAGCCATCCCAGCCCTCCACCATCATGTAAAAGACCGCATTGTCCATGCACTCAAGCAGTCAGTGAGTGGAAAAGTGCACCTCACAACTGATGCATGGTCCAGTCGGTATGGCCAGGGCCGTTACGTGTCCATCACTGCGCACTGGGTTAATGTGGTGGATGCAGAGTCCACAGGGGACAGCGGTGGTGGGACAGTGCTGCCTAGCCCACGGTATAGGAAACAGTTGGCTGTAGGCGTTCGACCCTCCTCCTCCTCCTCCAGAAGCGAAAGTTCGTCCACAGAGCGCAGTCGTACAAGCACTCCATCTGCAGCTGCCACTGTTGCACACGAGGTGTCCCCCTATCGAGCAGCTGGTGGAAAGCGTCAGCAGGCTGTGTTGCAGATGATGTGTTTGGGCGACAGACACACCGCCGAGGTGCTGGCCGAGTACTTGAAGCGACAAACTGAGTCATGGCTGGGCAGTGTACATCTTGAGGCAGGCAAGGTAGTTAGTGATAACGGCCGTAATTTTGTGGCAGCCATAGCCCTTTCAAAACTCAGCCACATACCTTGCTTGGCTCACACCTTGAACCTGGTGGTGCAGTGCTTCCTCAAAAATTATCCGGAGTTAACAGCCCTGCTCCAGAAGGTGCGAAGACTGTGCGCGCACATCCGCCGGTCGCCTGTACACTCCGTTCGTATGCAGAAGCTGCAGCGATTGCTCCACCTTCCCAACCACCGCCTCATTATCGACATTGCAACAAGGTGGAACTCCACCCTGCACATGGTGGAGCGGCTGTGCGAGCAGAGGCAGGCCATAATGCATTTGTGGGAGGATACACGGCCAGGCACTTTGAGAGCATACATGGAGTTGACAGGTGTGCAGTGGTCGAAGCTGAAAGACCTCTGTAAAGTCCTTCAGTGTTTTGAGGAATGCACACAGCTGGTAAGCGCAGACGACGCCATCCTAAGCATGAGCATCCCACTTATGCGTCTGCTCATGCAATCTTTGACGCACCTTAAGGAGCAGGCGTCTGCAGCCAATGTTGACGAGGAGGGAATCCTTGATGACGTTCAGCCATTGTCTGCTCAGGGACCTCTCCTGTACGAGGTGGAGGAAGAAGAGGAGGAGGAGGATGATGATGGGGATGATTACTTAGGGGAGGAGGATGCATCTCGTGGGGCAAGTGAAAATGTTGGCATGGCAAGGTCTGGTACAGGGTTTGTGCATGACTGGAAGGATGTGGATTTGCCAGAAAGTGCTCCTCCAACCAGCACTCGCAGTGCATCATTGACACCGGGAACATTGGCCCACATGTCAGATTATGCCTTGCGGATCCTAAAAAGGGACCCTCGCATTGCCAAAATGATGAACGATGGCGACTACTGGTTGGCCAGCATCCTGGATCCACGCTATAAAGGCAAATTACAAAACATCATGCCACAGGAGAACCTTGACCTAATATTGGCTAATAAACAAGCAGCTCTGGTAAATCGGTTGCTTGAGGCATTCCCAGCACACAGCAGCGGTGATGGTTCTCACACGAGCCGTACGGGCCGGGGGCAGTTTGGAAGAGGTGTTCATGGTGCACACAGCAGAAGTGGCGTTGGAGACAGGGGTTTCATGACAATGTTGTGGACTGATTTTTCAAGTACCGCTCACACAACTGGTAATACTGTATCGATGGAAAGTGACAGGAGACAGCAGTTGTCAACTATGGTTACAAACTACTTTTCCTCCCATATCGATGTTCTCCCACACAGGTCATTCCCCTTTGACTATTGGGCCGCTAAACTGGACACCTGGCCTGAATTGGCACAATATGCCTTACAGGAGCTCGCTTGCCCAGCTGCAAGTGTGCTATCGGAAAGAGTCTTCAGTGCAGCTGGATCAATCCTGACAGAAAAAAGGACCCGTCTGTCAACCCAAAATGTGGATGATCTAACCTTCATTAAAATGAACCACGCATGGGTTTCCAAGGATTTTGTCCCACCTTCCCCTGATAACACATAGGGTGACAGAAAAATGGCTTGCTTTGGTCCACCTCTTCCTGGGACTTGACCTATTTCGCCTTTTGCATCAGCTGAATGTCCAACATCAACATGTGCCACTTTCTAAAACTCCCTAACTGTGCTGCCTCCCCCCACATGGCCGGGGTCACCACCTAGCGCACGACACCGTGCGAGAGCCGTTGCCCTGGACAGGTGGGTAGGCCGACTCTTGGCGCTGGCACTGGCACAGGGTCCCTCATAGTGCAATCAAGTGTCTCTGACGGTGGTGGTTCTGAATAGATGAAAGACTATGCAAAGAAATAATTTAGGATCACCACACTAATAACTAATAATTGTGAAAAAATCATAAATTTTTATTGTACATCAGGTCATGAAACACTACACACAGTAAAAACATTTAAAAACAAAGCAAGGGACTATAGCAGACAAGAGGTCCCATAGTCCACAATATGTCCACCAACTGCCTGTACAATATACAAATAACATATAGATTACTATTTAGTAGTAGTATGCTGCTGGTTGTTCCATTTAGGTAAGACCATAGGTTATGTAGAGCAAAACCTGATACACAGTGGTTATAGTATACTCAGGTAGAGTGTAATATCATATCAAGCATAATACCTGAATAAATGATCACACAAAGAATATGTTTAATCCTAATAGTCAGTGGCTCTAGCAGATCAAAGGTGAAGTACTAAGAGATGCACTAGCCCTGATTAAAGTATAGCTATACATCACCATTTCCCTGTCAGGGTAAGTATCAGAGTCCTGTCACCCAGTCATCTCAGTCAGCAGTCAGACAGGCAGCCCATCAGGTGGCATAGAGAAACCCACGCGTTCCGACACACAAGGTGTCTTCCTCAAGGTGAGTGTATCCCATCCCTGTGTACACCAGATATTTATATACAGCAATCATTAGAAAATAAAGAGAAAATTGTTACCAGCTGGGAGCCCTCAGCAATGGAGCAGTTAAAGTCAGAGTCTCGGCGCATGGTGTAGTACCCGGAAGAGCACGCTCGGGGCGAGGGGAGTGACCCACAGGAGTCTGTGACGTAACACAGACGGCGTCTACCCTCATGGAGCACAGCACGGGCTAATCCTCCAAGGTTATTCCAAGTTGTGTACGCAAACAGCGTACCAGATAGAGCAGTTAACACCAAGGGAGGAGTTACACAGATGACGAAAATGTGAGGGAGATTGCTGAGCAGGCAGCGCCCTCATGTGGTGGAGAGGTCATCCCTGTCAAGCGCTCCCATATGTGTCCACACAATTATTTAACCATATAAACGCCAAGATATAGCACCCTTATATCATGGCACAAAGGGTACATTGCATGGCGTTTTTGAACAGAACACCTTTATTTACAAATATAAAGGTCACACTATCAATGTAATACAATAATTCCACTTGTATGTAAAAGTGGTATAGCGTAGACCAACAGAATATTTTAGCAGATAGAATTTCAAGGCAGACTGCTCATCCAGATCACCTGCGTGTAAATACATCATACAGGACGCGTATCAATCAATAAAATTACTATGCAAAGGCTGTATTAAAGTAGTCCTCATCAAATACCCCTAGATATGTAGAGTCAGTTAACCTGTTGTCGCCCTACAAGCTCATCAAGATCTCTTGCATCCAAAGTACATTGTGCAGGGCATATGTAGATAGAAAAAACACTTATATAGTAAAATAATATAGCGCGAATCAGCACGATATTAGTACACCCAGAGCTTGCAATAAAATACTAATCTAGGTTGAAAAAACTTTTAATTCTCTTACATGCTCATCCAGATCTCCTACATCCAAGATGTATTATTTGTATGAAGCACATATGGATGAGAAAACTCTCCAAGCAGAGACAATATTTACATAGTAAATAGTATGACGCAAGTTTACGTCGTGATAGTACATAATGATAGTACACGGGGCTTGGAATGAGGTACTCATCCAAGTCACTTGTAGCTACAATATATTATGCAGACCACATATAAATGTAGGAGTGGCCATGCAAAGACAGCACTTATATACAAGAGCGATAGAACGCAAATTGGGAACAGTCCCAATAGAGAGACCCTATATGTAGGTAAAGTCAGGGGACCTGTTGTTACCTTACATGCCTCAGTGAGAAGATATACAGTAGAGGCTATCTTAATGCAAGGTTTAGGAAACATACCAGCAGCATACTCCAAACTGGGTGCCTCAAAAAGAGGCGGAAGATTCAAGGAAATGGCAATAGGTTTTTCCTTTTCTTCCCTTTAAGGAGATCTTAAATTCGGTGTTTGATTGGTATGCGTTGTCACTCCTCTAATTTGATCCTTTTCTCATACAGGTCTGTGCAATGAGAGAGTGGCATTTTTGGGAGTCCCCTCTTCTGTCCGGCCTTTCAAAAAGCAAATCTACCAAAGATCAAGGAGTTCTCATTTGCTGTCTGTTCTCCTGACTTAAACCAACAGAGGAATAGGGATCATAGGCTGTTAGTCCATTGCGTTCCCTTCTTATTTATTATATCAGTCTTTATCCTGTTTATACCCATTTTCTCTTCTATACTCTGCTTATATCTTTATTGTCACTCTGATTTGTTTAATCTGGTGTGGCAAGATTGTAATACCCATTATATACTGTGCTAAAGGGTGGATAAAATACTTAGGGTTACTCTCTCGTATATATTGTATTAGGTTGCTGTTACAGCATTGTATACACTTAAAGGGAAGAAAAGGAAAAACCTATTGCCATTTCCTTGAATCTTCCGCCTCTTTTTGAGGCACCCAGTTTGGAGTATGCTGCTGGTATGTTTCCTAAACCTTGCATTAAGATAGCCTCTACTGTATATCTTCTCACTGAGGCATGTAAGGTAACAACAGGTCCCCTGACTTTACCTACATATAGGGTCTCACTATTGGGACTGTTCCCAATTTGCGTTCTATCGCTCTAGTATATAAGTGCTGTCTTTGCATGGCCACTCCTACATTTATATGTGGTCTGCATAATATATTGTAGCTACAAGTGACTTGGATGAGTACCTCATTCCAAGCCCCGTGTACTATCATTATGTACTATCACCACGTAAACTTGCGTCATACTATTTACTATGTAAATATTGTCTCTGCTTGGAGAGTTTTCTCATCCATATGTGCTTCATACAAATAATACATCTTGGATGTAGGAGATCTGGATGAGCATGTAAGAGAATTAAAAGTTTTTTCAACCTAGATTAGTATTTTATTGCAAGCTCTGGGTGTACTAATATCGTGCTGATTCGCGCTATATTATTTTACTATATAAGTGTTTTTTCTATCTACATATGCCCTGCACAATGTACTTTGGATGCAAGAGATCTTGATGAGCTTGTAGGGCGACAACAGGTTAACTGACTCTACATATCTAGGGGTATTTGATGAGGACTACTTTAATACAGCCTTTGCATAGTAATTTTATTGATTGATACGCGTCCTGTATGATGTATTTACACGCAGGTGATCTGGATGAGCAGTCTGCCTTGAAATTCTATCTGCTAAAATATTCTGTTGGTCTACGCTATACCACTTTTACATACAAGTGGAATTATTGTATTACATTGATAGTGTGACCTTTATATTTGTAAATAAAGGTGTTCTGTTCAAAAACGCCATGCAATGTACCCTTTGTGCCATGATATAAGGGTGCTATATCTTGGCGTTTATATGGTTAAATAATTGTGTGGACACATATGGGAGCGCTTGACAGGGATGACCTCTCCACCACATGAGGGCGCTGCCTGCTCAGCAATCTCCCTCACATTTTCGTCATCTGTGTAACTCCTCCCTTGGTGTTAACTGCTCTATCTGGTACGCTGTTTGCGTACACAACTTGGAATAACCTTGGAGGATTAGCCCGTGCTGTGCTCCATGAGGGTAGACGCCGTCTGTGTTACGTCACAGACTCCTGTGGGTCACTCCCCTCGCCCCGAGCGTGCTCTTCCGGGTACTACACCATGCGCCGAGACTCTGACTTTAACTGCTCCATTGCTGAGGGCTCCCAGCTGGTAACAATTTTCTCTTTATTTTCTAATGATTGCTGTATATAAATATCTGGTGTACACAGGGATGGGATACACTCACCTTGAGGAAGACACCTTGTGTGTCGGAACGCGTGGGTTTCTCTATGCCACCTGATGGGCTGCCTGTCTGACTGCTGACTGAGATGACTGGGTGACAGGACTCTGATACTTACCCTGACAGGGAAATGGTGATGTATGGCTATACTTTAATCAGGGCTAGTGCATCTCTTAGTACTTCACCTTTGATCTGCTAGAGCCACTGACTATTAGGATTAAACATATTCTTTGTGTGGTCATTTATTCAGGTATTATGCTTGATATGATATTACACTCTACCTGAGTATACTATAACCACTGTGTATCAGGTTTTGCTCTACATAACCTATGGTCTTACCTAAATGGAACAACCAGCAGCATACTACTACTAAATAGTAATCTATATGTTATTTGTATATTGTACAGGCAGTTGGTGGACATATTGTGGACTATGGGACCTCTTGTCTGCTATAGTCCCTTGCTTTGTTTTTAAATGTTTTTACTGTGTGTAGTGTTTCATGACCTGATGTACAATAAAAATTTATGATTTTTTCACAATTACTAGTTATTAGTGTGGTGATCCTAAATTATTTCTTTGCATAGTCTTTCATCTATTCAGAATCTATAGTATCTCTATGTATATTTGGCGATCCCAGTAGGTTATATTTCTGTACTATTTATTGATGGTGCCCGCTTAAATTGCTTCTGACGGTGGTGGTGCACACCCGCCGTCAGACACACCGCCGTACTATGAGGGGCCCAGTGCCAGTACCGACGCCCACAAGTGGGCCCCCCTTGCTTGGGCAGGGACCCAGCATTTGCAATCTTTACCTCTCCCTGCTCCTCCGCTGTGTAGTCTGGGCCATCAAATCCATACTGTGCCTGACACCGTCTGAGCCTGCCTCCTGATGTATAGACATATATTTTGAATGTGTACGCTATCCATACATGTTATCCGGGGATACGGTACCCTTTCTCACCTTTGTGCAATCACGTGCAATCCATACTGGGCCTAACACCGTCTGAGCCTGCCTCCTGATGTATAGACATATATTTTGAATGTGTACGCTATCCATACATGTTATCCTGGGATACGGTACCCTTTCTCACCTTTGTGCAATCCCGTCAAATCCATACTGTGCCTGACACCGTCTGAGCCTGCCTCCTGATGCATAGACATATAGTTTGAATGTGTACGCTATCCATACTTGTTATCCGGGGATACGGTACCCTTTCTCACCTTTGTGCAATCACGTGCAATCCATACTGGGCCTAACACCGTCTGAGCCTGCCTCCTGCTGTATAGACATATATTTTGAATGTGTACGCTATCCATACATGTTATCCGGGGATATGGTACCCTTTCTCACCTTTGTGCAATCACGTGTAATCCATACTGGGCGTGAGAACGGCTGGCGAGCTGTTAAGCAAGCTATAGCACCTGTGGTTTGCACACGTAAGTTTTTCATTTTTTCAGGAATGACGGTTAGGCCTAATTCCGGAACTGCGGTTGACCTGCACTTACTGGGAAATCATCGTTCGCGGGTAATAATTGTAATCAGTGATCCCCATCACTAACGTTGTTCAGCGGGTTATCTGCACCTGTAAGCGACAAACGCTGGCCTTTTCAATGTAGCGCACATGCAGCCACGGACATGTAAGGGCATGACACACCAGTTATTGGCCAATCTCATGTGCCAGAGCCTCACGTGTCCCTCTAGTAAGCCGGACTCGGACCGCGGGGCATGACGGAGTCTCGTTCGTTAACGGACTTAAGCTTGCAATGTGTGCATCTGTTCTGTAGCTGGCATGGTTGAGGTTTCCCAGGTGGAGTCGAATTTAACCGTAGGCTCCACTCCTGGTGGTGCCCTTCTGGACATTCCTTTAAGGTTCCTTTGCCTTCATGAACGCTGTTTGGAGGGTCATGACTCATGGGAATAACGCCGCCCAATCAGTTAACCTGCTAGAGAGATCCTTCGTTGCTCCCAAGCATGACATCACACTCCCTAGGAGGACGGTAATGCCACTGTGGTGACCGTACTCCTGGGGGCGACACAAGTGCACTGATGCCCAGCCACTGCTCGATGAATCTGCTGGTACTTTGACCCAGACCACTACATTCCCTTCGCACGCTACATGGCCTGAATCTGACCCTGATGAAACTCAGGTTACCCTTCCCATATACAGTTCCATCTTACACGGTGACAAAGAGGAAGCTGCAGATGAAAGTGCAGGTTCGGCCCACCCGCCATCAGATACACCACTGTACTATCAGGGGCCCTGTGCCGGTGCCGTCGCCAACGAGTGTGCCCCCCCTGCTTGCTCAGGATCACAGCACTTGCAAGGTTGAAATACTGTGCAGTGAGATGGAAGATGGGGACGACGAGGAGTCCAGACTAGTACAGGGATTCCCTAGTGAGGAGACTTATTTGATTGTTTTCAATGTTGGGACAGCAATTGGAGAATGATAGATGGGGCCCACCATACACTGGAACATTCCAAAGGTGGACATCAGACACTGGAGCAGCATTTACAGGGCCCATTATACACTAGAGCATTAGAAATGGGGCCCATTATGTTTGGAGCATTATTTGGGCCCATAAGACAGTGGAGCTTCATCCATGGGGACCAACATATACTGTAGCATTATGTGGAGCTCATCATATACTGTTTCAAACATTATATGGGACCAATGATTCTGTATGGAGAAATAGATGGGCCTCGTCATGAGATGTAAAAAGTGAAGTATTTTTCATTGTACTATACCGCTATTTCTCTGCCGTATCGGAGCATGATGAGTTGTGGTATGTGTTAAAGGGGCGCTCTTTCGCCCAGGGCACATGAAAACCTGGAGCCAGCCCTACCCCCCCACAACTTTAGCCAAATAACCCTATTTTTCAGTGCGTAACTTGTATTATGAAGTTAATTAAGGTTGACAAGCTTAAGTAAGAAGAATTGATGCTTTTGGCATTCAAATGAGCACTGTAGGTGTGTTTCCTGTCCTCCTCTCACTGCCGACTTTTATTCCCCATTGACTTACATTGGGTTTCGTGTTTCGGGACGACCCCGACTTTTCCCTATAATCGGCCGATCTTGCTCGACCCGACTTTTGGAAAAGTCGGGTTTCACGAAACGAAACGCGACCCTATAAAAACAAAAGTCGCTCAACTCTAGTCCCCACACATTACCACACAAGGCTCCGTCCCCCCACATTACCACACAAGGCTGCGTCCCCACACATTACCACATGAGGCTCCGCCCCCCCACTTTACCACACGCAGCACTTCCTTTCAACCACTTCCGCCAAGGTAAATGTACATTTAATTGCATCCGCATTCTCCCAAACAAAATGAGCCAAGAAGAGTCGCCAGGTCCATCTCACAGGCCGCAGGAAAATCCGGACAACGATGCAGTAGCTGATCGACAACAACAATATCGACAAAATCATAGGATTGGTTATCAACAACGAACACCTGAGCAGATTGATAAGGACAGGGAGAGATATCACAAGGTTTATATCAACCGAGTGACAGAAAGAAGGGAAGCTGATATATACTGTATAACCAGCGTCAACGAAGAAGGAATTTGACACCTGCGGAAGTTGAAAACAACAATGCTGGTCGACATAAACTGCCACCACCTTCGAGGTATGCAGCAAGAAATCCAGAGAATATACCCAGTGAACACCACGTGGGAAAGCGAGACGTTAAGTGTAGTGATTGCGGTGCAGCTCACTTTTGGAAAGAAAAATTACACAGTGCAAAGTTTTATATAAAGAAAATTCTCCAAAGAAGCATTTTTAGTCCATTACTGTAAGTACAAGAATTAGGCCTCATGTAGTCTCAATCAACAGAGACGACTCCCACTAAATTGGAAAGAAAAAAGGGAACGCTGGAGTCCAGATCTATCTAAAGCAGTACAAAATTTTATTGACAAAAAACAGGCACATATAGAGTAACAGAGCAATCATGATAGTATAATAAAAAGGCAATAAATGAATGCCCGGAGCCCACTGAAACAGACAAATCAGCAGCAAATAAATTTGTTATCATGTGAAAAGCACTCAGGCCCTTTGTAAGGGAAATGAATTAGTGCAAGTGAAACGTGCTGGGGAATCTGCACTGAAAAGAGTTAATCCCCAGAAGTATATTGCTCTAGACTCTGGCAGTGTGAATCTATAGTGCTGTGGCCATGAGTATGACCCCACTGATATCTAATTCGCTGTGTACAATATAATCTGAAAATGCAGCATATCATAAGGGGGGCAATAAGACATCACCACCAAACCAGCGTCCCCTCAGTAGCGAGTGCAGTACAATACAGGCAGAGAGAGAGAACAAAAAGGGTTCAGCGCTATGTGTTATATCTATTGCACAAATGCCCAAATGAAGGGGAAGAGAAATATCACTGTGTGTACATACCCATCATGTCCTGGTGCAAAGAGAGCGCTGATTTGTGCACCCCAACACGTGTTTCGCACTGAAAATACTACTTCATCAGGGGGCGTCACCCTTTTTTTTTTTTCTCTGCCTGTATTGTACTGCACTCGCTACTGCGGGGACGCTGGTTCGGTGGTGATGTTTTATTGCCCCCCTTATGATATGCTGCATTTTCAGATTATATTGTTCACAGCGAATTAGATATCAGTGGGGTCATACTCATGGCCACAGCATTATAGATTCACACTGCCAGAGTCTAGAGCAATATACTTCTGGGGATTAACTCTTTTCAGTGCATATTCCCCAGCACTTTTTACTTGCACTAATTCATTTCCCTTACAAAGGGCCTGAGTGCTTTTCACATGATAACAAATTTATTTGTTGCTGATTTGTCTGTTTCAGTGGGCTCCGGGCATTCATTTATTGCCTTTTTATTATACTATCATGATTGTTCTGTTACTCTATATGTGCCTGTTTTTTGTCAATAAAATGTTGTACTGCTTTAGATAGATCTGGACTCCAGCATTCCCTTGTTTCTTTACAGTGCAAAGTTTGCGTCGTGTTGCGGAAGTGGTACTATACACATACGTGAAGTAAATGAATATCCTCAGCAGTTTCAAGCATGGTTAACTGAAGATACGAACGAGGCAAAAAATTTTAGAAAGAACATCAGAAAGTACAACAGTGCTTTTGCCTTTGCATCCTTTGGATTTCAGATAGCAATGAGCGTGCGGAGCGTTAGCTGGCTGGAAACAGCTAGTCAATTACCTATGCCAGGACCCATATATCAAATTTATTATACTATCGCTTCCATATTACTATAGCTGCATCTGGGCCACAATCAGCATCATACACAGGGTGTGGCTCTGTAGTAGAGAATGGACCTTTGAAGGATTTGAATGGTTTAGAAAATAGCTGAGAATGCTGTGTCATACTATTTCGGTAATACACATAGAAGTGAAAGGGAATAACAAGCACCGGTGTTCCTATAATCTAGTTCACCTAAGGATGCAGCATATGGATAGGTATTGCCATTATAGACATTAATTGTAGAGGTAACAATACTCCTCATCAAATATGCATGTAACTCAATAGTACAAATCTGTTGGCCAGTTTAACAAGGTAAAATTTACACAAAGTGTGAACCTCGTTATAAACTGGAGATAAACAAACATCAGCCAAATTACTGATTTGGGTGAGACCAGTTGACCCTATAATGTGTACAGAGAAATCAAGACTTCACCAATCTGGCAAAAAGGGTGGCAAGAAGGTTTGGGAATTTCAGATTTCAATATGCATGGTCCTTAGTATTCCAGTGAGATAGAAGTGTCTTAAGTTTATTCCATTCTCCCTAATGAAAACACCAGCACACTCCACAAATGTGAGCAAGCATGTGCATGGTGGTTAAGTACAATAGCTGTTGACCGAAAAACAACTTTATGCCACTTTTACACAGACAAATTTTGGTCAGTATTTATAAGCCTTATAGCTCATTCAGACATCAGTGCTTTTTCATCAGTATTTGTATGCCAATGCCAGGAGTGTCTCCAAAAAGAAAAACAAATATCAGTTAGTGATAAGCGAGCATGCTCACCTCCTCTTGATAGTCGATTGAACATTGGGGCCCTCAAGTATGCTTGTTACTGGATTGAGTATCGCGGGTTCTCAAGCGTCGTGCTTGAGTGCCCACTCCGCATGTTTCGTGGCTTAGGGAGCCAATAAAAACGTGGGGATTGCCAGCCATGGTAATGCCGTAGCCATGTCGTCTACTGGCATTACTGTGATTGACCGCCACATCACATCATGGCATCTTAAGGTCCCATCACACATAGCGACTCACCAGCGATCCCGACAACGATATCAACGTGTCAGGATCGCTGGTGAGTCGCTACATGATCGCTGGTGAGCTGTCAAACAGACAGCTTCACCAGCGATCAGCACCAGCGACGCCGAGCACGCCGTCACGTGTACTTTAGTTACCAGCGCGCTGATGCAGGGAGCTGGTAACTAATGTACACATTGGGTATCTAAGGGACGTGCGTCACTTAGAAACCTGATGTGTACCTTACTTACCAGCTCCCTGCATCAGCGAGCCGGTAACTAAGGTACACATCGGGTTTCTAAGTGACGCACGTCCCTTATATACCCGATGTGTACGTTAGTTACCAGCTGATCACTGGTCTCCCGCCTGTCACACGCAGCGATGCGTGCTGGCCAGCGGGAGACCAGCGATCAAAGAAATGTCCAGGGCTTTCCAAGAGCGATCAGCGATACTGGCAGGCGGGCCGGTCGCTGGTCAGTGTCACACACAGCAATCTCGCTGGTGAGATCGCTGTTGTGTCACAAAACTTGTGACTCAGCAGCGATCTCGCTAGCGAGATCGCTATGTGTGACGGGGCCCTTATATAAGACCGGATGACGCAATGCTCAGCACAATCTTTTCTGGAAACAGTTCAGGTAGAGTTGATCTAGGAGGTAGAGCTTAGATTATAGCAGGCATATACTGTAGGCAGTGTTTAATTGCTATTACACTACTTGTATACCGCTGCTGCGCCATTAAACCAAAAATCCTTTTCAGGGTTTTATATTGTCCTTTCTGTAGTAAAACCACTGTTGCCTGCATTTAGTGTTGGGATAGCTGGTGGAGGGGGGATAGCTTTGGATTAGACGCATATAGGCAGGGTTTATTGCCTTACAGTCCTTATCTAGTTATAGTGCTGCTGAATCAAGCTGCCCTCTTTCATAATTTCTAAAGGGTCATAATGCAGCCCTTGCTCATAAATTTTAGAGGCTCATCAGGTAGCCCTCATTCATAGTTTTTAATTGGTCGTCACATGGCCCTCACTCCACATTTTTAGAGGGTCATCAGGGGGACCTCGCTCATAATTTTTAGAGGGTCATCAGGCAGCCATTGCTCCAAATTATGAGAGGATTGTCATGTGACCTTTGCTCTTAAAATTTCTAGGGTGTGTATTATGCCCTTGTTTATAATTTGTACATGATGTGTATGAGTCCTACATCTACTATTCTCTTACATATGTATATCCCCCCCAGGGATAAATGTTTTTTAACCCTTGCACTTAGTGCATAGGCTTTAGCAGTCTAGAAGTCTCACCCTTAAAAATGAGAAATAAATGTTTTCTGAGGCGCTTTTCTACATGTCTCCCAGCAAGTATTGCAGTCCCTCCTTCTAATTTTTGGCATCCCTTTCACTTTGTGCATAGCCTTTATAAGTCCTGCTACATAACAATTTAAACAGAATGTGTATGAGGCCCTTGTTTATATCTAACACAGGGTGTATCAGAGGCCCTGTTCATTCTAGTCTTTGACAGTTCTTGCATTGTCCGCATAGGCTTTGTAAGTTTTAGAGTTCTTCCTTCATAAATTAAATAGGGTGTGTCTGACCATATCACAAGCACCACATGACCAGATGGTGGGTGTAGTTGTAAGGAGGTAGAGAGAAAGGCTCCGTGCGCTCTGTAACTGAGACTATCACACATGTGTAGAAGGGAGAAAGCCGGGTGCCGGACAAACACACATGGCTTGCTTTGCCAGTTGCTGCACTCCAGCCCATGATTGTGCCTGAAAGGACTGCGGCTCTCTTTACTTTGCCGCAAAAGTTTATGGACTGGGGGCTCAGTGGAAGGTATCGGAGACCGACTACTGCCGCCAGAAGACGGACTGTTGTTTAACGGACCCCATCTGTGAACAATTCCCCGGTTGTTGCCGGCGCTACAACCCCTGCGGCCTCAGCTGAGGAGGATCCTAAAGAACACGATAAATTTTGACAATTGGACTGCTGCTGTTCTGCATCCTTTACCCTCTGTTTTGTTTCCTACATTAACTCTTTGACTCTTAATCTCCCTGTGAGGAGCTTATACTCTATTAAATTAAATTGTTAAACTTGTTAACCCTTGTCCTGTCTCCTGTCCGTCACTGCATCCCCCAACCTGCTTACATACTTTTATTTCCCCCTCTACTATGTCATTTACTGTAATCATAGGCGACAGGGAAATATGGAGAGAGATGGCCCGGCTAATCAGGGATAAAGGAGGTATATTTTTTTTCTCTTTTTAACTCTGCCTTCTATAAGCCATTATACAGGAATGAATGCTTCCTAACATTTTTTCCTGTAAAATCCATTTTATCTTCAGTTTTGTATGTTTTACTGTTAGTCTGTAAAAGTGGAGTAATACTCTGACAACATTTTTCCCAGCAGCCACCTGTGAATCAGAAATGCATCCAGGCATCATACCCATGCTATTTCCATTTCGTTTGAGTCCTGTTTCCATCCATTTTAGCGAATCTCTTGCCTCCTCAGCCCTTCTGTTAGGGTCTTCTGGAAAAATGCTCTGGTTTCCCATGGACTTCCACTATATTCGAGTCGAGCACATCCGAGCATCCAACCAACTCGATTCCAGTAACAAGCATTCGAGCATTTTAGTGCTCTCTCAACAGTAGGGTCAATCTTTCAATTACAGTTTTTCTCTGCATGTGCCACTCCTGGTTTTGGCAATCAAACACTGATGAAAAATCCGTGAGGTCTGACTGAACCCTTAGGATTACAAATACGGGCCACAATTTGACTGTGTTAAAGTGGTCTAGAAATAAGTGTATGGATCCGTGAAGGATCGATTTCTAGTCAGATTTCAGGAAATTTTCAGATTCACGTGAATTTGCACAATTTAAGATTCGATTAACGGTTCGTAAGAAAAAAAAACTTGCCCAGCACCATTTCCCACATTCCTGAAGCACCAGGGAGCAGGAGAATGTCTTTTTGGTTGGCCAAGCAGGCTTTCCCATAATGCCTTGCATTTATAGCATCTTGCGGATTATCATATCTTGCACAGAGGTGGTCAGTACCTGTGCCATTACAGATCAGCATTTTCAGTGGAGCACAGTTTGTACAGCAGAGTTGTTTTCGATCTCCTGAGCCACTTGGTAAGTGTCTCTCTTCTGTAGAGTGTAAGCTCTTATGGCCAGCAGGGTCCTCCATCTCTCTCTGTAATCTTCCTAATGTATTTTCCAAGCAATTTCAAGATTTCCAGCATTGAGATTTTTGCCAATTTATACTCCACAAATCAAAATTGTTTGGGAAAATTTAGCAAACCTGGCAAATTTGAATTTCAAAAGGTTTGCCTTTATGATATTCACTTTGCAGTAAAAAAACACCTGGTAATTTTGTTCTATGATTCAGTTCAGTTATGATGATACCAAACATTTATAGCATTGTTTAACTACTTAAAAAAAAGCATTTTATTATGTTTGCTTGATAGGGTTGTCCGCTGGCCTAATTGTCTTTATAAAGATGGCACAGGCCAGGTCTTATGCCACTGAATGCCCATAATTCCATCCTGAGGAAGAACACTATTCAGGTACCACACTCCGGCAATACTGTATTGGTTCACCAACAGTTAACATCATATATTGCAATTCCCTGCAAGAACACAAGATGGGTTAAGTAACAGAATATCACCCACCTTTGGCTTGTTGGGTATTAGAATCTCTGTGAGTTCAGGGCATCCAGGGCCAACTACTCCAACCAGAATCAGCCCGCTTTTGATGGAGAGAGAGAGAGGAGAGAGGAGCTAGCAGCGAGCTTAGGAAGCTGACCATGCACAGTGAGGTATGTGGCAAAGTGACATCATTGCCCCAACCTTGGTTAAACAAACAAATTTTTGGCTCAGTGTTGGGCTTTGGAGTAGCTCTGTAATCCAACAGCTGAAACAATGGTCAACAGGCAGAAGTCCCGAAGAATCACACCAATAACAGGAGTAGTAGACTCCTTTTAAAACCCTCAGCTCCCATTTCATGAAGCAATGGCTCATGTTCCTTGGCATACCGTATGAATAGTTCTCCCCCACACAAGTGGCCATATTGAGGCTGATTCATCACATGTATGAGAGGGTTTTCCCTTTTTTTTGTGCTGGAAACCTTTTAAATGTCAGTATCATGCTTAACATTTAAGGATCTCTTTTTTTTGTATGTAAACTGAGTATGTCCTCCAATTGATGCTGTTTCACTAATTCTGTAACAATTATTTTTTAATTATTATCCTGTGCCCTTACATTCAAAGGTTATGTTCCCAGGTAAGAAAGAGTCAAATTTCCCCATCAATCAAACGGGCATGCAACCACCCTAATGTCTGTCATAGAAGAGAAAAAGCAAAAGCTTGCCGAGATGTTCTATGGTATAAAACCAGTTGTCTGGAGTGAAAATGTGCAATTTGTTACAAGGGGAAAATAACTTTGAAACAGAGTAGCAATTGGATGATGAATCAGTTTATAGTGAACCTGCCAGCTGATACATGCTCTAATGTCAATGGATCCATACAAAGAAACAAGTAAAGGGCACAACTCACAAAACATATCAAGCAAAAAAATGTAGGAAAAGAACCTACAGAGTATATATATTCATAAAATATATCTTATTGATTAAAACATAAACAAATACAGAAAATGCAATGAATCAGCGGCTGCTAAGTACATATACAAAGGGATAATATAAATATAAATGAAACAAGAAGGCCCACAATACAAGGTTACACTCACATGTACACCGCCCCAACACACATTTCTTATATTTTCATCTGGAGGCGTGTGTTGGGGAGGGGATAGGTATGGTTTTTAACAAAGAGGCTGGTGTCATGATCCAGGACGGGGTTTCGCTTTGGCCCGTCCTGGTCAGACTGGGGGTTAATTGTTCTGCCTTTCTCTGGCAGAGGGCGGCTATTTAATGCTCACTGGACCTAGGTCCGGTGTCAGTTATACTCCTGCCCTCGGCTGAGTTAGTTGACCTCTTGTATACGTGTGCCTTGTGCCTGATAACTTGTTGCTTGTTTGGTTGTGATCCGGTCCTGTCCCTGTTACGAGTTCTACCTGCCCCTCTTGTACCGCACTGCTCTCTCGTGTATGACTCTCTGCTTGTGACTCGACTGCTCTCTGCTTGTCCCATTGGTACCACACCGCCCTCTTGTGTATGACCTTTAGCTTTGTCTGACCCCCCGTCTGTTTATCGCTCCTGCACCTCGTTTCCCGTACTGTGTATGACCTCCGTTTTGCCCGACTCTGAGTTTTCTACCTTCTCTGAAAGCAGGATGCTAAACCCCGCCCCCTTGCAGTCACGTGACCGTAGGTCCTGTGCCGACTTGCTAACCTTCAGCGTTCAGGTCCTGTGCATCTGTACTTTCCAGCTGTTCTTGTCCCCAGGGGTCCCTACAGTGTGGGTGAGTCCTTGCTCAGTGGAGGCGGTACGCCGGCGCTGTCAGGATCCTGATATTATAACTGACCAATACCATTTCTTTTTTTTTCTGCTCCCCTTCTCCTGTGTGTGTGATGGATCCTATGCACGCTCTTTCTGAGCAGGTAAAGCACCTGACTCAGATGTCTCAGACACTCCTTGGAGAACAACGAGTCCTGGCTCAGTCTCAGCAGTTGATCGCGGACACTGTGCAGGGGGCTTTTTCATTGGGGGCTCGGGATGTTACATTAGTTTCCCCTGAGTCTCCAGTTAAGTTACCGGATACCTTTTCTGGAAATAAAAAAGAATTCAGAGTTTTCAAGGAGGGCTTTAAGCTTTTTTTTTTCATTAAGACCACACTCTTCTGGGGGTGAAAGTCAGAAAGTGGGGGTCATTATGTCTTTCTTAAGGGGAGCCCCCCAAGCTTGGGCTTTCTCCCTTCCGACCACGGCCCCCGAGCGTATGACTGTGGATGCATTTTTTGAGGCCCTGGGGCATATTTATGATGAGCCTGATCGGATGCGTATGGCTGAGGACATGGTGATGAGTGTGTGCCAGGGGAAGCACTCAGCCGAGTGGTTTTGCTCAGAGTTCAGACACTGGGCTGCTGAGGTCTGCTGGAATGATGCCGCCCTCTGGGGTTTATTCCATAGAGGCCTGTCTGAACATCTGAAAGATGCCTTGTCTCTTCACCCTCCGCCTGATTCCATGGAGAAGGCTATGACACAGGCTGTCCAAATGGATCGCAGGCTACAGGCGAGGGGAGTGATGCAAATTGTGACACCGTTGTTCTCCCAAGGAAGGGGAGCCAGTCCTACATTGGAAATCATGGAGATGGGACCCATAGACATCAAAGAGAATGAAAGGAGACAACGGCGCGTGGGAAAATGCTGTTTTCACTGTGACAATTCTGGACAGTGGAAAAAAGATTGCCCCTCCCATTCACTAACCAACAAGCGACTGAACCCGGGTGATTGTCGTGGAGGTCACCCAGGCTTTCAGGTACCCTTTTCTGCCTTCTCTAAAATGTTGTTGCAAGTGGAACTTTGTTGTGGGAGTGTCTCCACATCCACTTCTGCCTTCGTGGATTGCGGATCGTTATTGAACTTTATTGACTCTGACTTGGTGTCCAGGTGTAAGTTAGGGACAGTTAGGTTGGAGACTCCTATTCACAATGTTGCCATTGACAAAACACCACTGGTTAAGAACGACGTTATGGTTTGTACTCAAGAGTTTCTCTTTAAAGTTAGTTCCTTGCACCAGGAACATATTTCATGTTTTGTGATGGACAACCTGCCTGCGGGACTGGTGTTGGGGTTCCCCTGGTTACAATTGCATAATCCTGTAATTAATTGGGAATCTCGGGACATTGTTAAATGGGGTCCCTATTGTTCTGAAAAATGTCTTGTCACTGTGTCTGTGTCGTCCGTGGGTCTGGAAGGTATTCCGGAGTGCCTGAAAGACTACATGGACATTTTCTCCGAAAAAGAGGCTGAGGTTTTACCACCACACCACCTATTTGATTGTGCCATTGACCTAGTTCCAGATGCTAAATTGCCCAAAGCCCGCTTGTTTAACCTTTCGGGTCCAGGACGGTCTGCCATGAAGGAATATATTTCCGAGAGTCTCCGTAAGAGACACATTCGTCCTTCTGTTTCTCCCGTGGCGGCGGGGTTCTTTTTTGTAAAGAAAAAGACTGTGGTTTACGCCCATGCCTCGATTTTTGTGAGTTAAATAAGATAACTGTGAGGAATACCTATCCCCTTCCACTTATTCCTGATTTATACAACCAGTTATCCGGAGCTAAGTGGTTTTCAAAATTAGATCTAGGGGGAGCGTATAACCTTATCCGAGTCCAGGACGGAGATGAGTGGAAAACCGCTTTTCTCACTACTGAAGGGTTGTTTGAAAATTTGGTCATACCTTTCGGCCTGACCAATGCTCCAGCGGTCTTCCAAAATTTCATAAATCATGTGTTCTCTGATTTTATTGGACGTTTTATGATCTACTGTCCTGATAAACAGACTCACATTGGTCATGTTCGGGCAGTTCTCCAAAGGCTCCGGGAGAACTGTCTCTTTGCTAAACTAGAAAAATGTTTATTTTTTGTTCAGGAACTGCCTTTTCTGGGGTTCATCATGTCTGCTGAAGGGTATCGCATGGATCATAATAAGGTGCAGGCCATTGTCGAGTGGGTTTAACCTTGTGATTTGAAGGCTCTGCAGCATTTCCTAGGATTTGCCAATTATTATCGTAAATTTATAAGGGGGTTCTCACAGGTGGTTAAACCCCTCACAGACATGACTCAAAAGGGGGCTGATATCAAGAATTGGTCAACCGCAGCGGTAGCGGCATTTCAGTTTTTGAAAAAATGTTTCATGTCTGCCCCGGTTCTTATTCAACCGGACCCGTCTGAACCCTTTATTGTTGAGGTGGACGCCTCAGAGGTGGGGGTGGGGGCGGTATTGTCCCAGGGACCCGCCACTTTGACCAATTTGAGACCTTGCACCTTTTTCTCAATGAAATTCTCCCCTGCGGAGAGAAACTATGATGTGGGGAATCGAGAACTTCTGGCCGTAAAGTTTGCCTTTGAAGAATGAAGGCATTTTTTGGAGGGGGCTGTCCATCCTATAACCATAATTACGGACCACAAAAACCTAGCTTACATTGAGTCAGCTAAAAGGTTGACTTCCAGACAGGCTAGATGGCCACTCTTTTTTCCTGATTCAACTTCTCGATCACTTTTCAGCCAGGATCCAAAAATGTCAGAGCGGATGCCTTCTCACGCAGTCTAGATCCGGTGTCCCCCCCGGAACCTCCATCCTCCATTATTCAGCCTGGGGTGGTCGTGGCAGGTATTTCTAATGTGTTGGAACGGGAGATTCTGGAAGCCCAGTCTCTTGCACCTCCGGCTAAGCCGTTGGATCAACTTTTTGTGCCAGCTCAGTTTCGTCTCAAGGTCCTCCGGGAGTTCCATGACTCAGTTCTGGGTGGACATCCAGGGATCTCGGCCACCCCGAAGGCCATTGCTAGAGTATTCTGGTGGTCTTCTTTAGCCTCTGATGTTGGGGAATATGTGTCCGCATGTGATGCTTGTGCCCGTGCAAAAACCCCCCATAACCGGCTGGCCGGGGAATTGGTACCACTGCCAATTCCTGAGAGACCATGGACTCATTTGTCCATGGATTTCATCACCAACCTTCCCCCCTCCAAGGGTAATACTGTCGTCTGGGTTGTGGTGGACAGGTTTAGTAAGCAGGCACATTTTGTACCCTTGGCAGCTCTACCTAATGCGGAAACATTGTTCAGATTGTTTGTTGAGCATGTGGTGCGGTTGCATGGGGTACCCTTGAATGTGGTGTCTGATAGGGGAGTGCAATTTGTTTCCAGATTTTAGAGACCTTTTTGTAAGAGGTTAGGTATTGGTCTGTCCTTTTCATCTGCTTATCATCCAGAGACTAATGGGCAGCCTGAGAGGACCAATCAGTCTCTGGAGCAAATTCTGCGTTGCTTGACCTCAGCCCGACAGGATGATTGGCGTTCTGTGTTACCGTTGGCCGTGTTTGCATTTAACAACCGCATTAACCAGTCTACGGGTACATCTCCCTTTTTCTGCAATTATAGGTTTCATCCTCATTTTGGAGAATTTTCCCGTTTGAATTCTGAGTGTCGTGGGGCGGATGAGACGATACAGCGGTTGGGGGAGGTATGGCGGGAGGTCCAGAGTAATATTACGAAGGCCCAGGACAAATTTAAATTTTTTGCGGACAAAAAATGATCCACGGGACCGGTGTTTCAGATTGGGGATAAGGTATGGTTGTCCACCAGGAATATAAGGCTCAAGGTCCCTTCTGCGAAGCTTGGACCCAAGTTCATAGGTCCCTATGAAATTACCGAAGCAGTTAACCCGGTGGCTTTTTGGTTGCTTCTCCCGCCATCTCTGCGGATCCCAAATGTTTTCCATAAGGCCCTTTTGAAACCTGTGAGGTCCGGTGGGGAGGGATCAGCTTCCTCGCCACCGGTTTTGGTAGACGAGCTGTCGGAGTACGAGGTGGAACGAATTGTCGACTCCAGGTTTGTCTGTCGTGCCCTTCAATATCTGGTACATTGGAAAGGCTACGGTCCTGAAGAACGCTCGTGGGTTCCTGCTCGATCGGTTCATGTGGATCGGTTGGTCTGGGCGTTTCACGCCAAGTACCCTGAGAGACCTGGGGGTTCGGTGGCCCCCCGTTGAGAGGAGGGTACTGTCATGATCCAGGACGGGGTTTCGCTTTGGCCCATCCTGGTCAGACTGGGGGTTAATTGTTCTGCCTCTCTCTGGCAGAGGGATATTTAATGCTCTCTGGACCTAGGTCCGGTGTCAGTTATACTCCTGCCCTCGGCTGAGTTAGCTGACCTCTTGTATACGTGTGCCTTGTGCCTGATAACTTGTTGCTTGTTTGGTTGTGATCCGGTTCTGTCCCTGTTACGAGTTCTGCCTGCCCCTCTTGTACCGCACTGCTCTCTCGTGTATGACTCTCTGCTTGTGACTCGACTGCTCTCTGCTCATCCCATTGGTACCACACCGCCCTCTTGTGTATGACCTTTGGCTTTGTCTGACCCCTGGCTGTTTATCGCTCCTGCACCTCGGTTCCCGTACTGTGTATGACCTCCGTTTTGCCCGACTCTGAGTTTTCTGCCTTCTCTGAAAGCAGGATGCTAAGCCCCGCCCCCCTGCAGTCACGTGACCGTAGGTCCTGTGCCAGCTTGCTAACCTTCAGCGTTCAGGTCCTGTGCATCTGTACTTTCTGGCTGTTCTTGTCCCCAGGGGTTCCTACAGTGCGGGTGAGTCCTTGCTCAGGGGAGGCTGTACGCTGGCGCTATCAGGATCCTGATAGCTGGCCAATGAAAGTGCTCAATGGAGGGTGTGTGTGCATGACACGCAAGCGCTCCACTGCCGTCATGGACATGACGCTTGCGCGAACCTGTGAGTAGGCCAATTGCGTCTATGAGAAGACAGACCACGCATGCACCCTGGAGTAAACGGCGCAACAATGGAATTCTTTTGTTTGGCATGAATACATGTTTCATATAATAATAGCTAGATGAAGTTATATGGGAATACTATTCAGGAGAGACATTAGAATGTGGATATATGAATGAATGTGCTAAATTATAGTGCACAAAATATATCGCTCTAAGGAAAGGAATACAATAAAAAAGTGTATGCCTGTAAACAAATGTGACATATAAAACTGCATGGTACCTAGCCAGTCTCCAGACCTTAATCCCATAGAAAACTTATGGATGGAGTTGAAGCTCCAAGTTGCCAAGTGACAACCTCAAAATCTCAATGATTATACATGATCTGCAAAGAGGAGTGGACCAAAATTCCTCCTGACATGCATGCAAACCTCATCATCAACTACAAAAAATGTCTGACTGCTGTGCTTGCCAACATGGGTTTTGCCACCAAGTATTAAAGTCTTGTTGCCAGAGGGATCAAATACTTATTTCTCACTGCAAAATGCAAATAAATTTATATAATTTATACAATGTGATTTTCTAGATTTTATTTTTGGTATTCTATCTCTCAATGTTAAAATTAACCTACCCCGAAAATTATAGACTGTTCATGTCTTATCAGTGGGCAAACATACAAAGTCAGCAAGGGATCAAATAATTATTTCCTTCATTGTATATATCTGCCCACAAAAGAGCTAATATACAAATATATCGATTTAACAAATTTCCAAAGAATTGATACAACTGCATTAAAAAATATATATACTGTATATGCTCTTAAACACGTAATAGTTGTCATACCAGTCTAGCAACTACACATAAACACGTGTTGCACATCATGAAGGTCCACTGTAATAGTCCATAAATCTGTATTTAGATGCATGTATTTGTGGTATAGAGTCTATAATCCTGCCTTGCAGAAAATATCACTTTTAAATCCATTTGGAATAATCCATTCAGGAGCCACCTCGGAATGATCCAGGTATAGCGTGGAAGTTCACACCACAGAAACAGATCAATTCCTCCTCATCAGGTAGATAGAATACTAGATAAAATTAAGACACGCATATGAGTAATCATAGTAACAAAAACAAACAATTAAGACAATTAAATGAACAAGGACACTCAGTGATAAAAACCTTAGAAAAATATTAATAAAAGCTACCCAAACCACTAAAAAATGTGGCGATACCGATTACAAAAAAGATCCAAACCCGAAATTCTCATTGAAGCCAGCGGGAGCAACAGTGTTAAGTCTGTATATCCAGCAGCTTTCAGTCTGCGCCAAAATTTTAAAAAGGTCACCACCCTTGGGTCCTAAAGAAACTTGTCAATGGCTTTAATAGCCAGCTTACCTGAGTCAGAGTTGTTGAAATACATAGTAATATAGTAACATAGTTAGCAAAGCTGAAAAAAGACATTTGTCCATCCAGTTCAGCCTATATTCCATCAGAATAAATCTCCAGATCTACCTCCTTCTAAAGAACTTAATAACTGTAAGATACAATATTGTTATGCTCCAGGAAGACATCCAGGCCTCTCGAACCCCTCGACTGAGTTCGCCATCACCACCTCCTCAGGCAAGGAATTCCAGTTTCTCACTGCCCTAACAGTAAAGAATCCTCTTCTATGTTGATGGAAAAACCTTCTCTCCTCCAGACGCAGACAATGCCCCCTTGTGACCGTCACCTTCCTTGGTGACGGTCACAAATGCCTTAAATGTTTTGGTAAGGACTTCAATTGGTCATCATTTAGCGCTGTTTTTACTTTTCAATGTCTCTGATGTTTTCCCTAGCTCAGATTTTCAATTCACAAGTAGTCATACCAATATACATTTTTTTGCATGGGCATAATAAATTACACCTTTAAGAGCACAAGCCAATTGATGTATAATTTTATAGACACAGGTCCCATCAGTGTTACTGAATTTTCAACTCTTTCCTAAGTTCTTACAGGCTTCACAAAAGGTGCCCGAAAAGAAGCCATTAATGTCACCAATTACAGAACCAGACTTCTTTCGGTTTGGTAAGTAATGGCTTTTCACCAAAAGGTCACTGAGGTTCTTGGATCTTTTTGCCATGATCAGTGGTCTGGAAGGGAGTATTTATTTGTTTTAGAAAATGATCTGTTTTAAGAACATTCCAATGTTTGGATATAATATTCCTAAATTCACTCCATTGGTTATAATTTGGCGTTATCAGTCTGGGTTGCTAGTCAGAATTTGCTCCAACAGTATCTGATTTTTTCATACAGCAGTTCATTACAAATAGTATTCAGTGTCCTCTTGATTCCTCTATGAATTTGTCTGTGGCTGTAGCCCGATTCGCAGAAACATCAGTTAGGCCAGGGTCAGACTTGCTAGTGTGATGCGAGAAACTTGCGCAAGTCTCTTTCATTAATACCCAGCATTGCCGCTGGCACTCATGATCAAAGTGTTCAACTGCATGCATTTTAATGCAGCTGCAAACTCTGGTCCGAGTACCGGCGGCAGTGCCTAGTATGCGAGTTTCTCGCGTCACACTCGCAAATATGACCCCAGCCTAAAGATCTTTAGCCTGTCAACCAAATGCTTCATCAGTTGAATATATATATTTAATTCTTAAATTTTGACCTTTAGGAATCCCATTGATAATAGATTTAGGGTGTGATGATTTGGCATGTAAAAGGGAATCCGTAGCCATTGGTTTATGATAGACATCAGTCTGGATACTTCCCTGTGGTGTAACTTGGACATCTATCTCTAAAAATTAATTTTATGGCCATATGAAAATGCTATTTTAATGTTCAATTCATTTTGATGTAATGTTAACATAAATCTGTTCAATTGGTTAGAGGAGCCCTCCCACACAAACCACACATCGTCAATATAACCAATTCAATGATGGTCTGTGTCAATTTGGTCTAGGGGGTTACATTGTTGAAACATCACCCTCTCCCATGCCCCCAAAAACAAGTTGGCATATGATGGGGCACATTCAGTCCCCATGGTGGTTCCTTGAAGCTGTAAATAAATCGATTGAATAGATTTTTAAAAATGAAACAGTTGCAAGCAAGTATAAACTCCAGGAGTTTCAAAATAAAATGTAGTCAGGGATTCATCAAGATTGCTAGCCTCAAGGAACCTAGCCATGGCTTTTAGATCATCCTCTTGTCGGATGCTGGTAACTAGAGTTGAGCGAAACGGATGAGGTCGGCCACGAGTTCGGCGACTTACGTGCCAAAGTCGCGTTTCAAAAGTTTGTTTTGCGCTCTTTTTCAGCCAATCAGGATCCACGGACATTGTGGGCAACGTGATGACATAGGCAGGGGTCACCACCATCTTTCAGAAGGGCATGCAAGTGATTGGCTTGCTTTGGTGGGCGTCACAGGGGGTATAAAAGGGCGTGCACGCCGACCGCCATGTTCCTCATGCTGATCTCAGAATAGGGAGAGCTGCTGCTGCTGCTGCTGATTCTGTAGGGAGAGCGTTAGGCAGGTAAGAAGACACCAAAAACTGCTTCTGCTGCTAGCGATTTTGCCTGTACAACACACCAGTCACTGTGTGTGCAGTGCAAGGGGAGGCTATATTTTGCTGGATCAGCGGTGTTGGTTGTTAGGCTGCCTTCTAAGGCTTCCTGATGGCTGCATTGCTGTTTACCCACTGCTCTGCAAACTGCTTTTTTAAAAGCAATCCCAATTTTTTTTTTGTCCTGCTGAGGTACTGAGCGTGCGTTTTTCAGTGCGTAACTAGTATTATGAAGTTAATTAAGGTTGACAAGCTTAAGTAAGAAGAATTGATGCTTTTGGCATTCAAATGGGCACTGTAGGTGTGTTTCCTGTCCTCTCACTGCCGACTTTTATTCCCCATTGACTTACATTGGGTTTCGTGTTTCGGGACGACCCCGACTTTTCCCTATAGTCGGCCGATCTTGCTCGACCCGACTTTTGGAAAAGTCAGGTTTCACGAAACGAAACTCGACCCTAAAAAACCAAAAGTCGCTCAACTCTACTGGTAACCATTAGCATGTTATCTTGAAGGAGTAATCCACCAAAGTTACCCAATGACGCAGTAGCATTTTTGACATATGAGGGCAACCACTGGTTTGAGGTACAAGTCTGAGGGACTGTGCTTTATTCATCTACTTAAACATGTATATATAATCACCACATGTATATGCTAGTGTCCCTTTGCATTTGTGCTTAGCAGCCTCTAATTCATTACATATTCTATATTTAAATTTAATTATTACATTTATTAAATTTATATTCTATATTTGTTCATGTTTTAATCAATAAAATCTATTTTATGGGAATATATACAGTCATGGCCAAAAGTTTTGAGAATGACACAAATATTATATTTTCACATGATCTGCTGGCCTCTGGTTTTTATGTGTGTTTGTCAGATGTTTTTATCACATACAGAAATATAATTGCAATCATATTATGAGTAGCAAAAGGTTATATTGACAGTTAGAATGAGTTAATGCAGCAAGTCAATATTTGCAGTGTTGACCCTTCTTCAGGACCTCAGCAATTCTCCCTGGCATGCTCTCAATCAACTTCTGGATCAAATCCTGACTGATAGCAGTCCATTCTTGCAAAATCAATGCTTTTATTTTGTCTGAATTTGAAGGTTTTTGTTTGTCCACCCATCTCTTGATGATTGACCACAAGTTCTCAATGGGATTAAGATCTGGGGAGTTTCCAGGCCATGGTCCCAAAATCTCTATGTTTTGTTCCCTGAGCCATTTAGTTATCACCTTTGCTTTATGGCAAGGTGCTCCATCATGTTGAAAAAGGCATTGTTGATCGCCAAACTGCTCTTGGACGGTTGGGAGAAGTTGCTCTTGGAGGATATTCTGGTACCATTCTTTATTCATGGCTGTGTTTTTAGGCAAGACCGAGAGAGAGCCCATTCCCTTGGCTGAGAAGCAACCCCACACATGAATGGTTTCAGGATGCTTGAAAGTTGGCATGAGACAAGACTGGTGGTAGCGCTCACCTGGTCTTCTCCGAATAAGCCGTTTTCCAGATGTCCCAAACAATCGAAAAGGGGATTCATCAGAGAAAATGACTTTACCCCAGTCCTCAGCAGTCCACTCCCTGTACCTCTTGCAGAATATCAGTCTGTCCATGATGTTTTTCCTGGAGAGAAGTGGCTTCTTTGCTGCCCTCCTTGAGACCAGGCCTTGCTCCAAGATTCTCCGCCTCACAGTGCGTGCAGATGCACTCACACCTGCCTGCTGCCATTCCTGAGCAAGCTCTGCACTGCTGGTAGCCCGATCCCGCAGCTGAAACACTTTTGAGAGACGGTCCTGGTGCTTGCTGGTCTTTCTTGGGCGCCCTGGAGCCTTTTTGGCAACAAGGGAACCTCTCTCCTTGAAGTTCTTGATGATGCGATAGATTGATGACTGAGGTGCAATCTTTCTAGCTGCGATACTCTTCCCTGTTAGGCCATTTTTGTGCAGTGCAATGATGATTGCACGTGTTTCTTTAGAGATAACCATGGTTAACAGAAGAGAAACAATGATGCCAAGCACCAGCCTCCTTTTAAAGTGTCCAGTGGTGTCATTCTTACTTAATCATGACAGATTGATCTCCAGCCCTGTCCTCATCAACACCCACACCTGTGTTAATGGAGCAATCACTGAAACGATGTTAGCTGGTCCTTTTAAGGCAGGGCTGCAATGATATTGAAATGTGTTTTGGGGGATAAAGTTCATTTTCTAGGCAAATATTGACTTTGCAAGTAATTGCTGTTAAGCTGATCACTCTTTATAACATTCTGGAGTATATGCAAATTGCCATTAGAAAAAATGAAGCAGTATACTTTGTAAAAATTAATATTTGTGTCATTCTCAAAACTTTTGGCCATGACTGTACTCTATAGGTTCTTTTCCTAGTCTTTTTTTGCTAGCTGATACATGCTGTCAGATCTCCAGCAGCTTCTCCCTGCCCGCTGTCCTGTCAATCTAGGGAAGCAGGTGGGGAGAAGCCATCGGTGACCCACCTGTCTAATTACTGTCCAGAGCAACTTGGTCCCCAGTTGCTTCCAAAGTATGTTTTTTTCTAAAATGCCGCAGCAACATACCTGCCTGAGTTCATTTAGCCAATGCTTCATACATGCTCTCTTCTGATCGGGAAGTGTGTATCAGCTGTCAGGTTCCCTTTAAATTTAAAAGTCCAGTGAAAAGTCCTCTTCAAGAGATTAAACTGTTGCATTTGGAACTAGTTTCTATGGCAGCAGTTACTCTCAGATGTCAACTGTATAAAACATTGGGCACCTGTGCTATGTGGAGCAAGCATAACTCCTGAACCCGCTCCATACAAGCAGAGTGAACTAGAGATGAGTGAAGATATTTGAGTGGAATTGAATTCTGCTTGAACTTTATAATTATCTTCATTTGCCAAAATGCTGATTTTCTTTTGTAATCTGTGCATAGTCAGCAAAATAGCTGATCCCCAAAGAGCCATTAAAAGGTAAAAAAAAAATTTTAAATCACCTTACCACTCACCTTTCACCTCCCCTCCACACTGTTACCTTTCTGGTCCTCTTGACATCTCCTTATCGCTACTTCTTCATATTGGCTCTAATGAGGGACAGTGTTGCAAAAGCATGTGTAAAGTTACAACGTCAAGTCGTGCGCCTTTTCTTTATGCACACAGAAATGTCCTCAGCCTCATCAGAGCTGAAAGTATATGAAAAGGGGATTCAGGGCTTGAGGCAATGATAAGACGATGCGACTGTTCATCTATTGGCGATAAGGAGCAGACAGGTGATGGTGAGAATAAAAATTCATTTTACATCTTACATTTTTTATGCTCTAGGGTCCAAAAGACTTCAGAACATAATAAGGGACATTCAATTAATGGAGAATAACTTTTCTAGGAATATCGTTGTGAACGTGAAAGTTTGACTTTTGCCTGATCTGTTCACTTCTAGTGTGCGTATCTACTATAAATGTATATTAGATTTTGCCAAGAGTTTAGAAGTTATTCACCTCTTCGGTTTTTGGAGCCACTCCTGTTTTTTGTTACAAATACTAATAAAATTCTGACCAAAACTACTGACTTGTGAGCAAGGCCTATTCTGAATATTGAGCTAGAACTACATATTATTACAGGTTGATATTTTACATGTGATGAGCTATTATTGAATTGTTTTTTTCCTTATGCTATTACATATTGATATTTTATTTTAGGAATATCTCATTTTCTTACATGTTTGCCTTGAGGTTGTTGACAAAGTATTATCTCTAATTTAGAAGGGAGATCTGTTATAAATCTTGTTCAGCAAAGTTCATTAGTATGAGCATATTGCTTTACTGAAAGGGCAAATTAAAATAGCCACCTCAGAAGGGATTTCAGTAGCAAACGATAAATGGCAACGGAGGAAATACATTTCAGCTATGTATATAAATATCATAGCTGTAAATATAATTTGATTTAATAATTCTTCTGATACATGATTAGTATGTTAATCCTGATTCTAGGCAAATGTGAAAGTGTTAAAGAAAACTAATTGCAGTAACGTAGCATCTTACGTTTATTATTCTCAATCAGTTGAAAGAGAAGTACTTTTCTGAAAATCGAAATTACTGGGAAAATCTGAGCTAAAGTGTGAATTCTAATTTTGCCTGATCGGCTCATCTCTCGTGATAATTGTAGCTATAATCATCATCTAAGGCAGTGGCCCCCAATCTTTCTGACCTTGAAAGTCACGTTCAGGTATAGAAGAGAGGCGCGAGCCACATTCAGCTCTGAGAGAGTGTTATGAGCCACGTCCAGCTCCCGCCCCCCTCACAGTAATGACAACTAAAGTATTCGGTACTGTTGTATCAACCAGGCCCACCACACTGTTGCATCCAGCTTCAAGCATCTCCTCTAATAACAAGCACATAGATAGTCTCATCCTATCATACTTAATTTTTTCTAAACTGCCAAGTCCAGTATATGCGCTTCCAGATTTGCTCTATTGTAAGGGTTTACTCACAAAAGACAACATCTCGAGGTCTGCTGTTCATGACTGTTTGCTAGACATAGTGCTAATGCACAAAGCTGGCAGACAGCCTTGAGATACACATCATAGGCCACATGTGGCTCTCGAGCTATAGGTTGGGGACCTCTGGTCTAAGATATAGTAATTAGAGATGAGTGAATTTTAGCAAATTCAAATTTATCAGCTTTCAAAGAACTTTGATTTGTGGCTATTGGATTTGCTGTGAATTAAAATACTACAAAGCCTCTAATTACCCAGAAAAGACAAGTGTAACCCTCTGAGGTCTCCTAGAATTATATCCGCCTCCTTCCAAGTAGAGTTGAGCGAAACGGGTCGGTCAAATTCAAAAGTCGCCGACTTTAGCTAAAGTCGGGTTTCGCCGGTCGAAACCCGACCATAGCGTGAGGTCAGCCATGAGGTCGCCGATCCGAGCGCCAAAGTCGCGTTTCAAATAATGCTTCCAGCGCCTTTTCTCAGCCAGTGATGGAGGATGCACACTGTGGGCAATGCGATGACATGGGCAGCAGCCACCACCATCTTAGAGAAGGGCATTGAAGTGATTGGCTGGCTTTGTGTGGCGTCACAGTGGCTATTAAAGGCCGAGACCGAGACCGAGAGGTGCTGCTGTTGATTCTGAATAGGGAGAGCGTTAGGCAGGGAAGAAGAAAAAAAAATTGCTTCTGCTCATAGCGCTTTTCACTGTACAGTTAGTGTGCAGTGAAAGGGGAGGATTTTTGTTGTGCGCAGCAGCGCTGGTGGTGATTAGGCTGCCTTTTAAGGCTACCTGATAGCTGCATTCCTGTGTGCACACTGTTGTTCAAACTGCTTTTTTCAAAGCACTCCAACTTTTATTATTTTGTTCTGGTGAGTTACCGAGCATTCAATTTCACACACCGTATAGCAGTGTACGCTCCTCACACACTACCGTGTACCAGCTGGTATCACGGACAAATACAAGCTATCTGTGTTTGACTCTGGAAAAACAAACTGATGAGATTTTCCATTTTTCCAGACCTACACCTTATAGTGCTGTCCGCTTTTAAAACAGTTTCGAATATCTGCTGTTTGCTAACGGTCAAAACTATACAGAGACAGTGTGTGTCACTCCGTATAAAAATAGATGGAGATTGACAATTTTCCATACAGACACTGTATACGGTGTACGCTCCTCATACACTACCATGTACCGGCTAGTATCACGGACAAATACAAGCTATCTGTGTGTTACTCTGGAAAAACAAACCTAGATTTTCCATTTTTCCAGACCTACACCGTATAGAGCTGTCCGCTTTTCAAACAGTTTCGTATATCTGCTGTTTGCTAGCGGTCAAAACTATACAGAGACAGCGTGTGTCACTCCGTATAAAAATAGACAGAAATTTACAATTTTCCATACAGACACCGTATAGAGCTGTCCGATTCTCAAACAGTATTGTATATCTGCCGTTCGCATTACAGTCACATCTATACATAGTCAGCGTGTGTGTGTGACACTCCGTAAATACATATATGGAGATTGTTAGTTACACAAAAAACGTATCCAGGTGTACACTTCTGATACAGTTACGTATATCTGCTTGTTGGATTACGGTCAAATACATACTGGGGGAGCGTCTGTGACTAACAAAATATATACGTAGATTTAATTTTTTTAATACACCTTACACAGCTGGACGCTCCTCATACAGTACCATCTCTCTGCTGGTATTTTTGTTACATTTTCCCAAACATGAGGAAGTATGGTGGAAGAGTCCGCGGACGTGGGCAGGGTGGTGCAGCTGGTACTGATGGTGGTGGTGCATCGGCTGGTTCTGGCAAAAGCACAATAGCAGCTAAGGCAGGAGGTGTTGAGCCTGCATCATCGTCTGGCCCAAGAAGGCCTGTAAGGTTGCCTTTTCTTGGAGTAGGAAAGCCGCTTTTAATGCCAGAGCATCAGGAACAGGTTTTGGCGTACATTGCCGAAACAGCCACCAGCTCTATTGCCTCCTCTACTAAACGTTCGAAACCTGCAAGCACAGAGTCGTCAGTGTAGAGTTCTGGTCAGGAAAAACACCTTTCCTTGTGTCCTTCACCCCCACCAAAAGTTAAGGATGCGGCAGCTCACACTTCAGATAACTTTATGGAGCACTTTTCACATACCATGCCTCGGTTATCCAGTCAAATCCAGAATTCCCCAGTCCAAGATGAATTTGACATGGAGTGCACTGATGCACAGCCACTGCTAGATGATTCTGCTGGTACATCGAACCAGAGCACTACATTGCCCTCGCAGTCTATTGAGCCAGAATCTGACCCTGATGAAACTCAGGTGCCCCTACCCGCATACTTTTCCACCTTACATGGTGACACAGAGGAAGGTAAAGAGGAAGGTGCAGATGACTTTGAAGAGGAGGTGCTGGATGACCCAGTTCTTGTCCCGGATTGTCATCCATTGGGGGAGGAGGGTGGCGCTGGCAATAGTTAAGATAAGGAGAAGGATCCGCAGCAGGCATTGACATCACAGCAGCGGTTATCTGCCAGGCCCATAGCTGTCAAAAAACGTGGAACAAAAACTAAAAGAGTTGCTGGACAGCTTGGCCAGACAGTCAACTTAGCACAGAGTGCAAGGCCAGAAAATGTATACCACAGTAGGAAGAGTGCAGTGTGGCACTTCTTTGTCCAAAATCCTACTGATGAGGCAAAGGTTACCTGTAAGAAGTGCGGAAGGACCTTTAGCCGAGGTAAACAACTCAGAAATTTGAATACCAGTTGCATGCTTAGACATTTAATCAACATGCACTTGCAAGCGTGGACGGACTACCAAACCTCAGGTAGCACATGTGCACCTGCTCCGACTTAAGGTAGCCAGCAAAGCTCCATCGCTTCCCCCACTATAAGACCACTGCCACCGTTAAGCACACCACCAGCAGTAAATGTGGAGGTGTTATCGCAAGGACAAAGCACTCAGGGAATCACCATGGTTTTGCAACACAACACTGAATCTAGGCCATCACCACCAATACCATCACCAACGCCCTCTCACTCCGTCCGGTCCACCGCTACTTCCCCCATATGCAGCTCTCCTGTCCAGCTCACCCTACCAGACACTCTGAGTAGGGCAAGAAAGTACTCATCCTCTCATCCGCATACACTTTGTTTGAACGCCTACATTGCCAAACTAATCTCATTAGAGATGATGCCCTACCGTTTGGTTGAAAGCGAAGCTTTCCACGACCTCATGGCCTACACTGTCCCATGCTATGACCTACCCAGTCGGCACTTCTTTTCTCGAAAAGCCATCCCTGCCCTCCACCAGCATGTGAAAGATCGCATTGTTCATGCACTAAAACAGTCAGTGAGTGGAAAGGTGCACCTCACAACAGATGCATGGATCAGTAGGCATGGCCAGGGCCATTACGTGTCCATCACTGCGCACTGGGTTAATGTGGTGGATGCAGGCTCCACTGGGAACAGCGGTGGAGGAACAGTGCTGCTTAGCCCACGGTATGGGAAACAGTTGGCTGTAGGCTTTCGACCCTCCTCCTCTATCAGCGAAAGCTCGTCCACAGAGCACAGTCACACAAGCACTCCATCCGCAGCTGGCAGTGTTGCACACGAGATGTCCCACTATCGAACAGCTAGTGGTAAGCGTCAGCAGGCTGTGTTAAAGATGTTGTCTTTGGGCGACAACAGACACACCGCGGAGGTACTGGCCGACTACTTGCAGTGACAAACTGAGTCATGGCTGGGCAGTCTACATCTTGAGGCAGGCAAGGTAGTCAGTGATAAAGGCCGTAATTTTGTGGCAGCTATAGCCCGTGCAAAACTCACACACACACCTTGCCTGGCTGACACTTTGAACCTGGTGGTGCAGTGCTTCCTTAATAATTATCTGGAGTTAACATCCCTGCTCCATAAGGTGCGAAGACTGTGATCGCACATCCTTCGCTCAAACGTCCACTCCACTCGTATGCAGAAGCTGCAGCGATTTATCCACCTCCCCAAGCACCGCCTAATCATAGACGTTGCAACAAGGTGGAACTCCACCCTGCACAGGGTTGAGAGGCTGTGCGAACAGAGGCAGGCTGTAATGCATTTGTGGGAGGATACACGTGCAGGCAGTTTGAGGGAAGACGTGTAATTGTCGGGTGTGCAGTGGTCAAAGCTGAAAGACCTCTGTAAAGTCCTTCAGTGTTTTGAGGAATGCACACAGCTGGTAAGCACAGACGACGCCATCATAGGCATGAGCATCCCACTTTTGCGTCTGCTCATGCAAAGTTTGATGCACATTAAGGATCAGGTGTCGGCAGCGGAGGAGGAGGATGAGGGAAGCCTTGATGACAGTCAGCCATTGTCTTGTCAGGGAACTGTCTTGGATGAGGTGGAGGAAGAAGAGGAGGAGGAGGATGAGGGGGATGATTATTTTGGGGAAGAGGATGCTTCTCAGGGGACAAGAGAAAATGTTGGCATTCCAAAGTCAGGTACAGTGTTTGTGCATGACTGTAGGGATGTGGATTTGCCAGAAAGTGCTTCTCCACCCACCACTTGCAGTGCATCATTGACACCTGGAACATTGGCCACAATTATGCCTTGCGGATCCTAAAAAAGGACCCCCGAATTGCCAAAATGATGAGGGATGACGACTACTGGCTGGCCAGAATCCTAAATCCACGCTACAAAGGCAAATTACACAACATCATGCCACAGGAGAACCTAGAAATAATATTGGCTAACAAACAAGCAACTCTGGTAAACCGTTTGTTTGAGGCTTTCCCAGCACACAGCAGCGGTGCTGGTTTTCCCACGAGCCGTAGTGGGCACAATGGAAAAGGTGTTCGTGCTGCACACAGCTGAAGTGGCTTTGGAGACAGGGGTTTAATGACCATGTTGTAGAATGATTTCTCAAGTACCGCTCACACGACTGCTAATACTGCATTGATTACAAGTGAGAGGAGACAGCAGTTGTCAACTATGGTTACAAACTACTTCTCCCATATCGATGTTCTCCCTCACAGGTCATTCCCCTTTCACCATTGGGCCTCTAAACTGGACGCCTGGCCTGAATTGGCACAATATGCCTTACAGGAGCTCGCTTGCCCTGCTGCTAGTTTGTTATCTGAAAGAGTCTTCAGTGCTGCTAGATCAATCCTGTCAGAAAAAAGGACCCGTCTGTCTAACCTTCATTAAAATGAACCATGCATGGGTTTCAAAGGATTTTGTCCAACCTTCCCCTGATGACACATAGGTTGCCAGATAACTTCCTCACTTTTGTCCTCCTCTTCCTCGGACTTGCCCAATTCCGCCTTTAGCAGCAGCTGAATGTCCAGCCAACAAATCAACATATGCAATTTTTTAAACCTCCCTAAGTGGGCTGCCCCCCACAATGGCTCGTGTCAACACCTGGCGCACCTGGGCAAGTGCCGTTGCTCTGAACAGGTGGATGGGCCCACAGATGGTCGACAGCACTGGCACAGGGACCCTCATAGTACAATACAGTGTCGCTGACGGTGGAGGGGCCCACTCGCCGTCAGACACACCAGCGTACTATGAGGGGCCCTGTGCCAGTACCGTCGACCACGAGTGTGCCCCCCTGCTTGGTCATGGCCACAGCACTTGTAAGTTGCAATACTTACCTCTCCCTGCTCCACTGCTGTGTAGTCTGGGCAGTTAAATCCTTCACAGGGCGGGCCACTACAAATTTGGTGAACTGATTGATGATGGTTAAGATGTAGCTATGGCCTTTCCTGCTGGCCTCTACCTTCAGATGATCAATGGCTACCATTTGTAATGGATGTCAGCTTACAAGCGGATGCAGTGGTGCTTTATGATCACTTTTCACAGTTGTGATAGTCACAGACATGAGACATTCCTGCCACCATTTTTCAATGTCTCCTCTCATGCCAATCCAATAGAATTGCCTATGGTCTGTGGCTTGTCTTTTGCACTCCAAAATGACCAGACACATCATGATAGGCAGTGAGGACCATGTCTACATCTCTCCCTGTGATCACAGTTTGATGGAGATGAGTAACGGTGATGTGATCCACGCTATTGCGATAAAGCAATCCTTTCTTCAAAAAGAACCATTTTCGCTGTCTCCACAGACACAATAATTGAGGGTCTGCATCGCCTCTGCAACATCTACCGGAAGGTTTTCCTGCCATGAGTAATTCTCAAATTTCTGCTAACACTCAACTTTCCGTCTGTACTTGTATCCATGTAGTTTCCAGTAGCAGAGAGTCTGGACTGGCTTACTGAGATTGAAATATATACAGAGATTTAAAACTACCACAACACTGTATACTGTTGTACGCGTCAACTACCTTTCCCTTTTTCTACTTGTTAAATTCTGGTGTAATACATACTAAGCCTGTGAGTGTCTGTGTCTGACTCCGGAAGTATAGACGGAAATTTAAAATTACCCCTAGACTGGATACACCTGGTATGTGCTGACACAGTACCTTTGTTCAAAATTTTATATTACGGTATCATCCATTGTGAGTGAGCGTGTGTGGTTTACGCCTTCTATATATATATGGTGAATCGGAGTTACCAATTTTTACCCTATACAGCTTGTATCTTGTTATACAGTACCTTTGTTCGACATTTAGTATTACGGTCAAACCCATACTGAGTAAGCGTCTGAGAGTGACTACGGGACTATGTATACGGAGATTTCAATTGTACCCTATAATATATATACTTGCTATCTTGTTATCCAGTACCTTTTTTACAACATTTTTTATTATGGTCAAACCCAGACTGAGTGAGCGTCTGAGAGTGACTCCGGAAATATATACCGAGATTTCAAATTTGGCCAACACTGTATACAGCTGTACGCTTGTGTTACATTACCCATTTACAGCTTTTCATATTCTTGTGCAATCCATACTGGGCCAGAGAATGTTTGTGTCTGCCTCCTGAAATGTAAACGGAGATTCAGAATGTTTACACTTTACTATATATACCTTGCATCTGGTGATACTGTACACTTTTTCACCCTTTTATTTTATTGGGTAATCCATACTGAGCCTGTGAGCGTCTGTGTATGACTCATGAAATATATACAGAGAGTTACTGTTAACTCTAGACTGTATAGAGCTGTACGCTTCTGATACAGTACCATATATCTGCTGGTATTTTGGATCAATTTTCTAAAACATGAGGAAGTATGGTGGAAGAGGACGCGGAGGTGGGCATTGGGGGCCACCTGGTACTGATGGTGGTGGTGGTGCATCTGCTGGTAGTGCATCTGCTGCCAAAAACACAATAGCAGCTAAGGCAGGAGGTGTTGAGCCTGCATCATGGTGTAGCTCTGGAAGGCCTGTAAAGCTCCGTTTTATGGGAGTAGGTAGACTGCTTTTAAAGCCGGAGCATTAGGAACTGTTTTTGGCTTACATTACGGAAACAGCCTCCAGCTCTATCGCCTCCTCTTCTGAAGTTTAAAAAAATGCCAGCACTGAGTCATATGTGCGGGCTTCTGGTCAGGAGCAACCACTTTCCTTGTGTCCTTCACCCACACCAAAAGTGAAGGATGCGGCAGCACACACTTCAGATTACTCCATGGATCTATTTTCACATACCATGCCTGTGTTAATTAAAAATGGGGCCCATCATATACTAGAGCATTCCAAATGGGGCAGATCTGACACTGGAGCAGCATCTATAGGGCACATAATCCACTAGAGCATTAGAAATGGGGCCCATTATATATGGAGCATTATTAGGGCCCATAAGACGCTGGAGCATCATCCTTGAGGCCCATCATATACTGGAGCATTCCAAATGGGGAACATCAGACACCGGAGCAGCATTTATGGGGCCCTTTATACACTGGAGCATTAGAAATGAAGCCCATTATATGTGGAGCATTATTTGGGCCCATAACACACTGGTGCATCGTCCATGGAGCTCATCATATACTGTATGGAACATTATATGTGGCCAATTATTCTGTATGGAGAAATACAGTGGGGCAAAAAAGTATTTAGTCAGTCAGCAATAGTGCAAGTTCCACCACTTAAAAAGATGAGAGGCGTCTGTAATTTACATCATAGGTAGACCTCAACTATGGGAGACAAACTGAGAAAAAAAAATCCAGAAAATCACATTGTCTGTTTTTTTTTCATTTTATTTGCATATTATGGTGGAAAATAAGTATTTGGTCAGAAACAAGCAATCAAGATTTGTGGCTCTCACAGACCTGTAACTTCTTCTTTAAGAGTCTCCTCTTTCCTCCACTCATTACCTGTAGTAATGGCACCTGTTTAAACTTGTTATCAGTATAAAAAGACACCTGTGCACACCCTCAAACAGTCTGACTCCAAACTCCACTATGGTGAAGACCAAAGAGCTGTCAAAGGACACCAGAAACAAAATTGTAGCCCTGCACTAGGCTGGGAAGACTGAATCTGCAATAGCCAACCAGCTTGGAGTGAAGAAATCAACTGTGGGAGCAATAATTAGAAAATGGAAGACATACAAGACCACTGATAATCTCCCTCGATCTGGTGCTCCACGCAAAATCCCACCCCGTGGGGTCAGAATGATCACAAGAACGGTGTGCAAAAATCCCAGAACCACGCGGGGGACCTAGTGAATGAACTGCAGAGAGCTGGGACCAATGTAACAAGGCCGACCATAAGTAACACACTACGCCACCATGGACTCAGATCCTGCAGTGCCAGACGTGTCCCACTGCTTAAGCCTGTACATGTCCAGGCCCGTCTGAAGTTTGCTAGAGAGCATTTGGATGATCCAGAGGAGTTTTGGGAGAATGTCCTATGGTCTGATGAAACCAAACTGGAACTGTTTGGTAGAAACACAGCTTGTCGTGTTTGGAGGAAAAAGAATACTGAGTTGCATCCATCAACCACCATACCTACTGTAAAGCATGGTGGTGGAAACATCATGCTTTGGGGCTGTTTCTCTGCAAAGGGGCCAGGACGACTGATCTGGGTACATGAAAGAATGAATGGGGCCATGTATCGTGAGATTTTGAGTGCAAACCTCCTTCCATCAGCAAGGGCATTGATGATGAAACGTGGCTGGGTCTTTCAACATGACAATGATCCAAAGCACACCGCCAGGGCAACGAAGGAGTGGCTTCGTAAGAAGCATTTCAAGGTCCTGGAGTGGCCTTGCCAGTCTCCAGATCTCAACTCTATAGAAAACCTTTGGAGGGAGTTGAAAGTCCGTGTTGCCAAGCGAAAAGCCAAAAACATCACTGCTCTAGAGGAGATCTGCATGGAGGAATGGGCCAACATACCAACAACAGTGTGTGGCAACCTTGTGAAGACTTACAGAAAACGTTTGACCTCTGTCATTGCCAACAAAGGATATATCACAAAGTATTGAGATGAAATTTTGTTTCTGACCAAATACTTATTTTCCACCATAATATGCAAATAAAATGAAAAAAAAACAGACAATGTGGTTTTCTGGATTTTTTTTTCTCAGTTTGTCTCCCATAGTTGAGGTCTACCTATGATGTAAATTACAGACGCCTCTCATCTTTTTAAGTGGTGGAACTTGCACTATTGCTGACTGACTAAATACTTTTTTGCCCCACTGTATATGGGGCTCATTATTCTGTATGGCGCACAATGTGATGGCCATAATACTGTATGGAGTAATATACTGTCCTTTTTTTGAGCTATTGTACAATTTAAAATAGATCAGTCATGTCATGTAAGCAGTGAAGTATTTGTCATTGTACTATACCTATATTTCTGTGCCGTATCGGAGCATCATGAGTTGTGGTCTGTGTTAAAGGGGCGCATTGGCACTCTTTGGCCCAGGGCACACGAAAACCTGGAGCCAGCCCTACCCCCCCACAGCTTTAGCCAAATAACCCCCAGTTTTCAATGCGTATCTATTATTATGAAGTAAATTAAGGTTGACAAGCTTCAGTAATAAGAATTGATGTTTTTGGCATTGAAACGTGCACTGTAGGTGTGTTTACTGTCCTCCACTCCCTGCTGACTTTGCTTCCCCATTTACTTGCATTGGGTTTCGTGTTTCAGTCGGCCTCCAACTTTTCCCTACAGTCGGCCGATTTCGTCCGACCCGACTTTTGAGAAAGTCGGGTTTCATGAAACTCGACTCGACCATAAAAAAGGCAAAGTCGCTCATCTCTAGTGGTGACCATGGTGGCAATTTTGAAGTCGGCCAATTTGGATCCAACTTTATTTTTTCCAATGTGAAGAGGGTCATGTGACACATCAAACTTATTGAGAACTTCACAAGAAAAACAATGGTGTGCTTGGTTTTAATGTAACTTTATTCTTTCATGAGTTATCTACAAGTTTATGACCACTTATAAAAAAATGAGTTCAAAGTGCTGCCTATTGTGTTGGATTGTCAATGCAACTCTCTTCTCCCACAGAAGAAATGCTAGCACAGGCTTCCAGTATCCATTGTTTCAGATGCTGCACATCTCGTATCTTCACAGGATAGACACTTCAGATGACCCCAAAGATATAAGTCTAAGGGGGTCAGATCAGGAGATCTTGGTGGCCATTCAACTGGCCCATTGCGACCAATCCACTTTCCAGGAAACTGTTCATCTAGGAATGCTCGGACCTGACACCCATAATTGATGGTATGGTGTGGTATATGGGGTAAAAAGGTAGACTGGCCATTCTTCATGAATGGAAACCTCAATGCCACTGGATATCTGAAATTACTACTTGATGATGTGTTGCCCTCTTAATGCACTGAAGATGGCACGTTCCCTGAGTTTTTCCAGCAAGATGGTGCTCCACCTTATCGTGGGTGTCAGGTCCAAGCATTCCTACAAGGAATCTGACCCCCTTAGACTAGCATTTCTTCTGCGGTGTTGCTATCAGTGTGTCAAGAGTGGGAGAAGAGGGTTGCATTGACAATCCAACACAATGGGCAGCACTTTGAACACATTTTATAAGTGGTCAAAAACTTGTGAAGAACTCATGAAGGAATAAAGTTACGTTAAAACCAAGCACACCATTGTTTTTCTTGTGAAATTCTCAATAAGTTTGATGTGTCACATGACCCTCTTCCCATTGGAAAAAATAAAGTTGGATCCAAAAGGGCCGACTTCAAAATGGCCGCCATGGTCACCACCCATCTTGAAAAGTTTCCCTCCTCCCATATACTAATGTGCACAAACAGGAAGTTGATATCACCAACCATTCCCATTTTATTTAGCAACCCTGACTACAAATTAAGTAACTTGAGACACAAACACTGCCGAGTACATGATAAAAATAGCAGGGGCCTAAAAGTCTCCCATTCCATACAGATGTGGTTTTCCCCAAAAAAGCATTGTTACACCAAAATGCCTATCAAAAAAACTATATGAACAACTGGATATTACCAACTACGACATATTTAAGGAATACCTAGAGTTTCAAAATTCTAACTAAAGTACCGTATTTTTCGGATTATAAGACGCATTTTTGTTCCCCCAAATTTTGGGAGAAAGTTGGGGGTGCATGTTATAATCCAAATCTGTTTGCTGTAGAGGAGGGGGGGGCATAATTTTTCCCCTATGCTTGGTTTAAAAAAGTAACCATTACGGACTACCACATTTTTTGTTCTTGATTTCTTTTAGTGTTTCTTAAAGCCAGAAAGTTGCCATTTGAAATGACTTTAGATTTTTGCCATGTCTGTGATCTGCTTTTTTTCAACAAAATTAAACAACTGAATGGACATCCTCCAAGGCCGGTGATTACATAATTTTTGCCAGGGGTTGTAAAACTGTCCCACTAGTTAACTCCATTAGTGAATCCCATAAAAAAGGCAAAAAAACAATGCTTCATCATCATACCACCGAACAAAAAGTGGTATAACACGCAATCAAAAAAACGGATATAAAAAACATAGTACCACTGAAAATGTCATCTTGTCCAGCAAAAAAACGAGTCAACATACAGCTCCATCACCGGAAAATTAAAAAAGTTATAGCTCTCAGAATAAAGCGATGCAAAAATAATAATTTTTTATATAAAGTAGTTTTTATTGTATAAAAGCGCCAGAACATAAAAAAATATAAATGAGGTATCAATGTAATCGTGTTAACCCGAAGAATAAAGCCACTTTATCAATTTTACCACATGCAGAATGGTATAAACGCCCCACCAAAAAAGAAATCCATGAATTGCTGGTTTTTGTTCATTCTGCCTCCCAAAAATCGTAATAAAAAGCGATTAAAAAATGTCATGTGCCTGAAAACAGTACCAATAAAAATGTCAACTTGTCCTGCAAAAAACAAGACCTCACATGACTCTGTGGGCCAAAATATGGAAAAATTTTAGCTCTCAAAATGTGATGATGCAAAAACAATTTTTTGCAATGAAAAGCGTCTTTTAGCGTGTGACAGCTGCCAAACAAAAAAACCCGCTATAATGCCTCTTTCACATGTCCTGATATTTCTAGTATCGGAGATGTCAGTGTCCATGTGTGTAATACTTGCAGCACACATGTGGAATGTGTGTGCTACATCACGGACGGGCGCTGAACGCAGCATGTTGCATTTCGGCGTGCTCGGCGCACCTTCAAAAGTGCGCAGCGCACACCAAAATCCTACTAGTGCACGGCCAGCGCACGATCTGCGCACCCTATGCTAAAGATAGGGTGCGCAGATCGCATGCATCCATGTGCGATAGTAGGCGGAGATGACCGGATGGGGCGGGCAGGGAGCAGGCAGGGGGCGGGGCTTAGCGGCGCCGTGCGCTGCGTCGAATAAACGCTAGTGTGAAACTAGCCTAAGGTTGGGGCTAAAGGTAGGGTTAGGGTTAGGATTGGGGCAAGAGATGGGATTAGGGTTGGGGTTAGGGTAAGGGGTGTGTTAGGTTTAGGTTTGTGGTCAGGGTTATGGTTAGGGCTGGGATTAGAGTTAGGGGTGTGTTGGGGTTAGGGTTGGAGTTAGAATTGGTGGGTTTCCACTGTTTAGGCACATCAGGGGCTCTCCAAATGCTACATGGCATCCGATCTCAATTCCAGCCAATTCTGGGTGGAAAAAGTAAAACAGTGCTCCTTCCCTTCCGAGCTCTGCTGTGCGCCCAAACAGTGATTTACCCCCATATATAGGGTATCGGCGTACTCAGCACAAATTGGACAACTTTTGGGGTCCAATTTCTCCTTTTACCCTTGGGTAAATAAAAAATTGGGGGCGAAAAGATTATTTTTGTGAAAAAAATATAAACTTCTATGAAGCACTTGGTGGTTCAAAGTGCTCACCACACATCAAGATAAGCTCCTTAGGGGGTCTAGTTTCCATAATGGTGTCACTTGTGGGGGGGGTTTCCACTATTTAGGCACATCAGGGGCTCTCCAAACGCATTGAGAAGTCAAACGGCGCTCCTTACCTTCCGAGCTCTGCCATGCGCCCAGTGGTTTACCTGCATATATGGGGTATCCACGTACTCAGGACAAATTGTACAACAACACTTGTGTTCCAATTTCTCCTGTTACTCTTGGGAAAATAAAAAAAAATGGATCTGAAGTAAATTGTTTGTGAAAAAAAGTTAAATGTTCATTTTTTTTAATCATTCCAAGAAGTATTTTATGTAACATATCTCTGTTATTTAAAGGCATGAAATTACAAAGTTGGAAAATTGCGAAATTTTCAAAATTTTCGCCAAATTTCCATTTTTTTCACAAATAAACGCAAGTCATATCAAAGAAATTTTACCACCAACATAAAGTACAATATGTCACGAGAAAACAATGTCAGAATCAGCGGGATCCATGGAAGTGTTCCAGAATTATTACCTCATAAAGGGACAGTCGTCAGAATTTTAAAAATTGGCTGGGTCATTAACATGCAAACCACCCTTGGGGGTAAAGGGGTTAAGAAAACTATTGAATTGTCACAGAGAATTTTTGTTCAGTAATGGGCTGAACGAAAGCCTCCCACCCCTTAATAATTGAAAAACAGAAGCAAAAGCACTCAGCCTAGAGTTACTCTCTCCTAAGACTTTCAAAAGTTTTCTATGCAAATTTGTATTTTCAATTGTTTGAATCAATAAATTAATGCTATTTATTGGATGGTGTTCTCTGCTCCATTTTTTCTGTGTCTAATATTTCAATGGGAGCATTTCCATTTTCAAATTGTTGTTAGGCTTTTGCCTCATTCTTTGGATTGAAGTTATTTCTTCAGTATTTATTATAGTTTATTTATGCTTATTCTGACTATTTTTCGTTTTCAAATTTAAGAGGCAATTTGTATATTTAATTTCACAGAGGAACATGAATGGCGTAAAAGTCTCCTCACTTTGACATGCCAGGCCTGACTTTTCTCTCACCACAAGGAGAAACATTAGGGTGTGTGCACACGCTGCGGAATCTGCCGTAGAATTTTCCGCGCGGATTTATATAAATCTGCAGGTAAATCCGCAGGTCAAAAGACCTGCGGTTTATCTGGAGTTTTTCTGCGGTTTAGCCTGCGGTTTACCCCTGCGGTTTGACACCTGTCATGGAGCAGGTGCCAAACCGCTGCGGAATACGCACAAAGAAGTGACATGCTGCGGATTTAAAACCGCAGCAAATCCGCGCGGAAAAATAAGTGCTGTGGGCACTGCGTTTTCCATTTTGCATTGCCTTAAAAGGTACTGTACACCGCAGCAGAAACTTCTGCGGATCCGCAGCAGAATCCGCATCGTGTGCACACACCCTTACCCCTTACGTCAAAAGTTTTCTGAAAGTGGAGATATTTTCTAAAGCTGATTTGTTAGCAAATTTCACATCAACTCCATATATTATTAAATAGATCTTTTAGACCTGATGAGGCTCCTCTACTTACTTTGAAAATCCATGCCAGTATGACTGTATAAGGCTGGAGTCACACTAACCTGCGCAAAATACGGTCCGTAGTTTACATGCGTAATACGGATGAATGACCCCTAAATAGTGCTCCGTAGGTCCGTAAGCCAGGTGAGGTCGCGTATTTTGCGCATGTCTGCATCCGTATGTAATCTGTGTGGCATCCATATGCAATCCGTATGGCGAGATTTTCTCGCAGCCTTGCAAAATGGACATTTAATGGTTTTGAGGCCTGCAAGCAATTTAAATCATTAGCCTGCACCCTATTTATACACTCTGAAACAGGTGGCTGCCTCCATTCTGTCCATTTGTGACCTTGCTTTCACGAGGTGTGTTGGTGTTCTTTGTGCAACATGGCAGAGGGTCTGAGATTCAATACAACTGAGCAGGTTCTCTTTACCTGGCTTTTGTCACGGCGCTTTGGGCAACCATACCCAGTGATAGTGGATCCGCGGAGGAGGAGACGCATTTGGGTACATCCACTTTTGAGGCAACGACTCACAAGAGGTCATTTTCACTGCCTCTATTCTTCTCTGCGGGAGCATCCGGAGAAATTTTACCAGTACTGTCGCATGAGCATTTCCACATTTGATCGACTCTTGGAGACAGTGCGCCCTGGGATAACCTTTCAGGACACAAGGATGCGCAAAGCGATATCTGCAGAGGAGCGACTTCTACTCACAATACGGTATGTACTACACAGCCACATTCTCTATGTTCATAATGTGTGTGCTAAATTATGTTTTTTGGCCTTCTTGGACAAAGTTTAATGCCCTCATCTTACTCCAAATATGTTTCAACTGACACACCAGAATGTTAGATCTAATATGTCCTGCATATCACTTAGTCATTGTGCCACCAAATATGTGTGTGTTATTCTATCTCAATTCTTACCAAGTTTGGTCGGCATGTAATTGATTTTTTTGGACTTTAGGCATTCTAAACTTAAAAATTTCTGTTGTTCTACAGCTTCCTGTCCACTGGCCTGTCTTATGCCGCCCTCCATCATGAGTTTCTCATAGGAAAATCAACCATTTCAACATGTACAGAAATCTGGACAAGACTCCATCAAGTGGTCATGCCCGAGCCCAGGATGGAAGACTGGTTGAGGATATCAAGGGACTTTGAGGAGGACTGCCAGTTTCCAAATTGTATTGGGGCCCTGGATGGCAAACATATCAGGGTGCATAAGCCGCCGAACTCTGGCTCCCAATTCTTCAATTATAAGCAATACTTTTCTGTTGTATTGTTGGCTCTGGTAGACCCTCAATACAAGTTTATAATTGTTGACATTGGGGCCTATGGAAGGACGGGAGACTCTAGAGTCTTCAATACTTCCATAATGGCTCGGCGGCTACGCACCAACCAGTTGGATCTACCACCACCACGCCAGCTACCAGGCTCCCCTGAAGAATCAGTCCCTTATGTCCTTGTGGCAGATGAGGCCATTCAGTTATCGCGCAATGTCATGAGGCCATATCCCCGTCGCAACCTTGACCACAGGCGCAGAATTTTTAACTTGCGACTATCACGTGCTAGGCGACTGGTGGAGTGTTCCTTTGGGATTCTTTGTGCCAAATGGCGGGTACTCCAGTCTGCCATTCAGTTGAGTGAGCAAAATGTGAATGAAGTTGTGAAAGCCTGTGTTGTTCTGCATAACTTCACCAGGATACATGATTGTTCCTCCTCTGATGGTGTTGTGCGTAGGCCGGACAATGTGCGCAGGGTGAGACCACATATGAAACCTCAACGTAGACCGCTCTCTGGCCTACAAGTGCGTGATATTTTGACTAATTACTTTATCTCACCTGAGGGGGCAACTTCTTGGCAAGAGAATGCTGTGTCTATGTTATAATTTGTTTCTTTAATTGTGTCTAAATATATATTACTCTACCCCTTATGATTCTATGAGTGTTTCATTGCACTGGTTAGTGTATGTTAGTATGTTGTGAGGGATTGTGAAAAACCACACAGAGACGTTAACTAGAGTAGACAAATTTTTAGTTTTGCCTTTTTTTTTTTTTGGTTTGCTTAAAGGCAAACATAATATTGCCCTAATAACATTTTGGCAATGGGCAAAATGACCCTTTGTGCCTTCTTTAACTTTTTTGAAAAGTAACATTACATAACAAAACACAAAAAAAGATTAGGCAATAACAACATTGCTGCATGACAAGATTAAACTAGATTTGCCAAAAAAAGGTGAGCTCCATCACCAAAATAAATGCTAAAAGATAACACTCACATTTCCTCATAATGTTTTCCAATCATAGAAAGATTCCACCATGACAGGCAAGGCTACCTCACGGCTTTCAGACAGATATTACCTGTCTGTAGAACAGAGAATATTTAACCATGCTATACTTGAAAGGATGAAAAAACAAAACTCACTTGTTAAGACATAGAGAGAGCGTGATATTCTGAATGCTGGTCGCCTTGAATAGTTTTACTAGAGATTGCTACCAAAAAAGGTGACTACTTCACTAAGGCCAGCACGCTTTTCCTAGGCATTAGCAAGTGAGTAGTGTCTTTTCATCCTTTCATTTTACAGTATAGCGCGTTGAAATATTCTCTTTTGTACATGTAATATCTGTCTGAAAGGCGTGAGGTAGCCTTGCCTGTCATGATGGATTGTTTCATATGTTTGGAAAACATTGTTTATAAATGAGAATGTTAAATTCTGTACAAAATGTTGGTGATGGAGAACACCTGTTTTTTCCTTTCTATTTGGAGCACCAGTTAAAACCCACTGGACATCTCCCGCCATCAGAATCATAAATCCTCATAGGTTGGGGAAGGGGAACGTGGAAGAACAGCCTGTGGGTGCTGCTGGACACTGTGGCGAAACATCGCCCTGTGTGGGGCCATACTGTTGCCCATGATGCTGGAATTGTCCTGCCTCCTGGGTCTGTTGGGGATACTGGCCAGAGTAATGATGATGGTGAGGGGCTTCTTGTTGGCTCTGGTAGGCACGTGGCTCATACCCACCAAGATAGCCAGATCATCCCCAACCAGGTTGGGACCAGCCTCCAACACTGGGTGGGTACAAGTGGCCATATTGGTGGGGTTGGCTTGAGGCTGACATTTGGGGCTGCGGAATAGAAGGTTGGGTAGGGAGAGGAAGGGGTTGAGGTGTTGGCCCACGTATTAGGGGCTGTTCGGACCCTGCTTGAGAAAGCATCTATGTGGATGGTCTCATGCACATTAGATTTCGTGGTGAGAGCTGCCTCCTCTCCAGAAATTCAAAAACCTCATATGGGGTATTGGGGGGTTGCTCGCATCAAGCAGGATCTGAATACATCCCCTAATACGGAGCCTGACCTCACGGGTAAGGGCACGGAGATAAAGGGTGAGGCTACGTGCATAGACCTCCTCCCCATCATCTGTAGTTACTCTAGATAAATAATTGAGCACCCCTGTGTCCACATTGGTCCTTGTTGTGAGTTCATTTTTCCCTTCACCGATGAGGTCTGATGAACTCCCTCCTCTGGTGAAGGAAGGTAGTGAGGCTGATTACCAAACACCTGGCAGCTAGATGATGACTGGGTGGCTGGAATTGAGGACTGGATATAAGGCAGCCGACGCCCTTCTGCCTTGCTGGTGATCCTGCTGGATTCTTGTAGACCAGTCTGATTCCTGCGTCTCAAAGCTAAGTTTTTTTGCTCTGCTTTGTACACTTCAGTTTTGTTTTTGTTTTGCCTTGTTTTTTGGGAGTTCTGCCATCCCCGGCCGGGGGTGAGCGGAATTCCATTTTTGTCTCTGATCTGTTGATCTTTTGCTCTGTCTTCAGAATATACCTGAGTGCTGATATAGTCTTTTGAAGTCTAGCGACTTCAGGGCCTGTTTTTCCTATCAGTCAGTTGGCACATTTTGGATAGGGTTTTTGCGGATGGCAGACAGCGGCTTTCCTGTCCTATTTAGTTAGCTTGGGCCCCATCATTTGCGCAACCTATCTTTCTATCTGTGTTAGTGTTTTCATCTTGCTGCACCGTCATTATATGTTGGGGGCTGCCTATTGCTTTGGGGTCTACTCTGGGGCAGTTTAGTTTTCCCCTTTCTGTCTTTAGGCTATGTAGTTCTCCGGCTGTGATCGAGGGGTCTAGGGCACCGTAGGAACCCCCCACGGCTACTGCTACTTGTTGTGAATAGGTTCAGGGGTCTGCAATCCGATAGCTGCCAAACTCTCTGGTTTTTCTGGACTTAGCTAGTATTTTGTTTTTTCCTCCTTCAGTGACTCATCATAACAGAATCACCAGCCATACCGCAGATCCTAGGGTACGCAATAGCAGGAGAGAATTGTTAAAAAAAAAAAAAAAAAAAAGTGTCAGAATTTTTTTTTTTTGTGCATATTTTTTCCTCTATATCTCTGAGGCCGTAGGGGGAATTTTTCTCTCAATGGAGATGAAGCAATTGTCTGATCGTGTGGAGCAGCTCGCTGCTGAAGTGCGGGGAATTTCCACCTATCTTGCTCATTCTCATGCTGCTGAACCAAAGATTCATACTCCTGATGTGTTTTTTGGGGATAGGTCTAAATTTTTGAATTTCAAGAAAAATTGTAAATTATTTTTTGCCTTGAAGCCTAACTCGTCGGGGAACTCCATGCAGCAGGTTAAAATTGTCATCTCTTTGCTGTGCGGCGATCCCCAGGATTGGGCGTTTTCTTTGAAACCTGATGATCCTATTCTGAATAATGTGAACGCATTTTTTCAAGCCTTGGGGTTGTTGTATGATGAACCTAATGCTATTGATCAGGCTGAAAGGACCCTGTTGGCATTAAGCCAGGGTCGGGATTCGGCAGAGTTGTACTGTCAAAAATTCCGAAAGTGGGCGGTCCTTACTACCTGGAATGATTGTGCCTTGGCAGCTCTCTTTCGTGAAGGGTTTGTCAGAAACTGTAAAAGATACTATGGTGGGATTTCCTGTTCCCTCTGGTCTTGACGATTCTATGTCATTAGCCATTCAGGTGGATCGGCGTTTACGTGAACGCAAAACTACACAGGAGATCTTGCCACCTGTTGAACAAATGTCTGAACCTATGCAATGTGATAGAGTTTTGTCTAGGGCGCAATGTCAGGAGTTCAGAAGGCGTAATAAGCTGTGTTTTTTTTGTGGAGATGCCTCGCATATTATTTCTCTCTGCCCTAAATGAGAGAAACATTGTGCACACACGTTTTCTGTGGGTGGTGTTCAACCTATGTTTCTTCTGGCAATTACTCTGATCTGCTCCCTGTCCACATTTTCCGCCAAGGCTTTTGTGGATTCGGGAGCAGCTCTGAACCTGATGGACTTGGATTTTGCTAAACGTTGTGGATTTCCTATGACTCCTCTGCGGACGCCTATCCCTTTGAGGGGTATTGATGCTACTCCCTTGGCAAAGAATAAACCTCAGTTTTGGACCCAGGTGGTAATGCGGGTCGCCCTAGACGATCAAGAAAATTGCAGATTTTTGGTGTTGCATAATTTGCATGATACCATTGTTCTGGGGTTTCCCTGGTTGCAAATCCATAATCCAGTTCTGGATTGGAAATCTTTGTATGTGGTGAGTTGGGGTTGTCAGTGTGCCCTTAGTGATGCTCCTGTTTTCTCCACCTCTCCCCAGTCGCATAATGTTCCTGACTATTTGGCTGACTTTTATGATGTATTTAGTGAGAATGAGTCTGCGTCTTTGCCTCCTCATAGGAGTTATGACTGTGCAATTGAGCTGAACCCGGGGTGTAAATTCCCCAAGGGTCGGCTTTTCAATTTATCTGTACCCGAGAACGAGGCTATGCGATCCTATATTAAGGAGTCGTTGGAGAAGGGTCATATTAGACCATCCTCTTCACCCTTAGGTGCTGGGTTTTTTTTCGTGGCTAAAAAAGATGATTCATTAAGGCCTTGTATTGACTATCGTGCCCTCAACAAAATTACTGTTAAATATCAGTATCCGTTACCCCTGATTTCTGATCTATTCTGCAGAGTTAAAGGAGCTTGCTGGTTTACCAAGCTTGACCTCAGGGGGGCGTATAATCTTATTTGCATTAAGCATGGGGATGAATGGAAGACGGCGTTTAATACTCCGGAGGGACATTTTGAGTACCTGGTGATGCCTTTTGGGCTCACTAATGCCCCTTCTGTCTTCCAGTGCTTCATGAACGATATATTCCGAGACTTTGTGGATAAATTTTTGATTATCTATCTGGATATTTTGATCTTCTTAAAGAATTGGGACTCTCATGTGGAACATGTTCGGACTGTGTTCCGGATTTTGAGGGAGAATTCCCTGTATGTCAAGGGATCGAAATGCCTTTTTGGGGTACAGAGGATTTCATTTTTGGGATTTATTTTGTCTCCGTCAACTATCGAAATGGACCCGGCCAAGGTACAGGCCATTTATGATCGGGTTCAGCCCACCTCTTTGAAGGCCCTCCAGAAGTTTTTGGGTTTTGCTAATTTTTATCGGAAATTTATAGCTAATTTTTCTGGTATTGCCAAGCCATTGACTGATTTGACTAGGAAGGGTGCTGATGTGCTGAATTGGTCTCCGGAGGCTGTTTCTTCCTTTCAGGAGCTGAAGCGAAGATTCACTTCTGCTCCGGTTTTGCGGCAACCTGATGTCTCACTCCCGTTTCAGGTGGAGGTGGACGCTTCTGAGATTGGTGCAGGAGCGGTGTTGTCCCAAAAAGATCCTGTGACATCTAAAATGAATCCTTGTGCTTTCTTTTCCCGAAAGTTCTCCCCATCCGAACGTAACTATTATGTGGGGAATCGGGAACTGTTGGCCATGAAATGGGCATTTGAGGAGTGGAGACATTGGTTGGAGGGAGCCAAACACCAAGTCGTGGTCCTTACTGACCACAAGAATTTGATTTACCTGGAGTCGGCCAAGCGCTTGAATTCTAAACAGACTAGGTGGGCCTTGTTTTTCGCACGTTTTGATTTTGTGGTCTCTTTTCTTCCGGGCAATAAGAATATCAAGGCAGACGCCCTCTCTAGGAGTTTCCTTGCTGATTCTCCTGTTGTGACTAAGCCTGCTACCATCTTAGGCGAGATGGTAGTTCTTTCTGCCATCTCGCCCGATTTGAGACGTGCTCTGGAAGAGTTTCATCAGGACAAACCTGAGCGTTGTCCCAGTGGAAAGTTGTATGTTCCTGACCAGTGGAGGAAGAGAGTGATGTCTGAAGTTCATTGCTCTGCATTGGCTGGTCATCCAGGTATTTTTGTACTAGAGATCTGGTGAGTCGGTCTTTTTGGTGGCCCGCCTTGTCTCATGATGTCAGGAATTTTGTGCATTCCTGTGGGACTTGCTCCCGGTCTAAACCTTGTTCTCGCTCTAGTGGCTTGTTGATGCTTTTGCCAGTGCCCAGGAGGCCATGGACCCATATTTCAATGGATTTTATCTCTGATATGCCTGTCTCTCAGAGAATGACTGTTATTTGGGTGATTTGTGATAGATTCTCTAAGATGGTCCATCTTGTACCACTCCCTAAGTTGCCATCTTCCTCTGAGTTGGTGCCCTTGTTTTTGCAACAGGTGGTTCGCTTGCACGGGATTCCTGAGAACATGGTATCTGACAGAGGAGTTCAGTTTGTGTCTAGATTTTGGAGGACTTTCTGTTCCAAGCTGGGAATTCAGTTGTCCTTCTCCTCTGCGTTTCACCCTCAGACCAATGGGCAGACGGAGAGAACAAACCAGACTTTGGAGTCGTATTTGAGATGTTTTATTTCTGCCGATCAGGATGATTGGGTTTCATTTTTGCCCTTGGCCGAATTTGCTTTAAATAATAGAGCTAGTTCTGCCACTTTGATGTCACCTTTTTTTGTAACCTTGGGTTTCACCCTCGATTTTCTTCAGGGCTGGTGGAGCCTTCTGCCTGCCCAGGTGTTGACACTGTGGTGGAGAGAATGCACCAGATCTGGGACCAAGTAGTGGATAAGTTGTCTCTCTCCCAGGAAAAGGTCCAGCGGTTTTCCAACCGGCGTAGGACCGTTGGTCCCCAGTTTAAGGTGGGTGATATGGTTTGGTTGTCATCAAAAAATATCGCTATGAAGGTGGCTTCTCCTAAGTTTAAGCCTAGATTTATTGGACCTTACAAGATTTTGGAGATTATTAATCCGGTCTCTTTTCGGTTGGGTCTTCCTGTCACATTTAAAATTCATAATGTGTTTCATAAGTCCTTGTTGAAGAGATTTGTTGATCCAGTAGTTCCTGGGGTGGTACCTCCGGACCCTGTATTGGTTGAAGGTAACATGGAATATGAGGTAGAGAAGATACTGGATTCCCGTCTGGCTAGACGGAGACTCCAGTATTTGGTTAAGTGGAAGGGTTTTGGTCAGGAGGATAATTCCTGGGTCTCTGCCTCTGATATTCATGCCGAAAGATTGGTGCGTACCTTTCATCGGGCTCACCAGGATCGCCCTGGTGGCATGGATGAGGGTTCGGTGACCCCTCCTCAAGGGGGAGGTACTGTTGTGAGTTCATTTTTCCCTTCACCGTTGAGGTCTGATGATCTCCCTCCTCTGGTGAAGGAAGGTAGTGAGGCTGATTACCAAACACCTGGGCAGCTAGATGATGACTGGGTGGCTGGAATTGAGGACTGGATATAAGGCAGCCGACGCCCTTCTGCCTTGCTGGTGATCCTGCTGGATTCTTGGAGACCAGTCTGATTCCTGTGTCTCAAAGCTAAGTTTTCCTGCTCTGCTTTGTACACTTCAGTTTTGTTTTTGTTTTGCCTTGTTTTTTGGGAGTTCTGCCATCCCCGGCCGGGGGTGAGCGGAATTCCATTTTTGTCTCTGATCTGTTGATCTTTTGCTCTGTCTTCAGAATATACCTGAGTGCTGATATAGTCTTTTGAAGCCTAGCGACTTCAGGGCCTGTTTTTCCTATCAGTCGGTTGGCACATTTTGTATAGGGTTTTTGCGGATGGCAGACAGCGGCTTTCCTATCCTGTCCTATATAGTTAGCTTGGGCCCCATCATTTGCTCAACCTATCTTTCTATCTGTGTTAGTGTTTTCATCTTGCTTCACCGTCATTATATGTTGGGGGCTGCCTATTGCTTTGGGGTCTACTCTGGGGCAGTTTAGTTTTTCCCCTTTCTGTCTTTATGCTATGTAGTTCTCCGGCTGTGATTGAGGGGTCTAGGGCACCGTAGGAACCCCCCACGGCTACTGCTAGTTGTTGTGGATAGGTTCAGGGGTCTGCAATCCGATAGCTGCTAACCTCTCTGGTTTTTCTGGACTTAGCTAGTATTTTGTTTTTTCCTCCTTCAGTGACTCATCATAACAGGTCCTGCTCTCTTGAATAGTGACCTGGCGCCTTCTTCTTGTTCGCCGTGATGTAAGAGCAGCCTGTGGGGAGGCCCTGATCTGGGCAGTTGGGCTGCTGCTCAAGTTGCCTGGCTCTTTCAGGATGGGTGATGGGGCAGCAGCAGACCGTGCTGGTGGTGTTGTGTGTAGGCCAGCCATTGTGTTGTCCTGTGATGCCTCATCTTCAGCCATCCTTCTTGTAGGGGGAGAAGATTGGCCAGCCACCTCATCCCCTACAGGATCTATAATGGGCTCTGCCTCTGAGGCCGTTCCTCGATCCGTAAGGTTGGATTGAGTTCTCTTATGAAATAGAACAGAGCCAAAAATACATCAATATTTTTGTCCCTGTAAAGTATTTGTGTAATGTATTTGTGTAATGTGGTGTGAGGTATCTACTTACGGTCTCAGATCCAGAATTGGGGCGAGGAAGGACAGCCGGTCATAGTATATGTACTTCCTTTTTACATATCCAGCATCCCCACTCCTGGACCGCTGCTGGCGTTCCCGGCGGAACTGGTCCCGGATGCTTCGCCAGTGTTTCATCACATCTTCCACTGCAATGTGACAGGAAATATTTTAAAATTCACATATTTGAGAGGTCACATTTTCTACAGTAGTCTAGGCATGGGGCCTTCTGGGGTGTGCTTTCTACCCATGGTGGCATATGTAAATGGGCAGATACACAGGGTCACATTAGCTACACTTAAAATAATTTGTTTGGCTATGAGGATGAGGAGCTTGTGGCCTAACCCCAAATTATGGCTGTGTGAAGCCACGTGTCACATCCAAATGTAACGGCCTCATGAGGCTAAAAGTACATGCACAGGAAGGGGGTGCTGATTCTAGATTCCTTTTTTCTTGCGCGCTAAGGTTAATGATGTTTTGCGTTGCACTTACGAATTTCATGCTGCTCATCACGTGGTCAGTCACCAAAGTCATGGTACATCTGGCGACAGATGTGCCTCCATGACTCCTCCTTTCTTGTCCGGTTAGCATAATTCGCATCGCGTGGGTCCCATATTTCTGGATGCTCCTGCACCAGGACAATGAGCATCTTCACATTTATGTACGTGGACGCCATGATGCTGCTGTACTCCGTGGAGGCGTACTTCCTGGATGTCTGGAGCGCTTTTTGAGCTCATTTGCATGTCTAGGCTTCCTGATGATGGATTGGCCCATTTCCTGTCACCAGCCAAAAGACCTGCGTATTGCTTGCAGGTCACACGTGTGGTCCGTGTGTAATCCATATTTTTTGCGCACCCATAGACTTGCATTGGCGTACTATGAGCGTAGTACGCTGACAATCGCAGCATGCTGTGATTGGCACGGAGCGTAGGATACGGAGGAGAAATATACGGCTGGTGCGAGTGACCCCATAGAGAATCATTTGTCCGTGTCTAATGCGTGCTTTTAGCGCCTCTCACTCGGCCGTATTCCTCGCCAGTGTGACTCCGGCCTAATTCATATAATAAGATGAGCTTTTTATGAGTTTACACATAGAATGAAAGAGCACATGAATCCAGTCTGCACTCACCCACCCCGACTGACTGCTGCAGCTTACGCCCCTTTCACACATTAGTTTTTTGCCATCGGTTACAATCCGTCGTTTTTTGAAAAAAACTGATCTGGTGACTGATGACGCTGGATCCTTTTTTTTCTCATAGGCCGGGATCACACTTGCGATTTAAACGGCCGAGTCTTGCATGGTAATACACGGCTCTGCCGCCGGGACTCAGGAGCGGGGCGTGCGGCCGCATAGCAATACATGGTGCTGCACACCCCGCTCCTGAGTCCCGGCGGCAGCGCCGTGTATTACCATGCGAGACTCGGCCGTTTAAATCGCAAGTGTGATCCCGGCCATAGACTTGTATTAGCAACGGATTGCAACAGATGGCCTCACGTTTTGTCCGTTATTCGCCGGATCCGTCGAAAATTTTTTATCCAGCGGCCTGACACAACGCACAAAGCAATGTTTTTTCTGTCCGTCAAAAACTCAGACTGCGACGTATCCGTCGCTGTCTGTCGTTTGCTAGGGTGAAAGCCTATGGGTGCAGGATCCGTTGTCATCCGTCAAATGACGGATGTCGGCGACGGATCCGTTTTTTTTAACTAAGCATGCTCCGGATAGGTTAAAACACCAAAGAAAGAAAGAATAGATATATACACATAGAATACATATATATATATATATATATATATATATATACATATACTGTATGTATATATACATGTCCTTGAGACACACACATATATATATATTTATTTATAGGCTTTTTTTTTTTTAGCAGAATAATAAATTTGGTCAAAAGCTTTGTGTATTTATTTGATTAAAATAATTTTTAATTAATGAGTGTGTCTTTTTTTTAACCCTTTACTATTCTAGGGTTAATAATGGAGAGGTGTCTTATTGACACCTCTCCATTATTAACCCGGCTTAATGTCACCTTTCAATAGCAAGGTGACATTAACCCATTATTATTAACCCATTTGCCACCGCTAAAGGCCATGGGAATAGAGAGGCTAAGTGCCAGAAAAGGCGCATCATATAGATGCGCCTTTTCTGGGGTGGCTGGGGGCAGATTTTTTTAGTCAGGGGGGGCAAAAACAATGGTCCCTCTCTAGGCTATTAAAATCTGCCCTCATTGGCTTTCCCTCTCTGACGGAGAAAATTGCGTGGGAGCCCACGCAATTTTTTTCCGCAATTATAGCCTTAAATTTAACCCCTAGAGTTCCAAATTTTTCCTAACACAAACTACTAAATTGATTAAACACTGCATTTATAAATCATTTTGATATGACATGGTTTACTGTATGTAACTCATGTGTCATATCATGTCGGGTTCGGGAATGATTTTATTGAAGCCGGCAATTGATTTAGCGGCTATTCTGCTATGTAGAACTCTATGAACTTTAAATATATATATACAGTATATATATATATATGTGTCTCATTGACATGTATATATATATATATACAGTACAGACCAACAGTTTGATTACTGCTTTGCACACTCTTGGCATTCTCTTGATGAGCTTCAAGAGGTAGTCACTGGAAATGGTTTTCACTTCACAGGTGTGCCCTGTCAGGTTTAATAAGTGGGATTTCTTGCCTTATAAATGGGGTTGGGACCATCAGTTGTGTTGTGCAGAAGTCTAGTGGATACACAGTTGATAGTCCTACTGAATAGACTGTTAGAATTTGTATTATGGCAAGAAAAAAGCAGCTAAGTAAAGAAAAACGAGTGGCCATCATTACGTTAAGTAATGAAGGTTAGTCAGTCCGAAAAATTTGGAAAACTTTGAAAGTGTCCCCAAGTGCAGTGGCAAAAACCACCAAGTGCTACAAAGAAACTGGCTCACATGAGGACCGCCCCAGGAAAAGAAGACCAAGAGTCACCTCTTCTGCGGAGGATAAGTTCATCTGAGTCACCAGCCTCAGAAATCGCTGGTTAACAGCAATGCCACACAGAGTTCTAGCAGCAGACACATCTCTACAACAACTGTTAAGAGGAGACTGTGCAGCAGGCCTTCATGGTAAAATAGCTGCTAGGAAACCACTGCTAATGACAGGCAACAAGCAGAAGAGACTTGTTTGGGCTAAAGAACACAAGGAATGGACATTAGACCAGTAGAAATCTGTGCTTTGGTCTGATGAGTCCAAATTTGAAATTTTTGGTTCCAACCACCGTGTCTTTGTGCAATGCAGAAAAGGTGAATGGATGGACTCTACATGCCTGGCTCCCACCATGAAGCATGGAGGAGGAGGTGTGATGGTGTGGGGGTGCTTTGCTGGTGACACTGTTGGGGATTTATTCAAAATTGAAGGCATACTGAACCAGCATGGCTACCACAGCATCTTGCAGCGGCATGCTATTCCATCCGGTTTGCATTTAGTTGGACCATCATTTATTTTTCAACAGGACAATGACCCCAAACACACCTCCAGGCTGTGTAAGGGCTATTTGACCAAGAAGAAGAGTGATGGGATGCTACGCCAGATGACCTGGCTTCCACAGTCACCAGACCAGAAACCCAATCGAGAGGGTTGGGGTTGAGCTGGACCGCAGAGTGAAGGCAAAATGGCCAACAAGTGCTAAGCATCTCTGGGAACTCCTTCAAGACTGTTGGAAGACCATTTCCAGTGACTACCACTTGAAGTTCATCAAGAATATTTAACCTCTCTCTCTCTTCTGGTATTTTTCCCTTCTCATTTAAGCATGCCATCATACATCCACTACTTAAAAAAACCATCCCTCGACCAAAACTGTGCCGCTAACTATAGACCTGTCTCTAATCTTCCCTTCATCTCTAAACTCCTGGAACGCCTGGTCCACTCCCGTCTTATCCGCTATCTCTCAGAAAACTCTCTTCTCGACCCTCTCCAATCCGGTTTCCGCTCTTTACACTCCACTGAAACTGCCCTCACTAAAGTCTCTAATGATCTGCTAACAGCTAAATCAAATGGTCACTACTCCATGCTAATTCTCTTGGATCTCTCTGCAGCATTCGACACTGTGGATCATCAGCTCCTCCTCACTATGCTCCGTTCCATTGGCCTCAAGGATAGCGTTCTCTCCTGGTTCTCCTCCTATCTCTCCGACTGCTCCTTTACTGTATCTTTTGCCAGTTCCTCCTCCTCTCATCTTCCCCTTACTGTTGGGGTCCCCCAAGGATCGGTTCTAGGTCCCCTCCTCTTCTCCTTGTACACTGCCCCTATTGGTCAAACAATCAGTAGATTTGATTTCCAGTACCATCTCTATGCTGATGACACCCAATTATACGCTTCTTCTCCTGACATCACGCCAGCCTTTCTAGAAAACACCGGCGATTGTCTAAACGCTGTGACTAATATCATGTCCTCACTATATCTGAAACTGAACCTGTCAAAGACTGAACTCCTGGTGTTTCCTCCCTCTACTAATGTACCTATACCCGACATTGCCATTTCTGTGTGTGGTTCCACTATTACTCCCCAGCAACAGGCCCGCTGTCTTGGGGTCATACTTGATTCCGAGCTTTCCTTTGCCCCCCACATTCGATCACTGGCTCGCTCTTGTCATCTGCACCTCAAAAACATTTCTAGAATTCGACCTTTTCTTACCTTTGACTCTGCAAAAACTCTTACTGTTTCTCTTATTCATTCTCGTCTCGACTATTGTAACTCTCTTCTAATCGGTCTCCCTCTTACCAAACTCTCCCCCCTCCAATCTGTCTTGAATGCTGCAGCCAGGATCATATTCCTCACCAATCATTACACCGATGCCTCTACCTTGTGCCAGTCATTACACTGGCTACCCATCCACTCCAGAATTCAGTATAAACTTATTACCCTCACTCACAAAGCTCTTCATGGCTCAGCACCACCCTACATCTCCTCCCTTGTTTCAGTATACCACCCTACCCGCGCCCTCCGTTCTGCTGATGACCTGAGATTAGCATCCTCAATAGTCAGAACCTCCCACTCCCGTCTCCAAGACTTTACACGTGCCACGCCAATTCTTTGGAATGCACTTCCCAGGTCAATACGATTAGTCCCCAATCCCCACAATTTTAAGCGTGTCCTGAAAACGCATTTATTCAGACTGGCCTACCTCCCCAACACATTAACCTAATCTATCCCTGTGTGGCAGAGCCAAAAGTTTTACCATAACCAGGTTCCCCGCATCATGTTCCCACATGCTTTATGCCTCCATTAGCCCTCTGTGTCTGTACTGTTACACACTTAACATTATGGCTGGTCCATACAATCAGGGTAACTGTTACCACCCACCTTTCGTGTCTCCCTCTTTCCTCATAAACTGTAAGCTTGCAAGCAGGGCCCTCTTTCCTCTTGGTATTTGTTATAATCTACTGTATGTGATTATTGTTATGCTGTAATGTCTATTGTCTGTACAAATCCCCTCTGAAATGTAAAGTGCTGCGGAATATGTCGGCGCTATAAAAATAAAATTTATTATTATTATTATCAAGAGAATGCTAAGAGTGTGCAAAGCAGTAATCAAAGCAAAAGGTGGCTACTTTGAAGAACGTAAAATATAAGACATATTTTCAGTTGTTTCACACTTTTTTGTTAATTATATAATTCCACATGTGTTAATTCATAGTTTTGATGCCTTAAGAGTGAATCTACAATTTTCATAGTCATGAAAATAAAGAAAACTCTTTGAATGAGAAGGTGTATCCAAACTTTTGTTCTGTACTGTATATACAGTATATATATATATATATTCTGTGTATTTATCTATTCTTTCGATTCATGTCAGTGTGATTTTACTGCACAGTACACTGAATTGTCGGCTTTTGAAAAGCGGATCCGTCGAAAAACGGAAGAAACGGATGGAAAAAATGATGCGACGGATCCGTTTTTTCACCGAATCTGCTAGCCAACGGATTGTGACTGATTGCAAAAAAAACTGATGTGTGAAAGTACCCTTATACTGAGCTGTGTTAATAAGCCACTCTGATAAGCATTATCTGAGTAATTACACCAACTTCATCAGGTCGCAGAGATCTGTCTAGTAATGCACTGTGTTTAGTTTACATTGTGAAATCTAGTGACCGATCTGCTTTAAGGAAATTGCAAATAAAATGAAATCACCTATAATCGTGGAAAGCCTAGAAGTTAAACCAGTAATTTTAGAGGATGGCGATAAAAATAAACTTTATTTTAGATGCATGTAATATAGAGATCAACTTAAAAATATTAGTGACTGGTTCATTTAAAATTCTAAAACCATAGTAGGTGCGACTCCTCCTTGGGAAATTCATGACTTGTTTAATACAGTTGTACAAGTTGCAGGAGCCATAAATGTAAAAATGTAATGTTAAATGCATTGCAGAATTAAATATTATGCAGCAGCGAATGAGATATACCATGAACATATTAATATAGAGGAAATGCTGACACTTGGTTGTAGTTTTCTGAAATGTAAGTGCAGTCGATAGTGATAATTACTCATATGTGAATATTGGGTTGTAAATGACAAATATAGGCCATTCTAGTTTTTATATTGCCTACAATTACAGTAAATCAGCTAAAGGCAATAGTAGCAATCACAGAAACGCTTGCTTGAACTACTGGTGCCCCCTACTGGTGTTTGAAAAATGATAACAATCCCTAAAATTGTACCTGAGATTTCGGGTGCAGTTGTATCAGTGTTTTGCTTTTTTTTGTAATTGTTGTCTACTGGACAGGTAATGCCGACTATTGAATCAGGTTCTTAGATCTGGTTCTATTGCACTTTCAGGCCGGAAAAGTCATGATGGGCTCTGCATGCAAACATATTGATCGGATATGTCTCTCTGCATGCGCTTTGGTGGAAATAACATGAGATTTTTGGAACAGATACATGTGAATAGGAGTATATTGATTTTCTTTGTGATGTTCCTTCTGCTCTAAATGATGTCATCCTGTCTGCATCTGTCAATCAAATGGCATCACTTCTTGTGTCAGTGACTCCAGAATCTAATTTCCTGACCAACCAGAGTCCTATATAATGTAGTAAAATATGCCATACTCGGGACGACCTTCCTGGTCTCATGAGTTCTGAAGGTTCTATGGTTGTCCAAAGTGCTTACATTGTTGATACACATTGCAGTTTTGTCATTGGTTTTATCCATATCTTGTGGCAAAAATTGCACAATACAATAGGGTAAATATGAAATCTTTATTTGTTCTTTGCAGTGTTTTGTTTAACCGGCAGTAAGTTCTCATGGTGCGAGTGATGATGTCAGTAAGGTTACTGCAATTCATCAGCTGTGACCTGCGGTGACCTTACTGGTCACAACAGCTGGGTTCTTGCGCTGCGCAGTGTGAGAACCGGTAGTGGATGCTGGTCAAGTCTATAGAGCTGTGTTCTCTGAACGGTCTTCATTCACTGGACGAAGTAGATAGGGATCATCGTGGGACCTCGATATTATGGATTACACTGGACCCCTGTAGATAAATTTATTTGTAATAAATGGGTAAAAGAGGGTAATTGTCGGGGAGTGCTTTTTTCAATTAAAGGACTTTTCTGTGTGTGGGTTTATTTCTTTTGACTATGGGCTTAATAATGTGTATGTTTCAGATGCCTCTCCATTACTAAATCCTGGGTTTGATGTCAGCAGACATTACACAGCTGATATCAACCCTAAAACGACTTTCTCAATTGCCACCGCACCATGGCAGTCGGGAAGAGCAGAGGCTAAACAGTAGAATTGGCGCATCTATTGGATGCACCATTTTGGGGTGCTTGAGGGCTGCTCTTATTAGGCTGGGAAGGGGCCAATATCCATGGCCAGCCTATTAAGATCAGCCCTCAGTTGTCTGCTGAGCCTTTGCTGGTTATTAAAAATAGAGGGGACTCACATTAGTTTTTTGGGGGGTCCACCCTTTTTAATAACCAGTAAAGGTTAAGCAAACAACTGTGAGCTAATATTAATAAGCTGTGAAGCTCCATGTTTATTGTACCCTTTCCAGACTACTAAAACCAGATCACGGCTATCTGTTTTGCCATAGCTGGTTATTAGTGATGAGCGAGTATACTCACTACTCGGGTTTTTCCAAGCATGCTCAGGTGTCCTCCGAGTATTTTGGCGTGCTCGGAGATTTAGTTTTCGTCGTCTTATCTGCATGATTTGCGACTGCTAGACAGCTTGAATACATGTGTGGAATGCCTGTTTGCTAAGGAATTCCCACATATATTCAGCCTGTCTGCAAGTCGCAAATCATGTAGATAAGATGAGGAAAACTAAATCTCCGAGCACGCCAAAATACTCAGAGGACACCCGAGCATGCTTGGGAAAACCCGAGCAGCGAGTATACTCTCTCATCACTACTGGTTATTAAAAATAAGGTGGAACCCACACCCTTTTTTTCATTTATTTGTTGATTTATTTGCTAAATACAAGTACAGAGTTATGCACATAGGAAGGAGAAACAGATGCTATAATTACTTACTAAATGGGAAACTGCTGGGGAAATCAGACATGGAAAAAGACTTAGGCATCTTAGTCAATAAGAAGCTAAATTGGAGAGCCCAGTGTCAGGCAGCTGCCACCAAAGCAAATAGGGTCATGGGTAGTGTTGAGCATTCCGATACTGTAAATATCGGGTATTGGCCGATATTCGCTGTATCGGAATTCTGATACCGAGTACCAATATTTTTACAATATCAGATACTGGAATCGGAAGTTCCCATAATGCCATGAGCCAGTGCTGTGGCTGTGATTGGCTGCTGAAATGATGTCATCATGATGCGCGGTCTGTGCGCATCATGATGCCCGGTCAGTGCGGACCTGCCGGGGGTCTGTGCGGGCCTGTCGGGGGTCTGTGCTGGCTGCCAGGGGTCAGTGAGGGCTGCCGGGGGTCTGTGCGGGCCTGCAAGGGGTCTGTGCGGGCTGCCGGGGGTCTGTGTGGGCCTGCCGGGGGTTGTGTGTGCGTGCAGGCATCGTCCGATGGGACCACAAGTCCCATCGGGCTATGCCTGCTACAATGACAGTGATTGACACATTAGCCAATGATGGGACAGTAATAGTCCCATCATCCGGCTAATGTGTTGAATGTAAAAAAAAAACATACATACTACATACATACGACATACATACTACATATATACAACATTCATACAACATACATACTACATACATACTACATATATACTACATTCATACAACATACATACATACATACATACATACTACATTCATACAACATACATACATACATACTACATACATACTACATATAAACTACATTCATACAATATACATACATATATACTACATATATACTACATTCATACAACATACCTACATGCATACATACTACATATATACTACATTCATACAACATACATACATACATACTGCATACTACATACATACTACATATATACTACATTCATACAACATACATACATACATACTACATACATATTACATACAATACATTCATACATTCATACAATACATATAGACATACAGTACATATAACATAGGGTACATACTCACCATCACTTGTCACTTTGATCCCCGAAGCCAGTGTCATCTTTAAAAAATATTAAAATAACAAACAAGCGATATACTCCCTGATCCGCAGAAATCCACGAGTGTCCCACGACGATCTCCTGCAGTGCATCACTGAGAGGTTACTATGGTTCACTGGTCTCACTTTATGGCAAAAGCTGCGTGGGAACTTTCTCACACAGCAATGCCAAAAGTGAGACTAGGGACTATTTTTTTTACAGAGGCAGAGGAATACAGTGCGGAAGGATACCTACCTCCCGTCATTGTATTCCTGGGGCCCCTAGAGAGCGGTCGCATCAGCTGATGCTGCTGTTCTCCACGGGAGATCGTCGTGGGACACTCGGGGATTTCTGCAGATCAGTTAGTATATCGGTTGTTTGTTATTTTAATATTTTTTAAAGATGACACTGGCTTTGGGGATCAAAGTGACAAGTGATGGTGAGTATGTACTCTGTGTTATATGTACTGTATGTCTATATGTATGTATTGTATGAATGTATTGTATGTAGTATGTATGTTGTATGTCTGTAGCATGTTTTATGTATGTTGTATGTATGTAGTATGTACTATGTATGTATGTTGTATGAATGTAGTATATATGTAGTATGTATGTAGCATGTAGTATGTATGTATGTATGTATGTTGTATGAATGTAGTATATATGTAGTATGTATGTTGTATGTATGTTGTATGAATGTAGTATATATGAAGTATGTATGTAGTATGTATGTATGTTGTATGAATGTAGTATATATGTAGTATGCATGTAGTATGTATGTATGTTGTATGAATGTAGTATATATGAAGTATGTTAATAGTATGTATGTATGGTGTATGAGTGTAATATATATGTAGTATGTATGTAGTATGTATGTTTTTTGTTTTTTTTTACATTCAGCACATTAGCCGGATGATGGGACTACTACTGTCCCATCATTGGCTAATGTGTCAATCACTGTCATTGTAGCAGGCATAGCCCGATGGGACTTGTAGTCCCATCGGACGATGCCTGCACACATACACAACCCCCGGCAGGCCCGTACAGACCCCCGACAGCCCGCACAGAACCCCGGCAGGCCCGTACAGACCCCCGGCAGCCCGTACAGTCCCCCGGCAGGCCCGCACAGACCTTCGGCAGCTCGCACAGACCCCCGGCAGGCCCGCACAGACCCCCAGCAGGCCCGCACAGACCCCCGGCAGGCCTGCACAGACCCCGAGAGGCCCGCGCAGACCCCCGAGAGGCCCGTACAGACCCCGCCCACACACACAGACACGCACAGTGTCCGCCCACGCGCCGCCCACACTCTTCCCCCCTCCCAAACTGGATGTACAAGTAAAGAAAGGGGTTTTTTTTAATTCCGATATTTCTGTCCCATTGACTTGAATGGGGTTTCCGGTATCGGAATCGGCAATACCCGATACTTTTTGGGTATAAGTCCGATCCAATCCGATACTTCACGGTATCGGATGGTATCGCTCAACACTAGTCATGGGATGCATTAGAAGAGGTCTGGGGACACGAGATGAAAACATAATTCTCCCTCTGTACAAATCACTCGTCAGACCACACTTGGAGTATGGTGTGCAATTTTGGACGCCGGTGCTCAAGAAAGACATTACTGAACTTGAAAGGGTTCAAAGGCGGGCTACTAAAATGATAAAAGGAGTTGGTTCACTACAGTACCCAGAAAGGTTATGAAAATTAGGTCTATTTACTCTAAAAAAGAGAAGACTTAGGGGAGACTTAATATATATGAACAAGTATATCAGAGGGCAATACAGAGATCTCTCCAATGAACTTTTTGTACCAAGGACTGTGACAAGAACAAGGGGGCATTCTCTTCGTTTGGAGGAAAGACAATTTCTGCACCAGCATAGAAGAGGGTTCTTCATGGTAAGAGCAGTGAGGCTCTGGAATTCTCTTCCTGAGGAAGTGGTGATGGCCAACTCACTGAATGAATTTAAGAAAGGAATGGATGCTTTTCTTGTGAATAACAGTATAGGTGGTTACAAATAACAGAATATTATAGGCAGCGTCGGACTGGAGCACCTTGGGCCCACCAGAGAAAATCATTCTTGGGGCCCACTATGTAGCTACATAGAAAGAAATACAAGACCACCAATTGTGCGGTAAAACGCGCTAATATCAGGGTATAGTATAAGGCAGTACAGGTCTTAGTTATGTAGCAGGAGTTGGGGTAGCCTCCCTCATAGAATATAAAGCAGCCCCCTCATATAGTATAATGCAGCCATCTCATAGAATATAATGTAGCCCCCTCATAGGGTATAATGCACCCCCTCTTAGGGTATAATGCTGCCCCCCTCATAGGGTATAATGCACCCCCACATAGGGTATAATGCTTCCCCCCTCATAGGGTATAATGCTGCCCCCTCATAGGGTGTAACACTAGATAGATAGATAGAAGATAGATAATGGATACATAGATAGATATAGAGATAGATATATAGAAATAGATAGCTATAAATAGATACAGATAGATAGATATAGATAGAGATAGATAGAGATAGATAGGTAGATAGATAGTGGATAAATAGATAGATCGATGGATAGATGGATAGATAGATATGAAGATAATAGATAGAGATATATATAGCTATAGATAGATATAGAGATAGATGGATAGATAGATAGATAAAGGATAAATAGATCTATGGATAGATGATAGATGGATAGATAGATATAAAGATAATATACATATAGATAGATATAGATAGCTATAGATAGGTATAGAGATAGATAGACTATCTATATCTCTCTCTATATCTCTCTCTATATCTATCTATCTATCTATCTCTGTATCTATTCTCTGTATCTATCTATCTCTATATCTATCTATCTATCTATCTAAATCTATCTCTAAATCTCTCGATCTATCTCTATATCTATCTCTATATGTAAGATAGAGACAGATAGATATAGAAATAGATAGAGATAGATAGATAGATATAGATAGATATACAGATAGAAATAGATAGATAGATATAGAGAGA